>NW_024097800.1:0-600000 GCF_016545835.1 Crotalus tigris
GTCTAGTGGACCTTCAAAGCTCTTGTATTGCACGTTAAGGGTGGCCTCCCCCTTAACACACACTCTTGAGTTCTGAAAATCTGTTAATACAATATCAGAAGGCCTTAACTTGGCCTTAGACCCACTACTGGAACAAATCGTCCTAAATGTATGCAATGAAATGATGGACAGGGCAGACCCTGTGTCTAGTTCCATAGATAATGGAACCCCTTGTAGCTTCACGTTGAGTGACAGCTTTTTTCTTCATGGGCTTGTGTGTGCCTGTTCTACAGATGATGCTTCTTCACGAAGCGCAAAACCCTACACTATTCTGGCTGGGAATCTGGTACCTTTCAGGCGCAGTTCTTCCTGAGGTTGTACCTTTCGTCGGCCCAGACACACAGCTGCAATGTGTCCTTGTTTGCCGCATGCCCGGCAGGTAGCGGAGCGGAACTTGCAGTCGGTTCTCCTGTGGCGACCTCCACAGCCGATGCACTTGAGCGGAGCCGAAGAGCTTCCCTTCAGGTTCTCTTCCTTCGCGGGGTGTAGACGGTCGACTTCCTCATCCGGATCCTCCTCGGAGTTTCGTCGGACATCTTCCTGGTGCACGGACGCACCCTCTGCACTGTTTCTGATCGGCCGCATGTTTTTGACGGCGCCACCTGCTGCTTCTTCTGCGGTGACTTCCCTTAAGGCGTCTTGGAAGGATAATTCTTCCTTTGCGAAAAGTCTCTGTTGTAGCTCGCGATGCCTTAACCCGCACACGAATCGGTCCCTCAGTCGTTCCTCGAGGTCCTTGAAATCGCAGGGCTTGGCGGCCTTCCGTAACGCGGCGATGTATTCCTTGGCTGACTCACCGGACCGTTGATCCCTTTGTTCGAAGGTGTGGCGCCATGAGATAACGGACACCTTGGGGTGGAAGTGCTCTTTCAGCAGCTTCTTCAGGTCTGCGTAGCTTACAGACTCTACTGGAACAGGTGCTACAAGATTTTCTGCGATTTCGAAGGCGTCTTGGCCGCAAACGCAAAGCAGGGTGGCCGCCTTCAAGCTATCTTCCCTCACTTGGTTTGCCTTGAAGTAGTTCTCCATTCTGGATACGTAGGACTCCCACCGCTCTGGATGTGAGACGTCGAATTCCGAAAGCCTTCCGATTTTCGCCATCTTCGGATCTTCAGGAGACGGGTCTATCAGCCAGCCTACCCCCGAATGCGCACCGGATTGGCGGGCAGCTGCCGAGTCGACGCCGTTCCTCTTTCGCCGCTCAGGACTCCTTGGGTAAGCTTACACTTCTTCCTTTCCAGGTAGTGCAAGGCATCCCACCTCGTCGCCAGTGTTGAGTCCGTGGCGGGAAAACAGACACGAGAAGCAGCTGGAGTTCTCAGTTTCTTTTATTCAGCGTTCAGCTTACAGGAAGATGGCTTCAGCCTCGCCCAAACGCCTCGCAGCCTCTTATATAGGCAACTCCCGGGTAAATGGGTTACTTTTCCCGCGCCAGCACCCGCGCATGCGCACGGCGCTGGCGACAGCCTGTCTGGTCCCGGGCAGCTTTGCACCTGCCCGGGACTGCCTGCAAACGCCCGAGCCGTTTGCAAAGGCTCGGGACATAACAGCTTACCAAGTGGTCCACTGTTTCTTCAGCTTCTTTGCATAGGCGGCACTTACTGTCTGTTGCTGTCTTCTCAATTTTGACTTTGTATGCATTTGTCCTTAAGGCTTGGTCTTGTGCAGCCAGAATTAGTCCCTCGGTCTCTTTCTTCAATTTTCCTGCTCTTAGCCATTGCCAGGTTTTATTATTATCTGCTTTCCCAGCTATTTTTTTCATGTATTGGCCATGTAGTGCTTTGTCTTCCCATGCCTCTATTCTGTTCTTCATTTGGTCTTTCTTGTAGGCCAGTTTGGTCTCTCCAGTAGTTAGTAAGCCTTCCTGATATACTAATTTCAGTGCATCTTCATCATTGTTCTTCAGATATTCTTCCAAAGCCATTTTTTCTTCTTCAACCATCTGATATACTTGTAGCATTCCACGCCCACCTATTTGCCTTGGTAGATAAAGTCTATCAATGTCACTGCGTGGATGAAGGGCATGATTCATTGTCATTATTTTTCTGGTCTGCCTATCCATTGCTTTTAGTTCTGCTTGAGTCCAGTCCACTATTCCAGCTGTGTACCTAATGACTGGGATTGCCCAGGTGTTGATTGCCTTTATGGTATTTCCTCCATTGAGTTTGGATTTTAAGATCTTCTTCACTCTCTTGATGTATTCACCTCTAATCTTTTTCTTGACTTCAGTGTGCTTGATGTTGTCAGCTTGAAGGATACCCAAGTATTTGTAGTAATCTTCCTCATCCAGACTCTTAATGTTATTTTCGTGGGGCATCTTGATTCCTTCAGTTTTCACTATTTTTCCTTGTTTGATAGTAAGTGTGGCACATTTGTCCAAGCCAAACTCCATTACAATATCTTGGCTATATATACGGACAGTGTTGAGCAGCGATTCTATTTCAGATGATGTTTTTCCATACAGCTTCAGATCATCCATGTAAAGGAGGTGGGATAGTCTGGCAGATGTTTTTGATGTTTGATAGCCATGTCCTGAGTTATTCAGTATTGTTGACAGAGGAAACAGTGCAATAACAAATAGTAATGGTGATAATGAATCTCCTTGAAATATTCCTCTCTTGATATTAACCTCTCCCAGCCTCTCACCATTGATCTGCAACTGTGTCTTCCATTGTGCCATCGATCTTTGCACAAATTTTCTGATGTTTCTACTGACTCCTGTTATTTCTAGGCACTTGATTATCCAATCATGTGGCAGAGAGTCAAATGCCTTTTTGTAGTCAATCCATGCCACATTCAGGTTGGTCTTCCTTCTCTTGCAGTTTTCCAAGATCATTTTGTCTATTAGGAGTTGATCTTTTGTTCCTCTGCTATTGGGGCGGTTTCCTTTCTGCTCAGGTGGAAAGAGATTGTTTTCAACTAGATGCTGTTGTACTGCATCAGCTACCACACCAGTTAGTAATTTGAAAGTTGTTGGTAAACAGGTAATTGGCCTGTAGTTGCCTGGTGTTGCCCCTTTTGCTGGATTTTTTATTATTAGGTAGGTTTTCCCAGTTGTTAGCCACTTTTCAATTTCTCCTCCTTGTAGTATATTGTTGAACTGCTTTGGCAATGAGTGGGTGTATAACAGTTAGATGTTTCAACCAAAACCCATGCAGTTCATCTTCACCTGGTGCTGACCAATTTTTGATTTTCTTTGCTCTTTTTTCTACCATTTTTGTTGTTATTACTAGTTCTTTCATTTCAACTTCTGTTTTATTTGCATCCACCTCTTTTAACCAAGCCGCATCCTTGTTGTATTTCTTTGGGTTATCCCATATCTGCTTCCAGAACTGCACTGTTTCTTCCTTGTCAGGTACTGACTGATTCCTTGCAGTTTCTCCATTGATGGATTGGTAGAAACGTTTCTGATTGGATTGAAATTGGAGGTTCTGCCTATAGTTTGCAATTCGAGCTTCATATCTACTGATTTTCCTGGCTATAGCTGTTATTTGTTGCTTTATTATTTCCAGTGCTTCCTTGATCTTCCTTGTTTCTAAGTGGTATTTCTTGATTAGGTATTCTTTGGTCTTCTTGTTCTTCTTGTTACTACTATTATTATTATTATTATTATTATTATTATTATTATTATTATTATTATAAGATGGCATTCACTTGGCATCCCCTTCCAACCAAAACTGGCTGGATTGAGAGGTGTACTCTAGCATACTTGGCAAGATAGGGAGCCAAGATAGTTCATGTAGCATAATATATACATAGTTGTATGCAATAATAATGTAGGATGTTCACTTATTTCTCTTGACCTGCTAACATCTGCTATATTTTCAGATCAGTCTGACTTATGGCAGTGCTTGCTCTTCAAAAACAAAATGTATGCCATCTATATCCCAGAAAGTACAGAAGAGGAAAAAATTGAAAAAGGGTAGTGGGTATGATCTATATGTGAAAAAAGAACTTGATTTATTAAATATGAAGAAAATTTAAGGTATTGGCTAGGAGGTTATAGAATGATTATTATTCTTGTACAGAAACAGTGTATTTCACTACAGGATTGGGAACAACATATTTGGCCATTATTAAAAACCCGAGATATTTAGGAATAAGTACAAACAAAATAAGACAAAAGAGAAGCCTGATAAATTTGTCTTAATATCAATTACCTAAGGAGACATTATCTAAGAGATTCGTATATATATGGTGCCAATTTGAAATTCCATACCAAGCTGCGTTTTCTATCTCTGAAAATTACAACATTAGCCAAATACTGGAGACACGAGTGAGTCTCTCATTCTAACCCAATTCAACTCCCACAGAAAGAACAATTTGAAATTAGCTGAGCCAGTGGTTACCAAGGTCAGATTTATCAACAATGTTTCAAAGGGAATAAATAAGACAAGGAAGAAAGATGTATTAACTTGGGTGCAGATAAAGAAATGGCTGTAACCTGCTGCCAATAATTGCCAGCTGATAATTAGACATCAAACAAAATCAATTTTGATTCCTTTAGTTTTGTTTTAAAGAATTCAGATAGGAAAATTATTGGCACTCCTATTGCATATGGTATCCTAACTCAGCACTGACCCAATATACATCCTGCTCCCTCCCCATTTTTTTACCATATTTTAGTGCTCTCATAATTCTCGTAGTCCTTATTTGCAGATGTTCCAGGTTATCTGACTCTTCTTTTAATAATCATGCCCAGATACAGAAGTATAATATGGTGGGCATTGTGTGTTGGTCTGACTACATAGTGGAAGTATTATTTCCTGTACACATTAGGTCAAAGCATTTTCACAATCTACTAAGGGATCTATGCAGTTAAAAATGAAATAAAATTGGTCTGGCAAGACATGTTACGCTGACTTCTAATCACTATATTATTTTGCAGGTGCAACCAGATCCAGTTCTGCTCTAGTCTCTGCTGACACTAGAGTTTATTCTGACATATTGCATTTTATTATAGCATTAATTCTATTCTTTCCCCTTTTCAATTAAAACCTTGGGCATGGTTTTAAATTCTGAGGAAAACTAAACACATTAGGTCAAAGCATTTTCACAATCTGCTAGAAGAATTGCAGTCCAGACAACAGTCTGATAACAGAAATCTTGAGTCCAAAGCAGGAATGGGGAGGAAGAAACACCTCAGAATTGACCCTCTAGTTTGCTGGAAGGTAAAGGACAGAATAAACCAATCTTTGTATTTATGACCTTTGTAGGCCTGTAAAGCTAAGGAAAGTGGAAGTAAGATCATAAGCACAATTGTGGTTTCACTTACCAATTGCTTTGCTTAATAACCAAGTTGCTGCTCTCAATTATGGTTGTTAAACAAAGACTATCTAAGGCCATACTTTCCAAATGTGCTGTGCAAAATGCCAACATACTCTCCCCCTCACTCTACAACCATTAATAAAGAATCCTAGTAAATACTATGTGTAAAGTGGCTTCAGAATATTTTAAAATATATTTTAAAGGTGTGAAAGTTGCTGGGAGATGATAGATAGATGATAGATAGATAAATAGTAATAGAAGATATGATGGTCAGATTTTATTGCATTTAGAAATATTTAATATATTTGAATATTCTATCTTCTGTTTTTACCAGAAGGGATTTGAAGAACTTTGATTTTATCCACTCTTTCATTTGCCTGAAGTTCCAGTCATGTTGATACAATGCACAAAAGCAAAAAAGATAATGATGTTTATTTTAATAATGGAACTGTTGCCTCACCCATTTCACACATGAATTTTCTCATACTCCAGGGCAAATTTAACAATAATTTGGCATAAAATGAAAGCTATCTGTCACTGACTGAGCTATTAAATAATGCTTTTGCTTTCCATATTTGAAATTTCATCAAACACTGAGTCATTTCTTTTTACTCACAGAGTAAAAATTTTCTACCTGGGCATCAGTTACTTGGAACTGCACAGAAATAAATTGATTAAATATATATTTTAAAGTGTTTATATATTAAGAAAAAAGCCTTTGTCCTGCATCATAAAGCATATATTTTTCATAATTACTTCACTGTGAATACTTATATACTATAGAATGGGATGTTTATCTGAAAAGCACAATTGAGTTAAGTGCTGGGAAGTGGGCTGGGAAAAATGCTTTCTAGACCTAATATCCTGGTTGTCTCCTCACTAATTTTTTTTTCTTTACAGGCTTTTATCAAGTAAATACTTTTCATTACTCTCACTTGCAGCCCTTTTCCTATTCATCTTACTACCAGTTGCCTATAGCCTTTTTTATTTGTTTGTTTGTTTGATTTTTAGCCTCTCTTTATTATTTACTTTATAGGTTACTTAAGGTGATGAATATATGTAATAGTCCTTTGTCCTCCTATTTCCCCTCAATAAAAATCCTGTGAGGTGGGCTGAGCTGAGAGAAAGTGACTGATCCAAGGTCACCCAGCTGGCTTTTATGCCTAATACAGGAGCAGAATTCACAGACTCCTGGTTTCTAGCCTGGTGCCTTAATGGCCAGAGCAACCTGGCTGTTTATGTAGCCCTGCTATGGCCTATCTGCAGAAGGGTTTACATTGGATTTCTATATCCTGGAATTGCATTTATTGAACTGGTCCATTGGGAAAGGTTATGCATTGCATTTTCCCCATTTAATTGCTTGCCTTTCCTGGGTTAAATTAGAAAATCTAACCTCCAAGGAATTTGCTGACTGATCTTATTTTGATCAACATACTGACCTGTCTTTCCCATTGATCCAGTTAAGCATATTATAGGAACAGGGACACAGGGAGGGAAGAGGCAATAAGACTGAATCAATGGGCATAGGTTGCAATAGACTAGAATTTAGTTGAAAGCTACAAAAAATGTTAATAGTGAGAGTAATTTGTCAGAAAGAACCAATTGCCTAGGGTGGAGGATTACAGATGTTAAACACAAAACTAAATCCTTGAGCTGTGTGCCCAAAACAATGAGGAAATTGGCTCAAGATTTTAAAAAAGGTTATTTCGTTTAATTTTAAATTATAGGTAGTCCTCACTTAATGACAATAATTGTGACCAGCAATCCTATCATTAGAACATAGAACAATAGAGTTGGAAAGGACCTTGGAAGCCTTCTAGTCCAACCCCTGTTTTAATAGGAGACCCTATACCATTTCAGATAAATGGTTGTCATGTGATCCTCATTTTTGCTGGCTTCCCCACTGAGTTTGCATGTTGAAAGTTAGTAGTGAAGATGGCAAATGGCGATCACATGATGGCATGACTCTGTAACTATCATAATCACATGCTGGTTGCCAAATGTCCAAATCATGATTACATTATTGTAGAGACACTGTGACAACTGCAACTACAAAGACTGGATATAAGTGTCCTAATTCAGTACCATCATAATTTGAAGGATCACTGAATGAGATGTTAAGCAAGGACTAACTGTAATTAAATACAACTAAAACAATTACTCCCAAGTATCTAAGCTTGGTTATCTTCTTCCATATTAAAATGCACAATTTGTCAGCAGTTTTGGAGTTTCTTCAAGCCATTTCCCCCTTTCCTTGTCAAGACAGAACAACTTTTGCCAGATATTTTCTTCCATATCACTTTCAACCTGGTGATATTACCAAGGAAAAAGCAGGCTTAAAGGACTTGACCAAGAGCACAAACACATATAGAAATCTAAAGTTGAGTGAACAATTCCTGAGACTGAGGAACAGAGAAGCCATGTTAATGTGAAAAAAAAAAAAATAGAAACAGTTCCCAAATGAAGAACTGCAATATTACTGATAATGGTGATGTTGATTTAGGAACAATTTCTTCCTACCCTGGTTTGGCTCTGATGAATTACCAGTATCATGAGAGATATGTGGAGACAGAAGAATGGCAGACAAGTGGCAATAAATACATGGAGGGAACAACCACAATACTGCAAAAAGAAAACAGAACTGAATATGCAGAAATGAAGTAACTGTGATAAAAGCTCACACTTTGGTTTTCATTTGGAAAGCCTTCAGTTTCTCTCTTATTCTTGATCGTTTAAAATTTATCTGACTATTATTCTTGGCAATGATTTTGTCTAAGTAGCTGCCAAGTCTGTGTCAACAAGTGGAAGTTATCTTCTTTTTGCTCCTGTCCCCTAGGCTAAAGTATTGGTGTGAATGTTTTTGCAATTCAACTTTTTTGTGAACAAAATTCCATGGCTTAGAATTGTTTCATTATTACTCTGTGTCCATATTTTGTAATACATATTTATGCAAAATGATGTACATCTAAGAATTTTTGATGTTTTTAATCCTATTTTGTTTGCCTTTTTAAAATAGTATAATATAGCAAAACAAAAAGTAAATTTTAAACCAAAGAATAATTTTGTATAGGTGGAACATTAGATCATTTCTATATGAGTTAATATAAAGTTCAAAAACTTCAAAGTATACCTTGAATTCTAGGACATGTTAGAATTATATTTATGCTTTTGTTATTCAAGAATTCAAAATCAGAGAAATTTCTTTAACTAATAAAGTTTATACTTTGAACTGGCTTTCAAAAACAAAACAAGAAAAAGAATCAGTATGACACAACTGAATAGTGATAATGTATACATAAATAATCCCACATATCACGTAAGCTGAATGCTGTGGGAAGGGTATTCAAAAATATGTATGATCAAACAGGAAGAGACATAATTAAGATTGTGGGTGCTGAATGATTGAAGACAAACATAAATGATCAGTATAAAAGAAGTAGATTGAGATAGTTTATTCATTAAAAGAGAATGAATGAAGATCAAATCACAAAAAAAAAATAATGAAGAAAGAGTAAATGAGCAGGAGATTGAAAGTCATGGTTGAAATGGAGTTGGTTAAATTCTCATGAAGAGGGAGCTAAGAAATATAAACAATAAAAATGGATATCAAATGGATCATAGCTGTAGTGGATGCAAGAATGATTTGCAACAATACAAAGATATAAGTGCTACAGTAAATGTTGTGGTATAAACTAGATTTAGCTGTATTTCTTTTTTATTTTTGTCTCATGCCTTTAATTTCTGTATTTTTATAAGCCTTCATTTGTTTCTCTGTAATCTCTTTTTAAAAATTAATTCTGTTATTATTCCAGGTCAATTATTTATCTTCAATTATTATATAATCTAATATTATATAATTATAGAAAAAAAAACACAAAATAGGAACTACATGTAAAACTACAAAATAAAACAAAAAACAGAAAAATGGAAGTTATGCAGGCTACATGACCAGATGTCAAACACATTTTTCTTAGGGGAAAAAAAAAAAGCTTATGGCAGATTCTGCAATATTTGAAAACATCATAAAATCCATGCCACTGAAAATCATACTGAATCATTTTTTATTAATACTTAAAATGGTCTTTTCAAAAAATTAATTTGTGTAGTTTATTATTTCTTATCCCATTTTTGTACTCTAAATTTTCTCATAAAGGAATAGCATGTTGGATATGTATAGTATATTCGTATATATGAGGATATTTTCACAAAGATCTGATTCTTGGTAGTAATCCACAATTTAAATAGGCAACAAACCAATAGCATACTTCTATTTGATACTGTTGTTTAGATTTATTTGCCTTTATAATAAATCCTCACCTGTCCATTCAAAATATTGTCCTGAAAATATATTAAAGCAGGAAAGTCAATGAGTGTTCTTGGATATATGATTACCATAATAAGATCACAAGGTTATTGTAGAGAAAAATAAGGGATAAATCATGAACATTGCCTTAAACTCTTTAAAGCAGAGGTGGATGATGTATGAGCCACACGTAGCCCTCATCCAAATGTTTATGATTCCTTATGTCCCTCCCTCCAGTTTTCCAAGTGAAAGAGTTATTTGACAGTAGAGCCAAAGAGGTGGTATGCTCCCCTTCATTGTGTTCAAGCAATGGCTAAACAGTCATCTGGTTGGGTTGTCTTTAATTGGATTCCTTCACTGAGGAGTCCTGTACTTAGTTGTAAATGGTTCTTCCATCTTTTTGAATCTAAGACAGCACTGCCAAATTTAGGGAAAGTAATGGTAAGATCCTGAAACTATTTTTACTGAGAAAACATTGCACACTGGAGTTTTAAAGCAGTACTATACATTTTTTTTTCTTTTCAACTGTTATCCCAATCCTCCAGTATTAAGAAAGTCTTATTCTTGGAGCCTTACACTCTTCTGGCATGCCACTGGTTGGCTACCTTGCCTCTGGCAGGCCTCTGAAATAAAACTAAGAGAAAGAAAAGAAAAAGTGGAATCCCCAGTCATGGGCAGATAGCTAATACATGAAATAAGCCAATGAATTAGTAATGTGCAAAAGCAAAATGACAGAACATCCTGCTGGGTCATTCCAAAGAAAAACTCAGAATAAGATATAGCCATTAAGATATATTAAGCAACCATAAATGTTTTAAGGAAGCTGTGTCACTGCATGCAGTTCTCAGGCTCTTTCATCTGCATTTTCTAAATGGTGACCTCATATTTCCTTCTTCTATTCCAACATGTCATATACAGTCATATGTCAAAAAAGAATAAATTAGGCAAAATTGCAAAAATAGCTCACTGGTCAATAGCATTTATTCTGAACATGTCTGTTGCACAGAAAATCATTTTCTTTTCACACAAAACTAGTCTGCTAATGAATAAACCAAAGTATTTGCCTGCAGAATTCTGAGGAAGCTGCTCAGGAAATCCTATCCAAGTGAAACAATTGGAGGAAGTTGACACAGACATTAAGATGTTTAACAAGAGAAGTAGGAGGAGGGAGGAACCAGTACCTAGCATGATGTAAGTGGGGATGGAGAATTTAAAGCAAGAACACAACTGCATCAGGTAATTTTCACTTACTTTGATAGCCACAATTCAGAGCAGAATAAATGTGGCAGGAAGATGGGGAACGAAAATCAATGCCTCAGTGCTGAAAATTTGCAGGTTTACTTCAGATGATGCATCTTCTTCCCTCCATTGTATCTTGGGGAAAAAGAGAATGGGATGCCCCCCCTGGGACAAAGATAACACAATATCCATAGATAACTCAACACCTAAGCTGCTTCTTTCCTGCCTGGGAAATCAAAGCAAGGCATGTCTTGATAAGGTAGAGTGAGGAAAGACTATGATCTAGTAAGTGGTCTCTTTGGAGTCATTAGACAAAATCCAGAGGAAATGAGAGGAAACTGAATACTCTTAAACCCCACTAAAATCAATAAGATTAATTTACTCAGACAAACACTAAAAGTTCCAATTATTTCAGAGACCTTAGACCTATTTTATTTCCTTTAGAGAGTATCCTTTGACAGTCTGTTGTCTGTAGCATTCCACTGTAATGGCAGCCTTCCCCAACCTGAGAAGCTCTTGTATTTAGCTTTCTGCCTTATATTCACAGTGAAAGCCATAATGGGAGTTCTATGAAGTGCATGCCATGCATCTGCAGGATACCTGGCTTAAGCTGGGGAGTATCAGGTTTTTAAACAGGATATTATGGCATGTCTGGCCCAAGAGCTGGTGCATTCAGCCAGGTGCTACCCATCAATGAGCAAGATCAATGGTGATGGATGGGCTGGAAATAATAATTCAAAATCTTCTAAAACAGTGTTTCTTAATCCTGGCAAATTTAAGAAGCATTGACTTCATTTCCCAGAATTCCCCAGACAGCATGGCCTGCAGGAGAATTCTGAGAGTTGAAGTTCATGCCTCTTAAAGTTGCTAAGGTTGAGAAACACTGTTCTGGAACAAGAGAAGAAACAGAATCCTATTTTAGCCTATATGGCCATCTGTAGCTGTTGTCAACAGTACTTATTATCCCACAGAAGGGACTGAAAAGAGTATTTCAATTTATAGTTAAGAACTTGGGTGACATTAATTACTCAAAACAACTTGGTTTTGCTACACATTATCAAAAAATCACAAAAGGAAACCTTGAGAAGGCAATATTATATTTGTGTGGTTAATCAAACCGATAGGAAGGAAGCCTGCAAGAGAGACAAAGAAAAAGAAGCAACTGGGCTAATAACTTTAGAAGCAGTTCATGAGGGAACAAGGCATAAAGAAATGAAATGAGCTCTTTTATACTATGTCCTTTGATTGTTTCCAATGCTGAAGATTCTTGGGATTTTATTGCAGTGTTCTATCCTAGTACCTTCAATTGCTTTATTTATGGGCTGCAAATAACTCAAATTTTCTCTAGTTGCTCTTCTCTTTAGTGTTTTCATATATATTTATATACAGTATTTTCAAATATATTTAGGTCAAGATATTATTGACTTCACTTGGTGCATTGTTTGTAGCATTTAGGAATGTTAAAAGAAATCTTAAAATGTTAAAAGGAATCTTAAAAGAAATAAGTTTCCAATTAAAGAAAGCAAGTTCATTTTCCAAAACAACTTTGGTTTCCCCCCCCACAGAGAATGGTTCAATCTATATTTCTTTGGCTTGTCTGGTTTTACTCAAAGAAGTATCTTCTCCTTAAAAAGTTTGAAAGTGAACAAAATGAAATAAAATTTACTCTAATAAGTACAATAGGATAAATTACAGAATAAGAAATTGCTTTTCTAGATTTCTGTCTTTACCCTGAGATATCTTTGAGTTAAGTACCCTGATGAATAAATGACTGGCACTGCAATTTTATCCCTATCTTTCTTCCGTGACCTTAATGAGGCTTACTACTTCAGTCTAAATGATGGATATCTTTCCCCCTTTCACACCTTCAAGGCTGATAGCAGTGTCAGCGTACATTAGACCTTTAGACCTGAACAATCTTTTAAAATTTTCTGATTGTGACTCTTCAAGTGGGGGTATGCAAAGAGCCCCTCAGCACTATATTGAAAACTAATTATCCCTACAATTAACTCCTTTCAAATAAAATGTAGCTGTGAATTAATCATTAAGCAAAATAAACATGTGCTTATAGGACCAAGACATGGATGGCACTACAACAGATTTTCCCCTAGTGATCATGCCATTAACTCTTTCACTTCCCTACTCCAGTATTTTTTTTTTTTTTTTTGTAATTATCTTATCTGTCATGTTCATCTTTAATCTGCATTGTCAAAAGCCAGTTTTTTGTTTTTTGTTTTGGCATGGTGAGTGACTAAATTTTAAAAGTTTAATTTGAAGAATTTATTTTTATCTAGTGGCATGAGGTTTTCACTTCTGTTAAGGGACACCATTTTGGGGCTGTTCTTAGTGCATTAGTTGGCCTTAATCTGGTCCTGGTAAGGTATCATACATGCTTACAGTCAAGGTACAAGATGTACAATGCCATAGGTCCAATCTGTAATGCACATACTTGCTCTCTTCTTCGCGCTCAAAATATTTATTAAATAAAAATATTTAATAACAGGAGTTAAAATCTATATTTACATTTTTTTAAAAAAAAGCTCCCATACTTCTGTTGAACACATTATTTAATGGAATCCACAGGTTATTCATACATACAAATATACCAATTATTGTATTCACTTTTGATATGATTTGTAATGTTATAAATTCAGAGCTTGTGAATGCTTAAAAGCAGGTTTGTAATCAATTCTATATTTGTTCTGTCAAATTCATGCTTAATGTCTGTACCAATAGGACCATAGGAACAATCCTTCAAGATGGCAAAGTTCCTGTCTGGTCCACAATTCTGTGTCATAGTGGCTATCCAGATGCATGAAGTCCACAACTATGAACAGAAGAATGATACTGTTCACTGTTGCTCCCTACTAAATAGTGCTGCTTGTGATTCCAAAAGTAGTAAGTAGCATTAGAACTAGTAGCTATTAATAGCCATACATTCCATGAATTCATCTAATCCCTGGCTAACCCTTCCTAATTAATAGCCATCACCACATCAGACATAAACAAATCTCACACTTTATGTAACTTGCAAAAAGTATTTTATTTATTAGTGATACAGCTTTTGTGTACTCCATAAATAGTTTCAATAGATATTCCCCAAATCCTGACTTCTCTGCATTTTTTTGTCATAGCAATCACATTTTCTCTAAGCTAAGGGCAAGTAGGATTGATCGTTATGAATAGTTGTATGGGACTTCCAATTCCGGGTTGCAGTTCTGAGATCGTTCGGAGAGATTCGTCTCTTCACTGGCCGAGTTTCCCCTGCCGGTAGACCCTTGATTGGGTCGAAAGTCGCCCTGGAGGGGTGACCACCGTTGAGGAGGCTGCCTGTTTGACTGCAGAGGGGCAGCAGCATCCTCTGCAGTCCAAGCAAGCTCCTTTGGGCCGACGGAGTAAAGATCGATCAGTAAAATGCCAATCACTTAGCTGTACCATCTGTAAGCCACAAGAACATCTAAGCCAGGCATGTCAAACTCACAATGTCATGTGACGTCATGTGATGTATTTTCGGCAATGGGGTGGGCACGGCTCTGGTATGATGAAACTGGCCCGTGGGCCGGCAGTTTGACACCCCTGATCTAAGCAAAATAGAACCACCGTGGAAGATTTGGTGAGACCTTTTCTTGCCTCTCCCTTTCCTATTTACTCCTGTGAAAAGCCTTTGGAATCATTTCCCTATCTTTTTAAAATGGCTTTGTTGATGGGAGAAGAAAAGCCTTGGAACAAAAGAAAAATTAATTTTAACTTTTTCAATGGTTGATTTTATTTTTGAATATTTGGGAGTCCTAAAATCCCTGTTATAGAAACTTAATATGCTAGCAATTTAGAGAATTTTTTTTCTATTTTCTACTATTTTTATAACTAAAGAAAAGAAGGAAAAAAGGAAAAGAGGAAAGAAATTATTTTTATTGGGGGTCTGGAAAGACTGAACAACTGGTTAACCCTCTGGGGACATCTTGTGGTGAAATTATTTACTGCAATTGTTATTCCCTTTCTTTGGACTCTGAATCTGACTTTGACCTTCAAATTATCTCAAAAGGGAAAGATAAAGAAGCTGTATAGCTGGTGGAAGTGGATATTGACTGATTGTTATTAAATACAGCCTCCACCAAAAGAATAATGGCTTTATATCAGTGGTTCTTAACCTTTTTAATGCCGTGACTCCCAACCAGTTGTAAGTTGAGGACTACTCAACTGGTCGTAAGTCGAGGACTACTCAACTGGTGCAGCACTGTTTGCAGAATGGGACTTTTGGCGGGCTCAGCAGGGCAGAGACAGTCTGGACAATTCCTACTGGCTTTTGAAAGCCAATAGAATTAGACTCTATTCAAGAGAGTCTATTCTATTGGCTTTCAAAAGCCAATAGAATAAAAGGGAGTAGCACAGCTAAGGAAAAGGGGGGAAAATGGCAGACTGCGTTGTTTGGCGACCCCCATGAAATGGTTGTTCGACCCCAAATGGGGTCCCGACCCACAGGTTGAAAACCACTGCTTTATATACTACTGTAATGGAGGAACTCTGTCCAGATTTCAATTACAAGTGTATATTGGACAAAATTCTTGAAAATACTGAACAATACTATACAAAAGAGATTATTTTTCAACGACAAATCAAAGTGCAAGGTGTAAGTGAGCACTTTGTAAGTGAAGAAACAACAGAAGGGGTATAGAATTAAACTTACAGGACTATCAACCTACACCGGAAAAAACTTTTGATGCTAATGAACAAATGACTTTTAGCATGGAAACTAAGGATGTTACCCCAGAAGGGCAGGCTGATCTCCATACTCCAACTGATTACCTGACAGATGAAAAACCAATAGGAGGAGAGCAAAATAATATTAAAGAAGACTCTACATTATTTTATAGACAATCTATTGAGACTTTGGATGATTCAAAAATGACTGTAATTAAACTAGATGCAACTTCAAAAAAGAAGTTGAAGAGCGTTCAGAGGCTGCAGTTGGTTCAGAATGCAGCCGCGAAAGCGATTGTGGGTGCGCCAAGTTACACCCATGTGTCACCTATCCTCCGTGAGCTGCACTGGCTTCCTGTGGGTCTCCGGACGCAATTCAAGGTGTTGGTTATCTTCACGGCATAGGGCCAGGTTACTTACAGGACCGCATACTGCCGCACAGTTCCCAGAGACCGGTGAGGTCCCATAGATTGGGCCTCCTTCAGGTCCCGTCGGCAAGACAATGTCGGCTGGCGGGCCCTCAGGGAAGGGCCTTTTCTGTGGTGGCTCCGACCTGGTGGAATCAACTTCCCCCCGAGGTTCGAACTACTCCCACCCTGCCGGCCTTTAAGAAAGCTGTTAAAACTCTCCTGTTCTGGCAGGCCTGGGGCTGATGTCCCTGGGGGGGGGGAATATGATCGGACTCGCGGTATGATTGTATTACTTTATTGTTTTATTGTTGATGATTGTTTTAATTTTGTACGCTGCCCTGAGTCCTTTGGGATTGGGCGGCATATAAATAAAATTAAATAAATAAATAAATAAAGATGAAGATGGATGTTCAACCATGAGCTATTGAGAATCACTACAACTTTTTCACTAGCCTATTAAAATGGACAATGGGAGATTCTCCCTGATTTATGCATTACAGCAAGAAATGGAGGGAGTTTTGTTTGCGGACTTAGAGGCCTTACTATAGAAACTCGTTTGGAACAGAAAAAAAGCTATAATAAGATATAAATATGGAATTTAAGATTACATTTATGGGTTGCAATGGCTTTATAGATGTGGACTGATTTGGGGTTGGATTTTTAAAAGGTGCTTTTAGGATAAGATTTAGAATTTAATATTGAAATATAGTAAGAATATATTTTTTGGAATAACAGATCTTCCTTCTTTTCTCTTTCTTTTTCTTGGTTTCTTTTGGTTCTTTCTATTATTTTTTTTCTATTTTTCCTATGCTTTTTTATTATTAGATATGATAGCTAATTTGTGGAGCTATAATGATAAAAAGATTGTAATGATGGAAGAGATGAAATTAATAAATGAAGAATTACTGAATAAGAAATAGAATAAAGTTGAGAAATGTAAGAATGTAATTATGGAAATAACATGCTTAAATAAGAGAAATTATGGACACCCGAATTGTAAATAATATTTTTGTTTAAGGCTAAGTTAGATATGGTATTTGGAAATTAATAAACCTAAAAACAGGATTTGATACATTGATGAAAGGTTGCTGATAACTTCTATTGATTAACTGAATTCTTATTTAGGAATGTATTAATGAATTAATTTTACTTAGAAATGTATTAGTTTGACTATACTATTCTAATTGTTAGAGAAGGAAA
Source organism: Crotalus tigris (assembly GCF_016545835.1). Taxonomy (NCBI): domain Eukaryota; kingdom Metazoa; phylum Chordata; class Lepidosauria; order Squamata; family Viperidae; genus Crotalus; species Crotalus tigris. Next base: position 17,158 of record NW_024097800.1, read on the forward strand.
TTTTAAGGAGCATTATTTGAGCTATATATGTATAATGTTTACATTCCAATTCCAAAGAAAGGCAATGCCAAAGAATGTTCAAACTATCGCACCATTGCACTCATTTCACATGCTAGTAAAGTTATGCTTAAAATCCTACAAGCTAGACTCCAGCAGTATGTAGATCGAGAACTACCAGAAGTACAGGCAGGATTTCGAAGAGGCAGAAGAACTAGAGATCAAATTGCCAACATACGCTGGATCATGGAGAAAGCTAGGGAGTTCCAGAAAAACATCTACTTCTGCTTCATTGACTATGCAAAAGCCTTTGATTGTGTGGATCACAACAAATTGTGGCAAGTTCTTAAAGAGATGGGAGTACCAGACCATCTCATTTGTCTCTTGAAAAACCTATATGCGGGTCAAGAAGCAACAGTGAGAACCGAACACAGAACCACTGATTGGTTCAAAATTGGAAAAGGAGTCCGGCAAGGCTGTATACTGTCGCCCTGCCTATTTAACTTATATGCAGAGCACATCATGAGAAAGGCAGGGCTAGATGAATCAAAAGTTGGAATTAAGATTGCTGGGAGAAATATCAACAAACTAAGATATGCAGATGATACCACTCTAATGGCAGAAAGTGAAGAGGAATTAAAGAGCCTCTTGATGCGGGTGAAGAAGGAGAGTGCAAAAGTTGGCTTGAAACTCAACATTAAGAAAACCAAAATCATGGCATCCGGCCCTCTCAATTCCTGGCAAATAGATGGGGAAGAAATGGAGGTAGTGACAGATTTTACTTTTCTGGGCTCCAAGATCACCTAAGATGGGGACTGCAGCCAAGAAATTAAAAGACATTTGCTCCTGGGGAGGAAAGCTATGGCAAATCTAGACAGCATACTAAAAAGCAGAGACATCACCCTGCCAACAAAAGTGCGTATAGTCCAGGCCATGGTTTTCCCAGTTGCACTGTATGGCTGTGAAAGTTGGACCATAAGAAAGGCTGAGCGCAAAAGAATTGAGGCCTTTGAACTATGGTGCTGGAGAAGACTCCTGCGTGTCCCTTGGACTGCAAGGCGTTCAAACCAGTCAGTCCTAGAAGAGATCAACCCCAACTGCTCTTTAGAAGGCCAGATCCTGAAGTTGAAATTCAAATACTTTGGCCACCTAATGAGAAGGAAGGACTCACTGGAGAAGGGCCTAATGCTGGGAAAGATTGAGGGCAATAGAAGAACGGGATGACAGAGAATGAGGTGGCTGGATGGAGTCACTGAAGCAGTAGGTGTGAGCTTAAATGGACTCCAGAAGATGGTGGAGGACAGGAAGACCTGGAGGAATGTTGTCCATGGGGTCGCGATGGGTCGGACACGACTTCGCAATTAACAACAACAAAATGTATAATGTTATTGTACCTAACTGATTACCCTATTCCCACGTTGTTTCTTAAACGTTCTGGTATAAAAATGGAAAAATCAATAAAATTGTTTGGGGAAAAAAATAGTTGTATGGAGCTGCTCCAATACTAATCAAATCAGGCTTCTTTAAGCATGACATTATGTTGGATCCTTGGGATGTACCCAAATTTAATCTGGACGATCATTAAACTACTTGAGATACAGTATGCTGCTAAAGAAAAGCTGATGCTTTGATAAAATTATCACTTCTATCTTTTGCTCTTTCAGAGTAAAAAGTCCAGGCTATCTGAACAACTGTCTCATTCTGCTGGCAAAAGGGACATGCTGTGGACCCTATCAGTCAAGTAATTTCAGTTGGCAGGTCCAGGAGAAGAGCTTTTTCTGCTGTGGTGCCTACTCTTTAGAATATCTCCCCCCCCCCCAGGTAAGATTCACATCCATCCTCCTGGCCTTCCATAAGAGCCTGAAGACCTGGCTCTGCCAAATGACCTGGGGCCCTAGTGAGGTTACCCTACTCTGGAGGTGCTAAGAGAAGACCCCATTTCTCCCTATGTACTTTGAGGTTCCCTTCTCCCCATTTTTAAAGAGAAAAGCATGGTTTGTCACAGTCAGACTGGATTTGGTATTTTTGTCCACCTGTCAAGTCCTTCTCAAAGACCTGGGATAGGCAGACATGGATCCAAGAATCTGGGATAGGTATTATTATTGTTGTTTTTTTGTTTTACCTTTTTAATAGTTTTTAATGTTTGTAAGCTGCTCAGAATTGCCTCTAGATGAGATGGATGACACATGAATCTAAGAATAAGGAAATAAAATGAAAAAGTTGGACCCTTCCAACTGAAATTACTTGACTGACAGGGTCCGCAGCATGTCCTTTCTTTTTACCTTCAGAAAATAACTAATTTTGTCAGATTGTTCAGTTGTTGAATTGCTTTTTCATAACTAGATGAAAATCATTTCACCAGGATTGTCTATCAAAACAGCTTCGTATGTTGCATATATAATATTTAGACTTTAGTTTTAACATTAGTATTTCTAGTGCTCTGATTTTATTTCATCTAGTATTGAATCATTTGTTAAAGTATTTTCTACAATTTATCCTGCATTGTATTTCAAAGGTATCCATTTTTCTTTATTTACTCTTTCTGATAAAGCTGGGAAAACTATATGTTCTTTCTTGCCAGCAAGATATATTTGCACTTTAATATTTTGTCTTGACCTACCACAATCATTTTTTGAAGTAGCTGGCATCACTTGCTTACTTGGCTGCATTCACTATCCCCTGAATTTTTTAAACATAAGAGAATTAAATTTGTAACTCCTTCAAAATCCTTTCTGCCTATTTGCATTTGGTTGGCATAGTCTTTTGACATAATCTTAATTTAAATTGTTTAAACTCTTTAGCAAGAGTTTCATTTAATTCTTTCTTACTTCTAGCCATCAAAGTCATATTATCATCATCTCTAAGGTTGTTGATATTTTTCCCAGCATTTTTAATTCCAATTCCTCTTTCTGCTAATCCAGCAATTCTTAAGATATATTCTGTAACGAAGTTAAATAAACCCTGTAATAATACATAACCTTGATGTACTCCTTCTTTAAATTATAACACTTTGGAAGAAGGATTACAATAATTTGTTTGATAATGTAATTTGTGCTGAAAAATAAAAGTTGCCGGTGTGAAGATTTTAAAAACGCCCCACCAAATACCCAATTTAAGAATGCAACCAAAATGGACCATAAACAGCAAGCACAGCTGCCAGCAGTCTTTGAAGATGAGAAATCTGAGCTACCATCCCACCCCATCCCAGGGCAGGGCAGGGACTCACTGTGCTGAGAGGAAAGCTGAGCAAAGGCACTCTGTAAGACTCTTTGCAAGAAAAGAACCTGGCCCTTCAAATTTGCTTCTGTTTCAGAGCAATGAATTGAAGCTCTTCTGTTGGTAACAACTATTTATTTACCTAGACTTTGTGGGCTTTGCCTCCTGACTTGAAATCTTGTGACTTTGACTCTAGACTGGCTAATGAACTTTCTTCCATATTTAGACTTTGCTTGACCACCCTTGTGCCAGATGTTTTGGATTTGGAACACTTTTAAGGCAAACTTACTGAAGTTTGGAGGACTTGTGTCTTTACTGTGTGTGTGTGTGTGTGTGTGTGTGTGTGTGTTTATATTTGCATTCCCATTTCTTATTATTTATGTTATTTCACAAAATGTATCAATAAAATTTGCAACTATCCACGTGCTTGTGTGTGCTTGACAGGACAATGTCTACCCCATATCTTCACATCTTGATGACAAATTTACACGTGTTCAGGAAATAATTCGGAAGACCTAGGAAGAATCAACCTAGGTTGTGTTTTTTTTGCTTCTGTCCTTCAGTGATAGCAGTGTTTCTATGATGAGAAAGTCCTATGACATGAATTCTTCATAAAATCTTTCTCTGGGATTTAACTAAAGCGTATGAAATTAAGATGATAAGATAAGATAAGATGATAAGATAAGATAAGATAAGATAAGATATAAGATAATCTTTATTGTCGTTTTTTCCTGTGGGCACAACGGCACACATCAAAAATGAAATTTAGTTGCCCGCTCTCAAAGTGAAACACATACATGACACACACCTAAACATACTATGAACAACGTATGTATAGACCCACACCCCTATATATACACAGCAAATAAATATTAAATACTGTCCATCTTGAATATATAACGGAAGGAGGAAGCTTGCAGATTATTGGAGAGATGATTATCCAATGAAGGACAGGACATATAGGCCCTTAGTAAACTAGTAACTAAATACAAGAACAAAATAATTTCACCTATGACGATTTCTCTATAATTTCCTTCTTAGAAGAAAGAATTTCTAAACTAAAACCTTTTTCATTAAACTTAGAGGAACCAAAAAAAAAAAAAAATCAGCATTCCAAGTGTTAATCTATATGCTACTAAAAATTTCATTGTGTCTCTCTGTCTGTACCCTCAAGTTAGCCCAAATGATGCATTATACGGCAACAATTTTTGAATCAAGGTACCTAGGTATTATCCTCTAAGTTAAAGAATAAGTAAAATATCCATGATCCTTTACTCCTGTAGAACTGAAATTTCCACAAGGTTCAGGCAGTTTTATTTGCAAAACTGTGGCCATTACAGTGTCCCTATAGTTACCAACTATGATTTCTGATGCTCCCTGCCAGCTTTCCACAAGCAAAATCAATGGGGAAGCTAGCAAGAAGTCAGAAGTCACTCCTCTGCTTCTTCCTTTTTTGCCTACCTGTGGCCATTCTGTTTCTCTGTTTAAGTAAGAAAATGCTGACTCCAGGCCAGCACAATATCTCTTCAATAAAGCAGTTACAGTATCCTCTTCCTCAAAAACTTGGAACAAAATTCTCTGTCAGGAACTAATAGAATTATATGAAATAATGTTTCTTTGTCTCTTAATGCCCTAGTGTTTATGTTGCCATAATATTTATCAGTCTTTGTTCATTATCCTTTGACTTGTGCCCCAGATGAAACCATTAGTCTATTAGTAACAATATTGGCTTTACTTCTGTAAGCAGTGAGTTGAGCAAAATTTAAGGAGCTGGAAAATAGTCCAAAAAAGTTAAATGTATGTAGTGATATCTAGTGATATGTGGAATGTAATCTAGTCAGCAATAGCAACTAGTGATTCTTGAGCAACAGCCAGCATGCTAATGATTTTGCATAGCCCCATTAACCTCCCTGCTAGGCAAGAAGTACAGGGGCACCAAGCATAAATCTCTTGTGAGCTGCTCTTGATGTGGACAAGTGTATAAATCTCATACACAGAGTTAAAATCCATAGGAAAGAACATCACACTTTGCTCTCAATCTGATAAGTGATACTCCCCAAGCAAGATCAGTTTTACTCCTTTTCTGTGAGGGTCTTGGTCCAGTTAAAAGAAACTTCTCACCTGCATCTTCATTCATTGGTTTTCGGCTTAAAAAAAGCCCAGTCATTCCATGGGTAGGAGGAGCAGCAACTCATATTCCATCTCTGGCATAGGGTCATCCATGTTTCTGGAATCACTGAACCATCATACCAACTAAATCTGCATCAAAATTAGTGTGCCCCCTTTAATCAATCACACAGCTTTCTTTTCATCTTTAATTATTTCTTCTCTTTTTACTCTCCATATTCAGTCTATCATACATTACATCACTTTTTCCTGCTAATAGTTGTGAAATTAGACCCATCTTTGATGCTTAATGAACATGTTTAACCTTTTTCTCTTTTCTCATTATCATATCGCAAGACTGTAAACTCTGTCTTTTCCATTTATACAGAAGATTGCTATTTTTGTTATTATTGTTGCTACCTGAATATATTTGAAAAATGTTCATCAGAATAATGTGGTATTTTCCCACTTATTTAAACAGTCGCAGAAGAGGTTTGCAAATGTCTAGACTTTCATTGCACATTCATCTTTCCAGGTGTCTGCAATCTCCCTGGCTTCATCTATTTTTATTAAACAGAAAGAATTATCATTATATCAGGCTTTTTATTCAGTTAGTAAATGATGTGTAACATAAACCAACAACAGCACTCTCTGGTCTATCCATCCATCAACTCCAAAAAACCACTAAGAGAAATATACAATAATTTCTCAAGAATCCCAGGATCAGGGAAGAATAATTAAAGGGAAGAAATCTTCGGAGAATTTGCAAGGCAGTTTTTGGTATTAATTAGCACTAATTGGGTCATCAACATCACTTACCTGTGCAATCATTTTCTTTCAGGTCTTATAATGAAGTTTTAAGGGTTGAAGCTAATTTAGTGATTATGTTTTCACAGACACCCCTGGGGTTTCTCTCACTTTTTTCCTCTGTCTCATATCTCTTCACAATTCTTCCATGCTCTCCTTCTCTTGTCCTATAATTAAACTCATTTGCTTTGCACACAGTGTCTCTCTTCATTCTTCCAACCTGGTGCTCCCTCTCTGCGAACAAGGAAATGGCAGAGTCTTAATTGTCCTTTTCTTTCTCTTTTCTCCCTTTTTAAAAATAAGACTTTGTGTGCACTCCAGAGCAAAGTTATGATAAGCCAGTGTTTCTTTTCCATAAAAGAAAAATAACATGACACTGCATTTTGTTTCAGCTTTCTCCTAGTGATGTCATTTAAGTGATGGCAGTGTGAAATGCTACACAGGTTTTGTGTCAAGAGTGCAGAGCAAATTGCTGGGCATGCTTAGAAAAGCATTTTGCATTCCATCAATGACACTTTAGTTTGAAAGCATTATATGTGTCGACATTTTTAAGAAAATTGTCTAATTTGAATCAGTTTCATTAGATGCTGTCTGAAGGATGAAGAGATGTGATCTTCTCCATCTGCTTGATGGATTAAATTCTTAACCAATTAGACCAGTCACTTTAGGCCTCCGCCGCCATGTGCAAAAAAAAAAAAAAGAAAGAAAGAAAAAAGAAGAAGGTTCAATCAGTCAATTTCAACTTCTCGTGGGGAAAAAAAGATCTTGCAAAGTTGGAATTGATTGACTGAACTTTTTAGTCCCACCAGTCTGCCATTGCCACTGAAGCCATGCCCACCCAATGGGCCACACCCACCCAATGGGCCACATCCACCCGGCACCCGACGATGCATAAGTGGGTTTTTGGGATGCAGTTTGGGCACTCGGTCTCTAAAAGGTTCGCCATCACTGAATTAGACACTAAGGCAGTACCGGATAGTCTTCAGGAGGATTGTTCCTGCCTCCTAAAATGAGACACTTATGGGTTCTTATTTAAGGAAAAAAATCTTTAAAAAGTGAAAATGACATTTTGTTCAAAACCCTTACAATATTTTATTTATACATATCTGTAATTTATTAGCAAGCATGCTACTTTATATTAGCTACTCATAATTATAGAAGTTATTTCTCTAATAACAAGGAGTTTTATAACACCTTAAAAACAAACACATACATTATAACATAACCTTTTGTAGTTTGCCATCTGTTTCATCAGAAGAACAAAATGATGTGCATGAAGGCAAAAATATGTTGCAGATCCAATCTGCAGATAATGTTGCAGATCCAATCTGAATTGGTCACCAGGACCAGAGGTTTGTTCTTCCAAGCTTTTGGACTAGTGCTGGAGAACATCTCCAAGAGGTATGCCTTTTCTGTTGGTGTGGCATCACATGTGTTAAACCCCTCATCGTGTTCAAGTTTCATAATTCTTTCTGGTTAAATTGTTTGCTCGATAAATTATGGACCAAGTTCACACAGGTTTGGAAGTGTGGCTTTAACTTTTGAATTTTATCCTTCTTTTCCTTTTTCTAGCCTGTCTTTCTTTCACAAGGGTCCTTAAGACATCCTCTAGGTGGATGATTAGTTCTTATTCAAGTTGGCATAGACAATGCCCCTTATGTATATTAATAGCTGCTTTACACTTGCTCTAGGCACATATCCTGGACATTGTGAAATTCCCTGAGGATGGGGCTCCAGCATGAGTCTGAAAGCTTGGAAGAATGAACCTCTGACCGATTCAGATTGGATCCTGTAACAAAATGATGTGTTCAAATACAAGCCCACAGAAGCACCCACATACTTACATCAACACAGCTGGAGTGGGAAGGAAATGATCAAGAGTGAGGTCAGGTGGAAACAAACAAAAAATGCAGAAGGTGATAATTACCTTATTAACAATGACCATCAAAAGCAGTTATGGGGTTACATTTCAAAAAGATGACTGACTCAAAGGTAAGCATTCTTGACTAAAGGAAATTAAGAGTACAAAGCAAACCAAATTAATTAAAATGATAAACATTCTATAGCTTCAAAAAGGACAAAATTTGTGGCCTGTCATTGTACTGTAAATGTGTGACTTAAAAAGTAAGCAATCTTCTTTGGTTTTTGAGTTGTTCAAATTATTGATCAACACATATTTTTCTAAAGCCTCAGAAGGAATGATGCCTCCCTCCCTACTCATAAATAGAGCTACTTATTAGCCCACAGGGGAATTTAAACAATGACCCAGGGTTGCATTAATGGGGGCTGTCTAAACTAAACACATACATTGGCATATGCAGAATCTGCTTTTACAAAAAAGAGCTAGCAGAGATATTTTATGCTCTGGTCTTTTCCCTTCCACATTTTCCTCTAAAGAATATTTGAGATCTTCCTCTCACTCTTAATTCAGTAGCATGGATATCACTGGTCCTAGCACTGCTTGCTGATAGATGTTAGTTTGATAGATAGATTTTACTTGTCCATACAACTGCTTACAAGCCTCCTTTAAAGCTCAAGGTGAAGAACAGGAGTCTTCTCTATCAATTTGCTTTAATCAAGTTGTCAGTGAAAAATAGAAGAATGCTCTGGAATTAGTGGAGTTGATTTTGCTTTATCTTCCTCTCTACTAAGGTCAGTTTGCTTTTCAGTTGCTGAGACAAGGAAGATAACATCCACACCTGTACTTTTTAAAGCCATGTCTATAAAAAAATCTTTTTACTTTTATAAGTTTTGTTATTTAAATGTTAGTGGCCCAGAAACTTCATAACTAAACTTCAATCATGTTTTGTAGGAAAATAAGTAACTAATTTTATTAATCACTGGATTCTACATACATCCTCAGAAAGCTGATCAAATCACCACCCCCGGGCCAAGAAGTGCTTCACTGAGTTAGCTATATGTGGAATGCATACACATGAAGGAGAACTGAGTTATTCAGACATCTTTACTATTGTGAGGATACCAGTAGTTGACCTCATTTGTAGATCAGTATTATACTCTTCTGAATAACAAGGTCCAAGATCAGGCATCTACCATCTCTTCTTCTCTAGAGGTCCCATAAAAAAGCAGTTGCTTTTTTGGTCATTACCGGTACTTTTAAATACTTAGTCCTCCTTTTCAGGATCAGTAGTATATATTAGAAGATGAACAAAAATTAGGAGTTGTACAATATATTTGACAAACTGGCTGAAAAAACACAGAGATATACACATATACCTAATTCTGCCTTCAAGAAGTAGAAATGGCCTTACTTTGTCTATTGTTCATAGCAATACTTCAGAAGTTTCATATCACTTAGCAAATCACAAGTCCACAAAGATTTGTAAAAGAAAATAATATATTACAAACATCATTCATCCGTGATAATGGTGTGAACTCTTCCTTTATCTACTGATGCTTTGATATTACTGCAGGGCAAGGCTCATGTAATGAAGACACTTTGCATGCTCAGATGACATGAAAGCTGATTTTGTTTCTTGCTTGCCAACAAAAAACAGATCAACCCTTCTAACAAGCTTGTTTTCTGCCAGTAATTGTCCATTAATTGTTCACAATGAAATGACTATCTTGCTGCTGACCTGTCTTTTTGCCAGGAAAGAATATTTAAAGGAATTTTATTTATGTTTGGATTCCCCCCCCCAATTTGGAAATCAGATTGTGTCAATTGACTTCACTCTATGTGATGCTGATGCCCGTATAAGATATAATTTCCATATACTGAATTAAAATTGTTAACTTTTTTCTTGGATACATTTGATGTATTAAAGTTAAATCACCAGGAATTTTAATCAGAGGCACTCTCAGACAAGTGCCTTTTCTTTTCAATCCCTTTGCAGAGTCAGTATAAAACAGACAAGAGATTTATCCTTCTATAACTGGATTACAGAAGGCAGAAATCCAACATTTTCAAGTGGTAAAAGAGAAATGCAAGCAATCATAGGCAACAAGATTCAGCAAATAATACTACAGGTAACAATAATTCTAAAGGATGGAACAGGTGAACATCTAGGAAGAATAGTTGACACAGTATAAACCCGTTATTCTTACTCAGCTGGGATACTTATTTAGCTATATTATTAGATTGATAAATCTTTATGATTTTACTAAATGTAATTTTTAAAACTGTCTGTGGCTATTAAATTGTTAAAATAATACACATTACATCATATACATGTAAGAATACCTCCATCATTTTGCTTGTTATTAATATTCACTTTGGCTTTGATGCCACTAATTTGTTTTCTTACATAAATCTATTGCTCTATTATAAGATTTAGCATATTATTGTTACCTTCCATTCTTTGCCTTACAATTAATTTTATTACACTTTTATTCATGGACTCCAATTCTAAACAATAACCTTATCAAGTATAAAAGCTGAAAGGTGATCTGCATGAATGAAACTTTTGCTTTTAATACCATATTGCTAGCTATAGCCAAATTTAGTGTAACCCAGAATATTTGTTCTCAGAATTTCCAAGTTTATTGAAATATTTTCCAGAGTAAATGGGCCTCAACTGGAAACCTGAAGACACTTATCAAACAAGAAATGGCAGTGTAATTTATATTAAACTAAACACATGCAGGATTGCCCTTATAAATGTTTTACACGGGGCTTCCTAGATCATTTTTTTTTAAAAATATCACAGTTTCCACTATTTGTTACATCAGCAATTTTCTTCTTTCCTTCCTTTGATGTTATTTTCATTTTAAGCTTAAGTTCACCTGCTTTATAATTTCTAGGTTTCTCTTTGATACTAAAATTTGTTTTACAATTTCCTGACAAATTTATTTTTTCAGTCTAAAAGAAGCTTCTTTCTCGGAGTGGCTTAGATTTGTTTTTGTTTTTCTTTTAATTGCTTTATGTGGAAATTTTGGAGATTAGTTATAACCATGTAGCGACACTGGGGAAGTTTTTTTTTGTGACATAGGCATCCAGAGAGATAGAAGAGACAGGTAAGTAACATGAGTCATGCCTGATTTTATAAGCTTTTTTTGCCACATTTGTTAAACAAATTGCTGCAGTTGTTAAGTGAATGATATAGTCATTAAGTGAATCCAGCTTGCCCTTTGACTTACTATTTGCTTGTCAGAAGCCTATCTGGAAAATCACAAATGGCAATCACATGATCCTAAAATGCTGCAACTGTTATAAACACATACTGGTTGCCAAGCACATGAATTTTGATCATGTTACTGTGGGGATTTGTGATGTTATAAGTGGGAGGGCCTATTATAACTGTTTTCAGAGTTGTAACTTCAGTTGCTAAATGAATGGTTATAAGTTGAGGATTACCTGTATTTGTCTGTGTCTCCATAACTTGTTTCCTGATATGTGTTCAGAATTGGGCCTATAGCTAACAATTACAAGATATTTCGTAGAAATGTTTTATAATGCAACTATATATTAAGACTATAGTTAAAACTATTATCTAGTAAACAACAGTATTCTAAGGCCTATAAAATGGAGCAAAGGAATGGAAGCTTTTTAAAACAACAACAAAAAAGATAATGTATAACAGATGTCTTCCCCCTGAATTTAATTAAAAGAGCAGATACATTTAATTTTTTAAAGAAAATAATTTATCCTGGAGAAACAACTAAACACTACTGTTTGCTGAAGATGTAAACACATAGTATAAATTTATAAATTTATTCATTTAAACAAATACTGAATCCAAAAAATAGCATTAAATGTCTGATAAAACATTAAGCAGCACCATAGCATTTAAGCCAATACTTGGCTTAAAACAGATGCATTTATGTCTGTATTTGAAATAAAATGTTTAAAGAGGTTCATTATGCCCAACAACATTTCCATTTGTTATAACAAAGAAAACACAACACTAATTGCCTTTATATGGAATCAAACCCCAGAATTGAATATTCTACAATTATCCCAGATTTGCAGAAAGAAAAAGCAGTAAAGGGAAGATCAACCTGCATTTTTATGGTTTTACATTTAGTAAATGGCTTTACATTTCATGTATGGAGGCAGATAAAAGCATACATAGTTCAGCACTATAATTTTTAAAACTAAATTGAAATAATGCTAACTAATTGTGCTTATGGCTTTTCTTTAGGACTTAATCACTACTATTCCATGCTGCAGTGTGTCAGTATGCCTCTGAATATACTTGGGGAAATTGATTGGTACCAATTAATTTATCTCAAAATGTACTTTAGAAAAGCTAGAAAAAGAAACAGTTACAATATAAACCTGTTTTGGAATATTCCTTCTTTCCCATTTCTTTGTAGTAATTAAAAATAGAACAGTCTAGCTAAGAAAGCAAAGTTGAATCCTATAGAAGGTGGGAGTTAGCCTTTTATTTTTCATTCAAATGCCCTCTAAATATCTCAAAACATGTATTTCTCATAAATGTTGCAAAGGTCTTATTCCTGGATGCCTGCAGCCCGCAAACCACCAGCTAAACAGGGATAAGATCCCATGAGGCTTGTTTCAAAATTTGTGTATTATAAAGTTAGTTTGTGGTTTTTGTATGATATGAATCAACAGATATTTTGTGCAAGGTTGGTGCTATAACCAACAAAACCACTGCACTTTTGACCTATTTATTTCTCCAAAAGAATCAGTTAATCTACTGGAGAGTTGATCTGAGAAGTCTTCCCTAATTTGGATATTAATTCATATACGTGTTTGGGTGTATGTATTTGTTAAAACCAACATCTTAGTTAAAACACTAAAATAAATATACTGTAAGCTGATAACTTTATCTTTCTCTCCCTCCCCTGATTTTAGTAAAATGCAATAACATTTAATAGGATCATAAGTGCTCCTTTTCATCCAAGTGTGGAATCTATATCATATGAAATTTCTTTTTTACTAGGGGTTTCCTGCATCCCCTCAAAATCTGCTTTTGGAGGCCAGAATTGTTTGGGAGAGCAACCAGTTCTGAATCAAGCATTCTGAAGGTGCCCAAGGAATTGCAGCTAGTGTTCCATCATGAGATTCAGTCATTCCTTCATTGGATTCAGAACACAGAGAACCCCAGATGTATTGCAGTAACTTACACTGGTGAAAATTTGGAACTTCACAGGGATTTTTGTGAATCTTCTTGACAAAACAAAAAGGGAAAAAATGGGAAAGGTTATTACTACTCTCCCTACCAGAAACAGACCAAATACAAGAATATAAAGCAACTCAAAATTAGTGGCTTTTAAATTAGCAAAAATTCATATGGGAATTCTAAATGTGTACCTAAACTCTATTTAAACTGAACACCTGCACTAAAAAAGCAGTCTTTCAATATATAATTTCATGCATTGTGCAACTGAAATTTGAGTCTTTAAATTTCAAGTGTTTTACTAGCCAGAAGCAAGATTATGGCCAACATGTCTCCCTTAACTGCTTGGGGAATAGAGAAATGATAATTATAATGTTAAATAACAGCCTCTGGTTGCATTACCACATTCACAAGGATGACCATTCCTTAACAAAAACCACTAATGCTGCTCAAAATAATGCAACTGAAGGTTCTGCTATTTGACCTTCATCTAGAAGGTCATTGTGCAAGTATAATAACAAAAAGGTTTTGATCTTTATATATCATCTTTGAAAATTAGGAGAATCAGAGTGTAGCTTCTATACATAAAATCCTACTTTCAATTTTGTCATCTTCTAAGGTGATTATGTCAGATTGCAGGTATTATAAAAGATCCTGTAGAGATTCTCCTATTTAGAGTTAAAAGTTTTTGGCGGGTGGAGGGCAAATAAAGCAATTTAGCACAAGGCAGTTTTCTATAATTATAATGTAACATTTAAAAGTGATGAGAATTGGCTGCTCCTACAGTTATATCCCAATGTGATGTTACAGTCCTTTAACTTAACCATTAGGAAGCAAAGTAAGCTTACTTACCAAAAACCCAACTCAGCACTAGTTTCCAGAATCAATAGGAAACATCTAAATAGCAAACTTAGTGAAAATAACAGTCTAACCCAAGGAACAGCCAAATTTTAAAACAAAAACCTATTTATGTTCAGAAAGAAAACACCATAGAATCTAGAAGTATTTAGCACAGTATGATTGTTTTTAAAATATGACACCCTAGAACTTTTCATTTTATAAAGAACAAATACCTCTTCTTGGCCTTAGAAAAGCACTGATGACCCTTACTGGTAATCATTTTCTGATTCATTATCAGAAGGCAAAGCCTGTAGTTCTCTTGTTCAAAAGAAGTCATATTCATGCTGCTATTAAACTATTAAAAGTTACATCATTAACTTGTTTTTTGTAGAGCTCACTTAGGACCATATCTCAATTAGTCTTCTCTAGAAAAAGTGTAATGTAATTCCTGAAGCTTATGTTTCAGAATCCTTAGGTAAAAGTGTTTTTCCAAGTCCACATCATTTAACTTAAATCTATGCAGGTGGTAATCATCCTTTCTCTGTCCTTTGGTTAGTGTATATGTAAAAATGTGCACTATAGTATAAAACTCTGAACTAGAAGCTCAATTACAAATATGTTTTAATTGCTCAGTATATATTTTGTATTCAGTCTCCTTCCTTCCTTCCTTCCTTCCTTCCTTCCTTCCTTCCTTCCTTCCTTCCTTCCTTCCTTCCTTCCTTCCTTCCTTCCTTCCTTCCTTCCTTCCTCTTGAAAAATAGAAACTGAAATGGACAGCTCTCTCATAACTAGTTCTAGTTCTATTGTTCAAGGGTACCCTGCCAATTGTTAGGGAGGGGATCCCCAATCACAGACAGATAAGAAAAACTTACTTGGTGATTCAGAAAATGAACCACTGTTCCTGACATCCATCCAGAAGCAAGTTAGTAGAAAAATGGAAGAGTGCTTAATGATGCCAGACAACCATGCAGAAACTTGCCTTTTTGAGGCGTCCCAAATGGCTTCCCCACCTGGCATCTCTTACATGCAGTTCAGCTGAAGCTCTTAACTCCTTAACACTGAAAAAAACAACCAGGCTGGTAGAAATGTTCCTTCAACCTTTTTTCTCACAACTCTCCATGCTTGCAACATTAAATTTTATAGAACTATTTTTTTTAACAAGGGGATTCCCAGAAATCCCCAACATTGCCAGCCAAAGACCCTCCAGCACTGGGATTATGACACCCATCATGGGTGGATCGTGATACGATACAGCTGTTAAAGACATATTATTTTTCCATTCCTCTGAGCCCTTCTCTCCCCTAGCTATATGTTAAGTCCTTGGTTTAATGGTGAATGAAGAGTACGCATTCTGTAATCAACAGTTCTTTATTTCTCTTCTGCTCACTCCAACAACAACTGTGAGGCTCTCAGGCCTCTTATTTAGTGTCCGGATTCCTGGGCAAAACAGTTACAGTAACTGGCACGCTTCGCACCTCGCGCATGCGCGCAAGGCTGGCGCCGCACAGTCTGGTCCTGGGCAGCTTGCAGCAACCCTGGGACCATAGCAATGTCCCGAGCCTGCTTTTGCAGGCTCGGGACACAACAACCCTTCCCCCCAGATGAAACGTTTCCTGCACCCATGTGCGACATCTCTGAAGGGACGTGATTTAAGGTTACATCAATCAAATGCATGGACTGTGGATATTGATGTTACTCGTGGATCACACCCTTGTGTGATACCGTACCATCGTTTTGGGAATAATTGTGCCTGACACTCCCAAAAACAATCCAATAACTCCACCATTCACTTATGGCACTACTGCCTTGCTTCCCCGTGATTTGACAACAACTTCACAAACTCCTTAAGGTATTTGGGTGGGTATTTGACCCATTGCGACCTCCTCAGACCTTGGAGACACCCTTGGCTTCCCTGTTCACTTTCCAGGGTTGAAGTGCCCCGAGTGGATCTAGTGACCCCGATTCTGTTGCCTGGCCTGCCTGCTCGCCCACCAGGCTTGGCAGACCAGGACTTTGCTCCTCCCCGTACCCGGTTGACCTTCATGAATGCAGGCTGACTGGACCCTCTGAGTCTTACTCATTATGTCGCGGACTTGTGGTATTCTCCAGGTCCACAATGGACCTTCCTTGGGAACACGGTCCCTCACTCCCAAGCTCGGTAGATGGGTTGTCAGGGGTAGCTGCAGTGCCCCAATACCTTATGGCCCCCCTTTCAGTGCCAGAGGTACCAGAATCAGGATTTGCCTCACTGTCTACCCCCTTTCCCATGGACTTTCTTTTGGGAGCAATTGCAGAATTGGGCCAGATTCCTTGGTCTGGTGCCAGTTCTCTTGTAGTCTTTGATTTATTGGGATACCCCCAGTTAGTCTCCCTGTCTGGAGTGCTGTAGTGTGTGTATGAACAGTGTAGGTACCCCCTGTGTGGCCCCCTGGCTGGAGTAAGTAATGGTGTGGGCATTGTCCCTTGTCCCCATGAATTCCTGTTGGGCACACTTGCAGAACCTTGAGAGGGGCCTTCCCGGCCTCCTCAACTGCCCTTGACTGCTGACAGCTACCTTCAATATGCATATTATAACACTCCTCCCCCCCTAGAGAAGAAACAGGAGTGGAGGAGGAAGAGTCCAGTCTCGTACATAGCTGATCTATATGCCGCTGGAGAATGCGGCCGTCGTCCAAAGGTCGTAGGACAAAGGTCCAGAGACCTTGCAGACCACACTAGAATCCAAAGATGACTGGGCCCATAGTTCCGTGTCCAAACTGGAGCGCCCACTTGCAAACACCTAGGTGCCCATGGCTGTGAAACTGGAAACGCCACCCGATCAGGGTGCAATCTGTCAAGCTTAGTGATTAGTCTGTGCCCCAGCAAAGTTCAGCTGGGCTCTTCCCAGTGGAAGTACAAGGTGTGGTGAGGTGAGCAAGAAGAAAGTCTGCTAACCTGTGATGCCAGTCACCGTAAGTCAGTTTCTTGAAGGCATCCTTGGTGATATGCACCATGCATTCAGCCATACCATTGGTGGATGGGTGGAAAGGAGCCGAAGTCACATGATGGATCATGTTGGCTTGAAGGAAAGCCTGGAACTCAGAAGAAGTGAATTGAGGACTGTTATCCGAAACCAGAACATCTGGAAGGCCGTGTGCTGCAAAAATGCCTCTCAGAACCTGGATTGTCCTGGCAGTAGTGGTCGAGGAAACAGGAACACCCTCTAGCCACTTTGAATAGCTATCAACAAGGACCAAGAATAATTGCCCCTGAAAGGGCCCAGCGTAATCTATATGCACCCTGGACCAAGGTGATTGGGTTTCCTCCCACCTAGGCACAGGGGCCTGGGACATTTCTGGCCATGAATGCTGGCACAGGTGGCACCCATGCACCTGAGCCTCTATAGCCTTGTCCAGCCCAGGCCACCACAGATGGCTGCGCACAAGCACTTTCATCCTGACAATGCTAGGATGACCCTCATGTAGAGAGACCAAGATTCTTGGTCTCAAAGAGGCAGGAATAACTACCCTGCTGCCCCACAACAGGCAACCCTTAAAGGTGGATAACTCATGTTTCTTAAGCCAGAAGCTCTGGAATTCAGTACCTGGACTTCTGTCAGGCCATCCAGACAAAACCCAGGAGAGCACACGTGTGAGTGTGAAATCTGTTTCTGCAGCCACATCTCTGGCATTGATGGGAGATTCAGGCAACTCCTGAATGGAAAGAATATTAATGGCAGGAGCAGGGTCTCCTTCTACCAGCTTCAGAGGTAGTCTGCTTAGGTCATCAGTGTGGCCCATTTCCTTACCAGGTTTGTGAATTAATGAATAATCATATGCTGACAAAAAAATAGACCACCTCAGCATTCTAGGGGAAATAATTTGAGGGGTTTGCTTATTGGTTGTAAACACCCCAGCAGAGGCTTATGGTCTGTGTAGACCATGAAATGTCAGCCATATAAAAAATCATGGAATTTTTTAATTCCAGCTACTATGGCCAATGCTTCCCTATCTATTTGAGCGTAATTACGCTCAGCAGAAGATAGAATCCTAGAGTAATATGCTACAGGAACCTGGGTCCCATCAGCCCTCAAGTGGCTGAGTACAGCTCCCACCCCATAAGGAGATGCATCACAGGCAATGCAGACAGGCAACTGCTCATTGAAATGTGCAAGCACAGCATTAGACGTGAGCAAGGCCTTGACCTCATTGAAGCTTTTTTTGTGGACCTTTGTCCATTGCCAAGATGCCTGCTTGTCTAAAAGCCTATATAAAGGTTCAGCTACTGCAGCTTTGTGAGGGAGAAATGCATTGTAAAAATTCAAGAGACCTAGAAAAGCCTGCAGTTCACTTTTACTTGGGTCTAGGAGCCTGCTATAGAGCCTTCAGTTTAGATTCATCAGGATGAATACCTTGAGCATCTATCCAGAATCCTAAGAAGTCAGTAGCAGTAACTCCTATCTTGCACTTGGTTTTTTTTTTTTAGTTTTAGATCTGCTTTCGGAACCGAAGCAAAACAGCCCTTAACCTCTCTGCTAAATTCTGAGTAGATTCTCCAGCAATAAGGACATCATCAAAATAGGGGCAAACTCCAGGGATACCCCTAAGTGTACTCTCCATGACACTTTGGAATATACCAGGGGCTACATTTACCCCAAATTGCAGTCTCTTGACCTTGAATGCACCCCTATATGTTACAATGGTCTGTGCTTTAGCAGCTGCTTTATCAACAGGTAGCTGTTGATATGCCTGCGCCAGATCGAGCTTTGCAAAAACTCGCTCCCCTTTGAGGGAGGCCAAAATGTGGCTGACAACTGGCACTGGGTACGTGTGCTGTTGCAGCACCTTGTTTATTGTGCACTTGTAGTCTGCACATATATGTATGTCCCCATTAGCCAATGCATTTCAATCATGTCCATTCATACATTTAGGAAGATTTGCAACAGCAGTGGGTTTCCCATGGACTGGAATCTACAGGCTCTAAAATGCCTTGCTGAATCAATTTATCCAGCTCAGCATCAATTTTACCTTTTAGTGCAAAAGGTACTCTCCTAGCTTTAACCCTACTGGGTGTGATGGTAGGGTCAAGCCTCAATGAAACTTGTAGGACCCAAGCTGTGGACTAAACACATCTGCAAACTCCTCACAGACTTCTGCTAGGCTCAATGTTTGCAAATTTTGCAGCCCAGTAACCTGGATTCCCAAGGCCTCAAATCAATCGAGCCCTATAAGGCTCGTTCGATCACCCCCAACAACTAACACATCCAATGGACCTTCAAAACCCTTGTGCTGCACTGTAAGGGTGGCCTCCCCCTTTACACACACCTTGGAATTTTGAAAACCTGTTAAGATTATGTTGGATGGCGTAAGTTTGGCCTGGAACCCACTGCTGTTGCAAATCTTCCTAAATGTATGAATGGACATGATTGAAAGAGCGGACCCAGTGTCCAGCTCCATGACCAAAGGGACCCCTTGCAACCTCACCTTAAGTGACAGCTTCTTTTTAAGTGGTTTGTGTGTGCCTGTTCTACAAATACTTCTGCGCAATGCGCAGAAGCCCACCCTGTTTTGGCTGGGGACCCTGGTACCTTTCAGATGCAATTCTTCTTGAGGTTGTACCTTCTGGCGACCCAAACAGACAGATGCTTTGTGGCCTTGCCTGCCACACACTCTGCAGATGGCGGAACAGAACCTGCAGTCGGCTCTCTTATGGCGACCTCCATAAGAGGCATTTGGACGCAGCTGAAGCTTTTTCTTTGTCTTCCTTCTGCTTCCTTTCCCTGGACTGGTAAAGATGATCCACCTCTTCTTCAGGATCTTCCCCCAAGCCTTCTTGGACGCCCTCATGGTGCACGGAGACTGCTTCTGGGTTGTGCCTGATGAGCCGCATATTCTTGACCGCCCCACCTGCTGCCTCCTCAGCCGTCACCCCTCTCAAAGCATCTTGGAATGAAATATCTTCTTTTGCAAAGAATCTCTGTTGTAAGTCTCTGTTCCTTAAACCGCATACAAAATGGTCTCTCAGCCTTTCTTCCAAATCTTTGAATTCGCAGGGTTTGGCTGTTCTTCTCAAAGCTGCAATGAATTCCTTGGCTGAATCACCTGCCCTCTGGTCCCTCTGTTCAAACGTGTGTCTCCATGCAATGACAGACATCTTGGGCTGGAAATGTTCTTTCAATAACTTCTTTAAGTCTGTGTACATGACAGACTCTAGAGGAGCAGGGGCCGCCAAATTTTCCGCAATTTCAAATGCGTCCTGACCACAGACACACAACAGGGTTGCAGCCTTCAAGCCATCTTCTCTGACTTGGTTCACCCTAAAGTAATTTTCTACTCTAGCAACATAGAACTCCCATCTCTCTGGGTGGGCAACATTGAATTCTGACAAACGACCTATCTTCGCCATCCTTACTTCTAGGCCTGGGAAGGAGTCTATCAGCTGAGCTTACCTCCAGCGATTCTGTACTGGCAGGCCAGATGCTGAGTTTAACACCGTCTTCCCTTCCTTAATGACTCCTTGGGTAAGTCTTACAGCCTTTCTTCTTTAAGCCTGCAAGTCATTCCCACCTTCGTCGCCAGTGTTAAGTCCTTGGTTTAATGGCGAATGAAGAGTATGCATCTGTAATCAACAGTTCTTTATTTCTCTTCTGCTCACTCCACCAACAACTGTGAGGCTCTCAGGCCTCTTATTTAGTGTCCGGATACCCGGGCAAAACAGTTACAGTAACTGGCACGCTTCACACCTCGTGCATGCGCGCAAGGCTAGTGCTGCTCAGTCTGGTCCCGGGCAGCTTGCAGCAACCCCGGGACCATAGCAATGTCCCGAGCCTGCTTTTGCAGGCTCAGGACACAACACTATACATCTGGGACATGGAAGCAGATGTAGATCTTTTTACAGATCCATTGTGTGGTTGATTTATGTTTGAATTCTGCATCTGAACATATAAGGTTGCAATGAATTGCAAGTAAAAATATGTTTTATATATGCATGTTTTTTTAATATCTGAATTCCAATAAGAAGAGTGCAGCAGTGTATTGCAGGTTATAAGATTAAAAATACAACTTGTCTTAAATAGTGTGATACACTGGCATGTGAAAATATAATGAAAGTGATTGAGAAGAAGTACATTTTAGCAAGGTAGTATCTGGATTGGTGCTATAATGCTTATCCAGAAATAGACATTACAAAAAGAAAGGTTATTTTACTCTTAACTTCCACTTCATCTAGGATCACCTAGTCCTGGCCATACTTGGTCTATTGGAAGTTGCTGAATGAACCAATCTGGAAACCAAAGCAGAACAAATGTATTTTAAATAGATGTGTAAGCAAAACAAACCAGCAAAGAAAAGGTATGTTTCATTGCTCCCTTCTAAAAATAGATATTAAAGTAAAGGCACAATTTTCTTTTTAAAAAAAGTGTCCTAGCAACAAGAAGTAATATTATAGTGTATAGTAATTCTAGACTGTGGGGAAAGTTGTGCCTCTTCTAAACTAGTTAAATGATAAACATTAGCAGTAAAGAAATGAGTGAAGGAATTTTTTGCTTCTCTTAAGCCAGAGACAGCAGCAGCAACCATAAACCTTGAGGTATTGGAGAAAGAAAGAAATCCACACAGGGACAGGCTTAAAGACCTTTGGACAGATTCCATTAAGAACCATTTCACCTGTTCTAATAATCTTAAAATGAATAAAAATAACACTTCCGTCTTTGTCTGTGATGTTTGGCATAACTACAAATGTTAACTTTCCCACATAGATTTTTAAAATGCATTTGATTCCAAAAAAGAACTTCAGAAAATAGGCCAAGTGTATTATAAATGTATTTCCTTCATGGCTTTTGTTTCTCATAAAATCTTAGGCTTGTTTATTATGAAGAGAATCTGTATATAACTTGCATAACCAGTATTTCCATTTATTTTTCAAGCTACAGCGTATGGTTACAGTGTTTTATATGCCTGGAAGAGAAATGGGGAAAAAACCCTTTTGAAAAATATTTCTGATATGTTAGTATACTTCTCAGAAAAATGAGAATAAGTCACTTTTAAAAGAGAAATGAATAATCCAGTATAGGTAGTCCTTGAATTACAACCATTCAGTACGTAACTCTTCAAAGTTATAATGGCACTGAAAAATGAGACTTACGAATGTTTTTCACACTTACGACCCTTGCAGCATCCCCATGGTCACATGATCAGAGGCTTGGCAATGGGCTCATATTTATGATGGTTGCAGTGTCCTATGGTCATGTGATCATCTTTTGTGACCTGACAAGCAAAGTCAATGGTGAAGTGAGATTCACTTAACAATCATGTTACTAATTTAATAATTACATTGATTCACTTAACAACTGTTGCAAGAAATATCATAAAATGGGACAAAACTCACTTAGCAACTATCTCATTTAAATTTTGGACTCAGTTGTGGTCTTAAGTTGAGGACAACATGTATGCCAATTTATATATTCTCATCACATTATTTTGATTTCAACAGAATTTTCTGAGATCCAGTGTGGTTCCAGTATTTTCCCAAAATCGTAATGAAAAGAATTGCAATCTCTTCTCTGCATACATTCAGGTGTAAACACAGAGAAAAGCCTTCTCCCAAACCTTGCTGCTGATGTGAGGCCAAGCTTGAAATAGAATATCCATTAAATTCAGGGAAACTTACTTCTGCGTGGACTAGCACTTTTTGTAGATAAAATGCTATGTGATAGCAACAAAGAACAAGGTGAGGCATTCTTGACAATTCCCCCCCCCCCTTTTTTAATGAACCAGCTCTTGGTTTTGTTGATTTCAAGTCTGTATTGAAGTGGTTTGAAATTACCTGCACACTTATTAATTTAAATAAACTCAGACACAATTCTCCACATCTCTGCAGATTTTGCATGCAGTTTAATCAAGATGCTGTTTAGTGAAAGCAAGCAAGAAGTAGCAGAATCCCAAAAACAAGAAAACGCTGATATATTTTGATCTAATCTACCCTAACAGATGTCTAGCTGGGAGGAGTAGCATCACAGCAGAACACACAGTAGAATCTAGTGTAAGATATTTGATGTACATCAAATATTAACTTCTCATGCAAAGAAAAAAAGTCCTTTAACATATTAAATAGTTGCAAGGGAATGGTTTTTATTTACCCATTTCCCTTCATATATTATTTTTCCTGTTTTAGTTTTTTTAAAATATAGCAAATAAAAAGGAATTATGAAAATAATTTTAAATCTTTCAAAGAAAATGAAAATGAAAATCCCCATGCAGAACCATAGTTTAAAGTGCCAACCTCCAATCCAATTTCTAACCTTAGTTTGACTTTCTAATTCATCAAGGTGGGCATTATTAGATAAAAATTCTAATCAGCAAGATGGTTTGTAACTAGCCATCTAGGGCAGAAATTGCTTACTTGAGGTTCATAGCTAGACGGCTCCCCTACGTCTAAGAAATAAAAGAGCAAAACAGGAAACCTTTCTGTGATATCCTAAAATAGGCATCAATCAAATGAGGAAATATATATATGAGGGTGAGGGTTTGTTCTCTGAGCCTGTAGGTTGGTTTCTGAACATTTCATTACCAGGCTAGGTGACATCTTCACTGGCTTTTAGGGGATGTCTGTGTCAGTGCTCTTCTGTTTATAAGGGCTTCAGGTGTGGGTGTGTCAAGTGAAGGTCTTGTGATGGGGAGATTACATCAGGTCAGGGTCCTTCCAATGATTTTATGAATATAAAATGGGCTTATGACCTGAGCGTGATAATTATGTTTTCCAGGTTCAGAGCATAAGCAATCCATCAGATTTAACTTTAATCTACTTCTTTGCATCAAATGTTTTAAATAACTGGAACTACAGTATTTCCAATTTAACTTGCCATAAGATAGGCATTGGTAATGGTGGTTTAATTAAGTTTAAATGAATAAAATCTTTTTCATTGTTTGAGGTAAGAGACAAAGAAGAAATGGCTGTCTAGGAGGGTTTTCCAAAATTTGAGCTGTTCATCCTTTGGGAAGGTGCAGACAGAGAACATAGGAGGAGTGCAGAACCTTTTAGTTACATTGTTATAAATAAATCTACTATTTCCCAAGTTTTATGGTATTATTTCTATTGTTTATTTGTATTCATTTTGGTGTTTTAGGGGAGGTGTATACATTAAGATTAAAATAATGGGAGGTTTGATAGTAAAAAGTTTAGGAATTGCTCGGCTGCAAGGTTAAAAGGCACAATCTTCCTGAATTATATTATTATAACACTTCTTCCTCTACCACTTCTTGATTTTCTATGCCTTTTTTCCCTTATTTTTGCTCAATTTATACCATACATTTCTCCAAAGAGGCAATTGGTAGGAATAATCTCATATAAAAATGATGCTTTATCCTGGACATTTATTGCACTTGTCTACTTGAATTCATGTATTTCTATCACAGACCAGGCATGGTGCTAGTAATGGGATAAACTACAGCAATCTATTGTTTGATTAGTTATCATGTCATTTACTTGTAGAACAGTCTTCTCCAATCTGGTGTTCTCTAGTATTTTATTATTGCAAAGCCCAACATTCCTAAACAGAATGGTCACCAGAAGTAAAATCATAGTCCCTATAAATCTGAACAATCCCAGGTTTGGAAAATCTGCAATTAGCTAATTTTTTTTTAAAAAAATGTATTCTTATTTATCTTATTTTGTTCAAGCAATTACATTTCTTGTTGAGGTAAAATTATTGTGGTTAATTGCTTGAATTTATAATGATCCTAATGTTGATAAAGTCTAATTACCAGTATGCTGAATGTAAATAAGTTAATTTGAAACACTAACATATTTAGTTCACATTTTAAAATTGGATGCTGGTTCTCACGTCTGTTATTAGAAAATGCTTTTGGAAGAATGCTGAACATGTGACAGTTCTAAGAATTTGAATACTGTACTGCATTTTCTCACCCAGAATTAATTAAACAAAATAATTAAGTAGTTATCAAATGCATTAGTATTTATATTAATTGAAATACAGGCTCATTTTTTTTCTTATTCCAAAATAAAAATGGTTTATAACAAGTCAGTTCAAACACAGCATCAAATAGAATGTTAATGGATGGAAACGAACCATTATCTACCTATATTTGATTATGCAAAAATTTAAAACCTGGAGGCAAGTTAATTAAAAAAAAGGTTGTGTGCTTCAAGGTCTTTTTACAAAGACTGTTGATGTTATCTAGGTTGGGTAATGAAATGTCTGCAAGAAAACAACCAAGCTCAGTGAGTACCAAGACCCCTCATTTTAATCCTGAGCTACAAATACTCCCTTTTATTGGTCTTTTTACAAAGACTAATCAAGAAATGCAATGTAAACAGAAGCAAATGTTGCAAAGGAAAGTTACTAGAATTAAAAGGAAGTAAGTGACTGTAATCAAGGAGCACTGTGAAATCTTCCTCTAAAGGATTCTGGTACCTGGACAAAGGAAAGACGGAAGGAATTGGGATGCAAAGGAGCCTGCTTCAGTCCACTGGCCTTGCTTTACAGTATTTTTTTTCCCCAGCAGACTGAAAAACTGGAATGTTCTAATTTAAGATGACCATTAAAATACATATATGAAGAACTGAAACAAGAGATAGTACTTCAACACTTTTAATAACACCAGGACATAAAATTATCTTTTTTGGAATTGCTGCAGTTCATAGTAAAGTATTGACTGTCCATGAACCAAGATCCTGGAATTTTCTAAGATTTTCCAAAGAATGTTAGGGAAAACCCTGTCAGAAAGGAGTAGTGTAAATCAGTGTGAAAATATGGTAGTACATTGAGGAATAGACTAAGAAAAATAAAAGATTGCAATAATATTCCAAGATAAATTTCAAATAAAAAAATAATGCTTGTATTGTATGTAAACAAGAGTTTGTGAATACCCCATCAAAGTTATTAAAACTTAGTATGGCCCATATCAAAACTTTTTGATATTACAACTCAGTCCTAAATATTGGAAAAAAGGGGCTAGATCCAAGATAACAATAATCTGCCTTTGCTCAGACCCCAAGGAATTGTCAACAGTGGTACTATTAAGAAATTTTAGACTTTGGGATTAAGGAGTATTCATCCTACAAAAACTCATATGTTTGACTTGATAATATGACAGTCAAAGCTTTGATGCTGGGCCTGTTTGCTGATAATCAGATCACTTTGGAATTTCCTAATCTCCAGGAATCTGGGCTATTGTCCTGAAGTAATTCTTAGTTTCATGACTACTTGTCAGTGGTAGTAGACTGCATTTGATTATATGAAAAATAGCCTAATAACTATCTTGTTTTATTTAAGAGATAAATACAGCTGTTAAACTGTACAATCTTATGAGATAGATTCAACTGATATACAGTCAGCAATGAGATTTATAGTTAAATCTCAATGTTCCTTTTACAAGTCCAATACATTAATCACTTCACTATATTAGTTTATGCCACTTCCTATAATCCATATTAATGAATGTTGAGATATCCCTGAGTTTCCTGCCTGAGCAGGGGGTTGGACTCAATGACTTTCAAGGTCCTTTCCAAAGTTGTTCATTATTATTATTATGGATCATCGCACAGTCAGCCAGATGTTCAGACTGGATTTGGCATTTTGTCTACCTATCGAGTCCTTACCCAGGACCTGGGATAGGCAGATGTGGATGTTTGATGGTATTACAGATATCGTCGCAGGATGGAAACAGTTCCTAGTAAGGCCGCCTTTTGCAATTTACTAATAGCGAATTTGACAATGCCAATGGTGTTCAAGTGGTGCTCCAGTTGTTTTGGGATTGCACCCAAGGCGCCTATTACTATTGGTACTACCCTTGCTTGCTTTTGCCACGGTCTTTCTATTTCTATTTGTAGGTCTTTGTATTTTGTTATCTTCTCCAGTTCTTTCTCGTGTATTCTGCTGTCTCCAGGCACTGCCACGTCCACTATCCAGACTTTTTTGTCTTTCTTATCAACAATTGTTAAGTCTGGGTTGTTGTTGTTGTTGTTGTTGTTGTTGTTGTTATTATTATTATTATTATTATTATTATTATTATTATTATATCCTCTATGATTCATGAGCTTGTATATAGGTATAGGAATGAGAGACAGTTTGGTACAATGGTTAAAGGGATCAGGTCAGAATCTGGAATATGGTCAGTTTTACATTCTGGTAGACAGAAGTTCCTTGAAGCTCGGAAGCTCGGAAGACTAAACCTCTGGTCCCGGTAACCAACCCAGATTGGATCCTGCAACATTATCCTGGGACAGGTATATTTGCCTTCATTCATGGTAAGTTTTCTTTCTTGTCACAGGTATGAAGTCAGCCTTTGAGCCAGTCATACTTCCTCAGCCCTAGGAAGAAACACTTCAGGCCATATTGCTGGAAAAAAATACAGCTAGTCCAGGCAATTGGCAGGAGTCTAGATTGGTTTGATGGCACAAAAATAAATACAACTGCAGCATGAAATGCAGATTTGAAAGATAGAAGGGAATAAAAGGAATTGTTTATCCTGGTATATTTCACAGTTCAAAGAGTCCAACAAAATAAAACCAGTAAGGGGATATGAGAATGATAAAGCAAGGAAAACATGAACTTGCCAAAGTAGAAATGATGTATACTAAGCTGCATATTTTACAAGTAAGTAAACTTGAGAGTATCAAAATAGACAACTTTAATTAATATCAGTGGTTCTCAAATAGTGGGGCGAGCCCCCCAGGGGGGGCGTGAGGCTCCGTAAAGGGGGGCTCGTTTGACCTCGGCAAATACTGTCATATTGGACGCACGTGACACACGCAAAGGACCCGATTGGATAGACAGTCACGCAGGGGGGGGCACAAAATGTTTTCTTCTTCCTAGGGGGGGCATGACAGAAAATAATTGAGAACCACTGAATTAATATGATTACAATACTCAGGAATGAGTTGTATGAATAGAGTAGCAATGATACTCACAAATTCTACATATACAGTAATCTCAGCTGAATTATTTTTAACATTTAATGTTTATTTTAACAAAATAAAGACCATTTTGATAAAATTAGTGGAAACAGAGTATTGGAATCACAGGAAATTTTGAATTGGATAAAGGTAACAGTTTTCTGCAGATAGTTCTTTGCTTATTTTGAACACCAGGTTCAAATAATATAAATTTAGGCCTATAGATAGACATAGATATTAAAGTAAAGGCATGGGTTTCTTTTTTGAAAAGTGTCCTAGCAACAAGAAGTGATGGTATAGTGCATAGTAATTCTAGGAATATGGGGAGAGTTGTGCCTCTTCTAAACTAATTAAATGATAAACATTGATAGGAGCCGAAGTGGCGCAGCAGTTAGAGTGCAGTACTCCAGGCCACTTTAGCTGACTGTGTTCAGCAGGTCAGCGGTTCAAATCTCACCAGCTCAAGGTTGACTCAGCCTTCCATCCTTCTGAGGTAGGTAAAATGAGGACCCAGATTGTTGGGGGCAATGTAAAATATATATACATTGCTTACTGGTGTACACCGCTTAGAGAGTGCTTGCACTTAAAGCGGTATATAAGTCTCATAAATAAATAAATAAACAATAGCTCTATTGGAGCTATTTGTGAAATAAGTTATAAAAAACAATAAAATAAACTTTCAACTTCAGAGAGCTCTTCTGGAAGTTCTCTGGGTCTTCATATTTTGGGCCCACCTCCAGTTTTGGCATAACAACTTGATCGATTATCTGCTTCCAGGTGGTATCACCTCCCTAACAAATGAAAGAGACAGAACCCTCACACTCCATGTTGCATTTCAATGAAAAAGGTAAAAAGTGAAAATCAGAAAGAGGAAGAGACAGAGAAGGAGGACGTGTCCTGAGCCTGCAAGAGCTGAAAGCAGGCTCAGAATTGTTGCAAATGGTCCCGGGCAAACCAAAAGCTGCCCGGGACCAGAAGAGTGGTGCCGGCCTTTTGCACATGTGCAAGGCACGAAAATGGTAAATTCCTATTGGTTCACACTGTTTCAGGTTTCACTATAAAAGGCCTGCGTGCCTTTTGCTGCTTGCTTGGTTGTAGGAGAGAGAAATAAAGAGCTTGTTGTTTTCACCATGTGTCTTCATCAATTGCCAATGAACCAAACACAACACTGGCGACGAAGGTGGGATCCCTGCAAGCAATAAAAAGAATTAAGGACTCACCCAGGAAGTCAGAACGATTGGGAAGATGGCGTCTGCATTCGTGACTCAGCCTGCCAGTACAGCGTTGCGGAAGGTGAGCTCGGCAAAAGGACCCTTTCCCAAACATCAGCTTGCAGAGGAGGCAATGAGTGAAGGTCGTAAAGTTTACGATGTCGAAGATCGGCCGCTTGACTGATTTTGATGTCTTACACCTAAGAGATGGAATTCCTACATGGCACGGGTGGAGAACTATTTTAGAGTAAATCAGATAAGAGAAGATGGCTTGAAGACAGCAACTCTTCTATGTGCCTGTGGACAAGAAGCTTTTGACATCGCAGAAAATCTGGTGGCCCCTGCACTTCTGGAGTCAGTAACATACGCTGACTTGAAGAAAATGTTGAAGGAACATTTCCAGCCAAAGTTATCAGTCATCGCTTGGAGGCATGTGTTCGAGCAGAGAGACCAGAGGCTGGGTGAATCTGCTGTGGACTTTATTGCTGCCTTAAGACAAGCGGCCAGGCCTTGTGAGTTCAAGGATCTGGAAGAAAGGCTGCACGATCGCTTCGTGTGTGGCTTAAGAAGTAGAGACCTCCAACAAAAGATCTTTGCAAAAGAAGAGGTCTCGTTCCAAGACGCGTTAAGAGGTGGCAGCTGAAGAAGCAGCAGGCAGTGCTGTGAAGGCTTTGTGGCTCACCAGAAACCCTCCAGCCACAGCTACCATCCATCAAGATGATGCTCAAGAAGAATCAGAAGCGGATCCTGAAGAGGAGGTGGACAGACTTCACCAGCCAGCTGAGAGGAGGCCGAAGAGGCGTCCGGATAAAGCCCCAGCATCTCTTCAGTGCTTCAGATGCGGAGGATGCCACAAGCGAGCTGACTGCAGGTTTCGCTCCGCCATTTGCCAGGCATGTGGCAGGCAAGGCCACACTGCCTCCATCTGTTTGGGTTGCCAGAAGGTCCAACTTCGGGAAGAATTGCTTCAGAAAGGTACCAGGGTCCCCAGCCAACACAGGGTGGGTTTCTGTGCATCGCGCAGTAGTATTCTGAGGATAGGGACACACAAGCCCCTTAAGAAAAAACTTCACATTGACGTGAAGTTGCAAGGGGTTCCTTTATTGATGGAGCTGGACACAGGGTCTGCTCTATCAATCATTTCACTGGACACCTTTAAAAGGATTTGCAGCAGTAGTGGCCTTCGAGTAAAACTCAGGCCATCAAATCTAATACTTATTGATTTTCAGAATTCTAAAGTCAGCGTAAAGGGAGAGGCCACACTCAAAGTCCAGCGAAAGGATTTTGAGGGGTTCCTGGATGTGATAGTTGGGGGTGAATGTATGAATCTTATTGGACTCGATTGGTTCGAGGCTCTGGGAATCCAAGTAACTGGGCTGCACAACTTGCAAACATTGGGCCTTGCAGAGGTTTGCAAGTAGTTTGCTGATGTGTTTAGTTCAGAGCTAGGATCCTGCAAGGGGCCACCCATTGCACTACGGTTAGACCCAACTATCACGCCCATCAGGGTCAAGCCTAGAAGGGTGCCTTTTGCCCTCAAAAGTAAGATAGATGCTGAGCTGGGCAAATTGCTCCAGCAGGGCATTTTAGAATCTGTGGATTCTAGTCCATGGGAAACCCCATAGTAATGCCTCTAAAGACTAAAGGGGAAATCTGTATATGTGCAGACTATAAGTGCACACTGAATAAAGTGTTGCAACAGCGCACATATCCAGTGCCTGTTGTAAGCCACATTCTGGCGTCAAGGGGGGGGGGTGCATTTTTGCAAAACTTGACCTGGCACAGGCCTATCAACAGCTACCTGTTGATGAGGCATCTGCAGAGGCCCAGAAGATTGTAACTCAAAGGGGGGCCTTCAAGGTCAAGAGACTGCAATTTGGGGTAAATGTAGCCCCTGGCATATTCCAAAGTGTCATGGAGTGCACACTTCAGGATATTCCTAGAGTCTGTCCCTACTTCGATGACGTCCTCATTGCTGGGGAGTCATCTCAAAATTTAGCAGAAAGGTTAAGGGCTGTCTTGCTTCGTTTTCAAAAAGCAGGCCTTAAATTAAAGCAGGATAAATGCAAGATAGGAGTCACTTCCACTGACTTCTTAGGGTTCAGGATTGATGCCCAAGGCATTCATCCTGCTGAATCCAAGCTGCAAGCTATTCAGCAGGCCCCAAGCCCCAAGTCCAAAAGAGAGCTGCAATCCTTCTTGGGGCTCTTAAATTTTTACCATGCATTTCTCCCACATAAGGCTGCAGTGGCAGAGCCATTACACAGGCTCTTAGACAAGCAGGCTCCATGGCAGTGGACTAAAGTCCATGACAGGAGTTTCAAAAAGGTTAAGGCCTTGCTCTCTTCAAATGCTGTTTTAGCACATTTCAATGAGCAACTGCCTGTTTGCATTGCATGCGATGCATCTCCTTATGGGGTGGGAGCTGTACTTAACCATCTGAAGGCTGATGGGACACAAGTCCCTGTGGCCTACTATTCAAGGACTCTGTCATCTGCAGAGCAGAATTATGCTCAGATTGACAGAGAAGCCTTGGCCATAGTGGCTGGCATAAAGAAATTCCATAATTTCTTATATGGCCGCCACTTCATGGTCTATATAGACCATAAGCCTCTGCTGGGTTTGTTTACAGACACCACATATCATTTCTCCTCATATGCTGAGATGGTCCATTTTCCTGTCAGCATATGACTACACTCTAATTCATAAACCTGGAAAAGAAATGGGCCATGCTGATGGCCTTAGTAGATTACCTCTTAAACAAATAGAGGCAGATCCTGCTCCTGCTATTAATATTCTTTCCATTCAGGAGTTGCCTGAATCTCCCCTAAATGCTAGGGACATGGCTGCAGAAACTGCCACTGATCACACGCTTACGTGCGTGCTGACCTGTGTGTTGTCAGGATGGCCTGACACGTGCCCAGATACTGAATTCCAAAGCTTCTGGCACAAGAAGCATGAACTTTCCACTTTGAAGGGGTGCCTGTTATGGGGTAGTAGAGTAGTAATCCCAGCCTCATTGAGGTCTAGAATCTTGCTCTCTCTACATGAGGGACATCATGGTATAGTAAGGATGAAAGCGCTTGCATGCAGCCATCTTTGGTGGCCTGGGCTCGATAAAACCATCGAGGCTCAGGTGCATGGGTGCCAACTGTGCCAACAGTTACAGCCTGAAATGCCTCAGGCCCCAGTACATAGGTGGGAGGAAACTCAAACCCCATGGTCACTGCAGGGGCAATTCCTCCTTCTCATCATTGAGAGCCATTCCAAGTGGCTAGAGGTTGTTCCTGTTTCCTCCACTACTACTGCCAAGACCATCCAGGTGTTGAGAGGAATTTTTGCATCGCATGGGCTTCCAGATGTCCTGGTTTCAGATAATGGCCCTCAATTTACCTCTTCTGAGTTCCAGGCTTTTCTTCAGGCCAACTTGATGTGGCATGCTACTTATGTTCCCTTCCACCCATCCTCCAATGGGCAGGCAAAGAGAATGGTGCTCTCTACCAAAGATGCTCTCAAGAAACTGACTTACGGTAACTGGCATCACAGGTTAGTAGATTTCCTTCTTGCACACCGCACCATACCTTGCATAGCCACGGGGAAGAGCCCTGAAGAACTCCACTGGGGTCGCCGCCTCATCACCAAAGTGGACAGGTTGTACCCAGACTGGGTGGCTTCACAGGTGTCACAACCGCGAACACCTAGGAGACTTCAGGTGGGTGATCTGGTTTGGGCAAGGAACTATGGGCCTGGACATCTCTGGGTCACAGCTGTGGTCTGCAAGGTCTCTTGTTATACGAAGTTGCCTTGGAGATGGTTGCGTTCTACGTAGACACATAGACTAACTGCATTGGAGACTGGACAGTCACGTTTCCGCTCCTGGGTCTGCTCTGGGGGGGGAGGACCATAATATGCATTCTGAGTCACAGTTCTCAGACCTAACAGGGCCTCAGAAGCTGCTGAGGCTGTTTGGGGGTCATCCCAAAATTCTGCAAATACTCCAAGCAGGAATTCCCAGGATAGGGGGTCACCCTGCACATCCGTTATTGCTCTACACAGGGAGTCCACTGGGGGTATCCACATTATTCAAACATGTCATATAGTACTCCAGACAGGAAGACAGACTGGGGGTATCCCCATAAATCACAAACAGCCATAGAACAGGGGCACTCTCATAATTCAGCAATTGCTCTGAAAAGGAAGTCAGTAGCAAGGGGGTTTGCCATGGAGACGGCTCCTGACTCTGGCATGTGCTCGGGGGCTACGGAGTACTGGGGCACTTCTGCCACCCAGGCCTCTCCAACTGCTGGCCTTGGGCTTGAGGGACAGTGTTCCCAAGAGGAGTCCATTGTGGACTCGGGGACTTCTACCCTTCCAAGTTATGCTGGCTTGGACTCAAAGGGTCCAGCCAGTCAGCAGCTGGGTGGGTCACCTGGGCATTTGGGGCATCAAAGCCCTGGCCTGCCTAGCCTGGTAGGCGAGTAGGTAGGCCAGACACCCTCACCAGGGTCACCTGGGTATTTAGGGCACCAAAGTCCTAGCCTGACTAGCCTGGTAGGCAAGCAGGTAGGCCAGGAATCCTCACCGGCCCTTAGAAGGTCGCAGCGGGCCAAGTGCCCTCCTAAACATCTAGGAGATTATGTGAGATTTCTGTCAACACATAAGGAACCTTGCCATGAGGTCACTGAATGAGGGGGGTTAACACTTAGTCAGAGTATCATATATTATTATGATTTTGGATACATTATTCCAGTTAATAATTATTTTGTAAGGGGCTGCCTGCATGCAGACCCAGCATTTCCACCCTCCTTGCATTTGAATAATGAACCTGTGCGTAAGCTAGGTGTGTTTCATCTAAGGGGGAGGGGTGTTGTGTCCTGAGCTTGCAAGAGCTGAAAGCAGGTTCAGAATTGTTCCAAATGGTCCCGGGTAAACCAAAAACTGCCTGGGACCAGACAGAGTAGTGCCGGCCTAGTGATCATGTGCAAGGCGTGAAAATAGTAAATTCCTATTGGTTCACACTGTTTCAGGTTTCACTATAAAAGGCCTGCATGCCTTTTGCTGCTTGTTTAGGAAAGAGAAATAAAGAGCTTGTTGTTTTCACTATGTGTCTTCATCAATTGCCAACGAACCAAACACAACCGAGGAAATAAATAAATAAATAAATAAATAAAGGGGGACAGACAGACAGACAGACAGATAGAAACAATTTCAGTAATGCAAACTCCTGGTATTGTATCTTAGAAGTATATGACTTAGTTCTTTTTTTCCTCTTTGAAAGACAGTCCAATCCCACCAGAAAGATATATAACCAAGGTAAAAAAAGTTAAAGGAATCCCTGGGATTTTATTCCGCTAGTTGTTGCCAGCTATAAGGGGAGGTGCTCATCTCCGTTTCAAGACTATTGAGCCAGTGCTGTTCAAAGACATTTCTGCAGCCATGTGGCCAGCATAGCACCATGGACTATTTGCAGGCTTTTGAACTGCTAGGCTGACAGAAGCTGACGCAAGGACTGGAGCTTCCCCTGTTGCATACCACTTGGGTGTCGAACCTGGGTGCCATCTCTCCAGCCAAAAGCCCAACATCTTAGCCACTGAGCCACTGCACTGCCTTTTATATATAATCAAACTGTATCTAAAAAGAAGAAAGGGGAAAATAGAAAACTCCTTGTTAACTCTGAAATTTAAAAGAAACTATTTAAAGACATACTGACTAGTCAGAAAAAATGGCCGAGCTATTGAATAGAATATTACTCACTGGATACAGAATTCAATAAATGTATCATTGATATATTTATATAGTTCTATTTGAAAAACAATTATTTATCCATAGCAATATTTTTGTCTAAAAGAAAATCCCTGAAAATGTGATTAAGAAACAATGAAGCATAGCACTTGCACGCAGATGCTGTGATATTCAGAGATTATTCAGAAAGGTCCTGAAATTCTAGTGTTTCAGTTTTATTTTATCTTTTTACCATTAAACCACTTTTTCCTCAAACATCTTAAAGAAGCTGATTAAAGTGGAAAGAGTCAAAGAGGTTTCTCTAGCTTGAGTAAAATATTGTCTGATATTTCTATTCTTGATTTGAAGAAATTTTGTGGTACCAGGAATAGGCAATCATTAATACAAAAAACAAACAGAAAACTGCATGGTGTAAACTAAATGATCTTACATTTGGACTCCTAAATATGTCCTTGAATTTTTATTGGCAATCATTGTGAAAAATCATATATAATTACCTTCAACTAATTATATATAATGTAACTTTTTTCTTGACTCAGACAATTCTCCATCTTTGTGCTGAAAGGTGATATAATTAAGTGTTATATGGGAAAAGAAGAATCCAGAAAGAACCAAACCAAAAGTTCTTTGAAGAGCAAAGTCTTCAAAGAAAAGCTGCGATGAGCCCTCGTTCCAGAGAATCGCCTGGGCTCCTAACGCAGTGGGGGATTCAAAATGGCAGCCGCAGCTCTGCGCACCAAAAACGGCCGTTGGAAGGAAGGCCTGTGAGGCCTGAGGCCTAAGCTGCGATGAGCCCTCATTCCAGAGAATCGCCTGGGCTCCTAACGCTGCGGAGGGTGTTTGGATGGTCAGCTGGGAGGCGCTGAGACTGGCCTAGGCCCGATAAGGCCTTCAGGCCTTGGAGAAGTTTCGGAGCTTCTGGAGCTGCAGTCAGTTGTAAAAGTCAGACTAGAGCCTGGCTCTGTTAGCAGCAATTCAAGGAAGCTCTCAGAAGAGGAGAGGGGAAAAAAAAAAGGGTCTATGGATGCCCAGCCTGTCAGCCCGGCCGGGCAGTCAGGTGAGGATGATTCCAATCGCTGGAAATCTTCTTTATATTATGAAATTAATTAATGAAATCAATTAAATAATGAAAAATGAGTAGTTAGAGCTAGGCTAACAGAATAAGAAAAAGGGAAAATACACAGTCTTCTGCTCCAGGAGCGAAGAAAAAAACGCGTCTTAGAGCAAAGAGACTAAGTCTAAAACTGGGGTGCAGTTGGCACAGAGGGGGCGGTACTAAATTTCAGACTTAGTCTAATTGGAGCAGATAGATTAAGACAACCCATCCGTGGGTTCTCCATCCAATCATGCAGGAGAACAAACAGTCCTCTCACTTTTTAGAGTGTGGCCTTCAGCCTACTTCTTGAAGGCCAGGCACCACCCTTGATTTGAAAAATGCTGTACATTTCTGATCTAGAGCCAAGGTAACATCTGTGAGATTACATCCTTGATGTCACAATTTAACAAAAAATAATAATCTATCACCTTGGCTGTGTTGTTGTTGAGCATAATAAGGAAAATGATGCCAAAATGAACTAAATAAGGAAGTGTTCTAAATCAATCAAATGAATATAAATATCTGGCAAGGTGACTCTCATTTTGTATTGGTGTGTATTTATTTAAAGGTGTTGAAAATGTTGGTTTTGAAGTGTGTATCAAACTTAATGTCTTTGTTTAATGAGAATAGATGGTCCTGTATTTGAAAAATGGTACTAGATTTTTTTTTAATCCTTTCAAATATTATTTCATGATTGCACATAGATCTAGACAGGAATATATAATATTTAAAACAGCAAAGGAAATCCTCTTCTTTTTTTCCAAGTACATGAAGGATGGAAGAAAATGATATGAATAATTAATATCCCCAAAAGAAAAGACTTTTGAAACAGGTGCAGATATGCATAACCAGACTAACTTCATGATAAAATCATTCCTTTTTGTTCTCAGCTAGAAGCAAAGTAGACAAAATCTATCATATGAGATTATCTGGAATATAAAGAATTGTATGAAAACTCAACTGTCACTTATAAATTGGGGTCCTGTCTTACTTGGCTGGTTAAAGGAACTAGGGAGACCTGGAGACTGAATCCAAACTATAGTCAATGCATCTTTCAAGGAAGGTGAAGTCCCAATAGCTCTAAAAGATATACTGTTTTCTCCATTTTTCAAGAATCCAAGACTGTATTCAGAAGAAATGAATAATTACTATCCCATTTGCAATCTATCCTTCTTGGATATGGTTACTAGGAAAGCAATGTAACTACAATTACATAAGATGATTATTTGGGTCTATGACATGGGATAGAAATTGTATTGGTCATGTCATGATAACCTGTAGAAGAAAGGAAGAAAGAGCATTATCATCCTTTTTATCCTGAATCTCTCAGTGGTCTTCAATCCCAGTATGCTTCTGGGCCAACTGCAAAGGCTGGGAAATGGGGAGGAGGAGGATGCTATGTGTTTTCATTCCTGCCTGTGTGGATAGTTTCAGTCCATGGCAGTGGTCGGAGAAAGATTAAACTCTTGAATGCTCTATGGAGGTCATCAATTAAGGCTGAGATTAGGTCATGATAGATCCTGTGGAAGATATAATAAAAGTCCTGACTTAGTTGCTGTCAGCACTTGATGAGCACTTGAACCTTTCTTATATTAGGGCCTAGGGCACTAGAGCCTTTCTTAGATTATTATATAAGAATCAATACAACACATTCTACCTAGTTGTATAAAACTTATCTTTTCTTCACAAAAATTGCTGCACTATGGTCTACTTTCTCTCACTTTCTTTTGAATTCTGTGCTTGATTCCCACTTTTATGAATCATTTTAAAGTTTCTTTCATCAAACTAATTTAATTTCTTGTCATAAAGTGGCTTCTTAATTTGATTATATGGTAAATAGTAATAAATAATCTTAAAAGGACAGTTTAAATGCTGCAGATGGTGATATGTAGCTGTGACTCATAGATGCTGTGTGAAATTCCTATGAGTAATTATTTCCTTCCAACAAATATACTAGACCCATACTGTCTTTTAGGGCAACTACCTAAGAATAATTTCCACTCCTCCAAACTTTAATAAACTTATATGAGTTTCTACTCTGGAAGGATATATCAGTCTGTTGTTTTTTACTTTTTTAATCAATTAATTCCAGGCTTCCTGAGTGAGCACATTTCCTAAAAAGGCAAAAGATCAGCTTATAATTATGACAGACTATGCTGAGTAATTTTGTAGAAAATTTCTTAGTATTTCTTGTGAATTTTTAGTTAAAAGTATTTGAATCCATTTAAATTGTTAGAAAGGGTGTAATTACATGACATGTAATTAGCTAGTATAATCTTTAAAAATGGCATATTTTTGTAAGCAATACTTCCTAATATTGCATGAACTGATTTTACTATATACCTTTCTTTAATTTTATTTTTAAATAAAAGGGAGATGCCTTCATCCAGCATCAAGCTCCCAACCTCATATGAGAGACGTGGTTTCCCACTGCCTATGTGTCTTACTGGCAAGTAAAAGAAAAAAGAAAACTGATTAAAGGAAATAAATGCAATAGCACCATCCCCTATCCCTTTCGAATTATAGTGTGCAGTAAGGAAATCAGGTACTTTCTTCCCCTCTTTTTTGCAGGGAGATAGACCAGTGCCACAAACAATTTATAAAATAAAATTTTATTTTTTAAAATGGAAAAGAGACTATGTTAAGAAACTTTTTAAACTTAGCGTTGTCTTGTTCTTATTTTTGAATGGGGTTTGTTTCTACATTACTCCTCCAACTACAGAGAGCATGATAGAATAAACTGCAACAGGGAACCACCCCCAATAAGATTCTAAGCAGATCTCATGAAGCAACTTATAACAAAGAGGTACTTATTTGCATAAAACACACAAGGAAAAAGCTTGTACACAGATTTATAATATATAAAGTGTAAAATATTAGACTTTAAAACCCATACTGAAAAAGATATTATTCTTAACAATATTCCTAGATTTTTCTTATTCTTCCAGAGCCCTTGGAATGGATCACTTTTGTACCAATTTTTTATGTGAAAAATCTTTATTTCTGGACTTCTGATGGGGAATGGTGAATTGACATCCCACAGACCACAGATTACAAGTGGCATCACACCCAAAAGGCAACTAGATATTGGATCCAGACTGCTAAAAATTCTCTCTGGTTGAAGGACAAGGTAATTTTGAGATTACCCACATGCACTCTGGACAGCTGTTTTTAGTGAAAAGTGGCAGAAACTGACATTTATACAGTCACTTGCAGTCAACTGGGAGTCATGAGCTGTTCGTGTAGTCTTTTAGTTTGGCCAAACCTCATATTTTTAAGCATTTTTTTGAGTTTTATTTTATTTTTACTGTTTATTAAAAATTTGAAAAACTTAAGAATTGCAACTTTGTTTTTTTCACTAGGTGAGATAGATAGATAGATAGATAGATAGATAGATAGATAGATAGATAGATAGATAGATAGATAGATAGATATTATACTTTATTATACTCAGGGAATCAAACATCATTTTAAAAATCCATTTAGAAAGAAAGACATTTCTGTGCCTACAGTTTTGTAAGAACTTAGGTTTTTTTTGTAATATACAGCCAAAGAGTTATTATAGTGTTTATTTTAGAAAGTACTTTTAAATGGATTAAGGGTTGTGATGAGTCTGAATTAAAACACGACACTGAAGATAATTAAAAGGATACTCTCTCATGGCAAGAATTTCTTTATATTATAAACTGATAATAAGATCTTGAAGTTTGGATACTTTAAAGTAGCACCAGGCTACTTTAAAGGAGATGTTTGGAACTTGGGTGAAAGATGTTTTTGTGCTATTTAACTCTATAATTGTGATGGAATATAGTCTGGATTCCCAGGATGGAGTGGCTGCATTCTAGAGCCAGGGAAGCATGGAACGTTTGGTTGGGAGAAAGAGAGTTTAAATGATTCATTCCTAGCAATTCCCAGAATATATCAATAGTAATGTAAATAATTGCCTTAGTTTGGCAAGATTTCTATCTATACTTGAGGAACAATAAATGAAACTATTCAGAACTAACTCCATGTGTCTTTCTGTGCCTGACAATAATAGAATTAAAAGGTGCTATTGAAGAGGAAAAAGCCTCATTAAATAAAATCAAAATAAATTTTAAGATGGATTTAAAAACTGCAACTCATTAGAAAAAGATGAGAATACTAGATTTAGAAATGAAATTGGTTTATTATTTATAAATTTTAAAATATACACAAATAATAAACCAAAAAATGTGGATTATTTTTATATTTTAGGCTTTTGAATTATAACTTGCTCAATATAATTCTTAATAAAATTATTGCAAAAAGGGAGGGGAAATCTTTTTCTGTAAATTCTAATTTGAGTGTCAAGACTGACGTGCATTTTCACCTACATTTTTCCTTCACTTGCAACTTAACAATAACAGGGAGGGGATGGATGGAGTGCAGGGGTGGGCGATTGGTATTCAAGCATCTGTTGGCTTCTGTGAGACATTGCTGTCATCTCAAGGACTCACTGAGCAGGCATCCTGGTGTGGCTGGCCATTTCCCATAACAAAATGAACAGAAGAGATTGGTGGACATTTTGGACTGTTAGTGGCCTGGAGGGAAAAGCGGGAATTAACTATGCTTGCCTTTGCATAGGAAACCCAGAGCTGATTTTGCTTCTTCTGTGCCAATGTGGTTTATTCACTAAAGTTTTATATTCTTAATAAAATAATGTCCCAGGAGTTCCTTTTTCACCAACTGGACAGTTGACATTTAGTAAGAGATTGAACAATAATCTTAGTTTTCTCTTTCTTGTTTGACTTTAGCAGACAATGTCTTCATGCTTTCCTCCTGAGCTCTGACCACAGTTTTCAAAAGGAAAAGTTTTTCCTCTATAACAAACAAAGAAGGGATTGGATAATCTGCTTTTGGAAGTGAAGCTGAGTAGCATCCAACTGTATCCTTGTGTAGTTGTAGATTACATGTCTGAGATGAGTGAATGTGGGTTTAATGTGCTTGACTTATCTCACAAAAATCACTGGTTAGGACATTGAATTCTTATACATCAGTCCAGGGGGGGTTGTGTGTTTGTGTGTGCATGTGTTTCTGTGTCTTTCTCTGTGTGTGTATACATGTGATTAGCCTGAATCAATCCACTGCTGGAGGAAGACTGTTTTATTAAAGATTATGGATATAATCTACCGTGCTGGTCCAGTGCAAATGGGTAGATAGATATTTTCAATTTTCCTGTCTAGGACTCAGGAGTGAATGACTGGCACAAATTTTGTGCCTAAAGGAGAAATAGAGTTTGTCTATTTTCCAGTTTCTAATTCAGTGTCTTTAATTCCTGCACCAAACTGGTGTAAGTGTGTGCATATGTGCAGACACATCCAACAAGCTATCC
This sequence comes from Crotalus tigris, assembly GCF_016545835.1. Taxonomy (NCBI): domain Eukaryota; kingdom Metazoa; phylum Chordata; class Lepidosauria; order Squamata; family Viperidae; genus Crotalus; species Crotalus tigris. The sequence continues at coordinate 58,465 of NW_024097800.1, forward strand.
ACACACCCCCTCCCATAAACTCTGATTCCTTCTCTGCAGGGATATTAGAGAGATTTTGAAATCCTTTTATATTATTTCCTGGCTCTTTTTACTTTGAAAAAGTAATAAAATTAGCTGAAGGTATATTCTCCTTGTTGAACAAAATTACTCAGTTGGAATGTTGAATGCTTATTACCTTCCAGATTCCCATAAAATCAGCTCTCTATTCTAAATATTCCAAATTTGAGGTTCATTTGATGACTAAAGTTGTCTATAAAAGACAAATGAATCTGTAATAAAATAATTGTATAATTATAACAGCTATAGAAATAATATTCCAAACATATTTTTTAGAAAAAATGCTAAAGCAGTAGCTTTCCCCATATGGCAAGCATATACCAACATATTTGTCATACTGATCATACTGTCAAGTATGATTTTATTTACAGTAGTCAACAGTGTAAAGTAAGACAGTCAGAAGAAGCCACTAGCAAGTGGAATCTGTGACCACGAGGACTTTTCCATAGCTGCTGCTGGTGTGCTAGTTGCAGCCTCACTTGGAACAGGATGCACTGAACATGTACTTGTTGCCTTTCAATTACATTATCTTAATTTGCTTTAGTAGTTTAGTTCTGCTTTAATTCTGCTGCCCAGAAACTACAAATGATTCAAAATGCTTAGCAGATGCTTAGTGGCTTGTCTTGGTACTGCCACATTACACCATGATTGTGCAAGTTGCAGTAGCTATCAGTGGGTTTCTGAGTGCAATTTAAAGTGCTGATGTTGACTATAAAGCTATTGAGCTACAAGCTTCTCCTACATTAATCAAAGCAAAGTTTGGGACATGGAAGAAATAGTATCATGTTCTGGGAACTTTGGAAGATGAAAAGGTGCATGCTGTAATTGGGGAAACTTTATTGCCATCTTTCAGTGACAGAAACGCTGCTGTTCCAAGATAATGTTCATTACACCAAATAGATGTGGAACACTCATTTGGAAATATTCTGCACCCAAGCAAATTCATGTATACAGTATGCCATCAAGATGATGTTCCATTAGATGAGTTACTTTATTTATTTAGAATTTTTTATTTATTTATTTAGAATTTTAAATGGCTGCCTTTTATGTGATGATTTTAAATAACAACACAACAATAATAATAATGTTGGAAGGGACCTTGGAGGTCACAATAATATTAAATAAAGAAATATTAATAATAAATAAAGAAATAATACATAAACAAACCATACAAGATAGTCACACATCACAGACACGGTACCACAACATTATATAACCTCCCTGTGCTTTCATATTTGCTGGACTCACCCAAATTCATTCCATCTTACTTTCATCTTACTTATTATTTATATAGGGTTCTACAATAGAAGACATTTTGCCAACAAAACCTTGGTCTAGAGAGAATGCTATGATGTTTTCTACAGAACACTTTTTAAACTATTAATAACTTTATTTGTTGATTCACCTAGCAGCAATAATTGAGCCGAGGTGGTGCAGCAGTTAGAGTGCAGTACTGCAGGCCACTTTAGCTGACTGTGTTCAGCAGGTCAGCGGTTCAAATCTCACCAGCTCAAGGTTGACTCAGCCTTCCATCCTTCCGGGGTAGGTAAAATGAGGACCCAGATTGTTGGGGGCAATGTAAATATATATATATATACATTGCTTACTGGTGTACACCGCTTAGAGAGTGCTTGAACTTAAAGCGGTATATAAGTCTCATAAATAAATAAATAAATAAATAAATTTTCTGCACATCTGAAAATATTGTCCCCCCTAATTAAGCACTGTGAAAATTGTGCTGGTCTGGTAGTTTGAAGCCTGGTCAAATTTATTGTGAGAATAGTTTATATGTTTACTTTTAATACTTTTCTTATTTATTTAATATTGATACTGCCCATCTCCCCTACAAAGTGACATTGGATATTATTAACAGGAGAATGATAATGTTCCAAAGTATTAGGTATCCCATGTCCAGAAGATTTGTTATAAAACTTGGGCTGCTTAAAGCTGTGTTGGGAAGTGTGCCAATAGTCAACATGAACCATTTCCTTTCTGGAGGGAGGGGCCCATGGGATGGGGAGTGGGGATGGTCGTGCTATGGGGAGGAAGAGTGACTTCTGAGTAACCTGCTATCTTCTCACAAACAACATCAATGGGGAAGCCAGCAGGAGGTTGGAAGGCACACCTGCTCCCAGTGCTTTTTTTTAAACTGTTTCTCTGATTAAATAAGGAAATATTTCTGAGCTACCTGAGTAAACAGTGACCCAACGGTTGTCCAATAGTTCATAAGAATGAATGCATAACACTACAATGAACTTTTATGATGTTCATGAAAGCATTGCACAGCTTGTTGACTCAAGGAAGGAGAATGTTGGCTGACATTTTAAGTCAGATCATCCTGCAATAACTACTACCCTATTGAGTGTGTAACTTTAAATTTGACTTACATTTTTCTCTTATTTTTGACTTACCTACAAATTTAATTTAGACTGACTTGGGAACAGAACTCATTCATAATCCAGGGATTATCTGTAATGTTTATTTGGCCCAATGTTTGATACCATTGGAGTTCAATGGATCTGAGAACCCTACCTCTCCCATTCCTGCTCTTAGAGTTACAAGATTAAACATTTTAAATATTTCTATATTTATAAATGATCTAAGTTTCCTTAATGAACAAGAAATGAAAATATGAACATGTTTGAGTCTATCATTATATTTCTGACACAGGTTTGTTTATATATTGGCTTTATCTCCTGCTTTTCTGTCCAAAGCAGCACTCAGAATTTAAAAACACAATAAAAAAAATCATAAAGTTAACGTTATATTCTGATTATGGACCACCAAAACGTTCTACTGAAAATACATGCTCACTTCCACTCTTTTTATAATTGAGGAATACCTTTCATTTATGAGGACATTTGGTTGTGTAATCATTCAATTATGTGATCAATTATGGCATTTTTAAATTGTTAAAATAGTGTTATTACTTCTTTGTGCTTTCTATTACTTTCATATTTTGTTTCTGTCTTTTAATAATATTGTTATTTTATAAGCCATCTGGAACTCTGTTAAGATGAACTATTTTAAAAATATACTTTAATATTGCATGGCCATGTTTAGTTTTACTGCTAATCCATTTATGAATGAGAAGTTGTCTTTGTGACTCATCAGGAGTAAGCTTAGTCCAATGGATTAACCAGATGTACATGTTAAATCAGAAACTGAAGTTTCATCAGTTAAAACAGTTCAAGGAATCAGGAAAAAGTATTCACTCTGCTTGTAAGAGAGACATGTATAAATCTGCAGTCCTCCAAACATTAAGCTACAATTCAAACTTTCTTCTCCTACTGGCTCTTCTGGATGTGAACATCCAGCAATACTGAAGGGTTGGAAATTGGCTACCTTTAGTTTGAATTACAATGTCTTCTACTTTCAGCAGAAAGAACTTAGCAAGTTTCTAAGCATTACATTATTTATTTTTTATTTAATTGCTTTTCTAAAAAGAATGTGATGGATTTGTTAATTACCTTTTTAATGAAGCAATTCAGATCCAAAATTAATAGAACTTTCATTGCAAAAAGAGTCTTCCCTTCATTTGAGCTGCTTACTTTTTTGCTTGTTTTACATTAACCTGTAGATATATCTTCACATACCTGAAGAGTTTAATCTTTTTATAATTTTCATGAGTCTGGGCCTAAACTAAAGAGTATAATAAAAGTATTTACTTCAGGCAATATTTCATTTAAAAAAGGGTGGTCCTCCCTTCCCAACAATAATGCAGAAAGTTTCATTATCTATCCAATCTTGTGTAACACATTATGCATGAATGTAGAAAACTCATAACAATTCCTCCGGGAAGCAATCTGGTAATCAAATATAGCAAAAAAGGTGTTGGCTGTGGTCATATGTAGGAGGTACTCTTAATTGTTTTTCCAAAATAGACAAGCATATTATAATTAAAAGAAGAAAGTCTTTACAGATGGCAAAAATAAACCCTATGAAATGAGTCTATGATTCTATCAGCCTCAAGGTCAGAGCCTGAAGTAAAAATCCATAGTAAAAATCATAGCAAATATTTTTTTATGATTACATTAGGCCACCTGATCTTCCAAGTAGTTTCCTGGCACAGATCCCAGAAGAGGCTGCGGAGGGAATTAGAATATTATTTCCAATTCTGTTCATGGAAAGAATGGCATAAACATGATGAAGCTTTATTTAAAATCAAAAAGACTTGTATTGTCTAAGATAAAAGTCATTCTTATAATTGACCAATATTTGAGAAATATCTTACCTTCTCTAAAAGCTTACAGAATATTTTTTCTTCTAAATGGTTCACAGATACACAGATCTTTTTTAGACTGGGGTTAAATATCATCACTGATATGTCTGATATCTATAACCAAGTCAGCTTTTTCTGTGGATGGTCCCATATTACAGGGCTAATTATCACATCAAAAGAAGGAAGCACCCACCTTATTACATTGTAAGATGGAATTCAAAATTTATTTATTTTCATATGCGCTTCATGCTACTTTTTGGCTTTTGTATTATGGTTCATTGAATAGTTAGCCACATGTTAATACTGGCTTTGACATTTTTATCCACCTATTGAGTCCTTCCCAAGGACCTGGAATAGGCAAATGTGGATGCCTATGATGATATTAAAGGTATTGTCATGGGATGTAAGCTGTTCTGAATAAAGCTCAAGTAGTGCTCCAGTGGTTTTGGGATTGCACACAAGGTGCCTATTATATTGGTACTACTCTTGCTTTCTTTTGCCATAGATGTCCTATTTCTATTTGTAGCTCTTTGTCTGTTGTTATCTTCTTTACTTCTTTATTTTCTATTCTGCTGTCTCCAGGTACTGCGATGTCCAGCATCCAGACTTTATTGACAATTGTTAATTCTGGAGGAATCATGTGGCAGGTGCCTGTCATATTATTATTATTATGGCTTGTCACACAGCCAGCCAGATATTCATGCTGGATTTGGCATTTTTAATCCACCTATTGAGTCCTTCCCAAGCACCTCATATAGGCAGATGTGGATGTTTGCTAGTGTTAAAGATAACATCACAGAATGAAAGCTATTATTATTATTATTATTATCGATCATCGCACAATCAGCCAGATGTTCAGACTGGATTTGGCATTTTGTCTACCTATCGAGTCCTTACCCAGGACCTGGGATAGGCAGATGTGGATGTTTGATGGTATTACAGATATCGTCGCAGGATGGAAGCAGTTCCTAATAAGGCCGCCTTTTGCAATTGACTAATAGCGAATTTGTCAATGCCAATGGTGTTCAAGTGGTGCTCCAGTTGTTTTGGGATTGCACCCAAGGAGCCTATGACTATTGGTACTACCCTTGCTTGCTTTTGCCACAGTCTTTCTATTTCTATTTGTAGGTCTTTGTATTTTGTTATCTTCTCCAGTTCTTTCTCTTCTATTCTGCTATCTCCAGGCACTGCCACATCCACTATCCAGACTTTTTTGTCTTTCTTATCGACAATTGTTAAGTCTGGGGTGTTATGTTGCAGGTGCTTGTCTGTTTGAATTCTGAAGTCCCAGAGCAGTTTAATTTTATCATTTTCTATGACTTTCTCTATTTTATGATCCCACCAGTTTTTGCTTACAGGCAAATGATATTTTTTGCAGATCTTCCAATGCACCATTGTTGCTACTTTGTCATGCCGCTGCTTGTAATCAGTCTGTGCAATCTTCTTGCAACAGCTTACCAAGTGGTCCACTGTTTCTTCAGCTTCTTTGCATAGGCGGCACTTACTGTCTGTTGCTGTCTTCTCAATTTTGACTTTGTATGCATTTGTCCTTAAGGCTTGGTCTTGTGCAGCCAGAATTAGTCCCTCGGTCTCTTTCTTCAATTTTCCTGCTCTTAGCCATTGCCAGGTTTTATTATTATCTGCTTTCCCAGCTATTTTTTTCATGTATTGGCCATGTAGTGCTTTGTCTTCCCATGCCTCTATTCTGTTCTTCATTTGGTCTTTCTTGTAGGCCAGTTTGGTCTCTCCAGTAGTTAGTAAGCCTTCCTGATATACTAATTTCAGTGCATCTTCATCATTGTTCTTCAGATATTCTTCCAAAGCCATTTTTTCTTCTTCAACCATCTGATGTACTTGTAGCATTCCACGCCCACCTATTTGCCTTGGTAGATAAAGTCTATCAATGTCACTGCGTGGATGAAGGGCATGATTCATTGTCATTATTTTTCTGGTCTGCCTATCCATTGCTTTTAGTTCTGCTTGAGTCCAGTCCACTATTCCAGCTGTGTACCTAATGACTGGGATTGCCCAGGTGTTGATTGCCTTTATGGTATTTCCTCCATTGAGTTTGGATTTTAAGATCTTCTTCACTCTCTTGATGTATTCACCTCTAATCTTTTTCTTGACTTCAGTGTGCTTGATGTTGTCAGCTTGAAGGATACCCAAGTATTTGTAGTACTCTTCCTCATCCAGACTCTTAATGTTATTTTCGTGGGGCATCTTGATTCCTTCAGTTTTCATTATTTTTCCTTGTTTGATAGTAAGTGTGGCACATTTGTCCAAGCCAAACTCCATTACAATATCTTGGCTATATATACGGACAGTGTTGAGCAGCGATTCTATTTCAGATGATGTTTTTCCATACAGCTTCAGATCATCCATATAAAGGAGGTGGGATAGTCTGGCAGATGTTTTTGATGTTTGATAGCCATGTCCTGAGTTATTCAGTATTGTTGACAGAGGAAACAGTGCAATAACAAATAGTAATGGTGATAATGAATCTCCTTGAAATATTCCTCTCTTGATATTAACCTCTCCCAGCCTCTCACCATTGATCTGCAACTGTGTCTTCCATTGTGCCATCGATCTTTGCACAAATTTTCTGATGTTTCTACTGACTCCTGTTATTTCTAGGCACTTTATTATCCAATCATGTGGCAGAGAGTCAAATGCCTTTTTGTAGTCAATCCATGCCACATTCAGGTTGGTCTTCCTTCTCTTGCAGTTTTCCAAGATCATTTTGTCTATTAGGAGTTGATCTTTTGTTCCTCTGCTGTTGGGGCGGTTTCCTTTCTGCTCAGGTGGAAAGAGATTGTTTTCAACTAGATGCTGTTGCACTGCATCAGCTACTACACCAGTTAGTAATTTGAAAGTTGTTGGTAAGCAGGTAATTGGCCTGTAGTTACCTGGTGTTGCCCCTTTTGCTGGATTTTTCATTATTAGGTAGGTTTTCCCAGTTGTTAGCCACTTTTCAATTTCTCCTCCTTGTAGTATATTGTTGAACTGCTTGGCAATGAGTGGGTGTATAACAGTTAGATGTTTCAACCAAAACCCATGCAGTTCATCTTCACCTGGTGCTGACCAATTTTTGATTTTCTTTGCTCTTTTTTCTACCATTTTTGTTGTTATTACTAGTTCTTTCATTTCAACTTCTGTTTTATTTGCATCCACCTCTTTTAACCAAGCCGCATCCTTGTTGTATTTCTTTGGGTTATCCCATATCTGCTTCCAGAACTGCACTGTTTCTTCCTTGTCAGGTACTGACTGATTCCTTGCAGTTTCTCCATTGATGGATTGGTAGAAACGTTTCTGATTGGATTGAAATTGGAGGTTCTGCCTATAGTTTGCAATTCGAGCTTCATATCTACTGATTTTCCTGGCTATAGCTGTTATTTGTTGCTTTATTATTTCCAGTGCTTCCTTGATCTTCCTTGTTTCTAAGTGGTATTTCTTGATTAGGTATTCTTTGGTCTTCTTGTTCTTCAGCTTCTTTTCTTTCATCTGTTCTAGCTTGCTTGCATGTGATCTTAACTTGCTGATCTTATTTTCTAGTCTAACCTTCCATTTTTCTGGTGCACTGTTTGTTTGTTTTTCTTCTTTGTTGATTTTGCATCCCAGGTATTCTGTTATAACTGCAGCTGTGCTGTACATTAGTTGGTTTGTTTCTTGCAGTGAATTGGTGCTTATACTTGATATTGCAGTATTTGCATCTTTTAATGCTTGTGCTAGCTGTTTCTTTGGAACAAGCTTCAATGCAGGTAGCCTTATTCTGTTGTTTTTGTGCTGTTCTAGATGCTCAGTTATTCTTTGTTTCAATTCTTTTATTTCTTTAGTTAGAGGGTTTTGTTCTTCCTGAGGTAGAGGTGCCTGGTTTCCAAATGAGAACAGTTGTATATCTCTGCTAGATTCCTTCACTGCCAACTCCCCCTGGTTTGCCTCTACATTCTGAATTACTTCTGGTAAGGCTTTGATTTCTTTGCCCTGGGTAAACCTTTGCAGTTCGTCCAATTATTATTATTATTATTATTATTATTATTATTATTATTATTATTATTATTATTATTATGGATCATTGCACAGTCAGCCAGATGTTCAGACTGGATTTGGCATTTTGTCTACCTATTGAGCCTTACCAAGGACCTGGGATAGGCAGATGTGGATGTTTGATATTATTACAGATATCGTCGCGGATGGAAGCAGTTCCTAGTAAGGCCGCCTTTTGCAATTGACTAATGGTGAATTTGTCAATGCAAATGGTATTCAAGTGGTGCTTCAGTTGTTTTGGGATTGCACCCAAGGCACCTATTACTATCGGTACTACCCTTGCTTGCTTTTGCCACAGTCTTTCTATTTCTATTTATAGGTCTTTGTATTTTGTTATCTTCTCCAGTTCTTTCTTGTCTATTCTGCTGTCTCTAGACACTGCCACGTCCACTATCCAGACTTTTTTGTTTTTCTTATCAACAATTGTTAAGTCCGGGGGGGTTATGTTGCAGGTGCTTGTCTGTTTGAATTCTGAAGTTCCAGAGCAATTTAATTTTATTATTTTCTATGACTTTCTCTATTTTATGATCCCACCAGTTTTTGCTTACAGGTAAATGATATTTCTTGCAGAAACAACCATTGTTGTTACTTTGTCATGCCGCTGCTTGTAGTCAGTCTGTCCAATCTTCTTGCAGCAGTTTACCAGATGGTCTATTGTTTCTTCAGCGTCTTTGCATAGGTGGCACTTACTGTCTGTTGCTGTCTTCTGAATTTTGACTTTATATACATTTGTCCTTAAGGCTTGGTCTTGTGCAGCCAGAATTAGTCCCTCGGTCTCTTTCTTCAATTTTCCTGCTCTGTTATTATCTGCTTTCCCAGCTATTTTTTTTTAATGTACTGGTCGTTTAGTGCTTTGTCTTCCCATGCCTCTATTCTGTTCATTTGGTCTTTCTTCTAGGCCAGTTTGGTCTCTCTAGTAGTCAGTAAGCCTTCCTGATAGACTAATTTCAGTGCATCTTCATCATTGTCCTTCAGATAGTCTTCCAAAGCCATTTTTTCTTCTTCAACCATCTGATGTACTTGCAGCATTCCACGCCCACCTATTTGCCTTGGTAGATAAAGTTTGTCAATGTCACTGCGTTGATGAAGGGCATGATTCATTGTCATTATTTTTCTGGTCTTCCTATCCATTGCTTTTAGTTCTGCTTGAATCCAGTTTACTATTCCAGCTGTTATCTAATGACTGGAATTGCCCAGGTGTTGATTGCCTTTATGGTATTTCTTCCATTGAGTTTGGACTTTAAGATCTTCTTCACTCTCTTGATGTATTCACCTCTAATCTTTTTCTTGACTTCAGTGTGCTTGATGTTGTCAGCTGGAAGGATACCCAAGTATTTGTAGTAATCTTCCTCATCCAGACTCTTAATGTTATTTTTGTGGGGCATCTTGATTCCTTCAGTTTTCACTATTTTTCCTTGTTTGATAGTAGGTGGGGCACATTTGTCCAAGCCAAACTCCATTGCAATATCTTGGATATATATATGGACAGTGTTGAGCAGCGATTCTATTTCAGATGATGTTTTTCCATACAGCTTCAGATCATCCATGTAAAAGAAGTGGGATAGTCTGGCAGATGTTTTTGATGTTTGATAGCGATGTCCTAAGTTATTCAGTATTGTTGACAGAGAAAACAGTGCAATAACAAATAGTAATGGTGATAATGAATCTCCTTGAAATATTCCTCTCTTGATATTAACCTCTCCCAGTCTCTCACCATTGATCTTTGCACAAATTTTCTGATGTTTCTAGTGACTCCTGTTATTTCTAGGCATTTGATTATCCAGTCATGTGGCAGAGAATCAAATGTCTTTTTGTAGTCAATGCCACATTCAGGTTGGTCTTCCTTTTCTTGCAGTTTTCCAAGATCATTTTGTCTATTAGGAGTTGATCTTTTGTTCCTCTGCTATTGGGGTGGTTTTCTTTCTGCTCAGGTGGAAAGAGATTGTTTTCAACTAGATGCTGTTGCACTGCATCAGCTACCACACTAGTTAGCAATTTGAAAGTTGTTGGTAAGCAGGTAATTGGCCTGTAGTTGCCTGGTGTTACCCCTTTTGCTGGATTTTTCATTATTAGGTAGGTTTTCCCAGTTGTTAGCCACTTTTCAATTTCTCTTCCTTGTAGTATATTGTTGAACTGGTTGGCAATGAGTGGGTGTATTTATTATTATTATTATTATTATTATTATTATTATTATTATTATTATTATTATTAATTGCACAGTCAGCCAGATGTTCAGACTGGATTTGGCATTTTTGTCTGCCTATCAAGTCCTTTGCAAGGACCTGGGATAGGCAGATCTGAATGTTTGATGGTGTTACAGGTATGGTTGCAGAATGTAAGCTGTTTTGAGTAAAGCTGCCTTTTACAATTGACTGATGATGAATTTGTCAATGCTGATGGTGTCCAAGTGGTGCTCCAGAGGTTTTGGGATTGCACACAAGATGCCTATTACTATTGGTACTACCTTTGCTTGCTTTTGCCACAGTCGTTCTATTTCTATTTGCAGGTCTTTGTATTTTGTTATTTTCTTCAAGTCTTTCTCTTCTATTCTGCTGTCTCCAGGTACTGCCAAGTCCATTAACAAGACTTTTTTTTGTGTTTCTTATTGACAATTGCTAAGTTTGGGGTGCTATGTGACAGGTGCCTGTCTGTTTGATTTCTAAAGCCCCAGAGCAATTTAGCTTCTTCATTTTCTATGACTTTATTTTATGGTCTTATGCTTGCAGGCAAATGATACTGTATTTCTTGTAGAGCTTCCAATACACTATTGTTGTTACTTTGTCATGCTGTTGCTTGCAGTCTGTGCAATCTTCTTGCAGCAACTAACCAGGTGGTCTGTTGTTTCTTCAGTTTCTGTTTGCTATCTGTTGGTGTCTTCTCAATTCTGGCTTTGTATGCATTTGTTCTTAAATCTTGGTCTTGTATAGCCAGAATTAATCCCTCTGCTTCTTTCTTCAACTTTCCTGCTCTTTTTTCTGGTCTTCCTATGCAGGGCCTTTAGTTCCTATTGAATGCACTCCACTATTCCAGCAGTGTATCTAATGACTGAAATTGTTCAGGTATTGATTGCCTTGATGGTATTTCTGCCACTGAGTTTAGATTTTAAGATCTTCTTCATTCTGTTGATGTATTCATTTCTAAGCCTTTTTTTGATTTCATTGTGTTTGTTGTCAGCTTGAAGGATGTTCAGGTATTTGTGATTGTGATGCTCAGGTTATTGTCTTCTTCAAGATTTTTGATTTTATTTCCATAGAACATCTTGACTGTGTCACTTTTAACTATTTTCCCCTGTTTTATGGCAAGTATGGCACATTTGTCCAGTTCAAGCTCCAGTGCCATATCTTGCAATATCTGTGTCCTGATTTTCATTTTTAAAATATTTTTACTCTACAATGGAGGCTATCCAGAAGTGGTAAAACAGTAGTTACCTCTTTACTTTCCCCCCATCAATTGACCATCTTTTTCTGGATATCCTCCTCTATATTATCCAATCTTAAAATCATAATGTTTACTTTATTTGCAAATCATCTACTAGGAGAATGGAGTGTGCACAAAAGGTCTTTGAGGCTGCATGTGGTAGTTTATTATATGTCTAATCTTTCCCAATTCTCATATGGCAATAAGGGCAATATTGTTTTTGATAGTAGAGTATTTAATCTAAGGCAAATTCTGCATCTCAAACTGAAGTGCAAATGGTTCCTGTAGTCTGCAATGTTTTCTGGAAATCCATTCATACTCCTGCACCATTCAAAGGGTGTTCATCCTAAAATGCATAGCTAAATGTCTATGGAGATTCTCAGTCATCCAGGTCATGGCTGTGCTCAAGGTGCTTTTTCAGGAGGCAACTGGAATTTTTGTTTTTCTTTGAAGACATTTTGCTTCTCATCCAAGAAGCTTCTTCAGCTCTGACTGGATGGTGGGGAATGGAACAATTTATATTCCTTGCAGACAGTGGTCATTTGATAAATATAAATCCTTCTGTTCCCCACCATCCAGTCAGAGCTGAAGAAGTTTCTTGGATGAAAAGCTTCAAAGAAAAATGAAAAAGTCCAGTTGTCTCCTGAAAAAGCACCTTGGGGACAGCCATGACCCGGATGACTAAGAATCTCCATAGACACTTGTAACTGACAGTTATAAAAAATCAAAATGAAAGAAACTTCCCAGTCTGCAAAGGCTTTTCAAAGAAAATCACAAGAGAGATTTGATACTAAAATATTTCTTGGTGTTTCAATGCAAAAAAGAAGACAAATGAAACTTTGATTTTAAATTAAAACCAGGTTTATGGAATGCTTAATACCACAATAAGGAAAACATATGGGGGATTTTAGCACATTCTCCATCAGGGACATACAGTCTTTCATTATCTAATCAGGCAAACATCAGTGAATAATCTATTGAATGGTTATACAATATTGCTAAAGTACATAACAATCTTTCTACTACTTTTGTTACAGATCATTGTTATAAAAATTGCTCAAGTAAACAAAGGGTTTTTAGGACATTGGAAACTAAAGTTTAGTATCACGTTGGCTTTTGTGGACTATGTCTGTTTATATGAAAACAAAACTGATTAGTTTTTAAAATGCCACAGAACTCTATTTTTTCTTGCAAAGAGTAACTTGTAAATATATTAAGCTAGGTTTATGACCTATAAATCATTTGTATGATGATTATTTATATTAGTGATTCCTAAATATGATGCATCTTCTCCTCTTTGAAGGATGTTTTAAATGGAATCAGAACAATTCACCTTCATGAGTATCTAATAGGTGTGTTTGTTCTATCTTGCACTGAAATTGAAATTTTATCTCCAGAAATTGGGAGACCGTGAGTTCTAGTTCTACCTTAGGCATGAAGCCAGTTGAATGACTTTGGGCCAGTCACATTCTCTCAGCCCTAAGAACATGATAATGGTAAACCACTCCCACTCCCACCTCTCCAACTCCCACTCCCCAAAATACAAGAAAATGTCTTCGCAGTCATCAGGAATAGCTCAAATATTAGAGCCAATGAATAGATCAAATAAATATACCTGGAAATATACACTATAGAAAAGTATGCTCCCAAACTGCAACCGCCATTATATGATATTTCTGATTCATGTCACAAGCAGATAGAAAAGCACACAAGTCAACAGAGGAAAGCACCAAAGAAACCACATCCAGATAATAGGCACATGAACAAATGGAAATAATATGGAAAGTACTTTTAGGAACTGCTTTCAAAGGCAAGAGTAATAAGGGAGCAATAAAGGTCTGAAAGGATATGAGAAGGTGGTGCAAGCAAGTGGTCTTCATGTATGACCAGCAGAGTGATAGCAGTGACAACTGTGCGGGGAAGGAAAAGCCATGTGGTGCATTTTCTGAAGGAAGCCCAAGCAGAGTCAGCAGCAGCTGCAAGCACAGAAGAAAAAAAAGAATGCACTACAATTAAAACAATGGTTTTGAAAATCACTCCTAAAAGAGATGGCAGTCACGGCTAGGAGAGCTATGAGAGCCTTTGCACAACTGTATGTTGTGCACCTGTAGTAATCACTGCTCAGTCATGGCAGGGTGCAAAGAAATGGCTGCCGGCACGCAGCATTTTATTGCCTTTTATACAGTATTACAAGCAGCAAAAGTTCTACATGGCAATAGCATTTCATTGGCTAAACTCCTTGCCAATCCTCAAGAGTAAAAAGTGCAGAGGCCAGAAACAGGGAATCTTGTTTGCGAACCAGCCGTTATCAAACTGGCAAGGTCACACAGACCTGCATACTTTCACATCACTATGGTGAGGTGAGCAGGGGAAGATAGATGCAGAGGAAACACAAGTGTTGGAGGGGCAGTTTTCCACACACGACCTTTGCCTGTCTCTCACCTCTACATGCGCCAATTGCAGCCTTTTCTGGTTTGGCTCAGTCATTCAAGCCCTGGTCATCCCATGACTAGACTATTGCAATGCATGTTAAATGGAACTTCTTTGAACAACATTCAGAAGCTTCAGGTGGCAAAGAGTGCGTAGTGTAGGCTGTTCTTAGCCCATGTTACATCATTGCTCTGTGAGCTGCACTTTAATAATAATAGTAGTAAAGTTGGAAGAGACCTTGGAGGTCATCTAGTCCAACCCCCTGCTCAGGCAGGAAACCCTACACCAATTCGGACAAATGGCTGTCCAGTCTCTTCTTAAAAACTTTCAGTGTTGGAGCATTTACTGCTTCTGGAGGCAGGCTGTCCCACTGATTAATTGTTCTCACTGTCAGGAAGTTTCTCCTTAGTTCTAGGTTGCTTCTCTCCTTGATGAGTTTCCACGCGTTGCTTCTTGTCCTGCCTTCAGGTGCTTTGGAAAATAGCTTAATTCCCTCTTCTTTATGGCAGCCCCTGAGATATTGGAATACTGCTATCATGTCCCCCCTTGTCCTTCTCTTCGTTAAACTAGACATACCCAATTCTCGCAACCGTTCCTTATATGTTTTAGCCTCCAGTCCCCTAATCATCTTTGGTGCTCTTCTCTGTACTCTTTCTAGAGATTCAACATCTTTTTTACATTGTGGTGACCAAAACTGGATGCAGTATTCCAAGTGTGGTCTTACCAAGGCATTGTAAAGTGATATTAATACTTCACATGATCTTGATTCTATCCCTCTGTTAATGCAGCCTAGCACTGTGTTGGCCTTTTTGGCAGCTGCAGCACACTTCTGGCTCATATTTAGGTGATTGTCTACTAGGACTCCGAGGTCCCTCTCACAGTTACTGCTATTGAGCATGGTGCCACCTATGCTGTACTTGTGCATTTGGTTTTTCTTGCCCAAATGTAGAACCTTGCTTTTTTCACCATTGAATTTCATTTTGTTAGTTAGTGCCCAGTGTTCAAGTCTGTCCAGATCCTTCTGTATCTTAAGCCTGTCTTCTGGAGTGTTGGCTACTCCTGCCAGTTTGGTGTCGTCTGCAAATTTGATGAGTTCCCCATCTATCCCTTCGTCCAAATCATTGATGAAGGTGTTGAAAAGCACTGGGCCAAGAACAGAGCCCTGGGGCACCCCATACACACTTCCCTCCATATAGATGCAGTTCCATTGACGGCCACTCACTGAGTACGGCCGGTCAGCCAGCTACGGATCCATCTGGTGGTGATTCTGTCTATCCCACATTTTTCTATCTTATCAAGTAGTAGGTTGTGATCTACTTTATCAAATGCCTTACTGAAGTCTAAGTAAATTATGTCTACAGCATTCCTCTGATCCACTAATTTTGTCACTTGGTCAAAGAATGCAATAAGATTTGTCTGGCATGATCTATTTTTGACAAACCCATGTTGGCTTTTAGTATTGACTTTGTTTGCCTCTAGGTGTTCGTTGATTCATTGTTTAATTATCTTTTCCAGGATCTTCCCAGGTATTGAGGTCAGGCTGATAGGTCTGTAATTTCCTGGATCCATTTTTTTTCCTTTTTTGAGGATGGGAACTACATCAGCTCTTTCCCAGTCCTCTGGTAGTTCCCCTGTGTTCCAGAATCTTTGAAAAATATAGTTCAGTGGTTCTGATATCACATCTGCCAGTTCCTTGAGAACTCTGGGGTGTAATCCATCTGGTCCTGGCGATTTGAACTCATCTAGGCTGGACAGGTGCTCACTTACCATTTTCTTGCCTATCTTAACTTGTGTTTTTATTTTGTTTTTTTATGGCATTATTTTTGATAGGTTGGTCTGTTTTTTCTCTTTGTGTAAAGACAGATGCAAAAAACGAGTTAAATAGTTCTGCTTTCTCCCTGTTGCTTGTCACCTTCTTGCCACTTCCACCCACTAATGGACCAATCATTTCCTTCACTTTTTTCTTGTTTTTTACATGTTGAAAGAAGCTTTTTTAGTTATTTTTGACTTTGGTCGCAAGCCTTAGTTCATTTTGAGCCTTGGCTTTCTTCACTTCATCTTTGCAGGCTTGGGCTATTTGCTGATACTTTCTATACTTGTCCTTTTTATCTTTCAATTTGTCAGAGAGTTCTTTATGCAGCCATGCTGGTTTCTTTTGAGAGCTGTTGTTTTTCCTCTTTCTTGGTATTGTGCTAGACTGTGCTTTTATTATCTTATTTTTCAAAATTTCCCAAGCTTCTTGAGTTGTTTTCCCCTTGAGGATTCTTATCCATGGAATCCTTCCCAAGCCCTCTCTAAGTTTATTGAAATTAGCTCTCTTTAAGTCCAAGACTCTAGTTTGACTGTGTTCTATTGCTTGTGCTTCTATAATGCTGAATTCTAATATTGCATGATCACTTCCTCCCAGGGTTCCTATGGCTTCAACACCTTCTATCATTTCATCTCTGTTAGTGAGAATTAGATCCAAAATGGCTAACCCCCTAGTTCCCTTCTCTACTTTTTGGAAGACAAAGTTGTCTGCTAGGTTTGCCAGGAACCTGTTTGATCTTCCATTTGGTGCGGAGTTTGTCTCCCAGTTGATGTCAGGGTAGTTAAAGTCCCCCATTACTATTGTGATGTGCTTCCTACATACCTTAGTTAGCTGACTAGCAAAAAGTTCATCTATTTCCTCTGTTTGGTTGGGTGGTCTGTAGTATACACCTATGGCAATGTCGTTTCCCCCCCCTTTTATATTGACCCAAATGCATTCAAGACAGTTTTTATCATTGTTGTGCTCTATTTCTGTGGAGATGTAGTTATTTCTTATATAGAGAGCAACTCCATCTCCTCTTTTATTTGGTCTGTTTCTTTTAAATAATTTAAATCCCTCTAGCTGTGTGTTCCATTTGTGGGTTTCATCCCACCATGTTTCAGTAATGGCAACAATATCATATCTGCCCTCATTAACCTGAATTTCTAGTTCACCCTGTTTGCTGTTCATACTCTGTGCATTGGTGTATAAACATTTGAGTCCTTTATGAATGGCCCTGTGTTTCCTTTCTACATAA
Organism: Crotalus tigris; assembly: GCF_016545835.1. Taxonomy (NCBI): domain Eukaryota; kingdom Metazoa; phylum Chordata; class Lepidosauria; order Squamata; family Viperidae; genus Crotalus; species Crotalus tigris. The sequence goes on from NW_024097800.1 coordinate 75,682, forward strand.
CCTGTGTGGTGCCTGAGTTCCCCTATTGTCTTACCACCTATTTGGTTAGTGCACTTTGTGTGGCACTCGCTATTAGAGGCTTCATTTTGCTTGACAGCAAGGTTGGTATTTTTGTCCACACACACATCTATGCTACATGCACTGATAGCCCTATAATTTTTAGATTGCTGGGGACAGGGTTGTTCCGTATCAATTAACTCCCTGTCCCTGCTGTTTAGTTTAAATTTCCCTCCAGAAAATTCCCGGTTTGCTACTGGGGACAATCAAGATGTTGGCTATTACCTCTAAAACCTGCATGGCATGGGTCCAGGTTATACTTGAGGAACCGTGTCATTCTAATGGGACTGGCCCACCCAACCATGCCAGCAGAAAAGGCATGCCATGGCTCCTGCCCTCAGGAACATCTTACTGCATGAAGTGAGATCTGCTCCCACCCTTCTGACCTTATGCAAGAGCCTGAAAACCTGGGGAGCAGCACACTGGAGGTGGTTGATGACTTAAGAGACCATTCCACCTTCCCCCCACTAAGCATCCTGCCCCCTCCTTCCCCATATTTTAACTAAAGTTTTTATTTTTGATTATAGTTCCATGTTTATCATTTTAGAAATATTTATCTTATAGTTTTAATACTTTTAATGCTGTAAGCTGCTTAGAGTCACTTTCAAATTAATTAATTAATATTTAAATTAATATTTTCAGGAAAATATTAGGTATCACAACTTAAGCATTATAGGTTGGACATAAATCTGTATTTACAGATTTATGTAATTATAAAATAAGCATAAATCTGTATTTATTAGCTTTGCAAGCTCTCTATTTATAGTCAGAAGGTCAGGGAGCTTGAAAAATAGGCAGAATGTAAACTTAACGTAGAATATTTGGCTTGCCTGTCTGCTAATTCCTGGAACAATACAAGAAGAATAGACAATTGTGCCCTAAGAAAAAACAAGCAACCTCTCATCCCTGGGCCAGGGCCCAGTGGTGAAAGTCATCTCTCTTAGTGTGCTGCATGAAACAGGTGTATAGAAAGAAGAAAGTATCAGAAAAAAGGTATGTCAGCAAACAAAAACAACAGGGAAAGAATCAAAACTGTTGTCCAGCCTACAACAGGTGGCTTTTGGTTTCACCTTCTGTCCCTTGCCCCATTCACTCTTTGGCAAGGGGCATGCAGCCCTTTCGCCCTGCCTAGGGAACATAGCCTGTGATAAAACATCTCTACCATTAATTCACAGATCTTAGGTAAACAGCATATATTTAATTAAATCATGATTGGAAAAGGAAAGGAGAAAGAAGATGTATCAGAAGAAAAGGACTGGGAAATAAAGCAAATAAAGCAGTCAGTGAGGCAGGAGCATTTCATATGGAACTTCGGCTACGTCTGGTAGCTGAAAAAAAGAATTACATCTGGAGCGTCCTGTCAGCTATTATAATAATTGTAGGGATAAGAGACAGGTGAAAGTTGCGAGCAGAAAACTGCCCTACCAACGCTTGTGCCTTTGTTATGCATCTTCTTCTTCCCCCCCCTCACATCACCATGGTGACGTGACGCAGTCTATGTGACCTTGCCAATTTGATAAGGCTAATTGGTGGAACAACAAGCTTTCCTGTTTATGGCCTCTAACTTTTTACTCTTGAGGATTGGTAAAGGATTTTAGCCAATGAAATGCTGTTGCCATGCTGTATCTATTGCTATTTGAAAACCTCTATAAAAACAATAAAGGCTGCATAGAAAGTGGCCATTTATTTGCACCTTTCAATGACTAAGGAGTGATTACTACAGCTGGCGCCCTCAGCAGGGACATTTTGTTTTGGGACCCCTAGGGGAAGAAGCAGCTGCCAACATACTTACCATCGTCTGGAACAGACCTCTAGGTGCACTTTCGTCTTACGAGACCCCTCAGTGAGTAAGTATGGGCTGTAAATTATCTCACCCTCAGCAAAAGCATGTACAGGAGTTCAGACTCCTGCTACAGAAATCAGGCTTGGCAACGCTTGAAACGAACATAAGGAAGCTGATTGGGGAGATAAGAAAACAGTGTTCTTCGAATCCTAAGCATCCGACGCTTAGGCTAAAAGATAGAGCATAAATTACATCTTGAACCTTGGGCTTCAGTATAAACACCTTTAGTGTTCACTCCTGTCAAAAGGGAGGAAAAAAATGGACCCAAATACTTCAGAACGGCAATTAACTATCAGCCCGCTTCTGCTAGCAACTAAGTAAAATTTATTCCTTCTAAAAACATCTTTAATTGGATTTTCAGCTTCTTCTGAAGAGGCTAATTCTTTGCTTATTAGTTAAAGTCATAAATCAAAATTTACTCCCTCAGAACAAAGTCTTTTGAGCAATCGGAATGCTTTGAAAGTTTGTAATATATTAAGTTAGCCATCAGACAAATGTCTGGGTGTGTTTTGTGTTATGTGTGTGGCCACTCAGAACATTATGCTTGGGCTTGGAATGGTGAGAAAAATGGGAAATGATTAGGGCCCTCAAAACCACTTTTTGGTTGAAATCACCTTGTCATTTTTCTCGCTTCTTGCAGAACAAGTTATACGTCTAAATAAATGTTGTTGTAACAGTATCTGTGTATATATGTTTGTCTGTGTTGTTCTGTGTCATTCCAAGACTTGGAAGAGGCTCAAAGCCCTCTCTGATAACAACAATATAAAAAGGCCTTGCTAAGAATATATGGTTTGCCTGGAGAAAGTATGAAATGAAATAATTGTATGTGGAATGGTTTTATGTAAACAGTCAGTATGAAACTGAATGAGTTAATTTGTTGAAGTGTGTGTTAGCCTTTAAAACCCACCCATTCTTTCCCTAATTGTGAAAATAATAGTAAATATTTGTATGAGAGAATTTATTGCAAAATGCATAGGAAGGAGGTGAAACTATTTTTTGGTAGTGATATTTCCCCCCCCCCAATCTCTTTCGGCTGGCTGCGTAGCTTAAAAAGCCAGAGACAGGAAGGAGGGGGGGGGGAACTGTTCGTTTGAAATTTTTTTTTCCTCTGCTTGGAATTGTAATCTGAGAAGAGTGGAGTGAATCTGAAACTTGACATTCACCTATGCAGTTTCGGCAAATAAATTTTTTTTTACTCAAAAGAGAAACAGCAATGTTGGACAATATTTTTTATATCCAACAACCAAAAGAACTAACTGAATTACATTGTTATAGATTTATACATATTTAACCTATTTATATAAAAATTATTTCCATCTGAATAGACTTTGCTTAAATTGAAGCACCAAAAATACAATTTAATTGGCTTTCAAAAAATATAAAATGATTTAGGATTGCAATAAGTCCCAGAAAAAATATAGTTGCACAAATTGATGACATCATGAATACTCAATTTGTGGAAAGAATTTCACACTTTTGATTTTTTCTTACCAGTAAATTACCTAATGGAGTATTAACTGTAATAGAAGTACAGAAAGTATATTGAATTGAATAATATTTACTTATCCCACATCCCATTCCAAAATGTTTTATTTTTTATCCAGGTGGTTGCTAAAATGATAACCTTAGGACGCACAAGAGCTTGCCTTTGAAAAGGAACTGATTTAATTAATATTGTTTTCAAAAATAACTTATCTCTTTAATGTGTTTTAACTGACTTTCATATCATTTGCCTAATGATCTTTGACTTGCCTGTTTCCTTTCCAGTTCAGCCACTATTTTCTTTCTCTTTCTCCCTTGCCACAAGTTATTGCTTTTTCTGATGGAGGGTGAATGAGAGGAGCAATTGCTTACAAGGATGATACCCGGAAAGTGTCCTACACTGCAATGCAACCCTTACCACAATGCTCAGAATTATTTTAGCTTTTAAAATCTTTTCTCAACAGTCTTTTAACTTAATCTCTGACTCTCATTATGTGTGCCAACTTACTTTTATTTCTTCAGGTGCTTACATCACGCCCAGGACTGGCCCCAATCTTATGACTTTGTTTTTAACTTTGCAGCAGCTGCTCCAGAACTGAAAGCATTTATAATTTTGTATCTCATAAACACAATCACTCCTCCCTTCCTGGGCCTATTTTTTCTTTTCTATGTCTTTTTTCTATGTCTTTTATGTGGTTTTGCCTCTAATCAACAATGACAAATGGACATTATCCATATTTTCTTTTTTTGGCTTTTTAGAAATGTATATTCATAAATAGGTATTTAGGAACAATTTCCCCCACCTCTATGAGGGGAAACAGGTTCACATGTTATTTTTCATATTTTTTTGGACAACCTGAAATATTGTTTTTACTCATGGTCTTCTTTATAATTCCACGGGTCAAGCTATCGTGGAACGTGTTAATTGGTCTTTCAAGGACTGCCTTCACAAACAAATAAAAAGGACGGATTATCTAGGATACCCAATTTGTCGTGGGTAATACAACAGGTTCAAAAAGTATTATTTACATTACACCAATTGAATATTTCCATTCCAAATTTGACTGCTTATCAGAGACACTTTCAACAGAAAACAAGCTTGCCTCCACCTTTGGCATATCGGGCATTACCAGACAAAGCATGGTTGGGACCAGTCCCTCTGATCACTTGGGGGCGGGGCTACGCTGCTGTGCTTGCTCCAACAGGACCTTTGCGGATTCCAGCGCATTGTGATCACCCAGCCAGGGATGTCGTGGCACCAGTCCCTGGACCCAGTCGCAGAAATGGCAAGGGTGACTCTACAGATGGCACAGCAAGTAATCCAATCCTGACATGCCAGGCAGCCAGTGACGTGAGGAGATGTAAAGAACTTGATCCCCGAGAACCTGTGTGCTGCCATCTTTGCGGTTTTAACTGCAAATTTCTTATCCATCATTTGTTTATGTCTGATCGTTAACATCTGCCCTTTGACAACTGTAACTGTCATCCCACTCAAACAATCATTTGAACAACGAATGAAGCAAAATCTAACATCACACAAAATGACTTCTTTTGTTTATCTGAAATGTATTACATGTAATTTGTTTTCTATATGTTTAGTCTTTGTTTGCACCCCTTCTGCAGTAATTCAAAACTCCACTGACTCTGGGAGGTTATTGCTTAAAAAACCTCACTGTCATCGCATTGGCTCACCTGCTTTAAATTGCACAGCTTCAATAGAGACTTCCTTTTATTTTGGACATGTTTGGCTACTGCAAGGAGGGTTTTTTTTATGTGTGGTCAAGAAACTTTAAATTATATTCCTGCTAATATTAGTGAAGTGCAATGTTGCCTCAGCCAGCTGATTCCTGTTTTACTTTCCAAACAACAAGTTCACATGAACCATTCTTCATGTGGTGTCGCGCTAGACAACACTTGTGACTCTGAGACAACCTTACTTTGTAGCATTGGCTATATCTCCAGTGGGCGTGCCAGGACTTGCTGTTCGTGCCCACTTCAACATTAATGCTATTACATGAAATTTGGCAAAGACAATTAATACTACTTCTTCAACTATTTCAGTGATCAACCATGAACTGCAAAATTTGAGAACTATTTTGCAAAATCACGCTGCAATTGATTATTTGCTTCTACACCAGCATTTCGGTTGTAAACGTTTTGAGGAAATGTATTGTTTCAATATTTCTGATAATTCATGAACCATCCAGCACCAGATTTAAATTTTACACAATTTGGCCTTTGATTTAAAAATTGGTACCTTAGGATCTTTATAGATGCTGTTTATGTAATGTATTTCTTTCATTTTGCAATATATGTATTAGAGCTTTAAATCCCAGTAGATCCTCTCTCACATTGCCTCAGGGTCAAGTTTTGGCCCTATATTTACAACTGCAAGGATGCTCCTCTCCTGATTATAATCCTTTTATTAACCCTGCTTATGGCGATATTTCGTCTAACAAAACAAAAAGGAGTGAGATGTAGGGATAAGAGACAGGCGAAAGTTGCGAGCAGAAAACTGCCCTACCAACGCTTGTGCCTTTGTTATGCATCTTCTTCTCCCCCCCCCTCACATCACCATGGTGACGTGACACAGGTCTATGTGACCTTGCCAATTTGATAAGGCTAATTGGTGGAACAACAAGCTTTCCTGTTTATGGCCTCTAACCTTTTACTCTTGAGGATTGGTAAAGGATTTTAGCCAATGAAATGCTGTTGCCATGCTGTATCTATTGCTATTTGAAAACCTCTATAAAAACAATAAAGGCTGCGTAGAAAGTGGCCATTTATTTGCACCCTTCAATGACTAAGGAGTGATTACTACAAACAATTACATGTGAATAGTCTCCCATGAACCATTTCAAAACTCTGTCCTATGAAAATTGAACAAAATGGAACATTTTCCCTATGTGTGTCTATATACATCTCCTAATTATCTGCAAATAAATACATCACATGAAAGCTTTATCCTTTTCCTTTTCTTAGCTTTGATCTCTTACCACCTAAGAGATGAAATACAATTAAAATAAAATAAAAATAAAGATACTAATTCAAAATAGTACATGCTAAGGAAAAAAAATCATTCCAAATGAACTTACCTGTGGACTTTTCCACAACAAATTGTGGATAAAGGAATAACAGAAGTCCAGACAGTTGAAGATTGGTTTTTTGAAGTATGTGTGAGAAAAGATCTTTTGAAATAGCTTTTGATTATGGTTTAGATTTTCATTAAAATACCATTAAAGAGCTCAAGGTCAAGGTTAACATTTGAACAGATTGATTGTGTTGTTTTAAAGACAAGCTGCAAAAAGTGGTTGCAAACCACTGGAGACTTGATTATAAGATGAAAGTTTAATTTCACACATACTTCTTAACTAAAGCAACAATCCACACTTCACTTTGGAGGAAAAAATGATTTTTTTTTATTCTGGACTAAATAAGAGTGATTGAAAAAAATTCTGAACAAATTTTTCACACAGCTCTAATGTAGCTTTATGTTAATATAGCCAGCTATAGTATCAGCATCCATTTTAGTTACTCATATCTATTTTGGCCCAAACTGAGATTTTGGCACTTACATTTAAAACTTCAAATGGTCTGTCAGGCACCTGGAGTCCTGAAGGAGCATTTCTCTCAATACCAGCCAGCTTTTATTAATTGATTTCATTAGAGGCATGATGAATGCCAATAAAACCCTTGGCTTTTGTGATGTTCAAATGAGACATGTCTTGCCTTTAGAGCAGTGGTTCTCAACTTTTTAATGCTGCGACCCCAACTGGTCGTAAGTCGAGGACTACCCAACCGGTCGTAAGTTGAGGACTACCCAACCGGTCGTAAGTCGAGGACTTTCCCTGCCCGGGAATGCCACGCATGCATGGTGCCGCCCCCTGTGCCGGCCAAGGCGTAGCTGGCAAGTGGCAGAGATGGAGCAGGCCAACCACCGGCTGGGCCACCAGCTGGCCCAGCCCAAGGGAGGTAAGGCACCTGCCAGGCCCCAAATGTGCTAGCAACCCTCCCTGCGCCTGCCGGCCTCCCACCCCTGGCCCTCTTTTGCTTACATTTTTAGTAGTTGCTCAGCAGGGAGGGGTGGAAGCTTCCAGACAGCTCGCCTTCACTGCAGACAACTTGCAGCACTGTTTGCAGACTGGGGCTTTTGGCGGGCTCAGCAGGGCAGAGACAGCCTGGACAATTCCTATTGGCTTTTGAAAGCCAATAGAATTAGACTCTACTCAAGAGAGTCTATTCTATTGGCTTTCAAAAGCCAATAGAATAAAAGGGAGTAGCACAGCTAAGGAAAAGGGGGAAAAAATGGCGGACTGCATTGTTTGGTGACCCCCGTGAAATGGTCGTTCGACCCCAAATGGGGTCCCAACCCACAGGTTGAGAACCACTGCTTTAGAGGCTAACTAGACAAAATGTGTTTGTAGTTAGGCTACAGAACAGAGCTTTTTATTATTCATTATTGAAAAAGAATACACCACCACAAACAAAGAGGAAATATCATTTTAAAAATATATTTTCTTATTTATAGTACCATGTAATTTTACAAGCTGTTACAGCTGGATTGTAATATTAAAGAGTCTTTATAATCTAATTGCTCTCAGATGCCAGTGGTACCAAATGACTGGTTATCTTTAGAGGCTAAAATCTGTCTCTCACCGGTACTTCTCACCCAGGATTGCTATGGCTTTTAAATGACCTGTCATCAAACTCAATTTGATAAAAATGTCATTTGTCCAAGATAAACACCCTTAAATTTAAGATGTAGATGTAAAAAAAATTGAAAGAAAAGAAATATACTATTATAAAACCTCTGAGAAATAGTGTGTAATAGTGTATACATTTTTCCACTGTGTGCACACACATGCATGTGGTCAGCTGGCTGCACTGATTCCTGCATACAGAAATCCCTAAGGCTTTCTCTCACAATTCCTAGACTTGAAACTTCACACAATGGGAGAGAGGTCTGTTCATAGGTGGCTACCATCACTTTACAAGGCAAAATTTCCTCTGTTGGCCAACTTTACTGATTAATCTTGTAGAAATTGGCATACATAAAGATGCATTTATTTATTTGTTGCATTCTGAAGGACTCATAGTCAATACAAAATTCCAGTAAAGTAAACAAGTACAGTAACTCTGTAACAAACCCATCTTAAGATAGTACCAACAGTCAGCTTCAGCTTAGCCCCTAAACTGATGGAATAGTACTCCCTTTGCTTGCTTTCAGAATGCAAGGAGGGTTAGAACTACATGGGCTTAGAGCAGCGGTTCTCAACGTTTGTGTGATGGCGACCCCCATCACACAAACGTTCTGTGCATGCGCAGCACCGCATGCATGGGGGCAGGGCCCCATGCGCGGGGCCCCATTCGCAGGGGCCGCCCCCATGCACGGTGCGCATGTGCGACGCCACCCCCATGCGCGGCGCGCATGCGTGACGCCGCCCCCTGAGGGGAGAAAATGGTGGATCGCCTTCTTTGGCGACCCCCCCAAAATGGTCGATCGACCCCAAATGGGGTCGCGACCCATAGGTTGAGAACCGCTGGCTTAGAGAGAGGGGGGAACTATTGGTGAGAAAGGGGCGTTGTCTTACCTGAACGCCTTTTCTCAGCATGATGATGGAGAATCCACGGATGGGTTGCCTTAATCTATCTGCTCCAATTAGACTAAGTCTGAAATTTAGTAACGCCCCCTCTGTGCCAAGTGCACCCCAGTTTTAGGCTAAGGCGATACTCAGACTTTAGTCAGACGCATCTGAACAAATGGGAACCAGGCCAACTGACCTAATGGGAGGGAGTAGATTCTCCATCATCATGCTGAGAAAAGGCGTTCAGGTAAGACAACGCCCCTTTCTCCAGCATGATTGGATGGAGAACCCACAGATGGGACATACCAAAGCCCTGTGTCCCTAGGGTGGGGAATTAGATTGGGCCTGGGTCCCATCCAATGTTAATGCGTGTTCTAGAACCTTGCGGCCAAATGAAGCCGTTGAAGATGCATATATATCCATCTTGTAGTGACAGACAAAGGAGGAGGGCGATGCCCATGTTGCTGCCCTGCAAACTTCCTCTACGGATGCCTGGGTAGACCAGGCTGCTGTAGTGGCTGCGCCCCGGGTGGAATGGGCCGTGATATGCCTGGGAGCTTGTAGTGACTGAGTCTGGTATGCCAGAGAAATACAAGCTCTAATCCACCTGCCTATAGTGGGTGAGGAAACCTTTTGTCCTAATGACGAAGGGTGAAATGACACAAACAGAGCCTCAGTCTTGCGGAAGGATGGGGTTCTCTGTATATAGCAATATAAGGTCCTGCGCACATCCATTCTGTTCCACTGAACCTCTATGTCATTAGATGGGTTCGGGCAGAAGTCCGGCAAAACTATGTCCTGGGATCTATGATACAAGGAGTTGACCTTGGGCACGAAGGAGGGATCTAACCTGAGGGTAATCCTGTCCCTATGGAAAATACACAGGTCCTTCCTCACTGACAGGGCAGCCAGCTCAGAGATCCTTCTGGCTGAAGTTACAGCAACCAGAAATGCCACCTTCATTGATAATTGTTTGAGCAAACAAGTGTCAATAGGCTCAAAGGGTGGTGAGACAAGAGCCTGTAGAACATGATGAAGATCCCAGGAGGGGTATCTATGTACAGTTGGTGGTCTGGCATTGTTAGCCCCTTTTAGGAAGGAGCGTATCATAGAGTGCTGTGTTAAGGATTCATTGCCACAGGAAATAACCGTGGCGAGTGCTGCTACCTGCCTACGGATGGTGCTTGTGGAAAGCCCTTTGTCCAGACCATCATCAGGAAATCCAAGATGACTGGCACTGAAGCCTGCAAAGGGTCAATTTTATGAGCTAAACACCAATTACAGAAGCTTTTCCACGTGGCATCATATATTCTATTCGTCGAGGGTCGCCTGGATTGCTGGATCATGGCTATGACCCTTGACGAATATGAGTCTAGGCCTAAGGCCTGCCTCTCAAGTGCCAGACGGTTAACTGGAGCCATTGAGGGTCCGGATGACGTAGCTCCCCCTGAATGAGGGAGATCCGATTGGCTGGAATCCTCCATGGAGGGGATGCGGAGAGCTCCATCAGGTCGGCGAACCAAGATCGTCTCGGCCAATGCGGGGCGACCAGGAGGACCTCTGCTTGTTCGCGAAGAATCTTCCTGATCGTGGCAGGTAGAAGGGGTAGGGGAGGAAAGGCATAGAGCAGGTCCCTGGGCCAGGGACTGCGGAATGCGTCTGTTCCTTCCGCTGATGGAGACGGGAACCTGGAAAGGAATCTGGGAAGCTGTGAGTTGGCTGGGGAGGCAAAAAGGTCTAAGGTTGGGGAACCAAACCTGTCCACGATCTCTCTGAAGATCTTCGGATCCAGCTGCCATTCGGAATGGTCCACGGTGGCTCTGCTCAGTGAGTCCGCCTGCTGGTTGGCCACTCTGGATATGTGCTCTGCCCTGATGGAGGCAAGATTCAGTTCCGCCCAAGACCTCAGCAATCTGGCCTCCTGCATGAGAGGCTTGGACCTTGTTCCCCCCTGTCTGTTGACATGGGCCTTGGCTGTGATGTTGTCGGTTAAGACCAGGACGTGCTGGCCCTGTACTAAGCTGCTGAATCTCTTTAGGGCCATGTGTATGGCTCTTAGTTCCAGCCAGTTTATATTGTTCTTTAGATCCTGCCTGGACCACTGACTCTGGGCCCAGTGTTTGTGGAGGTGTGCCCCCCACCCAAATAGGCTTGCGTCTGTGGTGATGGTGGTCCTGTCTGGTTCTTTGAATTCTGCTCCCCGTGACAGTGCCGGAGAGTCCCACCAACGAAGGAGTTCAACACTGACCGTGGAACTCGGACCTTCTGGTGGGATGTGCTGGTATGAAGTCTCTGAAATGGAAAGAGAAGCCACTGTAATTCTCTGGCATGGAGATGTGCCCATGGCACAATTTGCATGCAGGACACCATCTTCCCTAGTAGCTGTGAAAGGGAGGCCAATGTGACTACTCTGTCCCTTCGGATCCGACGTAGAAGAGTCTGAATAGAGTTCCGTCGGTCCTGAGATAGGTAGACCATACAGTTGTCTGTGTCTATAACTGCGCCCAAATGGAGGAGCCGAGTTGTTGGTACGGTATGACTTTTCTGGAAATTAACAGAAAAACCGTGCTCCTGAAAAACCTTGATGGCTAGGGTGAGGTCTGCTTGAGCACTTTGTAATGATGATGACTGAATTAGAATGTCATCTAAATAGCATTGAACTCTGATGGGAATTTGTCTAAGGTGGGCTGCGATCACTGCCAGTACCTTTGTAAATACTCTCGGTGCAGATGAGAGGCCAAATGGAAGGGCTCTGTATTGGTAGTGGCGTCGGGCATAACTGAATCTGAGGAATTTGCGGTGTCCAGGAAAAATGGGGATGTGCAAATATGCCTCAGTCAGGTCTATCGAGGTAAGAAAGTCACCTTGCCTGACGCTAGCCAGGATTGATTGAAGTGATTGCATCTTAAATTTCTTATACCTCAAGTAAAGGTTTAGACCTTTTAAGTCCAAGATCCCCCTCCAGCCCCCTGAAGTCTTGGAAATGACGAAGAGGTTTGAGTAAAACCCTCATCCTTCTTGGTCTTGTGGTACTGGTTCAATTGCTTGTATTTGCAATAAATGAGCTATTGCTTCTGACATAAGTTCAGCTCTGGTCCTGCTCGTTGGAATAGGGCAAGAGCAGAATCTGTCAGGTGGATGGGAACAAAATTCTAGTCTCAGACCTTGGGTGACAGTGTCTAACACCCATGCATCCATAGTAGTGGCCGCCCAAATGCTGGAATAGAGGGCCAGCCGGCCTCCTATGGGAGGTGAGGCTGCAGGATCACTTGTCTCACTTAAAGGGACAGCTCCCTGCACCTCGAAAGGACCGCTTGGTCTGGAACTGCGATCTGCCTCTGTATGTCGAATGATCTTGCTGACGTTCCTGTCTTTGAAAGGAGGGGTGAGAAGCCTGGGCCCAGTCCCAGGATGGAGCTGGCCGAAAGGGCTGCCTTCTGTAATTACTCTGCGACATGCTGTTCCCCCAGCGTCTATCTCCTTTCTTTGATGTGTTAACCAAAGTCTTACGTTTGTCCTTACCTTCGGTTAGGTATGGCTCTAATGCCTTACCAAAGAGATGTCCACCTGTGTAAGGTTTAGAGGCCAGACGCCACTTGGCCTTGGTGTCTGCTCGCCAATTTCTGAGCCAAAGGAGCCTTCGTGCTGAGATGTCTGCCGCGATGGTCCGGGCAGTGTATCTGGCCGTGTGCAGGGAGGCGTTGGCTAGGTACTGGGACGTGGCCACCAACTTACCCAGATTCTGGTGAGCTCTGAGCTGGTCCGGAGGGATCATGTCCTGGAGCTCCCATAACCACAGGACCGAAGCCCTGGCAAAGAAGGCCATGGATGTTGCCGCCTTTGTTGCCCAGGCTGATGCCTGGTGGGACCTGCGTAGGGCGGACTCAATCTTTTTATCTTCTGCCCTGAGTGCCTCATTTATGTCCCCAGGGATGTTAGCATTGGGAAACAATGAGTTCAAAGGCTCATCAATCTCAGGAATCTCCAAAAGGGAGGTCAGGAAAGGAGCAACATTGAGCAATGTTCTCTCTACCGTACCAGGGCTTAAGAGAGATCCTAGGTTCTCCCATTGCTTTTGAACCATATTTAGAAAAAGGTGAGGGTAGGGAATATGATTCTGTGAGACAGAGGGCTTGGTGTATATGGCATGGGGACCCTGGGCTGTTGTAGGTGGGGTCTCCTGTTCTTGGGCGAGGTTTGCAGTAGTGCAGGCCTTGAGTAGCAGGGAATTAAAGAATGAATGGTCAAAGAGACCGACAGGAGGGGTGGGGTCAGATGGGGTGATGCCCTCGTCCTCAGACAAAATCAGGCCAGATTGTTCAGCCCCTGTAGATTCCAAATCCGATGAGGGATCATCCATCAAATCTGGAGATTGTGGATGATATGTGGCCTTTGGGGGTGGCTGTGGGGTGTTGGAGGCCATAAATTGAGCCACAGCCTGGGCTATCATGGACTGAAGGAGGTCCAGGTTCAAGGCCTGGTTCTCAGGAGGGCGAAGCCCTGCTGCAGTGGGGGTGAACGTGGCCTGGGGTCCTGAGGTGTCCTGGCTGGTTATGCCCCTCCCTGGAGCCACTCTTGAGGTTGAATCTAATTGGGGAATTCCCCTGGGGGGAGACCAAGCCCCTGGGGCTGAGGCACAATGTGAGGAAAGGGGTTCAAAAATAGACCTTCCCATCGTGCCTGTCAGATCTGGGGAGGCCGCTCTCAGTCTTTGGGACTCCTCCTCCCTCTGTGGCTCCCTGCTTGGCCGGGCTCGCTTGGTGGTGTTCTTTCCACTTGCCTCTGTTTGACGTTTCCTCTTGGCTGGCTCGCTGTTTTTCTCTGCCATGATGAGTCTGCTCTGGGCTCAACCTTGGCAAAACGCCCCCCCTCAGCGCTGTAACTCACCAAGGGAGCCTACAGAGATGATTCGGCCCGTGAGGGGGGTGGGCAGGGGATTGGTGGGCACTGCGTCCCTTGGGAGCTAGCTGGCCCTCCCCCAGTCCAAACCGCTGTGGAGATGATGCTGGTAATCTCGAGGCCTCTGCCACCGGTGATCGTACACTGCCTTCAGGAGTGAGCTCCAGGCAGTCTGGGCCTCAGCCACACACAAAATGGCCACCGGAGTCAATTCAAAATGGTGGCCGTCAAATTCATGCCAAAAAAACAGCCATAAGAAAAAGGCCTTGAGGCCTGGGGCCTAAGCTGCAACGAGCCCTCATTCGGATGAATCGCCTGGGCTCCTAATGCAGTGGATGGCAGGTAAATAGGCCAGCTGGGAAGTGCTGAGGCAGTCCGAGGCCTGATAGGCCTTCCCGGCTCCGAAAATTGGGTCGGCGCCCAAACTCTCACCTGCTGCTTGGGGCTGTCTGCTGGGGCCGAGGGACCTAGAAAGCCTCCCTCCAGGCCTAACGAGCCTCGTCGTCGCTTGCGGAGCCCCCCAGACGATTGGCAGCTTACCCTTGCTTCCGGAGGTGTCGGCAGTCAGCGCGTGGATTCTGCAACCTCCGATGATCAGCTGGCAGCCGGGAGTTCGTCAGAGCAGCGTTTGGCAAAAACCGGAGCCCTTGAAGCTGAAGAACACCCCTGTAGGAGATCTAAGGTCCCCTGGAATTTGATTTTGGGCTTGATTACCCTAAGGCTGAAAAGGAAAAATGAAAAACAAGGGGGAAAGTTTCCCCCCCCCCAGAGGGAGAGGTCTGTGAGTCTGTTAGCCTGATGATGATCCTTGGAAAAATTTTTCTATATATAGTCAATTCTAATAATAAAATAAATAGCCTGATCTAAGGAAATAAATGGAAATAAACAGTCTTCTGCTCCAGGAGCGAAGAAAAAACGCGTCTTAGAGCAAAGAGACTAAGTCTAAAACTGGGGTGCACTTGGCACAGAGGGGGCATTACTAAATTTCAGACTTAGTCTAATTGGAGCAGATAGATTAAGACAACCCATCCATGGGTTCTCCATCCAATCATGCTGGAGAACTGCCACTTGTCTAACCCCCTCCCCTGTCCCCCTCCTATCTCTGAAATAGGAGGACATTCTTATGAAGGTCTCTCTAGATGGTGTGTGTGTGTGTGTGTGTGTGTGTGTGTGTAGATGAGAAAGAGAGAGAGGGGGGAGAGGGAGGGAGAGTTTGCATTTACTGATGAAGTGAAATGCTGTGTAACCTATGCCCTATAACTTGGCTGGTAGCAAGAAGTAAGTTGCACATGAAGAATTTGATTAAATATAATTATTATTAGTTAAACTGAATTAATGTTTAAAGCATTCCCCTTCTACTGCATAAAACTTTACAGTTTTTACAGTCAAAACATTTTTAGAGTAGCGCATCTGGTGGTGAAAGGAAAGTCTGATGCTGTAAAGATCTTTTCTCCTTAGGAACCTGGAATGTAAGATCCATGAATCAAGGCAAACTGGACATGGTCAAACAAGAGATGACAAGATTGAACATCGACATCTTAGGAATCAGTGAACTAAAATGGACAGGAATGGGTGAATTTAATTCAGAGAACCATTAGGTATACTACTGCGGGCAAGAATCCCTCAGAAGAAATGGAGTAGCCTTCATAGTCAATAAAAGAGTAGGAAAAGCAATACTGTGATACAATCACCAAAATGAAAGGAAGATCTCAGTGCTAATCCAAGGCAAACCATTCAATATCACATAGTCCAAGTCTATGCCCCAATCACAGGTGCTGAAGAGGATGAAATTGACCGGTTCTATGAAGCCCTACAGCACCTTATAGAATCAACACCCAAAAATGATGTTCTTATCATCATGGGGGATTGGAATGCTAAAGTAGGAAGCCAAAAGATAACTGAAAAAACAAGCAAGTTTGGCCTTGGAGCACAAAATGAAGCAGGGCACTGGCTGATAGAATTTTTTCAAGAGAATACAATGGTCATAGCAAACACTCTTTTTCAACAGCCCAAGAGATGGCTCTACACATGGACATCACCAGACGGTCAACACAGAAATCAGATTGACCATGTGCTCTGCAGCCAAAGATGGAGAAGCTCTATACAGTCAGTAAAAACAAGACCAGAAGCTGACTGTGGCTCAGATCATGAGATTCTCATTGCAAAATTTAGACTTAAATTGAAGAAATTGGGAAAAACACTAGGCCACTCAGGTATGAACTAAATCATATCCATATCATATATGAATATACAGTAGAGGTGACAAATAGATTTAAGGAATTAGATCTGATAGACAGAGTGCCTGAAGAACTATGGATAGAAGTTCGCAACATTGTACAAGAGGTAGCAACTAAAACCATCCCAAAGAAAAAGAAATGCAAGAAAGCAAAATGGCTGTCTGAGGAAGCTTTGCAAATAGCTGAGGAAAGAAGGGAAGTGAAAGGCAAGGGAGAAAGAGAAAGATACACCCAATTGAATGCAGAATTCCAGAGAATCGCTAGAAAAGATAAGAATGCCCTCTTAAATGAACAGTGCAAAGAAATAGAAGAAAACAATAGAATAGGGAGAACCAGAGATCTCTTTAAGAAAATTGGAGATATGAAGGGAATGTTTCATGCAAAGATGGGTATGATAAAGGACCAAAATTCCAGGGACCTAACAGAGGCAGAAAAGATTAAGAAGAGGTGGCAAAATTACACAGAAGAACTATACAAGAATGAGCTTAGCATCCCTGATAACCACGATGGGGTGGTCACTGATCTCGAACCAGACATCCTAGAATGTGAAGTGAAATGGGCCTTAGGAAAGGTGAGCAACAACAAAGCTAGTGGCGGTGACAGTATTCCAGCTGAGCTATTCAAAATCTTAAAAGATGATGCAGTAAAAGGGCTACACTCAATTTGCCAGCAAATTTGGAAAACTCAACTGTGGCCATAGGATTGGAAAAGGTCAGTTTACATTCCAATTCCAAAGAAAGGTAATGCCAAAGAATGTTCAAACTATCGCACTATTGCACTCATTTCACATGCAAGTAAAGTTATACTTAAAATTCTACAAGCTAGACTCCAGCAGTATGTGGATCGAGAACTTCCAGAAGTACAGACAGGATTTTGAAGAGGCAGAGGAACTAGAGATCAAATTGCCAACATATGCTAAATCATGGAGAAAACTAGGGAGTTCCAGAAAAACATCTACTTCTACTTCATTGACTATGCTAAAGCCTTTGATTGTGTGGATCACAACAAATTGTGGCAAGTTCTTAAAGAGATGGGAGTACCAGACCATCTTATTTGTCTCTTGAGAAACCTATATGCGGGTCAAGAAGCAACAATGAGAACTGGACACAGAACCACTGATTGCTTCAAAATTGGGAAAGGAGTCTGGCAAAGCTGTATTCTGTCACCCTGCCTATTTAACTTATGTGCAGAGCACATCATGAGAAAAGCAGGGCTAGATGAATCAAAAGTTGGAATTAAGATTGCCGGGAGAAATATCAACAACCTAAGATATGCAGATGATACCACTCTAATGGCAGAAAGTGAAGAGGAACTAAAGAGCCTCTTGATGCGGGTGAAGGAGAGTAAAAAAGTTGGCTTCAAACTCAACATTAAGAAAACCAAGATCATGGCATAGGGCCCTCTCAATTCCTGGAAAATAGATGAGGAAGAAATGGAGGTAGTGACAGATTTTATCTTCCTGGGTCCAAGATCACCTCAGATGGGGACTGCAGCCAAGAAATTAAAAGATGCTTGCTCCTGGGGAGGAAAGCTATGGCAAATCTAGACAGCATACTAAAAAGCAGAGACATCACCCTGCCAACAAAAGTGCGTATAGTCAAGGCCATGGTTTTCCCAGTTGCAATGTATGGCTGTGAAAGTTGGACCATAAGAAAGGCTGAGCGCCAAAGAATTGAGGCCTTTGAACTATGGTGCTGGAGAAGAACTCCTGAGTCCCTGGACTGCAAGGCGATCAAACCGGTCAGTCCTAGAGGAGATCAACCCTGACTGCTCTTTAGAAGGCCAGATCCTGAAGTTGAAACTCAAGTACTTTGGCCACCTAATGAGAAGGAAGGACTCACTGGAGAAGGGCCTAATGCTGGGAAAGATTGAGGGCAATAGAAGAAGGGGACGACAGAGAATGAGGTGGCTGGATTGAACCAGTAGGCATGAGCTTAAATGGACTCCAGAAGATGGTACAGGACAGGAAGGCATCGAGGAACATTGTCCATGGGGTCGCGATGGGTCGGACACGACTTTGCAACTAACAACAACAGGTTGTTTTCCTTTATCATTTATTATGCTATATTTAGAAAGATTTGCTATGTCAAGAAGATATTGACTTGAATGTTTCTATAGCTGGAGTTATATTCCTTCTAACAGATGCTAGAATCACAGAGCATATATATACTCTGCAACATCTATTTAACAAGAGTAATTCAACAATGAAGGCAAAGGGAGGATGGTTGCATTGATTCAACACTTTCCCACAAATACTTGGCAACAGTGTATAATTCTAGCAGACAATGCTAATTTCTATACATTTATGTATATGGGGAGACAAGATTCTATACTGAGAATCTCAATAATGACAATTCTGACAAAATCTATGTGCAAAATTGGATTCATTTTGGGGCAAATGAAAATCTTTTAGCTTTTGTACAGAAAAATAATATGAATTGCAAATATTTAATTGCAATAGTTTATGCTTCCCATAGGAAACCATGTAGTTACAAAACAAGAAAATGATATTCATGTTTCTAATAAAATTATATTTGGAACACAATATAATACTTGGCATGTAAGAAAAAGAAAACAATGAACAAATTTGAAGGAGTTGGGAAAACTAACTAATATAATTGTCTTGCCTGAGGCAGAATTGATTTTTGAAAGTAGATTTAAATATATAGTTTGTTCAAAATTTGGTTACACGTGGATACAAAAAGATTAAGGGATGGCTTAGCACAGCAAATTGTTTTGTATGCTAGGATTAGGAGAGTTTGTTGTGTAGACAAAAACTGAGTTCCGTTACAAAAAAACCCCTCTAGCAATATAAGAAAAGCAATTTAAAAACTCTTTCAAGTTGGCGATTTTCACAGAAGTACAGAAAGCAGTTGGGGAAGTAAGAAGCCATCTGGACACACAAGAACAATAAAAATGATTAGAGGGGGAAAAAAAAGAAAGCCATGGTGCCTAGTTTAAGGAAACTCAAAATGTTGGGCAGAGAGTGATCTGAAGTTCTTGATTAAAATATTAGGGTGAAGTATTTTTCCTCTCTTACTCACTACTTCCTATTATCATCTTCTGTCAGCATATTTATTTGATTTTATTTTGCTTATTAATTTGTTTGATTTTCAAGAAACTCTAAGTGGGACAGACCCAAGATCGGGATTGAAATAACTCAAATAACCAGGAGAATGTAAACTGCACTGAAAAGCAAAATTCTCCCCTGCTAACCTTGCAGTCTACTACTACCTCTTTCTGAATAGAAGTCTTTTTGTGAAAAGTAGGATTAATCAACATTAAATGGGGTAATAAAAGCAGAAGAAAGTGGTACCAGAGAGAGTGGTTTGTGGCCTTCAATGGCTTCAGCTCTAAGGGAATCTCAGCATGTTCAGCCAAAATAGAAAATGCAGCCAATTTCTGAGTGGTTCACAGATTGTTTGGATGCCTACAGTGTCAGCATCCTAGCACCCAGCAGACATCTTTGGCACCTGATTTTCCTTTTCCTGTATATGTGCTAAACAAGATGTTCTTAATGTATTGCAAAGTTCCTCGCATAGATGCTCCAGCAAAGTTTACATGGCTTTATGTAGCTTTTAATATCTTTTAATATTCGCTTTCTGATTCATCCTAGGGAAAATCTTTGTTCTTGTTTTTAGTTGATAATTTAAATGTATTGTGTTTTACTGAGTTTCTTACTGTTCTTTTACCAAAATTGCGTATTTCTTACTTACTACTAATAAAGGACAGTTGATAAATATGCCTAATAATAAATAAGCTAAGGGAAGGCTAGGGCCAAGAAATTTTAATCTTTTCCTTCAGGGCCCTTATTTGTAACATCCAATGTTATAACAAAATGCTCTTGATAGCTTACAGCAGTGATGGCGAACCTTTTAGAGACCGAGTGCCCAAACTGAAACCCAAAATCCACTTATGTATGGTCAGGTGCCAGGTGGGCATGGCACATTGAGTGGGTGTGGCCAATTGCATCGGCGTGGCCCATTGGGTGGGTATGGCTGCGGTGGTAATGGCAGACTGAGTGGGACTAAAAAGTTCAATCAATCAATTCCAACTTTGCGAGGTCTTTTTTTTCCTGTGAGAAGTTGAAATTGGTTGATTGATTGAACCTTTTTTCCCCTGCACACGGCAGCGGAGGCCTAAAGGGAAAAGGTTTTATAAAACCCAGCTGAAGGTCTAGGATGGGGGCAACAGCGCATGTGCCCACAGAGAGGGCTCTTCATGCCACCTGTTACACACATGCCATAGGTTCACCACCACAATTTTCAATAGCATTTTAAAAGATTTTCTACTATTAGGAGTATTTTGCCTGTCTAACAGTTTTCTTCAGAGAAAATGCCTTCTTCTATTTCCTGAAAGTGATATTAATTATTGCATACATTTCAGAATGCTGATCCTCTTGATGTATGAAAGATCTAACAGCAGTCTTAAAAAGGAACACAGTACACAAGGGAGGAAGATTACTTTTTCTTTGTAATGCATTTGCATCTTTTTATTCTGCTGTTCAATACCAAGGCTACATTTGTCCCTGTCAAAATGCTGTATTGTCCCAGAATCTCCTGTAAAACGTTTACCTGGATAAGTATTTTTCTTCAAATAATAATCTTGTTAAGGTATTGAATGCTCTGTGAATAATGATTTGGATTCCTAATGGAAGCTGTGAGATCAGTAGTTTAACAATTCATTTGTATAATTTCTACATACTGATATTTCTTAGATTTTCATATAATAAAGATGAAGAATTCTGTCTCACTGCTTAAGCCATTATCTAAACATTAATTAAATGCTTTCTGTATTCTATTGCAGTTAAGCTCTATGATTTTTATGGCATTTTAAATACTGGGCAATTTATGTAGTGTTTCCTACTTGAGCAAGGAGTTGGATTAGAAGATCTTCAAGATCTCTTCCAACTCTATTATTATGTATTCTGTAAATCTAATACAGACTACTTTATGCTAACTTTTCACATTATCTTAATTTTTCCTGGATCGCTCACTGTGCTCAATTTTTTAAATTCTAAATATTTAAATCAGGGGTCTTCAAACTTGGCCCTTTTATGACCAATGTGCCTGGCTGAGGAATTCTGGGATTGAAGTCCACAAATCATAAAAGGGCCAAGTTTGAAGACCCCTGATTTAAATAAAGGAATCAAATACCTGGTTTCATTTTCCTCATTAGCATCAATGAGACCTTGCCAAATGATATTCAATGTCTTTACAAATTACTGTAATATGCCTACTGTATGCTAAGCCAAAACTAAATCCATCATACAATAGTGTACAATAATCCAATAGCCATTATGTTCTTGTACATTATTGGAATTTCAGAGAAATAATTTTGTTACATTAGATGATATTCACTGGATGACATTCATGGCTGTCAACATAAATACAGTAGATTTTTCTGGACAACCAAGAATAGTTTCTACTGCATGCCAATGCAAAGAATGTTCTTTTGAATTAGCACCCAGATTAATGCCAGACATAGAAAATCTGCATTTCTTTTATCAGTTGTCAATGAGTCTGACAGGTGCTAGTTTAGAAATTATTTCAAAGAAGGGAATTTAATTTAGTGAACTCTCTAGTGATCTGCAGCATTCCTAAGTTTCAATTTAATTTGAACAAATCATGATGGAATTCTTCCTATAGGGCTTTTTAGTAATGCTACTATTCTCACAAAGGTGGAATCTGATTCTTGAGAAATTGTAGGAGAATTTCTCCATCTAATTTCTCTAGTCATAAATGTAATGGAGACTATTAAAAGACCACTTATATTAATTTTGGGTTTGTGTAATATTTAATGTCTACCCAAAGATAAATTCAAGTGAGTTTTCTAAGATTTGTATTTAATAGTAGAACACAGTACCAGCCTTAGCTAAGCTATCCTATAGTAATATAATATTAGAGAAATTGTATTTCTAATTTCCTCTTGTTGCAATATTATAGATTGCTTTTACCAATTTAAGAAATTTCAGACAAGTTTCAGACAAGAGATTATATCCTTCCATTTGTTGACATGCGTAGGAAAATCATCAGCATTCAGGTCTTCATTTGATAGAAAAATCTCCTTGTTTGCCTGCTTTCTTCTCTAGACTTCTTCTAAGCCTTCTCTAGTCCTCTGTACAATACAACATAAAATCTAATTTACAGTCATAATATTCAATGGTTGCATTATATGTTCACTACAGCCTTCAAAAGTGTTCTTATATTGAGATAGTAGGGGAAATTCCACCAGATACTACAGTGCAGTAAGATTAATGGATGAACACCTGAGGTAATTTTCCTTTCTCAGGAACCCTTAAAGATATGGAAATATAATTATGGCTTCCGAAGAACAAAAATAGTTCTGCTCTCTTATTACTGTTTTCCTGAAACTGACATTTGGAGATCTGCTGCACTAATCCAAAAGTAGTACTGAGCCCTTAATAAGTATCAATACTCTAGTTCTACATGAATTTGCTCAATCTCCTTTGAAAGTCATTCAACTCCTCTTCTTAATGTTTTAAGCAACGGAGGAAAATTTGTATCTATGTACTTTCTCTGTGTCATGCATGATTTCAGAAATCTTGATCATCCCCTAACATTTAATTTTTTCCCAAGGTAAAAAAATCCCAAATATTATAAAGTTTTCTTGTAAGAAAGTCTTTTTAGCTTCCTAATCATTTTGGTTGATCTCTTCTGCACTTTTTCCAGTTGTATTGTTCCAATTTTAAATTGATAACAATATCAATATCTGGTTTTTTTACAATAGTATAACATTCTTGGTGCTTGTATTTTTTATTTTCTTTTTAAAAAATGATATTTCATTATGCATTTTTGAGAAAGAGAAAAAATAAATATGAAGATAAAGAAGAAAACAGAACACAAAGTAAAAAAAAATAAGATATTTACAAACATCATAGAATTAGGTTAAAAAAATTATTTCATTAATTAGTTTTAAATAACCAAATTTATTGTATTATTTAAATAAAAACCTTCAGATCATTATTAAAAATCTAAGTAATATAAATGGCAGTAGCAATAATCATCCCAATGTAAATCATAAAATGAATTTAGGAGTTAAATTGATATCTTAAGCAGGTGAAGATTTATTCTCATTTAACAGGTAAATTAAGGTTACAATATTAAGATATGTTAAGAAAACCCAAATTTTAGATGATTTCCAGTGCCACTTTGGATAGTGAGATGGGCAGCATATAAATTTAATAAATAAATACTTTGAGTTAAATTCTGGGTCAGAATTCTTTGGACATCAAGCTATACAACTTAAATAGCTATTCCTCTGCCAAAGAAACTATATGTACTTTTTAATACAAAGTGTAGAATATTCTTGCAGCAGTTGTCATTAATCCCTTTATTAATTATTCCCAGCATTGAATTTTATTTTTTTCACAGCTGCAACACACTAAATTAACATCTTCATTATAATTCCAAGATCTTTTTTCTTGCTAGTTACCTGGCAAACTGAGGCATCCAATACTTGTTAAGATTATTCTATAATTATTATTGTGGTCCTGATTCACATAAATGATGATTATATTTCACTGTTTTATTCTTCCTTCTAGCTTATTCCACTACTTTCACTTAGAATTAATCCTTACTTATTTTTTCTGGATCACATGGAACTTTTCTTTTTCACTGATATGATTTCAAGAATATAATCTATACTAACAAACCAAGGAACAACTCAGTGAGTTTGATCCTTGATTTTTTCATAGATATTATTTTTTAAAAAAAGGAACAGCAAATGTTTTCATTTTTTTAGTCACCACAGTTTTTTCCCAGAATTGGAATAAGAAAAGGAAAAGGTTCTACTGTAGTTTTCAACCTGATGGGTGGTAACTTCCTCATCTACCCTTTATCTGGAGACCTAAAGCAAGTATGTCATTGCCTTATTTCCTTCCTCTGTGAAGAAGGATCTGAGGTCATTCCTTAGACAGGCATATTTATAATCACAGAATATAACCATTTTTCCAGGGCATATTCAAATGATTCTGAACAGCTACTCTGCCAAAGTACATAATTTGATAGTCAGTTGAATATAAATAAATATATGCTGTTTGATAGGACTTTGTAAAGCTTTTTTTAAAAGGCAATATCACAATAATACATAAATGTCTTCTCCAATGGAATGTTTTCTAATGCATTGAGTCTATGAATCCCAGAATTCAATGGAGACTGAATTAGGATACACAGAAAGAAACAAGTAGAATCTGCAAGAATCCTGTACAAATGAAGCATGTGGAGCAGCATTAGGAAAGGAATGGGAAAGTTCTCCACATGTGTGGATAGGCTGGTAAATAAATAGAGGAAACACTAATTGATAATACCTGAACCAGTATTTCCATTTATAGTTTCTGTATTTGTACTTGAAATATAATACTTTCTTTACAATGGTGTACACTTACACTTCAAAAGGCAAATAGCAATTTGATTCAATATAGATAAACTATATATGAACATAAGAAAAATATACCTTATCTAGGCAAACTTCACTGCAACTTTAATTTTTACAAAAACGATTGAGTCTAGTTAACTGAAGATTTTAATTTGCTACCTTTATTTTTAAAAAAGAACATAATACCATGCTGCACATAAAATCCTTAGAAATCTAAAACTGCATTCAATAATTTTAAGTAAATTTAAAATTACTTAAAATCATAGTTGGTCTTTGTAGACATTGCATAATGATCAACTAAAATAATTTTAGATCTGATTTGAAATATTAACTTCCTTTTCCAATTCCATATCCAAAAAATAAAAATAAAATCATTAGAATTATTAAGAACATGTGTGAATTGTAACTTTGACATTACCAGCTATGAAAATAATTCCTGAAATGCAAAATGTGTGGAACTCATGTAATGGTAGGCAGGACAATGTTCATATCCCTTTAGTGTGGCTCAGGTTTTAAATATGAAGCATGAAGGCAAAAGAGGAAGGTTATGTATTAAATCAGCAAGAACATTTGTAGAGCACATTATCACAGAGTATTATGCTAGCTGGCACTCTCATTGGGCAGAATGAAGCAACTAGTTCAGTTGGCAGAGACTGAGTAGGAAGAAAGAGGTAGGGGAAGCTAAGGTTAACCTGTTTGAATCTCCTAAAACAAGGTGCTGTTACATGATATGTTGCATAGAAAATATATTTTTACGTTTGCATTTATGTCCTGCCTGAGAGCTCAAGATGGGACTCCTTCTCATTTTCTCCTCACACCAACCCTATAAAGGAGGCTGTACTGAGATATAGTGTTTGGTCCTGTTGTGTCCTGGGCCTGATGAGGAAACTCAGCAGGCCCAGAATTGTTGCAAATGGGCCCGGGCATTCTAAAAGCTGCCTGGGAGCGGCGCCAGCCTTGTGCACATGCACAAGGCGTGAAGAAAGAAGAACTCTTATTGGTTCACTCTGTCCGGAGTTCAAGCCCTATAAAAGGCCTGTGTGCCTTTTGCTGTTTTGCTAGGAGTTGGAGTTGGAGTAGGAGTAATAAAGCATTGTTCGTTACCATCATGTGTCATCATCATTCGCACGCGAACAGAGAACACAACAGGCCCCAAATCCCTAAGCTACATGATCAAGTGAGAACTTGAATCTGGGTCTTCCAGTTCAGAATTATGCATTCATATCTACAAGAAAACAGGTCTATATTTTATCCCTAAACATACTTCTATGAAACACATAAGAAACAGGTTGTCATACATATGCACAGTGTTCTGCACAGAAGTTCTGGTCTCTTTGCCCAACTCTTATACAGATAGTAATCATACTACATGACAGTACTGGTAATAACATGAAAGAGAAAGAAAGAAGAAAGAAAGAAAGAAAGAAAGAAAGAAAGAAAGAAAGAAAGAAAGAAAGAAAGAAAGAAAGAAAGAAAGAAAGAAATCCCTCACATTGATAGCCAGTGATAGCAGAAGCTGAGAAACCCTTACTGCCATCCCATTTTCACAAGGTATATCTAGAATTAGGATCTCCCATCGTTTTTGTTTTCCTAATTAGCAGCAGCAGGGGGTAGGGGAGGTCATTTTCATTAGAATAAGAGAGAGTTTCCTGCCCTCTGAGTGGGTGCCATATTGCTTATTCTCAGATACCCCCCACCAAGCTGCTAATTAGTAAAACAAAAAGTCTGTTCTACCCAGTCTGTTCCTCAGAAATGTGTGAATTATATCACTAGGTGCATACAGAGATGAAAATTAAAAGAAAATATTGGTTAAAACTCCAGGGGCTGTATGTGAGTTTTGACATTTAGAGAGGAAAAAAAAAATATGCACCATCTTTATTTCTTTAAGACTATTGTCAATGAGTCATCACAAATAAGTGTCAGGAGGACAGGCAAATGACCTGGTTTAAACAATTAAATTTTTCCCACACAAGAATTCAGAGAAATGTTACTACTATAGTCAATATCAACATTCAAATAAATGTTTGGGGCAAGAAATGGAACCCTAATCTTTAGTAAACACCAAAGTGCTACTATGCACCAGAGATTTTGATTCACAAGTATTTCAAAGTCTTCAAGGGTAAGAACAAACAAATTTCTGTAAGAAATCTTAGAGAATTAGTTATCAAAATATCTCTTTCTCATATTGTTTGGAAGATTAAAGCAAGTTTCAGCCAAATATGTAGATGTGGTTGGAATCCAGTTTCATCATCTTCCCTGGCAAGACTATAAAGAGTGTTGGGAATTGGCATTTAACAATGTCTGGGAGGGCATATATTTGCCATCTAGGCATTCAGAAGCAAGTATTCATGTTATTTGGAATCTCTATGAACATGAAAAAGAATAACATTTTTAAAATGTGGTTAATTTAAAAAATGATTTAAGTGAAGTAAACAAAGCAAGTGAAAAATGGAAAATATCTAGAATTTTAAAAAATGAAAAATAAAAACAAATCCCTGGAATTTACATGAATAGGTATGTAATATGTGATTTTAAGAAAAAACACACATTTTAAATAAATATATATTCTACTTTTAGTCAGAAAGATGTTTGTACAGATGTATATTATCTTAGGAAAAATGTTGATATATCAAATAAATGATGATATGATCTATATAAACGTATACTTTATTCCTCAAGAATCTTTTTGTCCCACTGTCAACGCTGTGACTAACTGAACTGAAGCCATTTTTTATTTTGTCTTTGTTGCCACATTTTAGTTTAGAGATTTTAGATGAAGGAGGGGGAGGGGATGTTAAGTTTCTCAGTTAGCCATAACAATACTTCTGTGTGAGAGCCAAGGGCAGTCCTGATAAGAGTTTTGGTGGGCTAAGCTGGGAGGAGAGCCCACAGTTTTGAGATAATTGGTGAATGTGATTTATGACAGCAATTTGGGGTGGGAATTGCAACTTATTACTTTGTAGCCTGAGGGAGGGGATTTTAGTCTTGGGTCCACCTTTGTATGTGCCAATATCTTGTTTCCTAAATAAAATGTTCTTTAATCCTTGCCTTGAAATTCTTTTAAATGGTTTCATCTATCGGAATCATGACATCCACACTTCTGAATTCAACGAATGATGGACTTTACTTTTACAGAAATCTGCAATAATAAAGAGTAACTTCAAGATGTTTAAATTTTAGACATAACATCATCATAATGTCTTAGGAAAAATAGACAATAAGCCAACAGCAGGAAATGTTGTTAAAGATAGTTGGGAATAATAACAGAATAACAGAGTTGAAAGGGACCTTGGGGGCTTTCTAGTCCAATCCCCTACTCAGAGAGGAAACTACCATTTTAGACAAATATTTGAATAATACCATAGGTGAACATCATGTCTTTTTCATTATTGTTCACAAGCTTATTTCCAGCTTAAATGGTGTGAAATGTCCTACGGCTTGACTCCCTTCAATTTTCATAGTTTACCTTTCTTGAAAAAGAATAACCATGTGAATTATACTGTGCAGTGACCTCACATTGTTATCCTTATCTTATTTTAGATATGTAGAAGATCAGCAAACTTCAAGGTATGTTTTAGTTATGCATTATGAAAAGCTCTGCTTTGAAGTCAAATCATCTTCACTTCATTTTGGACACCTGAGGATTGTAGTATTTCAAGTTTCTGAAGTTTCAGGTTTGACATATACAATGCTGTCTATTTTTAACTTATTCCATATTAGACAAAAAAATTCACCCTAATTTTATGTTGACAATTATTTTGAATCAAAGCCAGTTTTTATGCAAGAATGCAAAATTATTTGTTTTCCCAATAAAGTTGCTAAAAAATTAGTCTGCAAAAAAGGTACTTGTATATATCAATAACTCTGATTAGTTTTTCTAGTTTAAAGGAGACATAGAGACATATAATTCTGAAAAATCAGTAAAAGAGCCACAAGAATATTTCTTTTGAGCCTTAGAGCAGTTATTTCTTTAATCATTTTAATAATTTATAGATGAATAGTTATTTCCTAATGTCAAACCTATGTTATATAAATTAGGTTACTACAGTATAGAACAAACTTACATTTAATTTGAAAGATGATATTTTCATTTCCAAAATAGGGCTAAAATTGACTAATCCCTAGATTTCTTTTATTTAAAAAATAGAATTAAAAATAAGCACTCAGTAATGTTAAAAGCTGCTTGCTTTATTAAATCTGGCTGCTCAGATGGATGTAAGTGCCATAAAAATAATACAAAATTGTAGATAATAAAATTCAACCAATCTGCAAATAATTGCCTTTCCTTTTTTTAAAAAATGAAGTAAGTTTCCCAGACCATAAATATATTAATAAATTCAAGACTGTGTATTTATAATACAATTGTGCATTACAAAAAATATTATGTACATATTCTCTAATCAAGTTGTAGCAGAAAGAAATAGTATAGTGCACATCAGTCAGAAATTTTAAAATGGATAGCTAAAGCATGAAATTAGTTCAATCTCATCACTGCCAACCATGAGAACAAACATTTTGCTATAAGTTCTTTTTAGCTTAAAGCCTTTTTATAGGTATATATTCTGCGATACAAACAGAATACTCAGCTCTATGGTCCTGCCCTTCTAAAATTCTTATGCTTACAACATACTGTATTTTGGTAAATGTTGAGTCAGCTTTTCTTATAAAACTTATAGTTAATTTGACCCTGTAATGCAGACATGTCAAACACAAGGCCCGGGGGCCGGATGCGACCCGCAAAGTGGTTTCATGTGGCCCATGAAGCTATCCTGGAAACAGTGAGGGAACGGCCCCCTCTGCCTTGGCCCTGGCCCAGGCCACCCAGGAGCCAATGTACAATTTTGTGCTGGCCATCTATGCTGAAACACATTCAGTCTTAGCTCCATAAGCCCCCCCCCCACATGGCCTGAGAGGACTAGTGAGACTCCTCCAGTGGACCATGTCTTGGCACTTGCCCTGGTCCCACCCTCTTCTGCCAGAAACCCTCAGATCTATCCCACTCCTGCCCAGGCCCCCAGAAGCACCCTTGAGCTGGCCACACCCACCCAGTAGGCCACACCCACTCCATCCATGCCCACCCAGTAGGCCACACCCACTCTGGCCACACCCACCTGACCCCCTGAGGGCAACCACAATGCTGATTTGGCCCTCAATGAAATTGAATTTGATACCTCTGCTGTAATGTGTTAGTTTAATAGAATCTAAAATGTACCATATGGAACATTTTTCAGATACACAGAGGGAGAGAGGGAGATACAAAATGTGAATATACAAATAGAAGAAAGAAAACAAACTAGGCAATTTACCTAGCAGCTTTGATGAAAAGGAAGATAACTAGAGGTTAATCTTTCAAACTATCTATTTACTAGGCATACCTACGTCTACTGAGATTTCAGCTCACTCTTCCAGCTTTGGTAACCTGTTGTGCCCATAGTGTTTATCTAGAGTCCTCAGATGTTCTAGTCTTACCTACAAAGGGTCATCCAGTACAAGTTATATTTAAAAATGAGAGGAGAAAGGTGAGGAAGAAAAAGAGGAGAAGGAATACAGCCCATCTGATTATAGTTTTGCACAGATGATTCTACCTAATTGAATAACAAAATGTCTGTAAACAAACAATTAAGCTCAGAGAGCACCAAGAACTCCATAATTCAACCATGACATACATATATTCTCTTCTAATTTTTCATTTAAATTATAATTAATATTATTGGAAGACCTAAAGGACAAGGATGTAGATCAGTTCTCCTGGAAAACATCTATCTGTATGGTCACTTAGTATCCACAATAACTTGATGGCACATAATCAATTATTTTTAATTTCCGCATAGGCATAAAAATTAACATATGAAAAGTTTGTACAGATTTGTGTATTTGTTGTGATTTTGTTCATTGGGATGATAATTTTGGGGTGCCTTTGCTCTTTTATTTAAGCAACCTGATCTCCTCCTACAAAACAAAACTATTCTTAGGAATATTTCTGTTCCTCCTCAAGGATTGTGAAATGCATCAAAGCTAGAATCATAGTTTTAATTACTGAAGATACATAAATGTCTGCAGAAATTAAGATATGGAACTGAACAGATGGTAATTATGAAGGATAATGAAGAATAAAGTATCAAGAGCCCTACTGAATGGCATATTGTTACAGTGCTATAGCTTCAAATTAATCAATTTAGAATAATTCTGTGAGAAGATAAAAGTCCAATGTGGTGCAAAACATAGGACAGTTGCAAACGAAATAATATCTGCTTTCAACAGAGTAATCTATATTAAACTTTTATCTGTGCATAAGATTTATCTGGATAAAAAAAAAATTACCCTGAAAACCACATAGGTTTGCTCTTGTGTAACCAGATATGCTTTTCGCCCTTCACCTGATTTCTTTTAACAGCGGGAACAAGTTAAAAAAAAGTGGACATCTCCATTCATGTTTTCTGTATTATATCCAGAAACAGATGATCTCTCTGGCTTACCTCCTAGCAGTCAGAATGAATGAATCATCTGTTTGGTGATTTATTTATTTTTTTGGTCAGGGACCTCCACTGTTTAAACGTTGCTTCTACTTTTTGGATTTGTGGAGAATTCAAATCAAGTTTTGCTACTATCAAATTGCCATGTGAGTCATAATAAATTAAAGTTCTTAACTTTGCTAATCATATTAGTTGAAACTGGTTCTTTATATCCCTCTTGAAAAGATACAATTTGATTGAAACAATTCCTTTTGTTCTGTCTGCATTGCAGTTGCTCAGCGGGATATCTTTGGCAGTTTCTGGTTTTGATTTTGTGTTTTTTTCCCTCTGCTTTTCTTGGATGCCAAGAATTATAAATTGACATCCAGTTCAAGTGCTGAGTGAGTGTGGTGAAAGGATATGAAACACTGCTTTAAATTAGTATAAGTACATGCAGGTGTGTGCTGTATTATTCTTTTATTTATACTTGTATTTCTTCCTTCTTTTTTCATTTTATCATCTTTTTCTCTCGATTTGTCCTGTTCATTGGTTTGCCTATTTATGTCTGATGCTTGGCATACATTTTCTTCAAAAGTAGGATTTCCATATGAGTATGATGTTGTGTCAGAGCTCCTATTGCTCAGATCAGCATAAATTGTGCTATTTAATATATTTGCTAATCAGTTCTAACAAGGCTTGTCAAACCTATCATCAAATGGCTTTCTTGGATGTGAGACTAAAAGACATTTTAGAAGAATATGAAGTCTATTTTTACTGAAACCAGAGTAGAAAAAAAAATGCTGTAGGTTGACTAATCTAGCACAATCCCTCAAATTGTCATATCTCTCTGTATATTTTTGGGTTCACCTTTCTAATTAATTGACCAATAAAATTAAAAGCTTGCATTACAGATTTTAATGTATTTCAGTCAAATGAGGAAATGACTACCTTTGTGGAAAAGATTATTTTTATGCTGCCAGAAGACAAAAAAATGCTGAAACATTTAAATACATATCATAAATATCAGCGCCATATGAACTAGATATCCTGAATATTCACTGCCAAGAGTTACTGTTCTGATATGGACAGCTGTTGATATTATATGAATAAATAATTAAATCAATAAATAATATATTTATCAATACATTTGAACTAGATACATTTTCTGTTGACTTAGTTAAAATGATCAATATGTTTTTAAAATACTTTTGAGATAGTCAGTAGCAGAAGATGGAGACATGACAAATCCCACCATACTTCCCTACAATTAGTATTTGAAGCCATGAGGGTAATTCTGACTTAAAGATAATACTGATTTTTAAAGACAAATATTCTGTTTTTAGAATTTATCTAGACTTTCAAAGGGAATTAGAATTTATATAATTCCTTTTGAAAGTCATCAAAATTCATTACAAGTACTTGTGCTAATGATTGTTATCCTTCAGTCAGATGATTGGATTAGCCTGGTCCTATTCTTTTCTCCTATCTTATTTTTGTCTTCTACTTTCTTCATGTAATACATAATTTTAGATTACCTTAGATATATTACTCAGTTGTCTCCTATTAGTCTTCCTCATAAGGAATATATCTGAGCCCTCGGATCATTTTGGTTGACTTCTGCTTTTTTTTAGCTAGATTTGTCAAGTGCAATAATCAGAACGGCCCAGTGTTCTAAATGGGTACATATCATGGATTTATATAAGGAAATTAATATGTTAGCAATCTGAGAATAGAATATCCTATTTCACCAATGATGTACACTGAGAGTGCATTTCTTCATTGAATAACCACTATGATTGCCTATTTTTTTTCCTGATTAGTTTCAAACAACTTAGAAACTGTCAGGGAGAAAAAAAAATTAGACATATTTTGCTCCAATCTGTAACATTTTATAATTACTTAAATTGAACTATATTTGCCATTTGACTGACCATTCAGTTTCAAACTTTATAAACACATTAGTTTGTTATCATTTGCAAACATGCCAGCCATTGTTTATTCTAAGTCAGTATATTATCTATGAATTAATTAAAAAGAATTAGTCCCAGCTCACATCCTTGATGGACTCCACTTTTCCTTTCCTCCATTGAGAAAATGGCCAATTTGTTTCTACCAGTTGTTTTCTGATTTTTAAGAACCCACTGCTATTTTGTAGAAGCTAATGCAGGGGGAGGATGATTTGATGACATATTAAGATATGAAATCAGTCTTACTTAAGGCAAAAGATGGTAATAAGCCTTGCAGCATGCATAGCAGTCTAACAAAGGAAGATTACATTTGGATTATTGTTCTCTATGGCCCCAAGGTTTCACTTTATCAGCTGTACAGCACACATCTCTGCCTCTTTAGCAAACACACGGTTTTCTGTTACTATTTCAAGCATCATAAAAAACCTTTTTACATTTTTCTAATGAGTGACCATTGCTAAATCATGCCAATGCCACTTTGAAACTGTCTCATTGCAGTTACATTCAGCTTTCTATATCCTGGAGCCCTCAATATGGCAATTAGATATTTTTCTGAAATGATTTTTTTATCCTGACCAAAGAGTTCTTTAAATCAAACTTACTTCATCATGAGTATTTTCCCACATCAAACACTTAGTGGAAGAAGAGAGGTACTCTAATTCCAAGGGAAGAGGAAATGTAATTGTGGTTGTATTCAAACTCCGATAGGTCCCATTCCCCATAATAAATAAGACCTAGTGACTATGATTAGTAGTGCATTAGTAGTTCATTTCTTCTTTTGTCTTGTGGATTGCGGAAGGGACTCTTATTTGTGCTTATTTCTCAAGAACATGGCATGTGTCTTCAACTTTCCCTATGTACCATCTTACACATAATAGAACAGAACAGAACAGAACACTTTATTGGCCAAATGTGATAGACACATAAGGGATTTGTCTTCAGTACATAAGCTCTCAGTGCACATTCAAAACAACAAAGTAATAATAATCATGATATCAAGTAATAATAATCATAATATAAGCATATGCTTTACATGGATGTCAATTTCCCAAATTTTATTTTTATTATTTTAGCTTCCAATAATTAACTCAATTATTGGCATTCTAACAGTTCTTTATGCATTATGAAGAAGAAAAGAATAAATAATCACCAAACACAAGTCAAAAGAGAATGCTTGAGACTCTGACTGCAGGGGAGATGGGCCTATAGGTTGGTATGCCTCCAAATGGTTTCTAGGGTGTGCTTGGATAATTTCCCTGTAGGTTAGCAGATAGTTCCATGGTAGTACTTGTTGAGTCCTCAGCTTAATGGCAATAAATCACAGAGCATCTTGTAGTGTTAAGAAGCCTTTATTGTTGTTTCTTCAGCTCCGTTTCAGCCTGCCTGTTTGTCCAGAAGCCTATGAAGTGGTTCAGCTACATTAGCCTTGTTAGGAATGAATGAATTATAGAAATTCAAGAGGCCGCGAAAAGCTTGTAGTTCATCTTTGGACTTAGGCCTAGGAGCTTGCATGATAGCTTTTAATTTGGACTCAGCAGGATGAATCCCATTGGCATCAATTTTGAATCCCAGAAAATCTGTAGAAAGCACCCCAATTTTACATTTGTCTTTTTTAAGCTTGAGGCCTGTTTTCCAGAACCGCAGCAGGACAGTCTTCAATCTCTCAGCTAAATTTTGAGTGGAATCTCCAGCAATTAAGACATCATCAAAGTAGGGGCAAACCCCTGGTATACCCCTCAAGGTATTTTCCATTATGCTTTGGAAAATTCCAGGAGCCACATTTACTCCAAATTGTAGTCTTTTGACTTTGAATGCCCCCCTGTGTATTACAATGGTTTGTGCTACAGCAGCAGCTTCATCAACAGATAACTGTTGATAAGCCTGTGCCAAATCTAGCTTTGCAAAAACACACCCCCCCTTAAGGGAAGCCAGAATATGGCTGATTACAGGTACAGGATAGGCATGTTGTTGCAATGCCTTTTTTAGGGTGCATTTGTAATCTGCACAGATGCGAATGTTCCCATTAGCCTTAAGAGGCGTGACTATGGGAGTTTTCCAAGGACTGGAGTCAACAGGTTCTAAGACTCCTTGCTGAATCAATTTGTCCAATTCAGCATCAATTTTTCCTTTTAAAGCAAAAGGTACTCTCCTTGCCTTTACTCTGATAGGAGTGACAGTGGGGTCCAATTTTAAGGAAACTGGGGGCCCTTTGTAAGTACCCAGCTTTGGGCTGAAGACATCTGCAAATTCTTTGCAGACTTCTTGTAGACCTACTGTTTGCAAGCTATTGAGCCCTGTAACTTGTAATCCCAAGGCCTCAAACCAATTGAGTCCTATGAGACTCGTGCACTCACCCCCAACTATCAATACATCTAATGGACCTTCAAAATCCTTATATTGTACGTTAAGGGTGACCTCCCCCTTAACACACACTTTGGAGTTTTGAAAGTCCGTTAGAACTATATTGGATGGCCTAAGTTTGGCCTGGAACCCACTGCTAGAGCAAATCTTTCTGAATGTGTGAATGGAAATAATTGAAAGTGCAGACCCAGTGTCTAGTTCCATGACCAATGGAACTCCTTGCAACTTCACTTTAAGTGACAGTTTCTTTTTGAGTGGCTTGTGTGTGCCTGTCCTATAAATGCTTCTTCGTGAAGCACAGAAACCCACCCTGTTTTGGCTGGGGACCCTGTTACCTTTCAGGTGCAATTCTTCTCAGGGTTGTACCTTCTGACGGCCCAGACACACAGCTGCTATGTGGCCTTGCTTTCCACATGCTCTACAGATTGCAGAACGGAACCTGCAGTCGGTCCTCTTGTGGTGACCTCCACACCCGAAGCACTTGGGTACAGCTGAAGACTTTTCTTTGCCTTCCTTCTGCTTCCTTTCTTTGGCTGGATAAAGATGATTCACCTCGTCTTCAGTATCCTCTTCCGAGCTCTCCTGGACTCCCTCATGGTGCACGGAAACAGCTTCTGGAGTATTTCTGATAGGCCTCATATTCTTGATTGCCCCACCTGCTGCCTCTTCTGCAATAACCTCTCTCAAGGCATCTTGGAACGATATGTCTTCCTTTGCAAAAAGTCTCTGCTGCAATTCTCTGCTTCTAAGCCCACATACAAATCTTTCTCTCAGCCTTTCTTCTAAGTCTTTAAACTCACAAGGCTTAGCTGCTCTTCTTAAAGCTGCAATGTATTCTTTAGCTGATTCACCAGCCCGTTAATCCCTCTGTTCAAAAGTATGTCTCCATGCAATAACAGACAACTTGGGCTGAAAATGTTCTTTTAGTAATTTTTTTAAATCTGTGTAGGTAACAGATTCAAGAGGCGCAGGGCTGCTAGATTTTCAGCAATTTCAAATGCATCTTGACCACAAACACAGAGTAAAGTAGCGGCCTTTAAGCCATCTTCTCTTACTTGGTTTACTTTCAAGTAGTTTTCTACTCTGGCCACATAAGGCTCCCATCTTTCTGGGTGCGTGACATCAAATTCAGAGAGCCTTCCTATCTTTGCCATTTTCTCTTTTGTAAGGAAAGGGTCGATCAGCCAGCTTACCTCCAACGACGCTGTATTGGCAGGCAGGTGCTGAATTTAACGCCGTCTTCCTAGCTGTTCTCCGGACTCCTGGGTAAGCTTACAATTCTTTTAATTGCTTGTAAGGCATCCCACCTTCGTTGGCAGTTGTTGAGTCCTCAGCTTAATGGCAATAAATCACAGAGCATCTTGTAGTGTTAAGAAGCCTTTATTGTTGTTTCTTCAGCTCCGTTTCAGCTCTGAGGCACGCAGGCCTCTCTGCCTCTCTTAAGAACTCTTCCCCAGACCAAATGGCAACATTTGGTGTGCTCTGCTCCTCGCACATGCGTGCAAAGCCGGCACCAGCCAGTCTGGTCCTGGGCAGCTTGCAACTGCCCGGGACAGTTGCAATGTCCCAAGCCTGCCTTTGCAGGCTAAGGACACAACAGTACTTACTTGAGTTCTGGACTACTGAAGCAGCAAATACTACATGGTTGCTATGGTTGTTCTTGGGTAGTATGTCCTTGGGTGATAATTTCAGGAGAATAAATCATCTGGAATATACCTGAAGCAATGCTGAGAGAAGAAGAAGAAGAATGAAGATGATTGGATGCAGGTATGATCTAAAATTTGAACCTACACTAAGTTAGTAAGAGGGACAACACATCCTAGCATATTACATCTACAGAGTGTCAGGTAGCAGCATTATTTAAGGTGACCTCTTGCCTTTTGGGCTGTTCACTGAAAAAAAACTGCTGACATTAAGGATCAAATTGCTCATCTCTTCACTGAGTTAACTGCTGGGTGGATATGATCTTATGAAATGACAGAAGTAATATCCCATGGGGCTATTTAACATTCTTATAAGCATGTGATGCCTCAGGAAGATCCTCTGTGGGATGAACTAAGGCAGCAGTAAATTAGAATCACACTTCTTCTGGATGATATGTGCAGGCAGGAGGACATGATAGTATGGGTATAGAAAGCAGCTGAATGCTGATGCCCATCAAACTATCCACAGTACACCCTTTTTAAAAAATGATCACTCAACCCAGCTGCCCAGAATAATTATTTCACTCTTTTTAGGTAAGATTGTTGAGATGGTGGTTGGGTTGTAACTACAAAAAATCCTGGATGAAATGGATTATCTGGATCTCTTCCAGTCAGAGTTCAGGACTGGATATGGGATGAAAATCAAACCTGTCACTTTTGTTGGTGACCTGCAACAGGACCTGGATGAGTATGGTGGAACCCTCCTTGATCTATTAGATTTCGTAGTAGCAGTCAATGCCACTATTGTTGTTTCTTTAGCTGACTGTAAGAGCTGGTATAAAAAACATTATTCTGCTTCCACTCTACCTGAATAGATAAATCTACTTGATACTGATTGGGGTAGAGAGATCAAGCCCATAATAGAAATGAATTGCATGTTTGTTATATGTTGAGATGCTCATTTGGACAAATCAAGGTTTGACTTTTTTTATTTATCTTTAAACAAAAATTGGAATAGAAGACCCTTTAAACAGAGGATAGACATCAAATGAACCTATGTAGCTCACCAGTTTAGTACTTAAAAGTCTAGTTGGGATATTTTTGTTTTTTAAAAAATTGTTACCTAAAAATTCAATCAGTTTGCACATTAAAGTTCAGGTTGTCTGTTGAAAATTATTAGCCTAGATTAATTCTCAGGACAGCTCACTCTCACATTTTTCCCCAGGATCTCTCCCTCCCTCCCTCCCTCCCTCCCTCCCTTCCTCCCTTCCTTCCTTCTTTCTCCTAAATAAAAAAATATTTTCATGGAATGAAAAATCTATTTCAATTATACATTTCATAAAAATAGAATCAAGTCTTCATTCATTCAAGGTAATTCAGCTGAAGCCTGTTGGTTTTAGTGGGAGAAGAAAGTATATATTGGAGGCAGCAGCTTTATGCCCTCATTGCTCTTTTCTGTTTACAGTAAACAAGATGGCCTGTGTGATGAGTACCATCCATTTCCATAAGAGATTTTTCAGAATTCCAAAGAACTATACTATAGGAGATTTTGGAAAGCTCAATCAGTTTCTTTACTTCTATAAAATAGTACACTATGATAAATTTGTTGGATTTTAAAGTGTTACAAAAGAATCTTAAGATATTTAAGAAAAAGATATCCTGGACTTCAATGTATAAAAAAAAAATAATCAAATTGCTTTTGCATTCAGAATTCATTACTCTTTAAGATAAAAATTTCCTCAAGTTCAGGTTGATTCCTAATGACCAGCGGGCACACCCATACACTTTTTCTGACAACATGGTTACTGGAATAATAACCCTTCTGGGTTCTAGATTGATCTTGAATGAAGTATGCAATATAGCTTTTATCAGGGCAAATCAGGCTTTATTAAAAATGAAAAATTATGATATACTTGAGTACCTCCTCACTGTTGGTGAGCATTTAATGATCCATTGTGGCAGTTGTCAGCAGGAATAATATACTATATGAATAATTGCAAGTTTCCTATAGAGACATGTTATTGTTTTTTATTATAATTGAGTAAAAATATCAAAATCCAAGAGTACTAGCTAGGATTGCAGTTATTTATATTTATTTTTCCCCCGGAAAAGATATGTTCTCTTTCTCAAGAAGGTAAATAAGATTTTACAATTATATTGTGCTAAAGACTTACAGCCAAACATCCCATAACCTGATTCCTGCCCATCTTGATTCAAGACTGTACTTGTAGAAATGAGAAATAAAAATGGCCAGAGCTATTTTGGCAACACTGTAAACCTATGTATAATGACCCATTCTGCTTCAGGCTCCAGATGAAATGGATTATTGCCAGTACATGGCATATCAAGAGGCTATAGTAGGTCTCATGTGTTTTTTATAACTCTTTGCACATTCATAAATGAACCCCTGATGAGGGCATCTGAAGATCCACTATGTAGATGTGATAGAAAATTTGACTCTGATGTTGTACAACTTCAATGACCTTTGAGAGATAAGAACATAGCCAGGAAATCTTACACACATTGTTCTTTATGCTGCATGGCTACTGGGAGAGTAGCTGTGTGATGGAACTTTTACATTCATGGAAAGCAACATTTTTAGAATCCTTGTTTGCCAACATGCAAATATAAACTAAATAAAAGTGAAATATCTAAAACACAACATATATTACACAATACATAAATAGAACTCTTTAACCTTCCACAAAATTACACTGTGTTAACAAAGAACATATTTTCCTGAGAAGCAGCTGATTGTTAGGATAACACACTTTCAGCACAATAAAGATCAGAACAAGTCTGTTTGATCTTTTTTTACAACATTATTTAACTGAGTTTGTGCTACACAATTATTTATCTTTTGATCTTTTTGTAAATAAGGGTGATCTTTTACCCCAACAGGCATAGCTTTGCCTCAGGGTCAGAGAAGTTCATTATAGCTTAAGACTAGGTGAAGAGCCTAAGCACTTCTTTTCCATAAAGGCTATATCCATCTCTTTATCTTGGAACATTCTTACTTGTAGAAAACTCCAATGAAAACAAGAATTTTAGTGAGAATATTTTCTGATTATATACTGTGTATCAATGTAAGGAAAGTCTGAACTTTTAATTAATATTTCTTTAGCTTTATTGTTCTATAAAATTTGTCATTAGTAAAATAATAGATTAAGTTGTTCTTATCACTTATCCTTCCTTGGTCCTCTTAGATAAGCTATTCTAAAAATAATGAATTGGTGAAAGATACACTGTCAATAATGAAGAGAAGAGAAGAGAAGAGAAGAGAAGAGAAGAGAAGAGAAGAGAAGAGAAGAGAAGAATTCTTTATTGGCCAAGTGTGATTGTCTCTGGTGCATAAGCTCTCAGTGTACAGTTTAGTAAAGACAGTATAAACTGGTTTTATTAAAATTATCTTGTAATCCAATTTTAAGACATCTTAAATTGATGAGATCCATGCAATTTGCACTTTTCCATATGAAATGATTTGGTTAGGTAACATCTTATGTGATCTTATGTGTTAGTTTTGAATTTAAATGATAATGCAAAGAGTTGGGAGACCAGAGCAGTACAGGTATGAGCAATAAATGTGATTGTTTTTTTAAAGATAAGGTCTTAGCTCTAACATGAAATCACAGGGCATCCTATGCTAAATCATTTTCTGATTCTATTATCTGCAATATGAGAATAGTAATCTTGACTTATATTATAGTGCACTGATGGCGAACCTTTTAAAGACCAAGTACCCAAATTGCAACCCAAAACCCACTTATGCATTATCAGGTGCCGGGTGGGTGTGGCCCATTGGGTGGGCGTGGCTGTGGTGGTAACAGCAGACTGGGTGGGACTAAAAAGTTCAATCAATCAATTCCAACTTTGCAAGATCTTTTTTTTTCCCCGCGAGAAGTTGAAATTGACTGATTGATTGAACCTTTTTTTTTTTGCACATGGCGGTGGAGGCCTAAAACGAAAAGGTTTTCTAAAATCCAGCTGAAGGCCTAGGACTGGGGCGATGGCACCATAGGTTCGCCACCACTGTTATAGTAGAACTGGATACAGGACATACTCGACTTATTATCACAATTGAGCCCAAAATTTCCATTGCTAAGCAGAACAGTTCTTTTTTTTTTTTGTAAAAGGTTTTTTATTTTCAATTTTTCATTACATTCATAAAGAGTACTTCAGATAAAGAATAAAGTAAATTTATACACACAACTTTCGGTATTGCTCACCCATTTCCCCCCAAACCGCATCCACCCTTTAACCTCTTCTCTCACTTCCCTCTTTCCCTCTTCTTCCTCACTCTCCCCCTCTCCTCCTTCTCCTCAACCTTCCTACTTACTTCTCCGCTTCCTCCTATCTTCTCACTCCGGATGCGGTCCAGGGGAAATGCCCGAGCAATTCCTTTCTCCAAGTTAAAACATCAATATTATATACAAAAAAAACAAACTATTTCTACTTATCTGACCTATTTAACCTCCAACCCATCCTCCCCCCACCTCCTCCCCCCCCCAGCTTCCCAGAGCCAAGTACAGGGTTATACAAACATATTAAACATAATCTACTGAAGTTTACTAATTATACAATAACCAAAATCATACTAACCCTTAACTACATTGCTTACTGGTGTACACCGCTTAGAGAGTGCTTGCACTTAAAGCGGTATATAAGTCTCATAAATAAAAAAATAAAAAAATAAAAAAATTCATTACTCATAAAATAAATGAAATTTTGTAGTTCCATATTTCTTCTGAACATATTCTATCCATCTTCTCCATACAATAACATATCTCTCTTGTGAATGATCCTTTAAATAAGCAGAAATTTTAGCCATTTCTGCCAAATTAGAAACCTTAAATACCCATTCTTCTAAAGAAGGCAGAGAGTCTTTCTTCCAATATTGACCCACCAATAATCTTGCTGCTGTTATTAAATTCAACATTAAAATAGTTTCTTTAGCATCAAAATCCACAAAAATGCCCAAAAGAAATAATTGAGGAATAAACGTAGTCTTCCTCTTAAAAACCTTTTGAATGTTCCACCAAATCATAATCCAAAAGGCTTTAATATTTTTACAAGTCCACCAAACATGAAAATAAGTAGCATCCAAGCTACCACATCTCCAACATTTAGCTTGCAGGTTAGGGTACATACAAGACAACTTTTTAGGATCCAGATGCCATCTATAAAACATTTTATAAAACTTTTCCCTCAAATTTTGAGCCTGCGTAAATTTAACGTTTCTAATCCAAATTAACTCCCATAAATCCAATAAAATCGATTCCTGAATATTTTGAGCCCATTTAATCATACAATCTTTTACTAACTCTGTTTCTGAATCCAATTTTATTAACTCATTATAAATTCTTTTAATATGAGCATATTTCTGATCTTTAATCTGAATTACCAAATTTTCATCTGCTAAGGTGATTCCCACTTTCTTATCTAAGGTCCACCTCTCTACT
The DNA here is from genome assembly GCF_016545835.1 of Crotalus tigris. Classification (NCBI taxonomy): domain Eukaryota; kingdom Metazoa; phylum Chordata; class Lepidosauria; order Squamata; family Viperidae; genus Crotalus; species Crotalus tigris. The sequence continues at coordinate 118,064 of NW_024097800.1, forward strand.
ATTTGCAAATATTGAAACCATGATTGTAAAATATTTTCTTGCCTTAACAAATCTGAAGACTTTAGTTGCCAATCACTACCTGACCAAATAAGTAATTCTTTATACGAAATATTATCAAAATTCACCCCCTGAATTGCTTTTCCAGGAATCCCCCAAATAGGTATTTTATAATTTAATTTATAATAATACTTCTTCCAAACTCGAAGTAAAGCATTTCTTAAAATGTGTGACTTAAAAACCAGATCTACATTCTTGTCAAAAATTAAATATGCATGCAAACCATATAATAAATCCCAACCTTCAAGAGCAAGCATATTTTTATTTGTTAAATTAAGCCAATCACTTACTAAAGTTAAAGTGCCCGCATCATAATATAATTTCAAATTAGGTGCTTTAAGTCCACCTCTTTCTCGAGTGTCTTGCAAAATCTTAAACTTTACCCTTGATTTCTTCCCACCCCAAATAAATTTATTGATACCTTTCTGCCACTCATCCAAATTAGCATCCTTTTTTAAGATAGGTATCATCTGAAATAAAAAAAGAAACTTTGGTAGAACATTCATCTTTACTACTGTGATTCTCCCCAGCAACGATAGTTGTAATTTTTGCCAATCATTTAAATCTTTTTGTACTTTTACCCATAAGTGTTCATAATTATTCTTATACAATTTTCCATTAGATGTTGTAATATATACCCCTAAATACTTAACCTTATTAACTACTTCATAACCTGTTGCTTCAACTATAATATCTTTTCCCTTCATAGACATATTTTTCAATAATATTTTAGTTTTGTTCTTATTCACCTTAAAACCAGAGACCTGTCCATACTGTGCTAAATTTTCAACCAAGTCTCTGACCAAATCTGTTGGGTGGGATAACGTCACAACCAAATCATCAGCAAAAGCTCTCAGCCTATAATCAATCTTACTTATTTTTATTCACTTTAATCTAGATGAATCTCGAATTTTAATAAGTAAAATCTCCATTGTTAATACAAATAACAAGGGGGATAAGGGACAACCTTGCCTTGTATCTTTTTCTATTTTAAATACATCTATTAATCCCCCATTAATTATAATTTGTGCCGATTGTTGCTGATATATGGCCTTGAGAGCACACAAAAATTTGTCTCCAAAGTTCAATTCCTCTACAACTTTCAATAAAAATTTCCAATGTAGTTGATCAAAAGCTTTCTCAGCATCTATAAATATTAAAGCAGCAGGGATTTGGTTGTTCTTATCCAAATACTCTAGTAAGTTAACAATTTGTCTCACATTATATTTCATATATCTTCCCATTATAAATCCAGATTGGTCAGTATGAATCAATTGTTTCAAAGCCTGCATTAATCTATTTGCCAATATCTTTGCAAAAAATCTTATAATCCGTATTTAAAAGAGAAATAGGCCTATAACTTCTGGGCTGGGACAGATCCTGGTCTTCCTTTGGAATCAATGATATAAAAGCCCTTCTCCAAGATGGAGGTAGCTCTGCTCCCAACAAAATATCATTGAAAAGTTCCTTTAATGGTTCTATCATTTCTTCAGATAGCATCTTATAATAAATTGCTTTTTAGTCCATCAGTACCTGGAGTCTTGCCAACTTTCAATTGTTTAATTACAGAAATAATCTCTTCAGAAGTAATTAAACCATTAATCCCATCATGTTGGTCAATCATAAGTCTAGGAAAATGTGCTTCCTGTAAATATTTTTCTATGTCTGAAGTTTGTCTGAAGTTTGTATAGTTTCACTAGCATATAACTTTGAATAAAAATCTAAAAAAGTCTTTTTAATCAAATTTTGTTGATACACTTCCTTACCTTTAAAAATTATTTTATCTATAGTCCTTGATTTCTGTTTCTTACGTAATTGATAAGCCAACCATCTACCAGGTTTATTTGCATTACAAAATGTATTGTGTTTCATATACCTCAAATTAGTTGCCATCTGATCCGCTATTAACATATTAAATTGCTGCTTAAGCAGAGTTATAGAAACCTTTAAGTTATTATCCACTGGGTTTGATATTAAAATCTTTTCCTTACATTTAATCTCATCTTCCAAGTCTTTACGTTTCTGAGTCTGTTTATGTCTATGAGCATTATTCATAGAAATCAAAATCCCTCTCATATATGCTTTACTAGAATCCCATACCATTGGCATCGAGCTACCCTTATTCATGTTCCAAGCAAAAAATTCCTTTAAATAACCTCTACATCTCTGTATATTCTCTTCATATCTAAATAAATTCTCGTTCAACCTCCAAGACCTTCTAGTCCCTTCTTCCAGCGAAATTTCCAACCATACAGGACTATGATCTGAAATTATTCTAGGAAATATCTTGGTATTCTTCACTCTAGAAAAGAAATCATTAGTAACTAAAAAAAGTCAATTCTAGAATAAGATTGGTGCCTATCTGAAAAAAAGGTAAAATCTTTTTCCTAATGTTCCATTCTTTCCAAATGTCTCTAAGTTCTAAATCATCCTTTAAATAAAAAAAAGCTTTAGGAAGTCTTGCATGATTAGACACTTTAGAAGAACCCTTCTTATCTTTACTTGAATCTAAAACACCATTCCAATCTCCCATCATAATAACTGACTTGTAGTCCAAGGAAGTTAATTTCTGGTGAATCATCTTGTAGAAATATTTTTGTTGTTGATTGGGAGCATATAATTTCGGTGAAAGCTCCTTTCTCACATAAATAACTACACCTCCTTTTTTCTGCAAAGCAGGAGCTATGAAATGTACCCCCAACCGGGGGTTAAACAAATATTTTTGATCTTTAGAAATAATATGAGTCTCTTGTAAACAAATAATATCATTTCTGTGTTGTTTCAAATAATGAAAGACTTTATTTCTTTTCTGTGGTGAATTGAGACCGTTAAACATTCCAGGTTAGAAGCTTTGCCATTCTTGGCAGGTTGAAGTCTTTGGAACAAAACCTCTAAATTTGCAGTCGATGACCTCTTTGGCCTTGCTCCTCCCACTGGCTCTGAAGAAGACTGTGATGAAACTGCATCATCTACCTTTTGTTGTTGTTGTTGTTGTTGTTGTTGTTGTTCTCTTTCTCTACGTTTATGAGCAGCATGTGTAATTCTCTGTTCCCTTTGGTCTTCCATTATTTGCAAACTCTGTTGCATACATTCAACCAATAATTCTTCTCCCCAAAATGGTATTGAACCTACAGCCAACTGTGCTTCTGCCTTGCTCTCATCCTTTTTTGATCTTGGAGATGGTGGTAGACCTCCTTTTAAAACAGTAACATAGAAATCTCTTGCTTTTGAAATTGTATTAAGATGATATCATGTGCCAACATAGGTCACCACTATCCCCACATGTATATCCCATCTAAATTGAATTTGTCATTTCTTAAGTTCTTCAACCAAAAAAGCAAAGTCTTTTCTTTTTCTAAGAATTTTTGAAGGTATTTCCTTTAAAACTATCACATCCTGAGCTGCAATCTGAAATCTTTGCTTATAGAAAGCCTATATAATTTCATTATGAAGTGATCTTCTAGCAAAATAAACAACCACATCTCTTGGTAATTTTCTCTGTTTTGCAACCCACGAATTGACTCTGAAGATCTTTTCTATATCTCTCAATATTCCTTCAGGATCACATTCCAAAATAGAAGCCAGTTCTGCTGCAATTTCTTCTTTCAAATTCTCCTGATCATTTTCCTTCAAGCCTCTTATTCTCAAAGCATACTCCATTTCTCTATATTGTGACATTATAATTTCATTCTGTACAACATCCACATTATCTTCTATTTTTTCAACTCTGTCTTGTAATATTTCAACATTACCAACCACCTCATCCACATGGTCATCAATCTTTTCTACAAGACCAGCAAGCCCCTGGAGTGCAAACACAATATCTTCCCTCAGCTCATTATTTTTTTTGAGCCAGGAGCTCTGCTGTTTTTTGTACAGTCTTATCCAGAGCATCTTGTAAATCCTTAAGTGTAATTGCCTGAGGTGGAGGAGAAGGTGGGAAGATTTAGGTTTAGGTTGTTGTACAGTCTGAGTTACTGGAGAAGAAATTGAAGTTTTAGGAAGAGAAAAAGGTCTAGGACGTTTTGAAGCCATTTTTTAAAACAGAAAAAAAAATTAAAAAAAATAATAAAATAGGAATAAAGGAGAAGAAAAAGCAATTTCCCTTTAAAAAGAAAAATTTTCTTTAAATAAACCAAATCTATTGCGTTGTTGAAACTTTGATGCCAGCTGAAAATAGTAAATGGAAAGTAGAAAGTGAAACATCTTAACATCTTCTCCTGTTATTACTTTAACAAACTGTCGGAGTGAAGAAATATGGCGGAGGAGTCCTGCTTCTTTGTTACTTTCTTTGTCTGAGAACTTTCACTTTCTACTTTCCATTTACTATTTTCAGCAGAACAGTTCTTAAGTGCCTATTTTATGACTTTTCTTGCCACAGTTGTTAAATGTGCCATTGCAGTTGTTAAATTAGTATACAGTTGTTAAGTGAATTTGTGTTCCCTATTGACTCTGTCAGAAGTTTGCAAAAGATGATCACATGACCCCATGACACATGATAAATATAAGACACCTTAGGTAATGATTAAAGATTGTGATTTATTGCTCAAAAATAAGCAATAGTATATTCAATGATTTTTTTTTTGTACACAAATGGAAAGCAACAAATCATACTGTAGCTTAGCAAAATGTTTGAATCCATAATTACTCTAGGAACATCTAACTTCAAAATCTGGTCTTGAGTCTAATGACTAAAATGAGGTCATACAGTACACAATTCTCTCTACATTCCTATCATTTGACAATGCTAAAAAGCTCTTTGCACTTTAATTATGATAGTCATCAAACTGAAGTAATATATGTGGCTACTAAAAGGGCAATTGGCATGAAGCAAGGAGGACTTTTTTTGCAGTTCTCTTACTCTGGATTATATGCCAGGAAGAGAACAAAGAGGAAGATGCATTATAGGACTTTAAAAGTGAATTGAATTGCTCTTCTCAAGTTCTTTTAGAATTATTTTTTCTTAGTTTGTAGCACAAATAGTATAAAACAAAACACATTTTTTTGTTATTCTTTTTTAGGAAGAAGTCAAAGCTATTTCTTTTTCAACTAAATTACTTTCTCCATAGACTTCACTGATCTGGGTTTTGTTGCTCAAGATTTTTGAAGGAGAGAAAAATGGGAAACTTTGGTTTTTGTTTAAAAGTGGGGAATAATAATAAACAATTTTTCTTTAGATTTTTCCTACCAGTTTGTCACCACAAGGATTACTGGACTCAAGAATAAAAGTTTTACTTTTTGTTTTTTGTTTTTTTAATTTATGATCAAAGATTCTCCTGAAAAATAATGGTCAGAAGTAATTGAAGTGCAGTAATTATATAGGGGGAAATGAAAAATCCTAAGTCTATTATGGTGCTATTGCATGAATTGAATTGCCTCTTAGAATGTGTATATACTATTTATAATCAAGATTTTCTAATAATCAGAAACATATTTTAGGAGGTGGGGCCGATGACAGTTTTCTGAAGCTAATCTTCATTGTTTGCTCAAATGAACTTGAAAGCTTTTTTGTTTGTTTGTTTGAAATCTTGGAATTTATCTTAGGTGACTCAAGTTTCCTGCTATCCTTGCCCTACTTACTGTTTCCATGAAACTATTATTGAAAGTTTTGTGTAGCAGACCTTTTTTAAAAAATCATAAGAGGATATTGAATTTTATAAACAATTAGCAATAAGTTGTAATAATATTATAAGCTATTGAAGTATCTGTCTCAATACATTCAACTTATCCTAGATCATTTCTGTAGTCAGTCCACTGCATGCTGAAACAGAGGTGACATATTTTTAAATGTGTGAGACTCCAACTTTCAGTTATTTTTGGAACCTGACAGATTAAGGAGGCCTACTTTGAATCTCCATGGCATCTGAAATCTCTAGTGCAGTGGTTCTCAACCTGTGGGTCGGGACCCCATTTGAGGTCGAACGACCATTTCACGGGGGTCGCCAAACAAGGCTGTCTGCCATTTTTTTCCCATTTTCTTTGGCCACGCCCCTGGCACCCGGTGATGTATAAGTGGTTGGGGGTCACCACAACATGGGGAACTATATTATGGGGTCGCGGCATTAGAAAGGTTGAGAACCACTGCTCTAGTGTCTTCTAAACTCAGTGGAAGAAGAAATGGGTTGAGATGCTTAAAATAAATAAATAAAGGTGTTCCACTTGGATCAAGGCTGTGGAACCTTTTATTTTTCCTGATGTTCAAACTACATGGGTCATGTACCCAAAAAGGGGAAAGTCAGAAATTCTTTTTTATCTCCTTTTAATAACTAGAATCTTTTGGCTTCCTTATTCCTGTTCCACCTTTTGATCTTCCCCCAGTCCAAATAAAATTAGGTCAGGGACTGAGAAAAGACTTGTGCCATAAATTCCCCATTCAAAACATACATCATTCTTAATGATTCAAGTGCAGAGCCTTACATCCTGATATCTAAAGAGGATATGCAAAAGAATAAAGCTAATACCTCACATTTCTATTACAATTGTATTATCTTATGATTCCCCCAAATTCTTTCATCAAATTCCTGTACCCCAGCATAGAAGGGCTTTTGCCTTTGATGGGGAAATTAAGTAATGTCCCTAGCAAGGTCATTTATGAATATGTTCAGATACTGAACTTGAGTCTGCTATAGAAGGTTGGATATAATCTCCACTCTAATCATATACTATTATATTGGTCTCAGCAGGCAACTGTGTATTTCTTACTAGATGTTCAGTATTCTGAAGTGGCTAAGGTTTGTGTTGTAACAATGTCTTTTAGAAGTTACTATATCTGAACAAAATTTAGTTTATACTTAGTTTCTGTTATGAACATATTGTTTTCATTTTGGATGCTTTGTTATCTTATGATCAGATATGGTCAGTTTAATATTTAATGTTCATTCTGGTCACATCAGACTGCACTACTTTTCTCCTGAAGCTTGATCAAATGGATCATAGGGTTTTCTCCATCTTTTCTAAAAATACATTGTGTTTTATCCCTGAACTGTATCTTTGTCAGCTTGTGTTGAACTGAGCACTAGTAGTCAAGATGAGAACAGAAACTAGATATAGCTATAGGCTATTTATGTATGATTTCTATACAGGTTAATCTCCAATAAATAGCCACAGAATTGCTAAAAATAATCTTCCTATTCAACATATAGCAGAAATTTTCATGACCCAGAAGAGACGGTATAATAATGGAGCTGAACAAAACTAAAGTCCCTTAATTCAAATTTGATTCCAATTTTGATGTAAATCTAGATGAACTAGTGTAGAGTGATTAGTATAGCTCAGCGGTTCTCAACCTTTGGGTCGCGACCCCATTTGGGGTCGAATGACCATTTTACGGGGGTCGCCAAACAACGCGATCCGCCATTTTTTTCCCTCAGGGGGCGGTGCTGCGCATGCACGCCGTGCATGGGAGTGGCACTGCGTATGGGGGCAGCGCCGTGCATGGGAGCGGCACCGTGCATGGGGCAGCGCATGGGGGCGGCACCACACATCCTTATGACCGGGGTCGCCGTATAAAAAGGTTGAGAACCACTGGTATAGCTAGTCAAGATTAGTGTTCTTCTACTTGATTACAAAATAATCAGAATTTTTCAGGTATTGACTCAACCTCTCCCTCCAAATCCTAATCTATATATGTATAATGATTTTAGCTCAGTGTCTACAAAGAGTTAATATGGACCTGGATCTCCCCATTTCCAGTGTAACACAACACCATGAGCTTTTCTACACCACAGCTTTCAGATATTTGTCTCCTTTGCATAAATTGAATAGAAATAAAAGCAGTTTATGAAATCCCTTTCTGAATTTCAAGCCCTTCCTTTGCCTTACAGTAGTCATGACTTAGTGATGACTTAATGTGTTGTCTGGAACATGTTTACAATGACCTCTGATTGGTGGATTCCTTAGCCTCTTTATTCTTTCTGGACCAGTGAAATTTGTAAAAAAGAATTTTTCCCACCCTCTTTTTTTTAATTAGTGAGCAAGAAGAGGTAAATGGCAGAATTCTTATAAATTCCAAAAACATAAACAAAATCTTTCATTTCTTGGCTCCCGTAATGAACAGTGTAAAAAAAAAAGCCACATATGTTTTATCATTGTTCCATGTTGAAACTGTACAAAATAAGAAAAACAAAACAAAACTTGCAGCGAGGGGCAGTCACTAGGGATTTCAATGGAGAACGCATTCATACCACAGTAGCCAACTGGAGTGGAAGAGTTTGTGTAGATGAAACTAAGGTATAATTTGTAAACCCAGTGCAAGACAGAAAACACTATTTTTTGATGCATAGCCAGAGAGGAAAGACAGAGTCAGCATAAGATATAACTGAAGTGGATTGAGAATAAAGTCATGCATTCTGGTCTTCCAGTACTGGTAGATAGTTCATGCTCATACTGGCGGAAGCTGAACTGTGGATATGCTCCATATTGATTTAGAAATAGCTGTGGTCTAAATAGTTTTGGAAGGTTTTTCCCAAAATATGCCAGGTCAGTCTTTGAGATCTCTACAGGATTTGCATGTAGCGCTGAAATAATAGGTGATCTTATTTTAGAATTCCTGCTTTTAAAGTTATGTGCTATACAAAGATATCATTGGAAGTTTCTACATTCAGTGTCTACTTAAAATAGCTTCTGCCAGATTTTAGTTCCATTTGATATATTGGCTCCTGCTGATTTTAAATATTCTCTGTGTTAGTGTGGTTAAAGTGATTTGTAATACAATAAATTAATAATTTAATACTTTGGCATATTTATATTTATACATTCTTAGCTTTAGATTTAAATTACACCTGAGACACAGATTCACTAGTGTAGAGATATTAGAAAACATTTCTCACTTAACACTGAGACCCCTTCTATGTTAACAAATGACTCATATTTATTTATTTATTAGAGTTATAACCTTCTCAAACTCTAGGTAGTATATACAGTACTCCCTCTTCCCTTTGGCAATGCCTATCAGTGTTTGTGATAAGACTGTTGTTGTAGGATAATATATTTGGAAAATTTTCAATACTAAAAAGCACTCTAAATTTAGTTGTTTAAAGATCAGGATTTTTCTTTGGGCTTCTTCAGAACATTAAATAAATAAATAAATTATAAAATATAAACAGTATTCAAAATAGTTCCTTACCGAGTGATCATAAATGGAAAAACCTTTATATTCATCAATGCAAATGAGATTTAAGAAAAAAAGACAGAATAAATCAATGCTATTGGGCTCTGAACTTTATTAAGTTCTATTAAGGTAATGCTGAAAGACTGTGGAACAATATCTAATTCTAAGAATCCATTTCAACCAACTTTAGTTCCAGTAACTACAACGGGAAAGATTAAGTATCACTCTTTCTTGCAGTCCTGATGTGGCAGAACTTTGTACTTCATTAAACAAAAAGTATGACAGGATAATGACATCGATCTAAACTGTCTGCAGAATGCAGTTAACTGTTCATTGTTTGAATGTCCTACATGCGTCATTTAAGTATTTGTGCGAACAGAAATATAGACAAGTGATGTATAATGTGACAAAGATTACATGAATTGGCTGGGCATCAGCACCTACCACAGGCACTTCTTTATGGACATTCCTCAGACCTCACATTCAATCAAGACCTTACACAGAGTGACACAACTCCTTGCTAGCTTTATGCTTCTAACTTATTGCACCTGAATTTAATCACTCAGACGACACAGGATATTAGCAGAAGAGCACAAAGTCTCTGAGGTCATATAGCCTATTTTTTTTTTTAAAACAAAAATCCCTTTTGATAGAAATCAATGCCACATTAGGAAAGATTTCCAGAGAGATAATATTTTCCAACAAATACAGCAGAAAGATTTGCAATAATACCTAAAGAACTAATAATTTTATTTTTGCAGCAGTTAGAGTGCAGTACTGCAGGCCACTTTAGCTGACTGTGTTCAGCAGGTCAGCGGTTCAAATCTCACCGGCTCAAAGTTGATTCAGCCTTCCATCCTTCCGGGGTAGGTAAAATGAGGACTCAGATTGTTGGGGGCAATGTAAATATATATATACATTGCTTACTGGTGTACATCGCTTAGAGAGTGCTTGCACTTAAAGCGGTATATAAGTCTCATAAATAAATAAATAAATAAGGTTATTTTGTTTGTTCACTCCATTGTTATGCCATTAAATCAACTATTGACTCATGACAGTTTATTTTTTTCAGCAAAAAAAATCACCAAAGGCAACTATGAAAAGTGAATAACAATCAATACGAACAATAAATACAAACAAAATGTACAATATAAAAACCCATATTAAAAATATCATAAAAGTGAAAATACAAATCACAGGAAAGGGAGGATATTAAATGGTTACCTCAACAACAGAGCCATCTTCCTGGTCACCTGGAGATCCAGATGTGACAATGTAGCAAAGACCTGAGGGATTTTCAGGATACCAAAGGGATATAGCTAGTTTAATTTTGGGTGGAAGAATGATGCATAAGACGGGCACTGCAGCAGTGAAGGCACATCTCCTAAGATCATCAAATGAAGATCCCTGGCCAATGGTATCCGCAACATGCCTACTCTAGTGGGGTGGGTGTATAATAAGGAAGAGGTAGTCCCTCAGATAATCTGGTCTCATGCTATGAAGGGCATTAAAAGTTAAAACCAGCACCTTGAATTGAATCCAGAAGCAACCAATGCAGCTCGCAACCAATGCAGAGCTCTACTGTAGAGGTGCATATAACTACTTGTGTACTGTCTACTGCATTTTTACAACAATAATCAACAATAAAACATTTATAATTTACCATCAACATTTTAAAGATCCATTGTAAGACTATAATAAAAGTCCCTTGGGCAAACTTAATCGACTAAGAAAAATAGTACCTATCAAGTGCTGAATAAAGAGAGAACATTTAGAAGTGGCTCAGATAGATACCTGCCTAATTTATTGCTATATAAAAATGTGGAGTAGGTATAGCACAATTAGACTTGAAATATTTGTAATTTCATCCAATCTCAACAAAATAGTTTAAGTCTTCATGTGGTGTTTATTTTCTGATGGGACTGACAGTAAGGCACTTTAGCTGAATTTGTACCACCCTCTCAACAACATTTTCTAAAAAGTGAAGGTTGATCCAAGGAGGGTTTCTTCAGATAAGATCATACCATAGCTTCTTTCAAAGCTGCCAGCAAAGGGGCATTAACAATTTCCTGGATTCAACCAATCATGTCTCCATCTGTTCTTCGAAGCTTGTGTGAATCATCAGTTGCACTAGAGGAAAAAATGCCATTTCAGTGAATGCTGTCCACAAAACTGATATGAAAGTAGTTTGATTTAAAATCTGATTCAATGTACTTAAATAGGAAGGAATTTGCATTATATACCTATCCCACTTCCAAGCAATTTCAGATGATACCTGGGAATCTATTGTCCTTGGAAATGAAAGGCATTGTTTAATAAAAGATTATGCAAACTGAACCCAGGTGAGAATTCATGAGTTCACTTCAAAAGATTCCTGCACCTATTAGATTTCTAAGAAAATCCTTTTGACCATAGAATTTCCCACAGAGGGCAGAAAGTAAGCTCTCTATTTCTTTTTCAGACCCAGTTTAGCACAGATTATTCTTCATTGCACATACTGGAGTGGGGTGAATGTGATCATACATTCCAGCATCACATCTTCCAAAATGAACTGAGAATTATTTGAACTACAATCCCTGGTTCTATAACCCTGACCTATGTCTTCAGGGACTATGTGAATCCTATTCAAATACAGCATCAAAATGCTAATGGCTGTTAAGTGCCTTATGTCAACCTTCAAAAGGTATTGTTTCAAGGATCCCAGAAATCTCTGTAAATCTATATCAAGAAGGACTGATAATTGGGACTGAAACAGATCCGGTGAAGTCACCTTGATCAGCTCCTCAGCTTGTTACAAAATACTTCTAAGAATGAAATTCTTAAGATAACACATACATGCTTTTTCCTTTTTGCTTTTGGTCATCCCTGAAATACAAATGGGAAAAACTAACAAAGAAAGAAATCATGCTTTTCAAATAACATACCAAATAAATAAATTAAAATGGATTAAATAGATATGTCAGTACTGAAACTGACAAAAGCCAGGGGATGCTTCAGGAAAATTAGCTAAATTTTTGATATGCACAATATGAAAGAGTCAACTGTTATGCTCATATATAGAGAAAGCAAAGAAGGTTGAAGAGCAAAAAGATAAGGCAGTATGATACTGGAGACGAAGCAAAGGGATTACTTATTTCAGAAGCAAAGGTTGAAGAATTGTTGATTTAAAGATTTGTCAGAATCCAAATGAATAATGACTTCATTCCTTCTGGTCTGAAACTGTTCCTCCCAAAGGTATGATTGCTTCCCACCATCTTTTTCATCAGGAATGCATCTAAAACTAACATACTTTTGGGATCTGATTCTGGGTTCTGATTTTTCATGTTGGTTTTGTACACTGCACACAGTCACATTAGGGCAGTTTATAAATGTTGCTAGACAAATAAATATGTTTGCATGCTTTGAAGTATTTTATTTAATTTAAAAATATTTAATATTTAAATAGCAACCAGGTCTGGTGATAAATAGAGAAAATTTTAAAATGTGCTCTTTCACGAGCTTTGCTCTCAGCAATTGCCCCTGCCCCTTGGAGGAGCATTTTAATTACAAGAAGGTTCTGTTGATTCAAATAGCAGGGTTTTATTTTTATTTTTTTAAAGATGAGATTACTGCCAAGTAAAAGGTTGACTATTCTTTTTCACAAAACATGAACCTGAGCCTTGTCAGCCCTCCAGAACACAATAGTACGTTTATTATCAAAAATCTACTATGAGAAAACATTTATTGTTTTATTTACAATGTCAAATAAAGAGAATTATATTAATGCTATGATCAACATATTGCTTATAAAAAGGGACATTAGCAGAGCCTTTTTAAAAACTTACTGATACTCAAATGTAGAGGGTTCATTTGAGCCATCCTTCTCACTGTATTCAACATCTGTCTGTCTGTCCCTATCTGTCTGTCTGTCTATCTATCTGTCTATCTATCTATCTATCTATCTATCTATCTATCTATCTATCTATCTATCTATCTATCTATCTATCTATCATCCAAGACCAAGTCATAGAATTTAAACATACAGCACATCATTACTTTCATAAATAACAGTACATACACACACACACATACACACACACACATATACATACATACATACATACATACATACATATATATAAAAGGAAGAAACCCTATAAAGTTAACAATTCATGCCCAGCACAAAATGGTTTCTCTAAACTAAGGCTATAGATAAAAATTTTGATAATGCTTTTTAAACACCTAGTTATTGATCATTCAGTAAGAATACTTCAATCTCCTTATTATGAATGGAATATATCAGTGCAACTTTAAAAGGATATATGAAAAATATATTCATGTATTCATTCCATTCATATGAAAGGTTGACATATCAGGTAGTTGTCAACCTAGCAGGAAGAATGATCCAGGCTAGGGAGAAGAACTTTCTATATAAGGGATACAGAAATTTATAGGAGTGATTGAAGAGTCTCCATGGGCAGAGAGTAATTTGGTTCTGTCTACTTGAATGTCTATGATTAAGTTCTTCCAGGATTTTTTCTAGACTGAAAGCAAGTTGGCATGGTAGTGCCTGTCCATACTGTCTCAAATCTTGGATAATTTTTGCTGCTGGATTAGATTATTCCATAGTTAAAATTGAGTAGCTTGGTTGATTGCAGAAATAAGAAGCTAAACTACTTATTATAGTTATCAGCCACCTGCTAGGAAAAGTCTCCATTCTCGGAAGAATTGGCAAGATGGACTATAAACTCTTTGGAGTTCCCAGATCTCAAGCTTTTGCCCAAATATGCCTTCAAGCAATTTGTCAATCAATACTTGCTTGATTTGGTTAGTTAGGCAGAGAAATACAAGAAGATTCTATTTTCTATATGTGCTAGTTTAGGCTGGCTGACTGCCTTAAAATTATACAGAGTTTAGGAATATTTTGAAGATCCTTGCACTATATTGCATTGCACTGCATTAATATTAGCTTTAGCAGTTTTACTCCTGAAATAGCTACTATGAAAGAGAATAAAAATGAAAAAACGAATTCAACATTTTCTAAAGAAATTCATAGAATTAAGTCACTTCTAGGAAACTGAATTGCTGAGTAACCTGTATCGTCAGTGGCCCAACTGAAGTGCAGAAAAAAAAAAAACAGATATCAAACACAGTTGCCCCAATAAGTGTTCTAAACCTCTGTTTCAAAAGTGTAGGATTGAGAATGAATATATCAGTTTATCTAGTTCCACTCATGTTCTTGCTGAGAACCTGTAATCTAAAGAAGATGGTATTTTCAGTCTCTGCAGATACTCTGATGTGAAAACCCAAGAGAATAAATATCCCCAATATTACATTTAGACTTAAACTTTTAAAAAAATCATAAGATAATAAAATGGCACCCAGTATCTTGATTAATAATATCAGAGCAGGCAGACAGGATATTTAACCAGTCTCCCTCACTAATTTGTTTGCATGTATGTGTCTGCATATGTGGTGTGTATGAGTGTGTGTGCTTTAAGTACATAAATTATTTTCAAATCTGTGCATCTTGAGTATGTGCCAATATACTGCAGAAATTTCTTAGTTGGTGGAATGCAAACAACAGCATTTTGCCATACAAAATACTCTCTAAATTAATGGTCCAGCTTGCACAGAATAGTGTAACAGAATAACAGAGTTGGAAGGGACCTTGGAGGTCTTCTAGTCCAACCCCCTGCACAAGCAGGAGGTCCTATGCCATTCCAGACAAGTGGCTGTCCAGTCTCTTCTTAAAAGCCTCCGGTGATAGTGCACCCACAACTTCTGAAGGCAAGCTGTTCTGAAAGCAAGCAGTATGTATAAACATACTGAGGATAAAAACTGGGATCAGTTGTACTTATGATGAAGTACCAGTGGGCCAGTAATGGGTGGTAGAGACCCATTTTAGTGATCATGACAAATGGAAGATTGCAACTTGAACTGTAAGAGAAATAAATGATAAAGGAAGTGAATGAATGAATGAAAAAAAAGAAAGAAAAATAGTAATGCTGGATGTCTGTGAAACTACTGGTAACACAAAGGGGAAGATTGTCAGAGGTTTGAATGAAAGTAGTCCGAGTCTGAGGGATGGAACTGATAAAACATGCAGGGAAGTGAAGCCTTTGTTTTAGGTATGAATGAAAAAGGCAACATGTTGGTATGTCAGAAAGTATAAACTGGTGTCATCCAGATAGTTGTGGGTTTGCATGAAGGAAGGCAACATAGGTTGGCGACAGTTGCATGTTCAGCTCCAATGAATGGTGATGATGGAAGGACCAGAAAGGAGTTGGGGGGGGGAGAGAGGGGAATGTGTCACATTTTGAATTAATGTGATTTGAGGGGGAAATGAATCTGCTACAGTATGAATGGGAATCAGATGTGAGAATACAGAAAAATTAATCATGTCATTCAGAAACTGAAGAATGTACAAGACTGGTAAGTGGTCAGAATCTGTTCAGAAAAATGTCAGTTCTGAATTTGAATATGATGAATTAAATATGATGAATATTTAAGCATAAGTGTATTCATGCATACACATGGCAAAGGAATTAATATACATCTAGGCTGAGAGTGAATATTATAAGCATGATGAGAGGTTCTAAATGTGGGACATATCATTTTTTAAAAAATAATTTCAAGAGTGGACCTTGGGGGGAAAGGGCATGGGAATAAAGGAAAGAAGTGAAAGAAAGTATTGAAAGTAATATTTCTGCAAGAAACCTTGAGTTCTGCCTGAAAAAAAATTAGAAGGGAGATTATTTCCCAACAAACTGAATGGAAAGTGAATATAAGGAAAGAAGAACAAAGTGAAAATAATGTTACAGAGCATGCTTTTGTGGAATTACACTTACAATATGAGAATTGTGGAAAAATGTTTTATGGAATGATGAAGAAAATGAGGATGAATGCATACAAAGAATGATTATTGCAAAAAATGAGAATGAGGGAAAGATTCTATGTATTATATGGATGGAGAAAAAAAGTGCAAAGACTGTAAACAGATCGACAAAAGATAGATCATATTTAAAGAAGAGAAAATGCAGCCTGATTCAGGTGTGACTAAAAATATGATTCAGATGTACTGTAAGTAAAAAGGATTTTAAGATTTATTTTAGAGCACTAAGCAAGAAGCGTCCAGCAGAGTAAATGAAACTGAAAATAAAAATGTTGAAATGATTTGAAATAAATCTTAGGGGAGAGAATGCTGAAGAAGTATTTTAGAGATTTATACTGAAATGATAGTGATACATCAGAGTAGAATTGAAGAAACCACTAAGAATTTTAGTACTCGGGGGTGGGGAATGGATAAAATGGGGAAAAATATTATGAGAACATAAAAATATTAAACAATGTTAAGGCACTTTCTAATATAAACTTTTATTTATTATGAATGCTTTTATGTAGCTTCAGTCATCCAGCTCCACACATATACTATATACTTACACTATACATAATACTGGAATAACTAAAACTCTCTATAGTATGGATAGATAAATAGTATATAATACAGCATATGTTAAAAGTATACTTTGACCTTCCTTATAAAGGTTGAAAAAAGTTTAGTCATTTTTTCAAACTTGAGATTTAAACTGAATCTGGTGTTAAGAGGCTAATCACTATTTTACATTTTGAACAATATCAGTTTTGCTATATTTATTGTATGGAGCTTTGCTCTATAACTGTGAACATAAACAAACAGATATGTTGCAAGATCCAATCTGGGTCAGTCACCAGGACCAGAGCTTTAGTCTTCCAAGCTTTCAGACTTGTGCTGGAGCCAATGGTGCACCTCCAGTCCCACTGACCGATCCAGATTGGATCATGCAACATTATCCTGGAATGTATATTTGCCTTCATTCAAAACATCTCTGTCCAGTAAGAATATCATTACTGTTCTCCATACAGATGGAAAAGTAGCAAGAATGACTGATTAAGCTACAAGGATTTATCTCACATGCCTGGAAGGTGATTTGTAAATTTCTGATTGAAGCATTCAAGAGGTAATGCTGAACACAATTTTAAAAATGCAATGTCACTGTATTCCAGGCAGCAATACACAGACCATTTTTTTGGTCTTCCACAGACCCCAAGAGATTGAGTATTAGAATATGCACCATGCTTATTGCTGCATATCCCACAAAGGCAAAGCATCATGGGTATGTTTATAAGTGTCCATGTTTACAAGTATATTAATTTCTATCCAAATTCGCGTCATATTTTTGTGAAGATTTATTCTTTTTGAACCACTTTAGTATGTGATTATCATATGGATATCCATTGGATTTTTGGCATTTAATATTCTTTTGGCTAATACTAGACCTAGAAGTCATGAGGCAATGATTTAAGAATGCAGCAACCATAATCTACAACTGTTAGTCCCAGATGATCACATTATATAAAAATATATGTGGTACTAACAAGATTGATTCCAAACAATTGCTGGTACTAATAGAGGGACTATTAGTACCAGCAATCTGTAGACAATGATGCTAGATACATAAGACTTTCTTTGTTTGTGTGAAAAAAATATAATTAAATATTACTTACTAATTTGGGAAATTGGAGACATTTTTAATATGCTAATGATTGGTTCAAGATTCAACTTGCCCAGAGTCAGGAATTTAGTCATATTTCAAAACAGAGCCATACTTGCAGATGGCTACCAGGTAAATATAAATTTTATATAAAATGCAGATAAAAATTCCATTACATATTTTGTTTATGTTATCTAATATATTATGTGTGCAGAAGGTATTCATGGGAACATACATGTACAGATGCATACTCACTATTTTGGCAGTATTTATAGCTTTGGTCCTCTAAAAATAATATTAGTATTTTCTTTTGTTATAGATCTTTTACCCATTCGTATCAAACTTTTCAAAAATAAAAGAACTGCAGCTAAATTTAGAGAGGATAGAAACTCTATGTAGGCATAAATGATATTGGCCCTAATAAAATGAATAAAGCCTGGAATTCTGTCCCTACGATAACTTTAGATATGCAAATAACTTTAGTAAAGTAGCTATTTTTTACGGCATGGCCAAGTCATGGAATTGGATATGAGATTAAGGAGTAAGAGAGAATGGTTCCTGTCATTGGGGCAAACATTCAGTATGTTTCTCTTCATTGTGATTCCAAAATGATGCAAACACATACACACACACACACACACAAATAAACAAACAAAAGAAGTACATTCTACTTGCAATTATGTTAATGTTATCATTCTGAAACTGTGCTAAAATATTCATTTCTGACTATAGAAGTAGCTGTACTTAGTTCTTGTTCTTTGGAACTATGACTATATATTTCCTTTACCAGTAAGTAAGTGTAGCTAGTCAATTCATTAGAGAGAATGACTCAATGAGTATTGGAGCTGGCTTTTTTTATACAAATTCCATTAATTAGGCTGATATTAACCTATTACTATATATTAGCTGATGCTTCTGTATTTGGTTTGTAAGAATGGAAGGCTAGATTGTTGAGATATTTATGTCTGTGACTTTTTATTTATTTTAGCTCACTTCCTATCTCAGTTAAAGTCTTTGTTTTTCCTCCCAACAGCTCATAACATTTTTCATGCCATCAACTTGCCTGGTCATTATTTAATCTTGCTGGTCTCTATTTTTTTCATTCTGTGTGATCTGGCTCCTTACACATTTGTTGTTCTCTAAGTCCTGAGTAGATGGAGGAAAGCATCTCATACAACAGTGACAAAGAAAAAAAAATGTTGCCTTAAAAAAATAAATCTGGTGCATTTTTCCAGGACTATTATGCTTTTATCAAGATTAAAAAAGGAGGCAACAATGCAGCTACCTTTAATATGTGAAATTGCCATTGCAATAAGCTTGACAATCAAATTGTGTCTGATGAATGACAAAACATTTATCCAACATTCATTCATTTTATCTAATAAAGAAATACTAAGGAATCTTATTGGTATAAGAAACATCATTTTTGATTTTGAAATGAAGTGCTTCACTTTTGAAGCTTTACTGTCCTTCATTGCTGAATATCTCTCCATACCAGAAAGAGAAGTTAGGGAGAAGTAAGAAAATTAGGGAAAAGAAAAAGAGGTCCTAGGAACAGAATCACCAATTTGGAACTGTGCTGATAATAGTTGTCAGTTTTATGATAATAAAGAATTTATATTCATGTTTTTTCCTGGTGACATGAGTGAATCACTGAAATAGAAGTGTCTATTTGTAATTGTCTGTTCCTGTACTAGATCCAGGGTGGTATAAAGTTGTGCATTGCATGGACATAACCTGAATATGGGGAAAATTGCAATTAATTACCACTAACATCAACCTGACCCACCAGAACAGCAGTGCAGGTTATGTTACAGGTCCCCTCTATTGAGGAAGTCCATCTACTGGGACCAAGAAGAAGGGCCTTCTCCCAGTAGAACATCATCCCGATAAAGATAAGGTTTATCCCCATCTTTTGAAAGGCCCTGAAGACATGATTTTGCCAGTGAGCCTAGGGACCCCAAGGTGATACAGAACCCATCAAGTTGTTTGTTTGATTGTTGTCAGCAGGGGGACAGGTTTTAATGGGTTTTGTATTTGGAGTTTTACTTTGTAAGCTACTTAGAATCACTGTGAGTTGATCGACCATACATTTTTTTCTTAATAAATAAATAAAATAATTTTTTAAAAATATAGAGTCCTTCACGTATGACCATAAGGTAAGCTGCTTATCATGGTCATAAGTTATGATAGTCGTAAATCATGCCACCTACATGACTGGCCTATTTTATGACCTTTTTTTGCACAGGTCATTAACTGAATGCCACAGTAGTTAAGCAAACCACTGGTTTGCCTCAGGCTGTAAGAAAATGCCAGGTTTTGACAATAACATTATTGTAAGCACAGCAAGTGACTGAGAGTCATTGCAAATAGCCGTAAATGTTGGTCAGTTGTCAAGTGACTTGACAGGTGGCTATATAACTACTGGGGGGGGGGCTATTTGGAACTTTGGAACTCAGTTGTAAGTACCTTGAACATTTGCTAAGTGAATAGCCATAAGTCAAGAATTGTCTGTATTCTCATGTGATATTCTTATATTCCCTCAGATGGCTCTATCCTCTTTGGATATATGTTCCCTGGTGGAACAGCTCCATTCACAATGTCTCTCAGACAATTCCACTAGCATAGTCTTCAGAGGGATAAATGGGTTATGAAACTTCTACCAGATGCTTAATTAGTAAAACAAGAGTACAGCACTGAGCTGTTCCAAAAGGATCAAGAATGTTCCAAAAAGATCAAGAATGTTGCCACAACAATAAAAAGGCTTGCAAAGAAGCCAAGACAGTGGTAATGGAAATTGAAATCCATTCTATTGCTAGCTACATTTATTTCCATAATAACATAAAGTACAATCTTCCTCAAGTCCATTTCAAGTGCTAATGGCTTCATGGAGCCTTCTCAAATTTTGCTTTCTTGGATATTTTTCAATGTCCTAATACAGCCAACATACCTGAATTTCCTCCATCCACATAACCACGGGCAACTTTGCTTAGTTTCCAAGATCAGCTAGATGCTACAGCCTCTTGTGGCATTGTGGGCTTTTCCCCACCTTTCTGTAACCATGACAGAACTGTGCTCGGATAACACTTTTTTTTCTGATGCATCCTTATAATGTTGGCTTTATCCCATCAACAGCCCATAGGTGACACACTTTAAGGCGTCCTTCACTATACCAGTGTTAAATTTGCATTTTCCCTTGGACAGTGTCCAAAGTTTGCCTTAAGGTGTGTAAAATGCTTGGAGGAAGGTCAAGTGACTCAAGTGACTGGGAACAGGGGCAGAAAAGGGTGGGGACAGCAAACAGCATGCAGCATAGTTTTCTGCCTACTCGGTGTGTGGATAGCAGTTCAAACCAGGCAGTGGAGAAAGACTGGGACTCTTTCTTTCGCTTTCCCTGTCGGCGTTTATATACTGCAATT
Organism: Crotalus tigris; assembly: GCF_016545835.1. Classification (NCBI taxonomy): domain Eukaryota; kingdom Metazoa; phylum Chordata; class Lepidosauria; order Squamata; family Viperidae; genus Crotalus; species Crotalus tigris. Next base: position 139,162 of record NW_024097800.1, read on the forward strand.
GTCTGTCTGGTCCTGCTTGATTTCGTTGTCCTCTTTCTCCGGGCTCCTCCACTTTCCCCGTCCCCTGACAAGGACTCACATAGAAGGCGTGTCCTCTCGGGGCGGTTACTGCCGCTGCGGAAGGCAGCTTAAAGCTATAAAAGAAGTGATCCAGTGCCGGTTTGAGCTGCATTTCCCGCCTCTGCTTTTCTCCGAAGGACTCGGAGCCGGTGCCGAATAAAACAGCTGGAGCGCCGCCCGCGGTGCCTGGGGGCGAAGAGAGGGCCAGGGCACGGCAAAGCCATAGAGGGCGCTAGGCAAGGCTCAATGCGTGGTCTAGCTGCCTTTGCAACATGCTGGAACTACAGATCAGCTAAAAGGAGTTTGCACACGACTGTTGGAGCTGGATTGCAGCGCTCTCTTTCCTTATGAAGAAGACACAAGTGAGTACCCAGTGAAGATGTTTTACATCCTGGCAGGGATTTGGTGGTGCTCGTGAATGGTGGTGGGAAGGATACCTGGATAGACTTATACAAGGCGTGCAGGCGGGCGGGATGTGCGCTCCGCGGGGAAGGATGAAGGCACCGATTGTCCAGGCAAGTGGAAGTTTGGCGGAGAGAAAAGAGCGGGTTGTCTTCGATAAGAGCCGGGCGAGAGATCACCTTCTAGCTGGTGGGTTGCCTTATAGCGACGAGGCTGTCGAGTTTCTTGCAGAAGCGCCGCTAACTTTTCTTCTCCTCTTGTGCGTGGATTTGGGTGGCGAAGGGTTGCAAACCTCCTTGAACCACCCACACGCTTCTATTCCACAGGATCATTCTGATTAGGGGGCAGGTAGGTAAAGGAGGGGGTGTTCTGGTGACGACGGCCCACTCTATGGCAGAGGGCAAAAGCATTCTTAAGGCCATTCTTAAGGGGCTGGTGATGGTTTGTCAAATCCCTCCTTTCCTTCCCTGTGAATACCTGATTGTTTCCACCTGATCGGATTCTAAATAACAAATAATTCTTTACAGATAGGATGAATCGTGCAAATATTAGATCCATAGGTAAATTGAAATTGCTCAACACCAGCCAGAACTAAGGGGTAGAAACTATTGCTTCTTTTAATAAATCATACAAAGAGTGCCTGTTTGGGGTACCCTTTCCTCTTTGCTTTTATCTATCATTGACCCCCCCCCCCTTTTCCATTCCATATCTAACCCACTCCTTTCCCTACAAGCTGTATTTTGTGCCATAATTTCTTTCCATAACAGGACTGGTTATAGAGTAGGAGAGGAGTAGAAATTGAAAGAAGATTGCCTGGAATAACAAGGAATTGCTGACAAGAGTGAACTAAATGTGTTTGGGACCCTAAAAGAATATTTAACCAGTCTCCCTTGCAATAGATAGATGATAAATCGATAGATAATAGATATATGGAGTCTCCCAGTGTTGTTGCCTTGCCAGTTTTAATACAGCAAAGCCTTTTTCATCCCTCCCTTTCATCCCAATGTTTTCCTAGCTACTTTCTTTGGAATCTCCTGCTGTCTTGGCTCATAAGCTATTTTGGGTCTTCCAGATAATAAGCAAGAAATGAAGGGATTCAGGCAAGGAGATCTAGGTGGGATCTCCTTGCTTGAATTTATTCGGTGTCATTTATACAGAAACAATGAAATTAGATTGTTTAATGGGAAAAGTTGTGAAACAAAGTTCCTATATTTTGGGATCAGTGAGGTGTACAGAAGTATTAATATAGCTTTCTCATAATTTGAGATCTTGCTATATCTGGAATTTTAAGATGTAATAGCTCAGGTAGGTTGAAGAACACCATATCAGAGTCCTGAGGGGGAAAATTGCTTTGTGTAGTCAATCTATATTTCGTACAAATTATAGTACTGGCAGTTGCTACTTAATTTTGCTTAGTTTGTGTATGCTAATGTCTGCTCAGAATGGAAAGTACGAACTTGATTGGAGAAAATTCTGAAGTCTGTAACGGTATGATGGAAAGGGTTTCTTAAAAAGGCAAAAAAAAGTTACTTAAAAAGGAAGGTGAATAGAGTTCAGTTTGCAAGCTATTGAGTTTCACCCTACAGTTCCATTTTGCACATGTAAATATGACTTTGAAAGTTACCCGCTGCAGAGCAGATTACTGAAGCTGAAATACTGATTTTACCCTAAAAACTGATGCAGTGGTCTTTGGTGGGTTCAAGAGTTCTTTTCTGTGGCTTATGAATCACCTTCTGACCTACCAGTTTTCTTCTAGTCAGAATTCAGAGATGTAATTAAACAGAGAACTTTTTTTTTTAGGAAAGAAAGATGTATAGTTGCAGACAAATTTCTCTGATCTTTCTATATTGTGTTAGCTGATGGGAAAAAAGGTGGGGAAAAATGTCAGGTTTAATGCACTTTCAGAAGTTAAAATACAAGAAACCAAGATAATGGTTTATAACAAGATAACATTTCACATTTAAGACAAGTGGAAACAATCCTGTCAACAGTGTATTTCTCATTGTTCTTTTCCTATGATGCACTGTGATTGTGCAGTATGGGTTTAGGTTGTCATCAGGTTGTGACTATATCAGGATCTCTTCAGCCTTTGAGGAAATAGTCACTGCTCCATGCTACCTTAGCCATTGTTTTGTACCTTTCAATCTACTCTATTGTTCAGACTTCTGTACTGCTGAAAGCTGGGGGGTGGTGGCGGTGGTAGTAAGGGTGGAAGGGAGGGGAGGAGCAAGTTGAATCTTCTGGTGCAGGAATTTTTCATTAGAGTTGGTATTAGATACTGGAATTCACATTTTTCTTTTAGAGTTTTGGTGTATTGCAAGTCCATCTATATTTCTGCTTAGTAGCATAAATTATGGCTATAGTAGCATGCATACTTACTATGTGTTAATCCTTAGATTTAATCATTAGCAATGCAGAAAAATATTTATGTATGTAAATGTATTTTCAACTGGATATTTGATTGCAGTTAGAGATTATATAATTAACAACTATACATGAAGATATAAAATTCCGTGTTCTTTTATATTGGCCATTTAGAATTTGATCATACCCATTCTCATTGAGATAATTGTGATGATGTAATCTTGTTGAAGGATTGTTCTGAGGAGAGGATTTGCACAGTAAATGAATACTAACATAAGAACCAAATCTGTGTAATTGTCATACCAGAGAAGGGTTTCAAAGTAATAATGACTATAAACATGCATTTAAATTTTTAAAAAAGCAACCCAATTGATAGACATTTTTTCACTGTCACTTAAAGGCAATATTTCATAATATATGGGGAGAAATACTTTTTAGAAGCGTGAGGTTGATGGCAACAAGTTTGGAGATCATCAGGCAGACTTAGAAATTTGACCTGCTGGCTAGACATGCAAACTTTAGGAGACCTTAGCAGTGGAAAAGAGCTAGAGGCAGAAAGAATACAGCTTTCTTTTGCTGAATGGGTACATTCATTGCCAGCAGTTATATGACCTTCAGGGCTTCTCTGGGAGGACAGTCCGAGTAGTACAGCATTTTTGCTGTTGGAAGAGACTTTTGGAAATAATGAAATAGATGGTGCACAAAATCCTGGGGGAAGCCAGCAATTTATGGAGGCATAATTGTATCCTATTCTCAAAACATATGTTGCAAGGGGCCAGTATCCATTTAACTTAGACTTGGAGCCACTCAAAGTAGGCTTTTATGGAGCAGATGTATTTGAGGCTATTCCTTTGAAAAGAACTATGTCCCTATGCAACTCTAGGGTTGATATGCGTGACTGATAAGCCTATATAAATGTCAATTCACAGGTTTATAAGCATAGGCCTCATTTGTTAGAAACAGCAAACACAACAATCAAATCTACTAATCAGTGTTGCTAAGAGAGTTTAGAAAATAAAATGAATACATACAAAGAAAGACTCAGGTGAAAGACTGGTAAAAGTTGTTGTAGAAATCAAAAGGGCTAAATTAAAAATATAAAGAATTTTAGTTTTATTTTTGTCTGAAGCTGATGTTTGCATGCATACCCAATTTTTAAGTCATCATCTTAAATTTCATAAACCATGGTTTAGAATTATGTTGTCTTGTTAATAGTCTTGTTAATAGTCAGTTTTATATTTGGATGTGTTTGCAGAACTCAGTTCAGATAGGTACTGTTGTTGCTACAAGTATTTAACTGTAGAACATACAGCATAGTAATACTCATTTATTTAGTATTTGTTGTTTTATTTATATCCCACTTTTATTATTTTTTTAAACAATGTTCAAGGCAATGAATATATCTTATGCTCCTTTCTTCCTCCTATTTTCCCCACAACAATCACCTTTTGATGTGAATTGGGCTGAGAGAAAGTGACTGGCCCGAGATCACCAGCTAGCTTTGATGACTAAGGCAGAATTAGAACTCATGGTCTCCCACTTTCTAGCCTGGTGTCTTAACCACTAGACAAAACTGGCTCTCAATATTGATGTATGCAAAGTGAAGTTTCCTTGGGACAAATGGATCTTAACTAGACTTTTGTAAGAGTTGGGGCTGAGGAAGGGATTCTGTGTAAATTGGCCCTTTACATATTGCTTTGTTTCAAAACTGAGACTATTTGCATGGACTGTATCCTTTATAACATTGACAGTACTTAGTTTGGTATTTTTGGCACACTAGCATTTAAAGCAAACACCAACCATTTTGGTTGCCGAAAGACTTGAGCCTCCTGTATTTACTAGCATGTATATGATTCAGCTCTGTGATATGAAGTTATTTCTACAGTTTAAGTACAGGAATTTGGTAGTTGAAGTTGAACAACCTGAGAGAACATGTAGTGAAGTCGAGATTTAAAAATGACACCCATTTCAAATAAAGCATACTGATTCATTTCACTTACCTTCAGTTGTGTTTTGTTGGGAAGCTCCATATTGCTAGTGGCTGTTCTGTAATTTGCAAAATGCCAAATCAGTAAATTTAAAGAAACCTAATGAGAGATGGAATAAAGGTTATATTAATAGGGAGTTTTATTCCCACACTTTTCTTCCTTGAACTCAGAGTGTACTTTATTTAGTTAGTCTAATGAAACTAATAATAATCTATTTTAATATAGCATTTCTTGGGAATATTTATCCAAAAATTTTTGCATTGCCCGCTTAAAGATTGTTAAGTGTAAATGTTAATATTATTATGTTTAGATTAAAAAATGAAAATGAATCCAAGAGGGGTGGTGATCAGCAAGGAGATCTTCCCTGAATATATCATTTCAAAACTACAAGCATCCACAAGTCTTCATCCTCAAATTACTTGTTCTGGCATGGATCCATGGAGGTATCAGCTCTGCTTCTAAAAATTATTTGAGATCTGTAGTCCGGGTTGCTTAAATATGTAGATAAAAATGAATTTCCACTTTCTTATGGGCATTAATACCAATCAATAAAATGCCCTGTGACTTGTAATATTTGTAGTTATTCAGGAAATATTAATGCTTCAAAATTATTTTATAAATAATTTGCTTTTAACTTCTGTTGAAGTATTCGTCTGTATTTCTGTTGATCGGGTAATTGTTTCTGTAGCTGGCAAATGCTCAGGAAATCCAGGCAGAAGATAGGTTGATATTATACTCTGAAATACCATGCAGGGGAAAACAATAGGAGAAGGAAACACTAGGAAAAAAGTGGGAGAGAGTCCCCCCCAAAACAAAACAAAACAATACTGTGCTCTACTCATCTCCAATACTGACCATTGTGGAACCATAGGATTGATGAGCTAGACACACACATTTTGCACGCCAGGTGAACTTAATGAAAAAACCTTTCAGTGATTGCTAATCCTTGAATGGTAGATTAGATATGTCTTTTTCTGATCTAACAGGATTTTTCATTTTATTTAGGTAAACATTTGAAATACAAACAGAAAAATATAGATGGAACTATTGAGATGGGCATTGTAGGTAGCTCTTGACTTATAATGTAATAGAGCCTGCCCATCTACATAGTTGCAAGTTATGACAGTTGTAAAGTGGATCACCATCTACAAGACCCATTTTTATTACCTTTTTGTAGCAGTTGTTCAACAAACACTGTGGTCATTAAGCAAATTCTTTATTTTTGCAAAAAAATAAAAGTAAACACAGCAAAAATGTTGTAAATTGTGATCATCTGACCATGGGATGCTGTAAACGAGTGTAAATGCAGGCCTGTTGTCAAGCACCCAAAATGTGGTCCTGTGACAGTGGGGAAGGGGCAGACTTCAGAATTGGGTCAAACAGTTACTAAGTGACCAGCCATAAGTCAAAGACTATTTATATATAAGCAACAACAAAAACAAGGTAAAGCATAATGAAGAGAATGAAGACAAGGACGAGGGGTGACATGATAGCAGTGTTCCAATATCTCAGGGGTTGCCACAAGGAAGAGGGAGCCAAGCTATTCTTCAAAGCACATGAAGGCAGGACAAGAAGCAACGGATGGAAACTAACCAAAGAGAAAAGCAACCTAGAACTACGGAGAAATTTCCTGAGAGTTAGAACAATCAATCAGTGGAACAATCTGCCTCCAGAAGTTGTGAATGCTCCAACACCAGAAGTTTTTAAGAGACTGGACAGCCATTTGTCTGAAATGGTAAGGTTTCCTGCCTGAGCAGGGGGCTGGATTAGATAACCTCCAAGGTTCCTTCCAACTTTTTATCATCATCATCATCATCATCATCATCATCATCATCATCATCATCATCATTATCTTCATAGAAATTGCTAGAAATTTGTGACAAAATGTTCGTTTGTTTCAATATCTAGCAATTTTAGCATCCTTGAAGAGGAACATTTCTATATTCTATATTTCTGCCCATTCTTAAGTTGGGCAGCTATATGTATACAGCTGCCCAACTTAAGTGAATAATTCTGAGTGATTAACAACAATACAAAGGTAAATCTTTGGGGCGGCAGATTTTCCTTTGAGCTTCAAGGTAGGTATTAGTAGTTCTTCTGAGTCTACATGAATATACTGTAGGTATGTGTGCAATGTGTTCACCTAATTGTAAGGGCATCCTTTTGCAGAGTTTATATTTGTAATTCTTTGTAGATGGAGTTTATAATGGGCAAAACAGATTTTCTGATTGCTTTCCAGTCCTGAATATTATCAAGAAATGTTTAATTATAAAAGCAAATTTGAGCATTTATGCATTTGTGAACTTCTAGATGCTGATATGTGGTCACATTCCACAACTTGCTGCATTTTGTCAATGAAGGAAGTCAAAACTTTAAGTATATTGGAAGGGACTGATTGCCAGAATTGCAAAATGTCATGCATACAGTTATCACAGAAGAAAGTATGCAGGTACAGTAGATTTCAGCAACAACTGTTGTCTTTTGACAGATGCATGCTTCAGTACAAAGTACATAATATATAAACTATGAATGTGCAGACAGAGAAGATAGTTTAGCCAAGATACAGTACACTGTATATTTAAAGCATGTTGAAATGTTCTGACAAACTCTTTTCTGAATTTGTCTGACATATTCAGAAAGGAGGATTAAGAAAGTAATAAATCTATTACTGTTTCTGCAGATTAAGCAGTTTTTTTAAAAAAAGACTATCATACAAGATTTTCTGATCATCTGTTTTCTTAAACATATTGATTGCAATACTGGTAATGAAATGCCAAGTAGGTAAATGTTTGTTCATTGTAATTTTCTAATTGTTCAGATTTTGTCATCTATCTATCTATCTATCTATCTATCTATCTATCTATCTATCTATCTATCTATTTATCTATCTATCTCCACATCCACATCCACATCCCTCCCTCCCTCCCTCCCTCCCTCTCTCTCTCTCTCTCTCTCTCTCTCTCTCTTTCTAGACAGTCAGACAAACAGATAGGTATGTAGGTAGGTATAATCTAGCTAGTTAATCTCAGGTAAGAAAGTAAATACTTTGCTTTCTTTTATCAAAACCTTTCCTCACATCTTAATCTGCTAAGCTGCTTCTTGCAATGTAGATAATACTACAGTACCTCTAAGCATTGTTCCTGCTGATCTTGTTTATGCTTTAAAAATCCCTGAATATCTCTTTTTAAGGGCTAGCTATTATGTATTAGGAATTATAAATTGCATTATATATGTGAAAACAGCAATTTCTTATGGTGTAAAGGTTTGATTTTGAAGTATAGGGAAGGGAACTGAGTATAGTAAAGACATGGTCCAATTTCTCAAACAGAGTTCAAGAGAATTTAAAGAAAGCACAATGTAAACAAGGTTGAAATGAAAATAATTATAGGATTGTGTAAAAGAAACATCTACCGAGAATATGGAAGAGTGTTCAGAATGCAAGCTTCCTTCTGTACCATTTCTTTTCCCAAGAGAAGATCTTTAAGATCTGCTAATATGTTATTTCTGTCATGACATTTGGTGTGTATCAGCGATAATTTAAGCATATTCATTATATTTGTATCTTTTTTCTTGAAGAATAGCAGTTCTCTCCACAATAATTATGTTATACTCTACCAATGATTATTTGGCAGCTTTTGTTAATGTCAGTATCTATCTATACTTCTGTTTATTTCCTTTTTATTCCCATGTAGATCCCACTACCTTCTTTGCCTTCTATTTAAATGTTTGTCCTCTGCATCTGGAGGGCTGTTCATGGAGAAACAGTGATATAAAAATAGCTAATATATATTCCTAGTTAACTTAAATAACATGAAAGGGGGTAAGATGGCTGCACAGGCCTTGAATTGCCAAATAACTGGAACCTGGAGATCTCTGAACAGTGAAGTTCTAGTTAGCCAACAGTGAGATTCTAATTAACCATTGTAGAGTAAAATATCATTCATTGCTCTGGACTGTTTATACTTACAATCTCATGCATGCATTTTTTTATTAAAAGTTTTATAAATTTATTACAATAGAAACTCCCCACCCCTCCCCCTTCCCCCACTTCCCAGAGCTGATTACAGGGTAAAACAAAATAATAAACAAATATAATCCAACTAACATAAACCAACTATACTATCAATCAAAACCATAAGATACTTTAACTCCTTCTCAATACAAATATTAACAAATTAAGTCAAAAATAATAATATAATTAAAACTATTAATAATTATCTAAAATCTACTCAAAAGCAAGATAATACTTTTCAACTTCATATTTCTTCTGAATATAATCAATCTATCTTCTCCTAACCATAATATATCTCTCTTGTGAATGGTCCTTCAAATAGGCGGAGATCTTCGCCATCTCTGCTAAATTAGACACTTTAAGTATCCATTCTTCCAAAGTAGGCAACAAATTTTTTTTCCAATATTGCCCCACCAATAATCTTGCAGCTGTTATAAGGTTCAACATCAAATTAGTTTCTTTAACATCAAAATCTATAGTAATACCCAACAAAAATAATTGCGGAGTAAACTTAATCTTTTTCTTAAAAATCTTTTGAATATTCCACCAAATCTTAATCCAAAAAGCTTTAATATCTTTACAAGTCCACCAAATGTGGAAATAGGTTGCGTCTAGGTTTCCACATCTCCAACATTTAGGCTGTAAATTCGGATACATGCGGGACAACTTTTGGGGATCCAAATGCCATTTATAAAACATTTTATAAAAATTTTCTCTCAAATTTTGCGCTTGAGTAAATTTTACATTTCTAACCCAAATTCATTGCTCTGGACTGTTTCTACTCACAATCTCATGCATGCATATTTTGATCCAAAGAAACATGACACATTCTCAGAAGTGGGCAACTTCATTCTCCTCCAGCAACACTCATATTTAGGGAGAAAGGGGATTTCTCTTTCAGCCAAATTGTCTGGCCTCTGTCCAAGCTTCAGAGGAAAAGAGGTTATTGATCTCATCTTATTCTTCTCAAAGGGATCTCCTTTCACTTTAGATCCAAATCTGTGGACCTAATGTTTGATTACTGTTCTGCAGTGGCTCTGATATCCCTTTGCCATCTCCTTGAACAATAAACCAACTTCTACAGAATTAATGTATTATAGGACTTGTTGTGTCCTGAGCCTGCAAAAGCAGGCTCGGGACATTGCATTGGTCCCTGGAATTCCAAAAGCTGCCCGGGACCAGACAGAGCGGCACCAGCCTTGTGTGCATGTGCAAGGTGCGAAAACGCTCTGTTCGCATGGGCTGACATTGTCCAGGGCTCTGGCCATATAAAAAGGCCTGCGTGCCTTTTGTTTGTGTTTGGGTGTTGTTAGAAGAAGAATAAAGAGCTGTTTAACATCGCCATGTGTCTTCATCATTCGCATGCAAACAAAGTACTTAACACTGGTGACGAAGGTGGAATCCTTTGCAAGCTGAAGAAAAACTTTAAGGACTTACCCAGGAAGTCCTGAAGAGGGGAAGATGGTGTCTGAATCAGCGTCCCAGCCTGCCAGTATAGCGTTGCTGGAGGGTGAGCTCAGCTAAAGGACCCTTTCCCCAATAGCAGTTTGCAGAGGAGCGAGTGGTGAAGGTCGTAATAGTATGATGGCGAAGATTGGCTGTTTGTCTGATTTTGATGTCTCACACCCAGAGAGATGGAATTCCTACATTGCAAGGGTGGAGAATTACTTCAGAGTAAATCCAATTAGAGAAGACGGCTTGAAGGCTGCAACTCTTTTGTGTGTCTGTGGACAGGAAGCTTTTGAAATCGCCGAGAATCTGGTGCCCCTGCACCTCTGGAGTCAGTAACATATACTGACTTGAAGAAAATGTTAAAGGAACACTTCCAGCCAAAGTTATCTGTTATTGCTTGGAGGCATGCATTCGAGCAGAGAGACCAGAGGCTGGGTGAATCTGCTGTGGATTTTATTGCGGCCTTAAGGCAAGCAGACCTTGTGAGTTCAAGGATCTAGAAGAGAGGCTGCGAGATCGCTTCGTATGCGGTTTAAGGAACAGAGACTTACAACAGAAGATTTTTGCAAAAGAAGATGTCTCTTTCCAAGACACGCTATGAGAGGTGACAGCTGAAGAAGCAGCAGGGGGAGCTGTGAAGGCCTTATGGCTCACCAAGAACCCTCCCGACACAGCCACCGTCCATCAAGAGGATGCTTGAGAAGGATCGGAAGCGGATCCTGAAGAAGAGGTGGATAGACTTCACCAGCCAGCTGAAAGGAGGCAGAAGGAATGTCCAGACAAGGCCCCAGCATCTCTTCAATGCTTCGGGTGCGGAGGAGGCCACAAGCGAGCTGACTGCAGGTTCCGCTCCACCATTTGCAGAGCGTGTGGCAGGCAAGGCCATATTGCATCCGTCTGTTTGGGTCGCCAGAAGATCCAACCCCGTGAAGAATTGAGTCTGAAAGGTACCAGGGTCCCCAGCCAACATAGGGTGGGTTTTGGCGCATCGCGCAGGAGTATTTTGACGACAGGGACACATAAGCCCCTTAAGAAGAAACTGTCCATTAACGTAAGGTTGCAAGGCGGTTCCCTTATCAATGGAATTGGACACTGGGTCCGCTCTTCCATTATTTCTATTATTCAAAAGGATATGCAGCAGCAGTGGCCTTCGAGTTAAACTCAGGCCATCCAATCTAATACTTACAGATTTTTAGAATTCTATGGTGTGTGTTAAGAGGGAGGCCACCCTTAGAGTACAGCATAAGGATTTTGAGGGTCCCCTAGATGTGGTGGTTGTTGGGGGTGAATGTACGAGTCTTATTGGACTTGATTGGTTCGAGGTTCTGGGAATCCAGGTAACTGGGCTGCATCATTTGCAAACGTTGAGCCTTGCAGAAGTCTGCAAGGAGTTTGCAGATGTGTTTAGTTCAGAGCTAGGATCCTACAAGGGGCCTCCAATTTCGCTACGGTTAGATCCAACCCTCACGCCCATCAGGGTTAAGCCTAGGAGGGTACCTTTTGCCCTCAAAGGCAAGACTGATGCTGAGCTGGACAAATTGCTCCAGCAGGGCATTCTAGAACCTGTGGATTCAAGTCCATGTGAAACCCGCATTGTAATGCCTCTAAAGGCTAATGAGGACATACGTATATGTGCAGACTACAAGTGCACACTGAATAAGGTGCTGCAACAGCATGCTTATCCAGTGCCTCTGGTAAGTCACATTCAAGGGGGGGGGCGTATTTTTGCAAAGGTTGACCTGGCACAGGCCTATCAACAGCTACCTATTGATGAGGCAGCTGCAGAGGCCCAGACTATTGTAACTCACAGGGGGGCTTTCAAGCTCAAGAGACTGCAATTTAGGGTAAATGTAGCCCCTGGCATATTCCAAAGTGTCATTGAGAGCACACTTCGAGGTATTCCTGGGGTCTGTCCCTACTTTGATGATGTCCTCATTGCTGGGGAGTCATCTCAAAATTTAGCAGAGAGATTAAGGGCTGTCTTGCTTTGTTTTCGAAAAGCAGGCCTTAAACTAAAGAAGGATAAATATAAGATTGGAATCACTTCTACTGACTTCTTAGGATTCAGGATAGATGCTCAAGGCATTCACCCTGCTGAAACTAAATTGCAACTATCCAGCAGGCTCCAAGCCCTAAGTCTAAGAGTGAGCTACTAGCCTTCTTGGGGCTATTAAATTTTTACCATGCATTTCTCCCACATAAAGCTGCAGGGACAGAGCCATTACACAGGCTCTTAGACAAGCAGGCTCCTTGGCAGTGGACTAAAGTCCATGAAAAGAGTTTCAATGAGGTGAAAGCCTTGCTTACTTCTAATGCTGTTTTAGCACATTTCAATGAGCAACTGGCTGTATCGCATGCGATGCATTTCCTTATGGGGTGGGAGCTGTACTCAGCCATCTGAAAGCTGATGGGACACAGGTCCCTGTGGCCTATTACTCAAGGACTCTGTCATCTGCAGAGCGGAATTACGCTCAGATTGACAGAGAAGCCTTGGCCATAGTGGCTGGCATTAAGAAATTTCATGATTTCTTATATGGCTGCCATTTCACAGTCTTTACTGACCATAAGCCTCTGCTGGGTTTGTTTACCACTAACAAACAGACCCCACATATCATTTCTCCTCGTATGCTGAGATGGTCCATTTTCCTGTCAGCATATGACTATATTTTAGTTCACAAACCAGGAAAAGAAATGGGTCATGCAGATGGCCTGAGAGACTACCATTGAACCAATTAGAGCCAGATCCTGCTCCAGCCATTAATATTCTGTCCATTCAGGAGTTGCCTGAGTCTCCCCTCAATACTAGGGATGTGGCTGCAGAAACTGCCACTGATCACACACTTACACGCGTGCTGACATGGGTGTTGTCAGGATGGCCTGACAAGTGCCCAGATACTGAGTTCCAAAGTTTCTGGCACAAGAAGCATGAGTTTTCCACTTTCAAGGGTTGCCTGTTATGGGGTAGCAGGGTAGTATCCCAGCCTCATTGAGATCTAGAATCTTGATCTCTCTGCATGAGGGACATCCGGGTATAGTCATCGAGGCCCAGGTGCACGGGTGCCAAGTGTGCCAACAGTCCTGGCCTGAAATGCCTCAGGCCCTAGTACATAGGTGGGAGGAAACTCAAACCCCATGGTCTAGGGTGCATATAGATTATGCTGGGCCCTTTCAGGGGCAATTCTTCCTGGTTGTTGTTGATAGCCATTCCAAATGGCTAGAGGTTGTTCCTGTTTCCTTCACTACTACTTCCAGGACCATCCAGGTATTGAGAGGAATTTTTGAATCACATGGTCTTCCAGATGTTCTGGTTTCAGATAATGGCCCTCAATTTACCTCTTCTGAGTTCCAGGCTTTTCTTCAGGCCAACCTGATCTGCCATGCAACTTCGGCTCCCTTCCATCCATCCTCCAACGGACTGGCAGAGAGGATGGTGTGAACTACCAAAGATGCCCTCAAGAAACTGACTTATGGTAACTGGCATCACAGGTTAGCAGATTTCCTTCTTGCACACCACACCACACCATGCACAGCCACAGGGAAGAGCCCTGCTGAACTCCGTTGGGGTCGCCGCCTCATCACTAAACTGGACAGGCTGCACCCTAATCGGGTGGCTTCACAGGTGTCACAATCGCGGGCACCTAGGAGACTCCAGATGGGTGATCCAGTTTGGGCAAGAAACTATGGGCCTGGTCATCTTTGGGTCACAGCTGTGGTCTGCAAGGTCTCTGGCTGTTGTCATATGAAGTTGCCTTGGGAGACGGCCGCGTTCTTCACAGACACATAGACCAACTGCGTTGGAGACTGGACTCTCACCCTTCTGCTCCTGGCTCTGCTCTGGGGGGGAGGAGGACCATAACATGCATTCTGGGTCACAGTTTCCCAGGCCGAACAGGCCATCACTAGCTGCTACTGAGGCTATTTGGGATTCATCCCAAGGTTCCGCAAGTGCTCCTAACAGGAATTCATGGGATAGGGGATCATCCCACACATCCATAATCACTCCAGACAGGGAGTCACACCGGGGGTATCTACAGTATTCATATATGTCAGATCGTGCTCCAGACAGGGAGACTGGGGGTATCCACACAAATCACAAGCAGCAAGAGAAAAAGAATTCCATCAGGGGCGCTTGCCAAATTCCGCAATTGCTCCCAAAAGGAGGTCACCAGCAAAGGGGGTTGCCAAGGAGGCGACTCCTGACTCTGGCACCTCAGGCACGTGCTTGGGGGCCACAGAGTATTGGGGCACTTCTACTACCCAGTCCTCTCCATCTGCTGGCCTTGAGCTCGAGGGACAGTGTTCCCAAGAGGAGTCCATTGTGGACTCGGGGAATGCCACCCCTCCATGGTATGCTGGCCTGGACTTAGAGGGTCCAGCCAGCCAGCAGCGGGGCAGGTCAACCAGTGGGGCAGCAAAGTCCTGGCCTGCCTAACCAGGTAGGTGAGCAGGTAGGCCAGGCATCCTCACCAGGGTCACCTGGGAATTTAGGGCAGCAACGCCCTGGCCTGCCTAGCTTGATAGGCGAGCAGGTGGGCCAGGCAATCTCTCCAGCCCTTAGAAGGTCGCAGCGGGCCAAGTGCCCACCCAAACATCTGAGAGACTTCGTGAAGTTGCTGTCAAATCATGAAGGTTCTGTTCAGGAGGCCCCTGAATAACGGGAGTAACTCATGGTAGATTATTTTGTATTATTTTTTTTATTTCGGATACATTAATTGTATTAATAAAGTTTGAAGGGGTTTTGCCTGAGGGCAGACTTGAGTATTCCACACTCCTTGCATTTAATTAATGAAACTGTATAACACTCTTCCCAATGTATGACGTACATGTTTGTGCGCAAGTATGTTCTATCTAGGCGGGAGGGGACGTTGCATTTGTCCCGGGCATTCCAAAAGCTGCCTGGGACCAGACAGAGCGGCACCAGCCTTGTGCGCATGCGCAAGGCACGAAAACGCTCTGTTCGCATTGGCTGACATTGTCCGGGTCTCTGGCCATATAAAAAGACCTGTGTGTCTTTTGTTTGCATTCAGGTGTTGTTAGAAGAAGAATAAAGAGCTGTTTAACATCGCCATGTGTCTTCATCATTCACATGCGAACAAAGTACTTAACAGGACTCATAAATCAAATTCTTGGCAACAACCCAGAATGATTTGACATTGCCTTCTTCCACGTAGACTAGACTACAGCACTAAGATTTCCAGATAGTCTACCATCCAAGCTTTAGTGACTTTGGGCCCTCTTAATTAGCAAAATGGCTGCATCTGAACTAATGTATAGATCTACATTCCAATCTCCTTTTTTACTTATAGTTGTTGCTATTTGTTGTTTGACAGCGAGATGTTTGCTTGAGAGGGGGACTATTATTTTATGATGATGATATTGAACTGTCTAATTTTTATAACTGTAATTAATGCTGCTGATCTTAAAATAATGACATTAATTAGTTTATGTTACAGGCAGAAATATATTCTTACCCACAATTTAAAAATTCTGCTATGATTTATAAAGCTGTGATTTATATATGCATGTTACGTTTTTAATAGAATAAGATTGACACCCAGAAAATGGAAAACAAGGCGGCTCAATTAGTTTGCTATAGCGTTCATTCATGAACAACTAGGAGTAAAAGTTAATAATGTTGCAATCTTAACAAACAGCCATAGGGCAACATAACCACTGGCTATATGGTATTTGGTTTCTGCAAGCAGAAATTCAGAATTGCATAAGCTCATATGTAATCACGAACCACACTGAATAGCAGAGAGGGAGGAAGCTGCAAAATATTTCCTCTTCTTTAACCACAAGTTATGAATTACTGCAAGCTAATTTAATTAAACCCATTTGCATTTCTATGCTAGAAATTTTTAATTTGCTTTTAACTTCAAAGTGCATAAGAGTAGAGATTAGTTAAGCAATGCTAACACTACATTTTCTTTTTTTAGTATACTAAGTAAAATATTTCAGCTGGTGAACTGTGTGTTATCAGCTTATTGCATCAGAAGGCCTCATAATATAACTTTTTAATATTTAAACTACCAAACGTACCCTACTGGACTATCAGCTCCCCTGGCCCACAGACAGACCTACTCACATTAATGCTGGTTTTGTGGAGTGTAATAGGCTGCTGGCTGGGTTTTTGGTTGACTGTCTTTTAGGAGTTTGGACTTCTATTAGTGTTTGGGAGTTTGATCTTTGGAAACATTGTGACTGCAGTGCTGTGCAGCAGGTTTTGGGGTTACTGGTTTGATTAATTTTTAAGCTGCTCTCTGGTTTCGTTTACGATCTGACTTTGGGAAAAGCAGCTTTCTCCTTGTGGAGGAGAAAATTGGGGAGAGTCAGATGATTATGGTTGTTCTTCTCCCCTGGGTGAGAGCTGGTTGTGTGTGTGTGTGTGTGTGTGTAAGTGGCCCCCTGCCTGGTGGGTGAGAAGACCAGGGAGGGTGGTATTTGAGGGTTGTATGGATGGAGGATGAGTGTAGAGGGGATGAGAAAGTGTTTGATGTGACCTTTCGGCTTTTGCAGTAAGGAAATGGTAGTGACTTCAAGGTGCTGAGAATACGTGCCATAGCACCTGTTGGTTCACCTTATCCCTGGTTGTTCATTAGTTGAAGGGGGTTCCCCTTTCAGATTAATATAAAAGAGTTTTGATGATGGAGGATGGCATGGCTGGTGAGGAAGGCAAGGTAGGGCAATGTATTTGGTGGTGTCAGATAAATGTGGCACATGCCTTTGTGGGGAACACATCCTCAGTATTAAGTACTGGTCTCGTGTTCCAGCCCCTTGCACTCAACCCATTTCCCTAGTCAGAAAATCTGTGGATACCTGGGCTTTAGGCTGCTTCTTTTACATACCAGTTCAGCCTATAAGAAGGCTTGCCTTAGTGCTGATCTGATTCTTGTGGAGAAGGCTGATCTGACTTCTATCGCCGAGACCTAGCTGGGTCCAGATGGTGGGGTTCCTGTCTTGGAAATGTGCCCAGCTGATTATTGAGTGTGATGCCAACTTAGACTGCAGAGACAAGAAGGGGTCTGGCTGTTGTCATCAGAGAATGTCTGATGGCCTTGAGGGACATTGCTCCCCAAATGCCTGATTGTGAAACCCTTTTAAAAAGATGGGCTTGAGGGATCAGGTGAGACTGCAGTTGCTATACCAGCCTCCCTACTACATACTAGCAGCTATCTTGCCTGAGCTCCTAGTCCTTGCTATGTGGATGGTGTTGCAGTTCCCTAGGCTTATAGTTTGGGGAAACTTTGATCTGCCATTCCAGGAGGTGGGGGTGGACTGATATCCCTCTATAGGAAGAAAATTGGTTCCTCCTTCCAGTGACTGATGGACCTGGATGGGTTTCAGAAAAAACTGTAGGTTATAATTGAAGTTCTGGTGTGTAATTCTGCTGATTCCTAGTTGCTGCTTGGAATAGGAAGGTGACTGAGGCTTTGGACAGGATTATGCCCCTGTGATGGTGGGAGGCAAAGAGGTCCATAGGTCAGGAGAGGTCACAGGGGCATAATGGTATATGGTGGAATTGAGAGGGATGAAACAGATTAAGAAATAACTAGGGTGCCATTGGCAGAAGACAAAGAATGAACTCAACTGAACATGGGTAAGAGTTGATATTATCTTGCCTACTTCAAGGTGATCTGGACAGCAAAGTGTAAATACTTACCCATTGGCAGATAATCACCCAGTGACCCTCTTTAAAGTAACTCATTTCCTTCTGGGGAAGGCAGATATAGAAGTCTACCTACTGGGGCATGCAGAGGCTGCCTAGTTTCTGGAAGACAAAGTTGCTTGAATTAATTTCCAGTTAAATATCGATGTGGCTGCTGATCCAGTGGAGGTGTTTATTGCAGATTCTTGCCCAGTAGTCTGGGAATGGTTTAACCCTATTGCTCTTGAGGGAATGGACAGGATCCTAGAGAGTATGACTGCAACCATCTGTGTCTTACATCTGTGTCCCTCCTGGCTTGTGAAAGTTTCCTGGGAGGTGGCATGTGAGTGGATTCTGGCAGTGATTAATCTCTGCGGGAGGGGGTTGTGCCCCAGCCTTTTAGGAGGCTGAGATCTCCCCTCTTCTTAAGAAGCCATAGCTAGGCTCCATTTTATTTGACAATTTTTGTCCTGTCTCCAACCTTCCCTTTTTGAGGAAGGTTATTGAGAAAGTGGTTGCGTTGCAGCTCCAGAGGTTCCTGTATGAAACAGAGTATTTGGAGCTCTTTCAGTTGGCATTCAGGCCTGGATATTGCATGGAAATGTCATTGGTTCTACTTTTTGATGATCTCCGATGGGAGTGGGATGGGGGTAGTGTGTCCATCCTTGCTCTAATTCACCTCCTGGTGGTCTTCAATACCATTCATATTTTTCTGAAGTAACTTCAGGAGTTGAGAATAGGGGCACTGTGTTATCTTAATTCACTTCCTTCCTTTAGCCATTCTCAGTCAGTGTTGATAGGAAGTAAAAGTCTGACCCTCTCTCGGGCTTGATACTTTCTCTGTTTCTGTTTAACATCTACATCAGTGGTTCTCAACCTTTTTAATGCCGTGACCCCCAACCGGTCATGGGTCGAGGACTAAACCGGTCGTAAGTCGAGGACTAAACCGGTCGTAAGTCGAGGACTACCCAACCGATCGTAAGTCGAGGACTTTCCCTGCCCGGGAGTGCCGCGCATGCGTGGTGCCACCCCCTGCACCGGCCGAGACGTAGCTGGCAAGTGGCAGAGATGGAGCAGGCCAACCACCGGCTGGGCCACCAGCTGGCCCAGCCCAAGAGAGGTAAGGCTCCCGCCAGAAAGGGGAAAAAAATGGCGGACAGCCTTGCTTGGCGACCCCCGTGAAATGGTCTATTGACCCCAAATGGGGTCGCGACCCATAGGTATATGGGTCGCGACCCCATATACTGTATATGTTGCTTACTGTTACTTCTCTGATTTGACTTTACTCCTGGTAATTTCAAGGACACACATCGATTTTATTTATTTTTGTACTGAACATATCAACTGTCTCAACACATTGTCTCTAAAATATTAACGTGTTTGTGTGTGTCTGTGTCTGTGTGGCTGTATGTGTTTGTCTCTCTGTGTGCATTCAGGAACAAAAGACCAGGGCTACACTTCAAGTTCTAATTAAACTGATTTACTATTCTTGCCTATGTACAACAATCTAGTCAACTAACTGTTAGCACTAGTGGTGGGCTTCAAATATGTGAACGACTGGTTCTCTGTGTGGCTGCCATTTCCAGAAGTCCATTCTGGGTTTGGGCAACAAAAAATTAGCTACCGGTTCTGCTGAAGTGGTGCGAACCGGCTGAATCCCACCACTGGTTAGCACTATTTTGGCAGTAGATAAGGTTAATGGAATTCAAGAGGGGTTGCACTTGTGACAATATAGAGACTCTAGACTGATTCCTTTTTTGAATCCTCCCCCAGGCCTTACCACTCTTTGTCTCTCTCTCACACACACACCAAAACCCAAAGAATAAAATCCCAATATCAAACTGAGATCACAAGTTGCTCTGCTCCAAAGGCTCATTTTAAGAGTTTTCCTAAATGATAGCAAAACCAGGCCCTGTGGATTTTGAAGGGAGCATGTATTATCCCACACCACACAGGCAGCCTCAAAAAAGTGACATTTCCAAGAACTTATAAGATAATATAATTTTAATAATGGAATCTGGAGTATGCTATACTGGATCTAATAGGACAACCAAAATAACTGGAAAGAGATAAACTCACACATAACCATGCTCTGAGCCTAAAGGGATCTTATGGATGACAATCACTCCTTGAATTTCATCCCACAGGTGGCTGGCAACCAGTACATATCAAATTGAATCAGAGAGCACAAATAATCACTTGTGCTATTGTTGCAGTGGTTGTCCCTTTTGAAAAGTCTTCAAAATTAGCCCATATAGAGTGAACTGTAATAGTCCAACTCTGTAATAACTAAAGCAGGACTGACTGTAAGTAGTCTATATATATTGTAGTTTAACATTTGTTTGCCCATATGGCAATCTGGAAACCCTATTTGGCTCCTTAAAATGTGTATTTCACAACCTAGTGCCCTTTGGATACCTTGGGTTACAACTCTCATTCCCACACCCTAATTGCCAATATTATTTAAGGATAATGGGAGTTCTGATCCAATATTTCTGAAAGACACCATGTTGGGGGAAATCCTTGAAATTATGTTTCTGATTATCCTATGGCATGTGCCTTCTATGTACAGTAAGAGAGATTCCAGACTATGCTAAGTACTTTGGAGGGTTATGTCAGGTGCAGGCAACCAGATCCACACTTGAAGAGGAGTTCAATTAGCTACTTTATTGCTTATGCGTATTTCACAGGAATCTTCCCAGACTGGCAGTTTGCACCTGGGCCTGACTAGATAAGATTCAATGGCATTTGGGGGGAGGGGTTAGATCTTGCCCTCTTGTGTTAGTCTTCCAGACTAACTCCCCACTTGACTCCTTCCACGGTTCAGCTAGTCTCTTTCTGATAGGTTAGTTTAAAATATTTTGAACTAAAATGCAATATCTTCAGATAAATGTTTTCACTTTTTAGATGTCTCAAAATTGTTGCTACAGTTTTTCTCTCTTATACCTGTTGGCTTTTCAAGGACATTTACCAAATATCAATTATTTTAAGACATCATGTTCATTTTAAAGTATACTTCCTTAGGACACTTTCAGAGAGATGAAACTAGTTGTCCCTTGTTCTTGAATTTCTTGCCAGTGTTCCACCAGCAAAGTCAGCCTTTGTAAAACTCTGTATCTATAATCTCTTGCTCTAAGAATACCTTATATTCCAATTCCAGTTATCCAAATTAAGATCCATTTTAATTCTTATACCCAGAGCTCCTATATTTTTTAAAAAAATAATTTTATTAAGAACTTTAATTAGAATAGTATAAACTAATACAAAATAACTTTAGAGAAGAGAATGGAAAAAATAAGAAAATAATAAAAAGTGTAATAAAAGATAAAAAGAAATTAGAAAAAGAATATAAAGAAAAAGAAGAGGAGATATATAAAGAAGTGACTTTCAACTGTGGTTCTAAAGTCTTAGATAGCTTTAGAATATTTAATAGTGATTAAAAAGTGAAGTCTGTGAACTTAGTGTCCTTTAAAAGTTTTCACTGAGACTCTACAGTACTCAGACTTGCAGAAAACCACTATTTTACAATCTCACAAGGAGCAGCCATCCAGAGCACACGTGGGTGATTTCCAGTTATCCAGAAAGATTCAGAAGGAACCGGCCTACTCACCAGTTCTTCCTCTTTATTGAAGATGATGGCTTCGCTTTTGCAGAGCTATCTTTATCTTGCTATATCTCTCCCGGATGTCCTAGCATTCCTATATTATTGCTCTATTAGTAAACAACCTTTTATTTCTACCTTTTAATTTCCATATGTGTGTAATGATTTGAGATAATGTAGAAACAGAATTTGAGCATCTAATGAAAAAATTCCCATTACATCCCAAAATCTCACCCATGGAAATAAAACTTCTAATGTAAACTGTACACTTAAAAATACAGTGGTACCTTGATAGTCAACTTCTTTGAAACTCATCAAATTTGGTACTAAATGCATTTTGACGTGAAAATTTTGTCCCAGTACTTATCAGTTGTTGGGTAATCAATGCACAAGCTAGAGCTTATCAGTGTCTGCTGCCTTGTGACTTACTATTATTCCTTATGGGAAAAATTTGTTTGGTACTCATTGTTTTTGGTACTCATTGTGCCTCCCAAAACCAATTAACAATGAGTACTGAGGTATCACTGCAAAGTTTAAAAGGTTTGGATAACATATGAGTTATATGGAAGATGGGAGATAACTGGGGACAGCCTATCTTATTAATTTCAAAGAACACTTTTGGATTTCCTCTATTTCTAACTGAGCAAAACTCGTATCTTTGTTTCAGAAACCTTTCCATAATTGCAACTAATCCCATAATTGACAGGAGTGAGAAAGAAAGCAGATTAAAACTAAACATATCACCCACTGTCTCTGGATATTTCTATGAATTTGTCCTGTTATTAATAATGTGTTCCAAAGCATGAATACAGTAAACTTGCCTTTTCTTTTCTATTATCATTCTCTTTCTCTATTATGGCATCATCCAGTGAGGTAAACAAAGTTCATTTTATTGTATTTTCTTACATCATAATAGTAAGTTAAATTTGGAATCCAGTGTGGTAAACATTGGCAGCCTGGGAATTTTTTTCCTAACCATAATTCTTTGGGTTTTAATTTATTTTAGGTTCCAAAGAAGCAGATGGAAAAAGCAACTGAAGCTAAGATTATTTCCTATAGCTAAGAAAAATTGAGAAACACTGGAATAATTGAAAATACAAAGGGGAATGCCCTCTTCACCCCCTCCCCCTCCAAAAGGACTGATATTATTAAAGGATCTATAGTGGAGATGCCCATTATAGTCATGCATTCAACATGTCTTGATGGGGCTTTTCTTGTTTTTTTTTATACTGCAACATACTTTTTCTGTACTGATATACACGGGAAGCAAGGAAAATGCCAGACTTTTGCAAGGCTTCTTTTTAAAAGATGGCTACAAGTAAGACCAAGTACAGGCCATTTTGAAATCAGTTTCTAGGTGGCTTTATGTGTAGCAGCAGTAAATTCAAAGAAATATTTAGAGTCTTTACATTCCTTTGGAACAGAGACATGAAAAGATACAATATGAAAATCTTAAAATGCAGCATTGTCAGCAAATAGCACTCTGCTTACTTTGGGTACTACTTGCAAAAATAATTGTCTTATGAGATATTGTGATAATCACTTTCATTGTCATTACATTTCTCTTATATTTTTGCTTAATGTTTCCCATATTGTATACTATTTCAATTTGTAGCAACATCAACCACCAAAACCTTATTACTATGATGCTGTTTCCTCCTGTATGTTCAAAAGGTGAACAACATGAGAATCAAGAAATATAGATTAAGTATTTTGCTTCGTTCTTTACTACTATGTGAAATTTAAGTTTTCTTCTCCTTTAACTGTAACTTTTAGTTTTTTTCTGGTATCCAATCTATCTTATCAATTTTTAAAAAAGAATTTAAAACAACAGTATCTCCAACAGGAAGGATTCTTACAAATAATTTTAAAATATTATTTCAAACCCATCTGCACTGTTAGTCCATTTCTAACCTTCCAAAATCAACTTTTTAATATTCACCTTTTATTCCAAAAGAAGACTTTTTAAAAAAAATATCTTAAACTGATATTTAAAACTTCTTTCATCAAGAATTGAAGGAAATTTACCAAGAGCAGTAAAACTTGTCTTTCCAAATAGCTGAAAAGCAGTTAATAAGAAATTTCCAAGGGTGGTTAGAAAAAAAAGTAGATGAAACCTCTATCCATAAAGGCACCAACCATAGTTTGGGAAAAGATGGCATTCCCTTGTCCCCAGATCTCTAAACCTGTTGGAGACTGTTGTTTTATCCTCACCTTGTGAGGAGCATATAGCTGGAGCACTTGAGGTGCTCAGTAGTTAGAATGCAGTATTGCCAGCTAATTCTGCCGACTTCCAGGAGTTCAGTCCTGACCGGCTCAAGATTGACTCAGCCTTCCATCCTTCCAAAGTCAGTAAAATGAGGACCCAGATTGTTGGGGGCAATCTGTAAACAACTTAGAGAGGGTTGTAAAGCACTGCGAAGCGGTATATACGTCTAAGTACTATTGCTGTTTCTATCCCAAATCCTCTCCCTGTTGAGAGAGGAATTCCAAAGAGCTGGCCCACCTACGGCTCTTTGTTCCACTGTGGTCATGAGACTGGAGCCATCTTCAGTTCCCCAATTCTTCCCTGAAAGTCCACCATTTTTATTTTTTTAAAAAAGGTTTTGAGTAATGAAACATTCTTAGAAATAAAAATGATACTGAAAGCTTGCACTTTGCACTTTCCTTTTTGTATAATTAAAATATTTTTAAAATATAAAAAACCAGATAGAACAAGAAGCCTGATTGTTTCCACAGAAAGTGCCACTATACGTTTTGATGCTTATGGGGGCTAGGTTTGGGATCCAGATTCTATACTATCCTTGCATCAGATTAACATTCTGCTGGTAAAGAGTCTGCAAACTGAGGTTGAGATTGTACAGGATTAATAGAGGTTTTTTTCCCACATGCATTGTTAATCTGTCCACTAGAACAAGATTATAGTTTTTCTGTTGGTATATAATCCCATATAGCTCTCTGCCCAGAGACTCCAAGTCATTTCTTTTTCAAGTGTTGATAAATTATGCTACAGAATGGTTCTGCTTCTTTATTATAATTTAAAGTGATATTATTGTGGGAGAACTAAGTAGTGTGACATTTCTAGTGTAGAAAGTATTCTCTAAGCCAACTGGACACTTTCAACTGAAAATTCTGCATCAGTTCTAAAATAGCATCATAGGATCATAGAATTGGTAATGATCACAGAGGTCATCTAGTCCAATTCCATACTCAATGCAGGATCCACTAAGCACTCTGATAAATAACCATTCAACTTTTGCTTGAAGGCCTTTAGTGGAGAACTCGTCCACATCATGTACTACTGGACATCAGCTGAGACATTCAGGAAATTGTTCTCCCAATGTCTATCCTGACCTTCACCTTCCTTTTAGTTTTACGTCATTGCTTCTGGTCCTGTACTCTGGGGCAGCAGAGAACAAGTTTTTTTTTCTTCTGTGTGACAATTCGTTACAGTACTTCCCCTTAGTCATCTTTTCTGTAGGCTAAAAATATGCAAATTCTTTAACCCACTTTTACTTCCATATTATTTGGCTTGGTTGTGCTATCAGATATTTAAAGAGGAAAAATAACTTTGCAGCTCCCAGGTGAAATAAGTAGGGATGAAATTGACAGGTTTCTTATAATTTTTCCTTCTGTGTGGCAGGAAGAAGCTGTGTTATTCTAACCACAATGACACTAAAATAACAGAATGGGTACCATAATTTGCCTTTTAAGCTTGAACCTTTCATTCTGATATCACATGCTAGTGTACAAGAGGTAGTGTTTGTATTGCAGTGTTGTGATGTAAGTTTCCCCACTTGTCATCTGGCTCTTACTGATCAAAGTGTCTTTAATTTGCAAATTTTCTAGAATATATTCAGAAACATGTTAAAACATAAATGTTAAGATTACTTCCGGTGGATTTGCCGCGCGATGGCGGCTACTTTGTAGCCGTCCTCCTGAGTAAGTGTAAGAACCGCTATGAACAGCAGACATCAGCTGTTCAGCGGTTCAAAACCCCCTCCCGGGCAAAGGGGGGGCAGAGAGTTGTCTGAATAGTGGTAGAGCCTCTTATGCACCCCCCAAGTTTTTCTTTTGGGGGGTGAAAAGAGTGCTCCCACGGAGTTCAGACTTGTCTCCGCTTCCCAGCTGCTTTTGTCCTCAGGGACAAAACGAGCCGCTGCAACCACCTCCGTGATTAAAGAGAACTGGTGAGTTTTTTTTTTATAAACGGACAGAGCTGAGTAGAGGATTTAGTTTTTGCTTTCTTTGATTTATTTGGATTTTAAGTTTCAAGACTTGTTTTTACTTTTATACTCCCTCTTTTTATTTTTTTTCCCCTTTGTTGAAAGGGAAAGTAAAATGGCGATCGGCAAGCCTCTTGGTGTTTTTTTTTTCCGGAAGTTAGAATGGTGACCGGCAGGCTTTTTGGTGTTTCTTTTTTTCCCTTTCCTTTTTTCTTTTTTGTTTTTTTTTATGATTGGAATGGAGTGTTAGTATTATTATTTTTGTTTAATTTTTGTGTTTTGTATTTTGTACTTTTCGGTACTTTTAAAAAATGGAATGGATTTTTTCTATTTAATTATTTTTTTCTTCTCCTCCTTTTTCTTTTTTTTTGAACTCCCTTTTTTTAATAATGATCCCTCTTGAAGGTTTTTTTTTTTTTTTTTGAATTTAGGGAGTTAATTTCTCTTTTTTTTTTTGCTTAATTTTTGCAATTTTTAAGAAGGAGTAAAGTTTTTTTAAGATGGCCCCAAAGCGTCCAGTAATCTCTACAGCTTCCAAGGTGGCTTCTTCTTCGGTGTTATCGTCAGGGCAACAACCTAAATTAATAGTTTCACCTTCTTCCTTGCCACAGTCAACAATGGTGAAGGACTTGCAAGATATGATATTTCAAATTAGGGGAGAAATGAAAGAGATTTTAGAGGAAAATAATAAGACTTTGAGGCAAGAGATAGTTTTGACTTTAAAAGGAGTTGCCTCTGTTCTTGAAAAGTTGAACTCTCGCGTAGAAGAGGTAGTAGAAAAAGTGGAATTCATGGAGGAAAAATTTGAAAGTATGGAAAAAGAGATGAAAAACTTTCAAGATGAGATTCTTATGCTTCAATATAAACAAATGGAATATGCCTTAAGAATCAGAGGTTTACATGAGTCTGTGCAAGGAGATTTGAGAGAGATGGTGGCAAAGGACTTTGCTGTGATTCTGAACAGAGAAGAGGAGGAAATACTTAGTGGAATTGATCAGACATTTAGAGTTAACTCTGTGATAGCAGAGCAAAAGAATTTGCCAAGAGATGTGGTAATTTACTTTGGGAAAAGATCCCTGCGCAATGAAATTATACAAGCTTTTTATAAGAAGAGGTTTCAAATTGCTTCACAAGATGTTATAATTTTAAAGGAGATCCCACCAAAAATTTTAAGAAGAAGAAAGGAGTTTGCTTTTTTAGCAGATGAACTTAAAAAGAGACAAATTTTGTTTAGATGGGATGTTCCGACTGGAATGGTGGTGAGCTACCTGGGGATACGTTATAGTCTTAATACTGTTTCTAAAGCAAAAGATTTTTATACTTCGGTCCTGGGGGTATGCTCATCGTCACCTATCATGTTTAAAGCTTTGGAAGAAAAAAAGGCAGAACTGCAGTCAGAAGTGCTAAGAATTATGAAAATTGGGAAACTTCAGTTTAAGGGGCCTCAACAAGTAGAGATGGAGGAGCAGAAGACAACCTGTGTAACATATAATTGTAAAGAAAAGGATCAACAGAAGAAGTTTAAGGAAGTTTCACAAGTATTGGTTCCTGAATCTGCGGGAGAAGTAGGATTTATAAATTCTTTGGAGCAATCTTTAATGCCAGAACTGCAGTCTGAAGAGCCTATATTAATTAAAAATGGGAGGCCTCAACAAGTAGAGATGGAGGAGCAGAAGATAACCTGTGTAACATATAACTGTAAAGAAAAGGATCAACAGAAGAAGCTCAAGGAAGTTCCACAAGAGATGAAAGACCAGAAGACAACTTGTCCAACATATAAACGTATAGAAAAGGAGGTTGAGGAAACCTCACAGGTATTGGTTCCTGAGACCTGTGCAACATATAAATGTAAAGAAAAAGCAACATGTAAATGTAAAGAGAAAGACCAACAGAAGAAGGAGGTTGAGGAAGTTTCACAGGTATTGGTTCCTGAGTTTGTGGGAGAACCAGGACTTACAAATTTTTTGGAGCGATCTTCAAGGGCAGATTTTAATGCATTTCTTTCGATGCTTATGGGCAAGAGAGACTGATAAGGATTGTGTTTATAGTGGACGCAACCGGCTATTGGACAGAAGATTATGGAGACTGAGTGAAAATTTTAGATAAGAAGTTTAAGTTTAAGTATTTTGTTTAGGTATTTAGAAGATTATTGAGATTGCGGGAGAAGTAAAATTTATAATGTTTTTGGAAAATGTCTTAAGTAATGTTTAAATATGTGTTCTGGGATAATAATATGTATGACATGAAAAGGTTTAGAGTATATTATAAAATGATGGATAATAATATAAATGATATGAAAAGGGTTTAGAGTATACTATAGTTTGTTTAAAGATTGGTTTCTTTTCTTTTTTTATTATTATTATTATTCTTAAGAGAAGTTAATTTGTTTAATTAAATTTTAGATAAGAAGTTTAAATATAAGTATTTAGTTTAACTAATTAAATGAGTATCCAGTCCTAATGGTATAATGAATGTTCATATGCTTATTTTTGTGTTTTAGAGTAAAGAAAGAGGGAGAGGTATAGATATTTAAAGAAAGTAATGCTCAAATTGGTGTTTTGGTGATTCTTTATAGAATGATGGGTAATAATATAACTACAATATTAGAAAAGGTTTAGAGTATATCATAATATGTGTTTAAAGCTTGTAATTATTATCTTTTAGAGAAGACAATTTGTTTAATTTAAGGTATTTAGATTTGTTTGGATTTATATGTGTTTTAAGTTTTTTTATTTCTTATCTTTTTTGAAAAATTTTAATTAAGCCTGTACTCAGCTCTGGGAAGGTTGAGGGAGGGTATGGGAGGTTTGGGGAGAGGGGGGAGGGTATGGGAGGGTGGGGGGTTTGGGGAAGGGATTTATTTTGTAAAATTCAAAAACTTTCAATTAAAAAAAACATAAATGTTAAATAATAATGCTGGTGACAGGTACTTTATTAAAAACAGAATGTCTGGATGATACTTTTATATGTGACGCTGACATGTATTTCTAATGAAATATAGATTGTCCTTGTTTAATGGCCACTTATTCAGCAGCCATTCAAAGTTTTCATTTTTACATTACCCAACTCATGCTTCTGTTTAAAAATTGTTAGTAAGATTTTAAGATTTCTTACTAATTAAGCAAATTAACATGTCAGTTTGCAAGATTACATGGTTTATATCAGAATGTTCCTGAAGTTAAGCAGTCCAATTTAGAAATATTTTCTACCCCAAGCAGAAAGAAAAGGAGAGAGATGAAATGTATGTAATTTGAATGCTTAAATATATGTAAGGATAATTAATTATTTTATGTACTTATTGATAATATTTCTCCACCCATTTGCTCATATAGTTTTCCATTGTTAGATTTTGGACTAGGAATTTGAATTATTTTATGGGAAGAAAGATCAACTAACTTTAACCAGAGAAAATAGGATTGCCAATTGGAGAATAAAAATAACAGAGGAAATAACCCTCTTCCCCCAGGTAGGGACTGAAGAGTATGAATACTTAATTGTGTCTCTTGCACAAGAAGAATACATAGAAGCTTACATTGTTACCATCAGAAGATTTGTAGTAGGATGGAAAAGAATCATAATAGCTTTATTTTATAGTTCTTTATAGGTTCCTATTTGCACAAAATAATTGCCAACATTACTCATTAAGCAGATAAAAGTTGGTTATAATCTATGGACTATTGATTCAGTCAAGTTTTCAGCATGACATCAAATAACAATTATAACTTGAATCCGCTAGAAGTTTTTCTTTCATAAACAAGGTAAATAGTGGGTGGTATACATGCACATTATTACCTATATTATTATGGTTTGTTGTACAATCATCCAGAAATTTATACTGGATTTGGCATTTTTGTCCATCTATCAAGTCCTTCCCAAGAATCTGGGTTAGGCAGATGTTGTTTCATGATGTTAAAAGTAGAATGTAAACTATAAACTCACTGTTTACAATTTTCTCTTGATAATTTTGACAGTGCTATTGATATTCAAGTGATGCTCCGGATTTTTAAAGATTGCACCCAAGGCATCTATTACTATTGGTACTACTTTTGCTTTCTTTTGCCACAGTCATTCTATTTGCAGGTTTTTGAATTTTGTGATTTTTTTTCCAGTTCTTTTTTTTCTCTTTGGCTTTCTCCTCGGGTACCATAACATCCAGACGTTTTTGCATTTCTTATCAATAATAACTAATTTGGGGTTTTGTGTGGTAGATGCTTGTCTGTTAATTCTAAAGCATCAGAGCAATTTTAGCAGAACTAAAAGCCCTGAATAGGAAGACCAAGAAAATAATGACAGTGAAGCATGTTGTTTGCATCCCAGATATTCAGTTATTGTAGTTGTGCTATACATAAGTTGATTTGTTTTTTGCAATGAGCTGGTGCTTGCATTTGATATTATATTATTGGCTTTTTAAATGTTTGTGCTTGGTATTTTGGGGAACAAGCTTCAATACAGGCAATCTTATTCTGTTATTTTTGGGTTGTACTAGATGCTCAGTGACTTTGTTTCAGTTCTTTTACCACTTTAGTTAGAGAGTTTTGTTCTTTCTGAGGCAGAGGAAAGGGTTTTTGTTCTGCTAAAGAGATGTAAATTGTTGTTTTCTTAGTTTAATATGTACTGTAGATCTGAATAAATAACTATGATATTGGAATATTAATGTGTTAATGGCAAGAAATGGGGATTAAGGAAGACATCCTTAGAGCAAAGGACCCCAACCTCTTGGGCACCAGGGACCAGTTATGTAGAGAAGTTTTTCTGCGGACCAGAGGGGGCGTGCAGATAGAGTTTTCCTTGTTTGTGCGGACTGCTTGCTGGCAGCCGTGGCCTGGTACTGGTCCACGGATCGGGGGTTGGGACCCCTGCCTTGGAGGACGTTGCAATTAAGATATTTAGATCAAAGTTGGGAACATGCAGTTTCTCCTACAAAAGATCTATTGCAGTAATCTGAATCTCGAACCCTAATTAGATGCATGTTAGGCTTCTTCTAGGATTGTTTGGATCTTTTCTGCATACACAGCTGGGAAGAAATGCTATTTCTGTCACTATTGATGAAAAACCAATTTTAAATGCACACTGCAAAAACAATACTCTCAGGCAAAACAATACATCACTATTATTTGTAAAAAAATTACAAATTCTAAAATTTGTAACTATAATTTATCATTGGGGTATTTTCTTAATTTTAAGGAGGGAGGAAATAAGAGAGAAATTATGTTGGAGATAAAATGTGATATATCTATATATCTATATTTATAACTATGTCTATATATCTATAACATCTATATCTAGTCACCAAAAGAGTAATGACAACATCTGTTGTTTATCAATGATATCATTATAACCCACCCAAATTGCTGTGATAATAATGATAATGAAACAGTTGCTAGTTTAAGCTGCTTTAGCATCTATGTAATCTGTTCCAACATTTATGTTGGAAGAATAGCACCACAGTAAAAACAACAGTTTCTTCTTAATTTCACACATCCTTGTTGAAAACATATTCCAAAACTACTAGCAGTGTAAAATTTGGCATAGTTTCCTGGCAACTTTAGAAGCAAAGAACTTAACTGGATTAAATTTATGGAAGACATCTTGTGTTTTCTTTTCTGATGTATCAGTTATCTTTCAGAGATGCTTGTTTCTTTCAATACACCATTTTCGTGGGTTCACTCAAATTACATCCAGGAAGTTTAGGATTGCCACAGAGCAGGTTGTATGGAACTGTATTTGATTTTTTTCCCCCTCTTTTCTTTTCTTCTGCTCCACAATCCATTGAGTGTTTTCTATTTAACGTCACGCCAAGGGCAAAAGTCATTTACTTGTGTACGCAAGTACTTCCTGATATTTCTGTGAAGCTTATTCCTATGAAGCAAATTGCCTAACAAATATAATATATTGCCCGGAGGATTCACAGATTTGGTAACATTCATCTAGAATCATTTTTTTGAAACTGTAGCAATAATTGCAGCTGCATTAAGATGCTTCTCCTTCTTCCTTCTTATGTCCCTATAAGAGATTATAATTCAATAGCAAAATGCATGTTTTACATACAAAAGGCCCCAGTTCAATCCCTTACCTTTCTAATAAAAGACATTAGAGAACATTATTATGCAGCAAACTTAAATTAGTATTACCAGTTAAAATATACTGGTGGCTGTTCCATATATAAAATTAGAGATGGATTGTGTGGCTGCGGAATTCTGGAAGTGGAAGTTTACACATCTTAAAGTTGCCAAAGTTGAGAAACACTGAATCAATAGGAGGATATGTTGCAGTTGGAGAAGAGACTGATCTCAGTTTTTTAATATAATTATTATATAGTTGATTATGGCTGAATAAAAACCAGTATGGTGTAAGGATAAAGAGTTAAAGGATTGTCTTTAGTAGTCTTATTTTTGTAATAATAAAATTCTTTTTAAAAAGTTCACCTTCTATCCTTAATTTTCATCATCTTAGAAAATTATCAAAAAACCATGCATCTGTCTTCTGATCATTGGATCTTATGCATGTCCATTCAAATATAAAGTCTGATTTAATTTAACGAGGGTTAATTTACCTCAATCTTCATAAACTAAATAGGAAACATTTTACAAATCACCAGAAGTTATATTAAGTTTTTGTGTGCTCTTTATGAAAAGGTCTACTTTCCTCTTTTACTTAACAATAAATGAGGTGGTAGAAAAAAAAAATCAATTCTATAGTGTAAAATGACAGCTTTAAGGTGAAATCAAAATTTTTATTATAAAATGGCATTTACCATATTAAACATATTTTGCTTATTATATGTAGAACATATTGAAGATATATTGCTTAGCTTCCCAAGTAATTAAGAATTTCCTTTAATATCTAAACTGTTTTCTTCTCTTTCTCATACTTGAGGGTTATGGCTATACCCCATATTTAGATTAAGGGATATCATATTCTGCACAAATTCAAGGAGTACAGCAATTCAGAAATTGATTTTTATATTCATTTATATGTCCTGTATAAGAATATGCCATATCACGCCAAGGGTTAAGTTTAAAATTATGCAAGACTTCCGTGAGAGGGGTGGACTTAAGGTACCAAATTTGAAATTATATTATGATGCGGTGGTTTTAACACTAATCAGTGATTGGGTAAATTTGACAAACTCTGAGATACTTTATCTAGAGGGATGGGACTTACTTTATGGGTGGCATGCCTATTTAATATTCAATAAAAAAATGGATTGGACTTTTAAATCTCATATCTTAAGAATCTCTTTACTTAGGATTTGGAGAAAATATTATAAAAGTGATTTCAAAGTACCATTATGGGCTATACCTTGGCATGCGATAGAAGCAATAAAAAGAGGGGTTAAAATGGATATGGTGTCCTACAGACAGTTACTTAAATGGGATGGACAAAACTGGCAATTAAAATCACGGGAAGAGTTAGCACAAGAAAACTTTATTTATTCTTGGTTCCAATATAGGCAATTATTAGACAGATGGAAGATGGATTGTAAGGTGGGTTTTCTTAGAGAAGATGAAAATCTTATTAAGCAAGTGAAGGATTCAAGACAAACCCACATTAAGAGAATTTATGCGGTTTTAGTTGAATTGGATTCAGAAACGGAACTAATCAAAGATTGTATGATAAGATGGGCGCAGAATTTTGGTGAGCCAGTTTCATTGGACACCTGGGAAAAAATTTGGGTCAGAAATGTCAAATTTACACAAGCACAGAATTTAAGGGAGAATTTTTATAAAATGTTTTATAGATGGCACCTTGATCCACAAAAAATGTCTTATATGTACCCTGACGTGCAACCCAAATGTTGGAGATGTGGTTATAAGGAGGCTTCCTATTATCATATTTGGTGGTCATGCAGAGAGATAAAAGCATTTTGGATTAAAGTATGGTGGAATATCCAGAGAATTTTTAGAAGGAGGGTAAAATTTACTCCGCAATTATTTTTGTTAGGTATTGTTACAGATTGTGATACAAAGGAGGTTGTATTGATGTTAAATTTGATTACAGCCGCTAGGCTGTTAGTAGGACAATATTGGAAGAAGGAATCCTTGCCTACATTGCAGGAATGGTTTCTTAAAGTAGCTTATCTGGCGGAAATGGCAAAGATTTCGGCTTTCTTAAAGCAACAAACGCAAGAGAAGTTTCTTGCTGTTTGGGACAAATGGATAAAATTTATACAATTTAGATTGGGTATACAAAAATATTATATAGTTTTTTCATAAGTTTTATTTTTATATATATTATAGATAATCTTTTTATATATATAAATATAAAGTTCTTAATTTAATTTTTATTTTTACTTTTTAAGCCTATATTCTGCTCTGGGAAGCTCAGGGGGGGGGAAGGGAGGGGGGGGGTTTTGGGAGGGGTGGGGGGTTTTTTTTTTATATATGTATTGTTTAGTTTTATTTTTTTGTATATGTTGTCTCTTGTTTTGTATTCTTTTTTCTTTTTTGTAAAATTTATAAAACTTTTAATAAAAAAAAAAAAAAAAAGAATATGCCATATCAGAAGACATTCTATAAATCAATTTCTATCATAGCAAAACAAAGATATTCTATATGTTTATATATTAATACCAGTTTTTAAATATTTGCTAGAGTTTAAATGTTTTCAAATATTGGCAGTGTTTTGTATTGCTTTATTATACTAAATTTATTATACTTTATTTCATTGGATTGATTCCAGCTGCCCTAAATAGTTCTGTTTGGATGCAATGAGTGCTAGAGTGATGTATAAATTTTAATACCTAGTAAAATAATCTTTGTATTGATCGCTCTCGCTCTCTCTCAGTTAAAAATGATATTCTATTAATATTAAAGATTTAAAAGAAGAATATCAGGAGCAATGAGATGCTCATTTAGGATGCTACCATGACTTGATATGTCAGTGTACTAAATGTGGTTTTCTTTTTGTATTTTAAACAGAAAATTCATATGCAGGAACAATAAACTCCTTTTTATGACCCTGCAATCCCTTTTTTATGCTTTTTTTATTTTTCCCAACTCTCCCCCATACATGTCAACAAATATACCACAATATTTTATCACGTGTTAACATACATTCTTTTTACATTCTTATCTATCAGATACACTTAATAAAATAAAATAAATACATACACATAAATTTTGGTGTTGCTCGCCCATTTCCCCTTTCATTGTATCCACACTCCTATTCTTTCTTCCCTCTTCTCTACCTTCTTTTTCTCTTTCTTCTCTTTCTTCCCTACTTCCCTCTTCTTCCTCTCCTCTCTTCTTTCCTTCACCACTCCTCTCCCATTTCTCCCCACTTCTCCTCCTCTTCTCCTCCAACCTTCCTACTTCCTTC
This sequence comes from Crotalus tigris, assembly GCF_016545835.1. Classification (NCBI taxonomy): domain Eukaryota; kingdom Metazoa; phylum Chordata; class Lepidosauria; order Squamata; family Viperidae; genus Crotalus; species Crotalus tigris. The sequence goes on from NW_024097800.1 coordinate 174,236, forward strand.
CCCCCTCCTTTACTCTCTTCTCTCTCTCCTTTCCTTTCTTCTGTCTCATTCCTCTTCAGCTACAATTCAGGGGTAATGTCTGAGCAACTTTTCTCTCTAATTTTCTCTATCTATATTATATATAATAAGATTAATTTTCTATTACGTTAATTCTTCTATTTATAGTATATACTTCTATAAATATTTATACGGCTTCCGGTTATTCAATATTGTGTTGCCTGCAATCCCTTAATTCAGGTTAGAGTCAGGCCATAATTTAATTGCCTATAGATAGTCTGATATCCCATCTTTTCTCCAAAAGTTAAAGATAGCCTACATGTTCATTGTAATGGTACGTGGAATGACCTAGGGAGACAAGGGAACAAGAGCCACAGATTATGCAATGGTCAGACAAACAATTGCTGAGTCCATGGAAGGAATGGAGGTATAGCAAACATTCAGAAGGGAGCCTCCCTTCTTTCTTGAACTGTCAAGGCAAGGCAGGAGAGATATTTTATTTATTTATTTCATATGCCACCCATCTCACTATCAATATTTATCAATATACTGTATACCTGAGATAAACTTTCAGACTTACAAGATTCTCTTAATGTAATCTTACAATAAAGGAATACTTATACCTATTATTTCTGGGTATGCTTCTTGTCTAGATTATTTCTATTTCTACCTGGCACAATCAGTGGATCTCTTGGCAGTTAAGCTCACAAGGCCTTTGCAGTAACTCAGTTTTCAAAGGTTTTTGAATGGTTAAAGCCAAGGGAGTCAACTTGTTCTCCACTGGGAAATTATGCCTATCAACTCTATGGGCATAGCTACTACAAAAGAAGCAGCAGCAGCAGGGTATCAGAGGCTCATAGAATTGGAGAAGCACCAGAAGCACCTTGCACTTTGTTCTACAGATTCTGTTTTACAGCTGAGTTTAGAGACAGTGATTGGTGTTGATAGATTGAAGATATGATGAAAGTTTTAAAGATACCACTTTTAATGTTACCACATTTACTTTGGAAGCTTGCTTTGGTTTCTGAAACCATTGCCATCTAAGTCCACTTGTTATTTAACACTTGTCTCAAGTTTTATAACTTAAGAAAATGGTTTTGTTGAAAGAGCCAAAAAGAAAAAAAAAATCTCTGAAACGTATTTATATGTTGTTATTATGTAATTTGTCTTTACTATATTCCCAGTTTTTCTCTCTCTCTATCCTCAGACTTGGATTATCACTTGCTTTTATCTTCAATTGCTCCTACTTTATCCTCTTGTTAAAGCCCAACATCCCTGTGGGAATCCGGTGACAGATGATGTAAATGAAATTGCAGTACTGGTAAGTGGTTTCTTTCCAAATTTCTCACTAAACACTGCATAAGATGAAAAGAGATATGCTTGGCAGAAACATGGAAGCTTGTCTTAATTATTTGTTTTCTGTTTATTTTTATCTTTTTAGTGTAAAAAAAAAACTAATAAAGTTCTTATTTTTAAAAAAAATGGAGAAAGAGCCCTGAGTATCATTATAAAATACATGGGTTTGTTTGAAACCGTAAAATAGCTATAGTGTTTCCCAAGGACACTTGTTTTGCCTGCCTATGAATTCGCTTCTTAAGTCTGTGGTAGGCCCATTACTAAATTCTCTTCAACTCTAAAATATAAGGAACATTTTCTATGCTTTTAATCACTAGGGGTAAATATATGTGTGTGTGCCTATCTTAAATCATCCAATCAAGACACTGAAAATAGAAATGTCTATTCATGGCATAAATTGGAACCGGAATCTGTGTTATTGAGCAAACTAGTCATTAAACAAAACACCCACATGACTGCTTTGCTTAATGACCTCAATCTCAGCACTCTGTCCATCATTAAGTGGACAGAGTCTCAAGTAAGGAGACACTGGGAGGCTCTAACAATGAAAATCCTCTGCAAGTTAGATTTTCAATGCCAAAGCAGAGAGACATTCATGTACTGCCTGAGCCAAGCCTTCCTTACATTACTTCTACCTCTCTGTTGTGGCATCTGCTTAAATCAAGCATGCAACTCCTTAGGAACAAGGGTTTTGTGCTGCCTTGAGGGGATGAGGGGTGCAACTAAAAATCCTCCCTGCTGAAATCCAAACAGAAAACATTGACTTTCTGTGGAAGCCAACATGGAAGATTGTAAATGATGACTACATGTTTGTGGGGCACTTGAGAACCTCTCATAAATGTGAATGGATTGTGAGGTGCCCACATGATGGAGGGATAGTGGTGCAATGTTTTGCAATGGTCAGAATTGCTTTAAGACCCTTTCTAAGGTCATTGTAACTTTAAACTATCAAAATGACCCGTCATAAATTGAGAACTACCCGTACAAAACTTGTCTTCTGTAATTTAGCTTCCTTCCCTTTCTGGGCCATTTCTTATAGCCAATGCCAACATTTTTTTTGCTTCATAGAAGATTGTACACTTTCATCCAAGGGTCCATAAGTGGATGGGATGAGATGGGACTGGAGAATATATTGCGATTATTATTTTCTACTAAATGCTACCTTGGGAGTTGTTGCTCTGAGAAAAGGCAGAGGAATGGAACAATGTTACAAAGCATGACTTTCAGCATGCATTATGAATGATATGCATATGCAAACAGCATATAAGAAAGTCAACATTGAACATAGGCCGTATAGATTCAGTGAAATATTGATGCAATTTCCTGTGTTTTTACAAACTGTACTTAACTCAGGTCGTACCTTATGCAAGCACAACCAGTTACTTTTTTTCTTGGCATGCTTGTCAGTCCCTTTCTTGTCAGAAAAAGACATCCAAAGATGTGATACTTTTTTTTACAGAAGTTGTTTCATTCCTGCAGCAGTCAAGACCCAACAAGCCAAAGCAGATCAACTAGTCTTAGGCTGTCACCTGCTAAAGATTTGATCCTTCCTTTCATTACATGCTTTCCTCATCCCTTCAGTTTCTAAGCAGTCCACAAATCCAAGTTTTAACAACTCCTAGCAAGCTGTCTTTCCCACCAGATAGCATAAATCACATTTTTCCTACTGCAGGAACAGTCCCTTTCCAAGTCTAATATGAATGTGCAGATCCATCAAGTAAAAATAATTAATTGATTGGAATTTTAAAAAGTTCCTTTTGCATTTTGTAGCATATAAATAATGCTAGTTTAACCAGCAACTGCTTCTTATTAGAAGGAATGGTATCTTATAAGGCTCTTCTAGAGCCTTGCCATCATTTAAGCTAAAAAAGTGGGCAGACTTCTTATGGCATTGGAGGACACAAGGAAGCATAAATATATTTTGTCATTATTAGTAAAATAATCAGTCCAGTTTGAGTTGAAAGCAGAGCATGCACTGCTATCAGCAAAAGTAGGGCAAAAATTTTTTTTTAAAAAACCTAGTAAAAATTGCAGTGGGGAAAAGATTGGAGGATTAGGAAGAGAATATGGGACTAGGAAATTCAGACATGATATTTTTACAATTTGTCATTAAATACTAGCATTATGCCTCTGAATTTTGCAAATGAAATAGAAACGGATGTCACAGCAAATATACTGCTAGTCAGTATTTACATAAGTAATTCTAATTTCATGAAATTTTTTCTGAATAAGACAGCATGTCTTTTCAAAAATCTAAATTTGTTGCAAGGCTTCAGCTATGTAATATCAGTCTCTCTCTCTCTCTCTCTCTCTTCCTCCTCCTCCTCCTCCTCCTCTTTAATAGTTATTAAAATGTTCATACTCCTTGAATTTGAAATCTTGGCTACTTAGGTTTTTTTTAAGCTGTGCATGAAAAGAGCTTAACAGGCTTTGATGCCAGTAAAATAGGTTATATACATAATACATGTCAATTCTTGTTGTGCTTCTCGATCTGGAACAGATTTAATCTTGCACTGACCTTCCTTAAAGAAATACATGGTTGCTGACATTGTGAAGCATCTAATCACTCTGAGGATACTGAATAAAGAAAACAGGAATTTTTCTTTAGTGTGGTTGATGTTGGACCTGGCTAAGGGGTCCCAAATGCTTGTGTGTTCACGTGAATCTGAATGATTCTTTTGGCCATCCCACCATCCTTTTGCCTCTCCTCCTGAAATATACATGAGGAAAGGGGTTTCTTCCAAATCTAAAAGATGGTTTTGAAGTTGCCTCAAAATCCTGGCTGTTTCCACAGCTGTGAACCATAGTTTTCTTATTTGGGAAAAAAAGAAATTTCATTTAGTGCAAGATTTCTCAAATGATTATGTGATATTATTGAGGCTGCAAGTCAAATGTGGATGGGACCCAGGACTAATTTGGACGGAATGAGTTTCAGAAAGTAAAACAATGAAATCTGGATCAAGTCATGATGTGTTTAGTGTAAAAAAGAAGGGAAAGGAAAAGCTTCCATACAATGCCTATGTTATATATCATACAATTTGTTCTTGAGTCAAAAAAGTATAATACGGAATTATTTAGGAATTAAAAACTAATGCAAGATGCCCTTTTATTTTAATATAAAATTTCTCTCTCTCTTTCCCTCTCTCCCTCGACTGGAAAGGGAGTTGATCTAAAAGCAAACATTGTGCTGAGTAGACCTAGTTTGGAACTTACATTGGTAACTTACATAATCATTGATTTACCTGAATTTACTTTAGTTCAACTAAGTCTGAATATAATGTAATATTTGATTTTGCATTAAAGTCACATGCAGATTCTGAATGTGCTTTTGATAAATTATTCTAGGTGTATCCATTTCTAAAATTAATTAAAATAGATTAATTAAAATGGAACATGAAATGATTAAGAATATCAGTACTTTTGATATCAATAGAAATTGACAAATCTTATAAAAAGTTCACAGTCCTAGGAAATGTGTATTTCAAAATAATTTTACTGTGTTTTCTTTTTGTTTGACAGGATTAAGAGATGTAAATAACTTTATCTTGCTAAATACTAGCTCTTCCCTTGAGTGATCTATTTTATTAATTAGACAAATGGGTCTAGTATAACAATTTAAATAGGAAGATATGTTACTTTGATTAGGTAATAGGTGAACTCTAGCTACTTACCTGTTAACAAGGATCTTATTAGCACAGACTGATCCTTAATTACATATTAAATTGACTCATTCTTTCTGAAAACTGTTGGACAATACCCAAGAAGCCAAACTCTTCTCTAGCATCTATTTTGAAACAAAAATCATGGCTGAAAAAAATGACATTTTAGATTGCAGATGAGCAGCCAAGAGTCTACAAGCTGCATGTAGCCCCAAAAACTCTAATGGCCTAGAAAGCCATATCAGAATAGACATAGCCATAATTTTCAGACCCATTTTCATTTTACAGAATTTTGATGTATTGTTTAAAAGTTAGAACTGTATCACTTAAAAAAGGAAGCAAAACCATTTTAGAAAGGCCCAATATAAATTAAATTAAATAAATTTCAAGGCAAACCCTCTATGGGACCTTTCTTCTAGCTCAAAATTAAAATTAAAAGAATCTGGAATGTTTGCTCCTACCAACTCTGGTGATGCCATGACATCACTGGGTCCTCATCCCCTATAACTACTAAGCAGGATATAAAAAGAAAATGTTGCTCATTCTTCTTCTAGGGAAATTGATTAGTAGAGTAGGAGTGCTTTAAGTTTTAGAACTACATACAGAAGTTATAATTTAGGATTTATAGCACTAAAGCTTGATTTGTTTTATTTTTTAAAAAAAAAATACATAATGGCTAGATTCCCACAATACATTAAGCCATAAAACATGAAGAGCCAGTGCAGTGTAGTGGTTAGAGTGTGACTGGAGAAATATAGGTTGAAGTCTACCGATAGCCACAGAAGTTCATTAGGGACCTGAGACCATTCAATCTTTCTCAGCCCAACCTACCTCCTAAGTTGGTGGTTGGAAAGAAAAAGTAAGAGGAGAGAATATTATACATGGTGTCTTTAGTTCCTGAAAAGATAAATATCTGTCTAATACAGGGGTGTCAAACTCAATTTCATTGAGGGCCTCATCAGCATTGTGGTTGCCCTTGGGGGTGGCTGGGGTGGGGGTGGCCTGATGGGTGGGTGTGGCCAGCTCAAGGTCACTTGCATCAGGGGTACCTGTGTGGGCCTGGGCAGGACCGGGGCGGATCCAAGGGTCTCTGGCAGAGAGGTGGATGGGACCAGGGTGAGTGCCAGGGCATGGTCCACTGGAGGAGGCTCACTGTCCCTTTCAGGCTGTGCGGGGGGGCCCTGGACAGTGGCACGGAGTGCCCAGAGCCCTGGGCAGCAAAAGTCAAGCACCCAGCCCGTCCCTCGAGCTCCCACATCACCAGGACCTCACAACCTTGCCTGGCCCAGCCACATTTCCTTGAGGGGGAGCCCAATTGTGCTTACCTCCTCCTTGAAACTGCTGCTGCTGTGCTCACTTTCCTTGGCCAGGTTACTCATGGTGGACGCAGGAGGGCAAAGTGTGTGAGTCAGAGGGGGGCTCACTCCCTCTCCATGCAAGGAGACCTGGCTTTGTAACCAAATCATCCTCAGCAATAGGATGGGAAACCACCAGGTGATGGCGAAAGGGCAACAGGGCTGCTGATGACCAAGTGCTAAGGCAGGACTTTCCTCAGACCCTCCCTCCTCTCATTCCAATCTCCCTCCCTCCCTTCCTCCCCTCCTTCACTGCCTCCCTTCTTTTCACTCCCATCTTCTTTCCTTCCCTTTCTTTTTTCCTGTTTCCCTTCCTTCCCTCCCTCCTTCTCTCTGTGCCCAGGAAGGGATGAGGGGAGGGGGAGAGGTTGGGAAGCACTTCTCTCAAAGAATAAGAGAGTTGGAAGAGACCTTTGAGGTCTTTAGTCCAACCCCCTGTTCAAGCAGGGGACCTATACCATTCCAGACAATGTAATATTCAATCTCTTCTTAAAAGTGATGGAGCATTCACAACTTCTGAAGGCAAGCCTTTTCACTGGTTAGTTGTTTTCACAATCCTTAGTTCTAGGCTGGTTTTCTTCTTGATTAGTTTCCATCTATTATTGCCTTCTGATGCTTTGGAAAATAAGTTGACCCCTTCTTCTCTGTGGCAGCCCATAAAATATTGGAACACTGCTATCATGTCACCACCCCTAAGTTAGACATACCCAATTCCCACAAACATTTGTCATATGTTTTAGCCTCCAGTCCCCTAATCATCTTTGTTTACTATCCATTAAGAGCAGATGGTCCCCCTTGTTTGGTTTATAGAACAGTGGCCATGAGCAGAGCCTCCTCCAGCACGACACGTGGAGAATCCACCAATGGGTTATGCTTGTCTTCTGCCTGTAGACTAAATCAGCCAATTTTTCTCCGCTCTTCCTGGGACCTCCATTCCCCAGTTCTCGACTTAGTCTCAGCCCGTTCAGACAGATATCTCTGGCTCCAGAAACAATCTTCTACAATCAGGTCATATTTTTTTCCCTTTCTCTCAGTGGATTGAGTTAGTTCAAAGGGAGGGGGAGGGAACAAGGGTGAATAGCTATTTGCTGCTTTCCTTAGCTGGGCGATCACAGTGCTACCGCGAGGCTCTTAAAACAGCCGATCGTCGGACAGAACAAAGAGCCGGGGCGCCATTTTTGTTTGATCTCCAAGCGAGCTCCAGAGTGGGGGGGACCTTCGTTTTTCCCTATACCCCCCCAGCACCTCCTCTCTCCCTTGAAGATATTTTAATCCCTTCTCAGAGGGATAGCTGAATCCTTTTGGATGCATTTTCAGCCTCTCGGTTGTTTCCCCTAAGCCGGCTGATCCACGGATGCTGTTACATCTCTGCGGCTTTTCTGAAAGTTTTTGAGCTGCAGAGAGCTGATAGACCCCCCCCCCGTGGCCTTCTCTGAAGCCAGCTGAGACACAGAGAGTGAATCGGCTCATAGGGCTTCCCCCGCAGATCAGCTGAGCTGCGGAGAGCTAAGGGACTCCCGCGGTTTTCCTTCCGAAGCTCCGCCGGCCGGTGGAGTATTTAAACTCACCGCGCAGTTCTTCTGGGAGCCAAGCCAATAGGCAGGTGCTAACTGAACTCTGCCAGCCTTCCCAATCATCAGCTGGGACACGGAGAGCAATCGGCGGACTTTGATCACCATTTTAACTCCACGTGTTTGCAGAGCAGGGAGGGCAGGACTGCAGTCGAACTGCTCTCCCCCTTCTCAAGGAAATCGGATTCAGCATCTCATTCCTTCCTTCTAGCCAAGTTAGTTTTTTAAAAAGAAAAATAAAAAAATAAAAATTAATTTAAAAAAAATCAATCAATCATTCGGATACCTCCTCAAGGGAGGACAGTCACAGGAACTTGTCAAATTGCTCAATTGTTTTCCTGAACTAATCCTGCACAAGGCCTCTTATTGAGATTTCTCCCAGTGTTTGAGCTGGGATATCTCTTTTTCTGCCAATGGCAGACACAAACGACGCCCAATTACCGCAGGAATCCTCCATCAGCCCTCCTGGGTGCAAGAGGATCTAGCCAGGAGGTGGTGGGCAGAATCCTTTTCTGGCAAAAGGCCATCTAAGGCAGCAGATAAGGAGGCCAAGCATAGACACCAGGCCCTGGAAAAACAGTTTTCTAGGGCTGAAAAGAGGCAAGCCACAGCAGAGGACAGCCTAGTTCCACCTAATTATAAAGAGGAGGAAATATTTGGTCCGAGGAAGCCTGGTCAGGAACCTCTGGAAATGGAGGCTGACACGGTACAGGCAATCAAATCCTCTCTTAGTGAAAGGCCTGAGGGCCAGGGGACGATGACAGGTAACCAAGGAGCATTGTCATTGGAACACTTACAATCTCTGATATCTCAGGCCGTCGCTCAGGCCATGGCCTCTTCAAGACATCATTGTTCCAGGGCCGGGTCCATGACTTCAAGAGGTCGCCCCCTCCTCTCTAAAGAGGAAGCTTCAGTATACCAGGAATCAATCTCTCCTCTATCTTCCAGACACAGGAAGTCTCCTGCTGAGGACTATGAGCAGTTGGATCAGGTATTGTCAGAGGATGATGACATATCCCCAGACCATCCACCGTTCGTGCGTCTATTTAACCCCACCCTATTCAAGTCCCTCCTTCACAAGGCCAGCAGCACAGCCAAGATCGAGAGACCCTCAATCCCTCAAGATCGAGTCAGGTCAACTAGTCAGGTCAAAAACAACGAGGTGTTTTCTCAACCCACCTACACACAATAATTTATTCCCTGCCCCGCCTTTCTTTTTTGATTCAATTCAGAATAATATGGGGGCACCGGGATCTTTTCTTTTGATGGGGGAAACAGACAAGAAGCTGTTCAACATAGACCCTGGCCTAGCGGAGATAATAGAGGTCCCGAAGGTAGATGAGCCTTTAGCCATGCTTTTTTCCCCATCCACGGTAGCCAGAGATGGAGCAGAGGTCCTGAAATCAGAGGATAGGAAAGCAGACCTCACCTTCCTCATGGCACACCTCCAACCAAAGGGTAAAGGTGCCACCAGGAGTCCTAAATTCACTAAAGTGGTGGTTGTTCCCAGCAATGACAAGGGGACACGTGTTCAAGGAGACTGACTGAGTCACCCTGACCACAGACACCAGCCTATTCCGTTGGGGAGCACATCTACAATCCAAGTTGGCACAGGGCCAATGGTCAAAGGGGGATCTGAAACACAACATAAACTGGTTGGCGCTCAGAGCCATACATCTGGCTCTCCATCAATTTCACAGCGCAGTAAAGGATCAACACATTCTAGTGCTCATGGACAACTTGGCAGCCAAAGCCCACATCAACTGACGGGGGCACGTGGTCCAGGGCCCTCATGACCAAGGCCAAATTGCTGGGAACCTGGGCCAAAAACAACCTAGCCTCCCTCAGGGCAGAGCACATATCAGGAGAAGCAAATCAATTGGCGGTTTCTCTGATCAGGGCAACAATAGACCACTCAGAGTGGAGCCTACACCCTGCTCTCTTCAGGGAAGCATCAGCTCAGTTCAGTCACCCAGTACTGGACCTGTCTGCCAGCCCCAAGAATGTTCAGCTCCCAAGATTCTTCTCCTGCTTCCCGTCTCCAGGAGTGGAGAGAGCAGATGCCCTCCAGGGACATTGGCCAGAGGGGTTACTATACACCTTCCCTCTACTTCCTCTGATTCAGGCAATCATCAGGAAGATATTGCAGGAACAAGCAGAGATGATACTTATTGCACCGCACAGGCCAAGATGGCTGTAGTTTGCCGACCTTGTAAGTCTTTCTGCATCCCCCCACACAATCAAATCTCCCTCAGTCAGGGGGCTCTACTTCATTCAGATCCACAGTGGCTCCAATTAACCGCCTGGCACTTGAGTGGAGCCTCCTAAAAAGGAAAACCTTTTCACCGAGAGTCATTAGGACACTCCTGGCCTCAAGAAGGCCCTCAACCAACAGAATTTACAACTCCACATGGAGAAATTATTACAGCTGGTGCACAAGGCAGCAGCTAGATCCTCTTAGTATTTCTATCCCAAGGATCTTAGACTACCTAGCGGAGGGTCTAGACAAGGGCTTGGCACCTAACACAATTCATAGGCAGGTGGCTGCCCTATCCTCTATTCTTACATATGGCAACTCTGAACCACTAGCCAAACACCTGGCAGTGCAGGTTTTCATTAAAGGCGCAACAAACAGCAGACCACCCATGGTCCACAGATATCCCTCCTGGGATCTGTCCAAGGTCCTGCAAGCCATTACCTCACCTCCATTTGAACCTGTCAGGACCTGCACATTACAATTTTTGACCCTTAAAGTCACATTCCTGATTGCAGTCACTTCAGCTAGGCGCATTTCAGAGTTGGCAGCACTATCAGTTAGAGAGGATCTCTGTACCTTCCACACAGACAGGGTGGTTCTACGCTTAGATCCCTCCTTCATTTCCAAGGTTAACTTCCTGTTTCACGGAACACAGGAGGTGGTGCTACCAGATTTTTGTCGTCACCCTTCCCATGAATTGGAGTGCAAGTGGCACACCCTGGATGTTCGCAGGGCCCTTAGGCACCCTTCCGCAAATCGGAGGCCCTGTTCGTTTCCTTCTACTCATGCACAGCTTCCACAATCGGTAGATGGATCAGGAAGTGCATAGCAGTGGCGTACCAGGGACAGTTGCGAATAGTCCCCAGACAAATCACCGCACCCTCTACTTGCAACACTGCCACTTTGGCAGCGTGGGCGACTCAGGCACCGATTGAGGAAATATGTAGGGCGGTGACATGGGCATCACCTTCTCCCTTCATAAGACACTACAAGTTAGATAGGTTTGCATCTGCAGAGGCCTCATTTGGCAGGAAGGTCCTCCAGTGCGTAGTACCAGAAAGTGGGACACAGGCCCAGACTGCTTCCCACCCATAGGGACAGTGAGGCTTTGGTACGTCCCATTGGTGGATTCTCCACTCGTCATGCTGGAGAAGGGGCGTTATCTTACCTGAACACCTTTTCTCAGCATGACGATGGAGAATCCATTCCCACCCTTAGGCCAGTCAGGTCCTATGCAGGGAAGAGGATTGAGCCAACAAATGGAATCTTAGTCAGCAACTTCGTCTCATTTGAGAACTGGGGAATGGAGGTCCCAGGAAGAGGCAGAACAAAATTGGCTGACTTAGTCTACGGGCAGAAGACAAGCATAACCCATTGGTGGATTCTCCATCGTCATGCTGAGAAAAGGCGTTCAGGTAAGACAATGCCTCTTTTCAGAGACAGCACCCTAATTATTGAGCTTTCTCCCAAGGAAAATAAGAATAGTGCATCCCTCACCCATTTAGAGGCAACTCCAAACACACTGTTCAGCCAGGCATATGTAGAACAACACCACATTTTATGGTCAAACAGCACTAAGTAAATTACTACTAATATTTTTCTTTCCTAAAATACACGCTTTTAATATTATTTTTAAGCAATGCTGGTGATGCTTTGCAAAAACTGTCTTTGACAGTTTTCTTGTAAACCACCCTGGATTTCTCTAAAACATTTAATTTCAAATTAGACGTTGATGTAATAAATTAGGCAGAAGAAACAAATGATTAAATACATCTAAATCCCACAGACCTACTGCCTCCTAGGCGCATACTGCAGAGAAAATAAGGCATTGCATTTCTAGCCAGCATAATCACAGGATGATGGGAACTATGGTCCATGACACCCAAAAGACATTAGTTTAGGTAAGTCTGGATTAAATTATAAAAGAGCAGATGAGGGGAAGTAGAAGCAAGAAACACTTTCCACGTCTCCAACAAAATAATGGGGGGGGGAGTTGACCTTTTAATTTCAACTCATGCCAATACCTCTTAACTTCCCATAATCCAAAGAGTTCTATTATTGGCTGGATTTTAGGGAGGGGAGGTGGCAAGAATAGACCACAAAGCCAATCTGCAAGTTTACTCTCTCACCTGCCTGCACACCACCTTCCTGATGCAGCACATGGCTCCAAGCCATCTCCCCAGAAGTCCTTTGCAGATAATTCCATATATTTCTTTTGGGCCTCTCACTTTTCTGAGAATCACAACATGACTAACCCAACCCCCCAAATGGCCTTATCTTCTCGCTGGCTTTCTGCAAACTGCCTGACATCTAGTCTTGTCATCTTGCTTCTCTTTGCTGCCGGTGACTGTGGCTTTCCCACACAGGGCTGGGGAAAGAGAAGTGCTCACAGGCTGTGATGCCAGGTATGTGGGCCATGGAGGTGCTGGTGGCAGGGGTGGCGCTGATCTAAACTTCGTGTCAGTCATCCAGAATATGATCAGTTTTAGATCCTCAGGGTCACCCTGCAGGGAGATTGAAAGAAGGGGCCCAGCCTGCCCGCCCGCCACCTGGCCTGTGGGATGAAAGGCAAGGAGATGGGAGAGCACAGAGGCACAAACCGAGCATCACCCTCTCTGTCATGTGGGCTGGAGAGGGGAATGCAGCATTCACCCTGGATAAAGAGCTGCAGCCTGGAACTGCCGGCCACTGGCAATGTGTGAGGCTCTGTGGCAGCTGGAGAGAAAGGGCAAGAAGGAGGAGAAAGCAGGAAGGGTTTCTCTCTCTCTCTGTGTGTGTGTGTGTGTGTGTGTGTGTGTGTGTGTGTGTGTATGAGAGAGAGAGAGAGAGATCCCCTTTTTGTAAGTTTGCTTACTCTGCAATGCTTCCTGTTCCCCACACTTTCACTTCCCTGCTGTCTCTCTCTCTCTCTCTCTCTCTCTCTCTCTCTCTCTCTCTCTCTCTCTCTCTCTCACACACACACACACACACACACACACACACACACACAAAGAGAGAGAGAGAGAGAGAGACACACACACACAAAGAGAGAGAGAGAGAGAGAGAAACCCTTCCTGCTTTCTCCTCCTTCTCATCCTTTCCAGCTACCACAGAGCCTCACACGTTGCCAACTGCTGGCAGTTCCAGTCTGCAGCTCTGCATCCGGCCCTACCATGTGGCAGAGATGGTGACTAGAAGCCGGCCGATTCTTGGCTTGTGCCACCACATACTCCCATCTCCACACCTTTCTTCCCACAGGCCAGTATGCCCCGAGGTGCTAGGCTTATAGAACTCCATGGCCCTTGTCATTTCTGGAATAGCTCTGGGGGCCAAATCTGGGCCCCTCCTGGGCCGGATCTGGCCCGTGGGCCTTGTTTTTGACATGTTTGACATAAATAAACCAAAATGACCATGTGCATATCACATAATCAGGCACAAATTTAATTCACTACATTACGCCATAATGATTGCTTAGAGTTACTTGATGATCTTTCAGCTCTCTGTGCAATCATCAATAAGATGAGCTTGTTTTATGTCCAAACTGAGAGATGAAGCCTAGTAAATAATAACCTGTGATTTATAGAAGCAATTATATAAGAACACTACAGTTAACAGCACCTGGACTAGATTTGTTGGAAACAAATTTTGCCAGCTTAACCTTATCTCTGACAAAGTTGGAAAATATTGCAGTCATAATGCACCTGGACTTAGGCAAAGTCTTTGACAGAGTGCCTTGTGATATTCCCCTTTATAAAATGGTGAAATATGAGCTACCATACCTCTTGTTAGATGGGCCTATGGTTGGCTAAATGAGCACATCCAGAGAGTGTTCATCACTGGCCCCATTTAATCTTGGAAAGAAGATTGGTGGAGTGCCATAGGCTTCTGTCTTGGTCCTTGTGCTGTTCAACATTTTTATTGGTGACTTGGGTGATTTCCTCACCCATTTATAACATTTGCAGATGACTCATACATTTTTAATGAAAGGGAGAAGATTCAAAAAGTACTGGATAGGCTTGAACAGATGACTGAAATGAATAAGATATGTATAAATTTATGCATCTATATAGGAAGAATGTAAGGCACAAATGGGGAGGGCTTCCTGGCAACAATGCCAAAAGGATTTGGGTTATACTGGATGACGAAAAATTAAACATGAACCAGCAGTATAATAGATTCTAAAAGATAGAATCAAGATAACAGGGAGTAATTATTCCATTTTATGCTGACCTGGTAAGTTCCCACTTGGAATATCGTGTTCATCACACTTTAAAAAAATATAAAAACACATTAGAAAATTTTTAGAGAAGGACTATCAAATTGATGAGGAATATGGAATCAGGTCCTGTGAAGAATGGTTATAGGAGCTGCATATATTTAGATTAAAGAAAATATTACTGAGTCAAATTATGATAGCAACTTTCCAATTAGAATACAAAGGCTTTAAAAAGGAGCCATGGAAAAAAGGAATGGGATAACTTGTTGCAGCAGCTCAGAATGGGCAGTCACTTCTGCCAAGTCACTGCAAGATAACTCCACATGGCCAACTTGCCATGGAGACAACACACTGCAGGTGACCAGAGGGAGAGAGTTGGGTGAGTGAGTGAGCAGGTGGGAAGAGTGCACAGTGGCTTGCCATGCCAAACTCCATGCCTTAGTGGCTGGGGACAGTGGCCGTAGGCAGGGTGGGCAGCAAGGAGGTGGTGGAGGTTGAGGCATCCCATTTTAACACCCCCAACTGTTGCCTCTGCTGCTGCCACTACTGCTGCACCATGCTCTGGACTGAAGAGGCTGAGGACAGAGGCAGCAATGGCAGCAAAGTGGTGGTAGAGGCATCTCATTTTCACATCCCTGTTGCCACCGCTGTCCCCAGCATCTGTGTCCCAGAGATTGGTGCAGCAGCAGCAATGGTGGCAGAGGGTGTGAAAATGGGACATCCCTGGCCACTGCTGCTTCCCTGCCACCCATCCTGTCCACTGCCACCATTCCCGAACTCTTTTGCACAGAGCTTGGCACAGCAGCAAGAGTGTGAAAATAAGAAGCCCTTGGCTGCACTCTGTGCTCTGCCCAATTGCTGGTTTGCTCACCTGACCAGCTCTTGCTCCAGCTGCTTGTGGCAATTTGTCCCCACAGCGAGTTGGACATGTGGAATTGTCCTGCAGCAGTTTGGTGGCAGTGAGTTGGCAGAGGTGAGTTGGTGGCGCCAAGCTAGCCGCAGCAAGTTGTCCTAGAAAAATATGCTGACCCACTACAAATAAAACAGAAAAACAAGCCATTGTGAGACTTAGATCATGTGCTTCATCTCTTTCTCTTTCATAGGCAGAACAAACTTCAGTTTGATATTTCACATACAAGTGACAGCCAGACAAGCCATAAACCAGAAGGAGTCCACCTAGTGCCCTTCATCGTTCACAGGAGTAAAAGATTAAAACAGATATAGTCAAAAATACCTGAAAGGGAGATTTTCAACAAGGAACTGAAAAAATGTTTGAAAATAAATCTGAAATGAATCAATTGGCTGGTACATAATTTATAAAAAAGATCAGGATTTAAAAATTTGCATTGCATGGTCATGCAAGTGGCATGTCAGGTTCCCACAGGCATGATTGGACTTTATACGCTTAGCTACATTGTCTTCTCTATTTCAATTTTTTTTCCTTAAAGAGTTAAATAATTTTTTGTGTTCTTTGGTTGTCTGTAGGTTGGAAATCTTCCAGATGATTATATGATAGCTCTTAGATATGTCCAGAAGACAGACACATTGGTATGTAAAGCTATTTGAATTATTTCAAAACATAAACATATGCAGCATCAATTATTTTTGCTTTTCAATTTTTGGAAATGCAAACAGATTGTGAACTTTTTAATGCAGAGATTTTTCAAAAGGTTTTTCTTATAAAATTATATTCTGGCCAGAGAGCATTACATTCCTGTTGGTAAATTAAACTTTTCCACTGAAATTCTATTAAAATTTAACATGCTGCATTTAAATGGTTTTCCCCCCCATATATTTTATTTACTTGAAATAAATGTGTACAAAGGAGCAATATAATTTTAATTATTTGTATATACATATTAATTAGGTGAGTGAATGACTCAGCCTATCTAAATCTTCAGTTATATAAAATGATTCATTTTCCCATGGTAGATGAAACAGGAAATCTTTGATTTTATGCAATAGGAATATTGTAAGATTTTTATGCCTGCATTTTTTTTGTCTCCTCTAACATTCCAAACATTGAGGTGTGGTTATTGACATACTCACAGTATTAATCAGAAATTCAATTTTGTTCATCTAATTAAATTGTAAAGTACGTAATATTATAAATGGTTTCCTACCAAGCCTCTAATTTTTCCTGGCCAAAAAAAACAGATATAACTGCAATGTTCTAAGGTTGTTTCTTTGCTGCCAATTAAAAGCCTAATTAAATCTACTTGCTGACAGAGAGAATAATAACTTTGTGCGTGTGAGAGAGAAAGATAGTCATCTTCTTTTTAGTGAATAGTCAGAAACATTTTGTGAATATGTCCGGGGTTATTTGCCACAGGGGCAGTATTCTATGGCCTTAGAAGCACCTCCAGTTCCAACTTGGAATTATTTTTAAAAAAATAGATATGCTACACCAGGTAGAATCGTTCTGGCACAGTAGTTAGAATGCAGTATTGCAGGCCAACTCTGCCGACTGCCAGCAGTTCGATTCTGATCAACTCAAGGTTGACTCAGCCTCCCATCCTTCTGAGGTTGGTAAAATGAGGACCATAATTGTTGGGAGCAATATGCTGACTCTAGTAAACTGCTTAGAGAGGGCTGTGAAGCACTGTGAAGCGGTATAATAAATCTTAAGTGCTTTTGCTATTGCTACAACATTTCATTGAACAATTAGGTAGGAAAGCCATATAGGGTAGAGATCTCAGTAGATACTCAATAATATCTTTTAATACTAATAATACTAATACTAATAACTTTTAGATCTAATAGCACTTTTAAACTGAGTTTGATGTTCATAATTGAAAATGAACTTTTGTCCTGCTGCAGTATTAATGGGCTTTGGTACTATTAGGATTCACACAGTGGTGTAAATCAAAATTAGACAAATCTCATTATGACTTAATGTAATATATGAACACACTTTGTGTTAGCAAAATATGTTCACTGTTGAGATGAACCAAGTCTATATATTAATGAAGCAACATTGTTAATGCATAGTATTTTTGACATTTGAATTGTATTCCTGACATGCAACATGAAATGCAACTGCTGACAGTCACAGATTCATGCACATTAATGGTTGAATAGTAGTTTAACAAAGCACAAAATAATGCTGCCCAAGGCAGATTGGGTTGAGGTAGTTTATAAATGCTGGGTAGATAGAAAATAACTAAATAAACAAACAAATGTAACAATGTATTGAACTACTTTTACAATTGTACATTATTAAAGCATGCACAGAATATAATATCTTTTTTTTCTTTGTTATAATCTCTGACAGCCTTACCATTGTTGGTTGCATTTGATGGTCCCTGAATTGTTAAACAGTCTAAATAATCTTCTCAATAAATTTAAAGAATTTCCAGATATGTCAAATGTCTTGAGTAATTATTCAATTATCAATAAACTAAGGAGGATCATCATCGATGTGATGGCATGCTTACCTTCTACCACATATAATAAGGTAATAATCTAAAATTGAACTTTCCTCTATATTACTAAGTATCCTGTGACATTAATGTATAAAGAATGGATGACTGTAACATAATGTTTTTGCAGAAGTTACCTTGCTAGTATAATAAGCCAAACATTCTTTATGACTTTATATACGTAATTCCTTCAGTTATTTATATATTTAATTATATATAATTTCTTCAATTTTTATATATATTTATGTATCATATTTATACCCTCCCTTGTGTTTGTATGATTGTTGTGGAACATAAAAATAATATATAAATAATTCTTGCACACAGTTTAATTTCTTCTAGCCCTGTATTTTAATAAATATGTCTGTTTAACATGTACACATTATTTTATATATACATTTGATGCATTGAATCTCTGTCAAATTCAGCAGG
Source organism: Crotalus tigris (assembly GCF_016545835.1). NCBI lineage: Eukaryota > Metazoa > Chordata > Lepidosauria > Squamata > Viperidae > Crotalus > Crotalus tigris. Next base: position 192,480 of record NW_024097800.1, read on the forward strand.
ACTTATTTCAAATGTAATCTCTGAGTAACAAGCATAGCATGCACTGCTAATAAGTCTGTGGAAACAACAGTATTGCTTTTCATAGTAATAGGTGAAACAGAAATTTGAGAATAAGCATTCTCCAAGATACATACCAACCCCTCACCCCCATTATATATCTCTGGTTTAAAACATAAAAAATGATATTGTAACGTAAAGAAACTATAATGTATAAAGCCAGCTTTAAACTTAGCTGCTTCAATTTGCAAAGTAAACCAATTCCTGGTTTAGTATTTTAATTGTGTATTTAATATTTATCCAAAAAAGCTTTTCAGTTGAATATGAATTTGCATATACAGTTTTCACCTGTGTTTTTGCCACTTGTAAATAATGTATTCACCTAGGAAGAAATTCCTGCCCTAAAACCTTCCCTGCATAGTGATAGACTAGGTGGCCTTATTTTCTTAAAAATGGGATTCTGTCCTCTTTCTCAGAATTATAGCCAACATGACCATCTATATGAAGAAGATAAATTTGTTCCGGAAGAGTTCTTTAAGCACTTTTACAGCACTATTGAGGCCTACAAAAACTTTTCCAAAAGACCAGAACAAAGTGACTGCATTCTTCCCTCAACAACAGAAGCCTCTCCAAATGGTAAATGCTCCTTTATATATAAAAATATCCACAAATGTCATGAATCACCTTTAATGGATTGGTGCCAATTCAATATGAGCTTGTATTATACAGGTTAAATGTAACACAATTATATGCTGTTTGGAATAGAGCCATCTAGAAATATCAGTAATAAATAGCGTTTTGAGTTTGCTGAACTGTACCCTGGTTTACCATGGTCCTAAAGACACTGAGCACGTCATTTGGAAAGCTGACAGCCTGGGTTTGAGATCTGAGTGCTGCACAACTGGGTTAGCTCCTGTTACTTGACCCAGCCCCTCCCACCTAGAAGTTCAAAAGCATGTGAATGCAAATAGATAAATAGATACCACTTCAGTGGGAAGGTAACATGTTCCGTGCACCTCAGCATATAATCATGCTAGCCACGTGATTATGAAATGTCTTTGGACAACACTGACTCCTTCACTGCCCCCTAGAGTCGGACATGACTGGACAGGGGAAACCTTTACCTTTACCTTTTAAACAGCATAGAGATATGTACTTCAGACTTCCTGCATCAATATAAGGAGATTGGAGAGAGAATCTAAAGCATGTGGGCACACATATAGAAAAGCATAGCCAATGTGGCCATCTCTATCCCTTACCTATTCCAAGAATAAGGGATAGAGACCCTCTTCCCCGCTATTCATTTTCAGTCCTCAATACATTACCCTCTTGATGATAGCCAGCAGCTCTGCTTTTGACCAATGCAAATAATTAGACTAGGATCAAAGTGGGGAGAAGGGATTAAAATCTTTCTACACCATTTACCCCATTATTCTCTAGAACCTTAATCCACATTCAAAACTCATGACTGCTGCTTAATTTTTAAAACAAAATAAACAGTGCAATAAATTTATTTACCTCTTTACGTCAGTTTTATCCCAGTCTTCAATTGAGAAGGTTCCTGAAGGATTTGCATGCAGATTTTGAAAGAGCAGCCTTTCCCTCAGGTTTTTTATCAAAAGGACAGGTGGCTAGCACAAAAATAATGGTGACACAATGCTAGCCTTTTCAGTCTCTGATATCTAAAATATTCCTCAACGCACCTCCATAACAACATATTTTAGGCACATAAAGCAAGCATTCAGGATTTTATAGAATGGTATATTTTTAGAACACAGAATATAGGAAATTTAACTGCTCTGTTTCTATTATAGCTATTTACTTCTGATCACATAAACCTTTTTTCTGAATTGTCTAAATGGTATAAAGCAGTAAAAAAAAAAAAAAAAGTAGTGTCCCTCCCTCCACTCACCCAAATAGGCCCAGCTTTATTGCAGTGGGAAACTCACATATGGTTCATGGATCAGGCCGGAAAAGAATCCTGCCAGGATCCCAGGCTTTCATTCTGCATTACGCAACTTCATATCTGCTTAAAATATAAAAAAAAAAACCTGACATATTCTTTCTGTCTCAGATTCAAGCACCAGTGTCACAGAGCCATTTTTATTACATCCTGTTGCAGCCAGTTCCCTTAGGAATGATAGCAGTGGCAATAACAGCAACAGTAAGTATAAACAATTGTTATTCAATATTGTCATATTAATTGGGGAGGTGGGGAAGAAAAGCAGCCATATTGTGCAAACTAGTTCTGCATTATCGGGATGCATTGGTTAAATAAACTTCTTTGCCACCAGAGAAAAGAAGCATGTGGCAAACATGTCTAATAGCACTCAACATTAATATCCTTTCTCAGCATGAAGCGTAGAGTTTGGAGAAGAAGCACATGGATTTGCTTTGGTTGGAGTTAATTTTTGGTAATTAAAATTGTAGGACTTTTATAGAAAATGGAAAATTGAAACAATATACATGAATTTCTTTTAATTATTTCATAACATAACCCTGAATGTCATTTAATGGCCCCAAGTAACCAGGAGAGGGTTGCTTCTCCTCCTCAATCACTTTCTCCTCCTCCTCCCCCACACTTCTGCTTCAGCCTGGGAAGCATTAAATTATTAAAGCTTGATGAAGCTGTGATAGAAATAAAAACATGGTTTTTTCTAGAGTCTAAGAACAAATGTAGTGCTCAATCCCATTTTTTTAAATTAAGGAGGCTTACTAGTTGGGAAGGTGAAGAAGCTTCTTTATGATTTTAACATTTACTGGATTATATAAATCACAAGATGAAATGGACAAGGAATCCGTTTCTTGCATTGCCATATTATGAGCCCCTAATCTGCCATTTCAGTTTACAGTCTGGGATAAAGTATAGGGTCAGGTATACAAATGATTTTTTTCTAAATATTTCAGAACTAAGAAATGAGACAGGAATATCACTAGATTCAAAGAAAACAATAAAGTGAATATATAGAGAATTTTGACAAAGACCTAGTTAACAACCTACAAAATGAAACTTTAATTCTAACAGACAGCCATGAGAAAGTTAGTAGATCCAGATATCCTACTCCAAAGAGATTTTTAAAAATGTGTTATGATACTAACTGCTAAAAATCACCTTCTAAAGAAGAAAATTAGAGAATAAACAAGACAATTAGAGGATAAACAAGAAATTAGGATAGCCAAAGAAATGGCATGCTTATATTCCTGATCACTGAAGGAAAGCATTGTAAAATGAACGAACTAGAATTTTTAAAAATATAGAAGAGCCTTTCAGTTCTCCCAGAGTACCTGGTTTTGTTTGATGGGGAATAACAAATGTTATAGAGAAATCAAAATTCTGCAAGGAAAGTATTTTGCCAATTTTTCAAATCTTATGACAGTATTAATAAGAATGTAGTTGGGATGAACAAGTAAAATGTTAAGACTTTTGCAAACCTACTACCTGTCTGATGGAATCAAAGCAATAATAAAATTAAGTGATAACCATCTAACGGATTCATACCTAGTCAAACAGCATAAGAATATTTAGTTATTTTCCATAATGGTAAGAATGCAGCAGTTAATACTGCACAAAGGAAAGTATTAATTAAGGCAATTACAGTTACCAAATCTGGGCTAGACCCCCTCCACAAACCATATCATAGCAGAATGAATTTTATGCTTCCCTTTCGTGCTATCTAGCAGTTAATCTAGATTTTCACAGCCAAGACCTGGCACACATAATAAAAATAGACATGATGGATATGGTTATAGGCCTAAATGGTTCGAATTTGATCTTCATATAAGAAAGGGAGCAATTGGAACAACTGTCTGCAATTCTGGAAAGCCTTTGCTGATCATTGTTGACAATGCTGGATTGATTGATCATATCTAAATTGATATAAGGCTATGTTCTCTAGACCTACTATGATCAAATATTTAAGATTTTCACCTTTTATCTTCTACAGTTGGCTTATTGGGTATAAAATAATCATCTATGAATTATGCAGGCCTAAAATATCTGTTCTGCTTGATTAAAATTTCCTGTTGGAGATAGCATGCCTGAAGGGTCTAAGCAAAGTTCAAACAATGTTGCATAAATCTGCATAAAAGCAAGATTTAGAAATTTAGATAAGTTTATAAACTATGAATTGCCAAAGTGTATTTATAGTGAAGCTAAATATTTGGCTTAAACAGGAATATGCAGAATTTTTCAGTTGAAGTAAAATGGGCAATAAAATCTTATAAGTGGCAGGTATTTTGAATGAAAACGTGTATAACATGAATTGAAAGGGGCAGTATCCTTTTAGCATTTTTAGTGGCTGCTTATCTAATTTAATCCTGGCTGGAATTTGATTTCAGTGAGATTGAAATGTTAAGTGTTCATCTGTGGATAACTAATCAGAGCTAGAATGCACAACACAAATTTAGTCTGTCCATCATTAAAAAAAGCTAAATTAAAAAGTTAGCAGAATTGATATAATCCTTGTAGGTATATAGCAGTATGAAAGGGACAATGCATTCTGAAGCTAATTAGTGAAAGTACCAGTTGTATAAACTAACATCTTCACAAAGGCATTTATAAACATGGCTATTGCAGTAGGGCATATCATTGGTGCTTATAGAAAGATATGGTGCTGAACTGTGCACTGAACCATTCATACAGGAGAGTGCAGAGGGTGGATTTGGTCCATACTTCTCCAGCTTTGAAAAACAACAGTGGAGTAGACAGATTGTATGCTAGGTGTGTGATCTTTGTTTTTTTAAGAGCCCCAAAATTGGTCCTATAATACAGAACACATGAAAAATAAAGACTTGCAACAAAATGTACTAAAACAAACCTAAATCCAAGTCCTGTCCATATGAATGATGTAGCCCTATTTATTTTGCCTTTTTGTCCTATGTACTGTATCCCTTGGCACTCTTCTTCCAAAAATGTCAAGAGATCTTCTACTAGTACGTATACATATTAATTTTTGGTGATTAAATAGTATCTTTTGTATGCAGTATTGAGACACCATATACAGCAAGGGCTAATGTGTAAACAAAGTGAATTATTCGAACTAATTATAGACCGTACGTCAGAATGCATATATGTGTGTATATGTGTTTATGTGTGCGGAGAGAGAATATTATTAAAGAATTATGTCTTTAGAAAACACATGCTCATTCAACAAAAACTAAGAGTATGCATATCCCATCTACTCTAGTTACTTCTGTGTTAGGATCAAATATTAACTAGATGTTAATACCTGCTAGATTTAGAGTTCTTGTCCAAGAATATGAATAAGAGGAATAGTCAGAGAATCTCTAAACTGATGACAAAGAATCCAAATGCATTCCAAACATGTAATGAACACAGGTATAATGGACTGCAGGAAATCACAACATACTTACTAGTTTCTTACTGAGAAGGACAAATAAAGATAGCCAGTGATTATTTTTCTTCTTTCCCAGATATTTCTAGTGGTAAAGAGGATGAAACTCAATTTACAATCCTGTTCTATCAGGATTAACTTTAAAGTTTCTTGCTAAATGAACTGTAGAAACCTAAAGCCATCAGGTGCTCTTTGCAAACATAGTAGATAATTAGGTAGAAATCACTCAACAATACTGTCTCTATATCTCAGCTCATGGCTATCCATCATATCTGTCTTTAATTCTTTCTCAGCAGATCTTATTTTGCTATGGAATACACATACATGCTTATGATGGCTGTCCTACATATGAACAACACAAAAATATGGGAAGCCACTATACATAGATATAGGAGCTGAGTCACACCAAGATTCCAAATTAAAAAGACTGCCAGAGGCAAAACAAGAAACATATTCATTGCTGTCTTATGGTCACTGCTGTACAAATCTGTGCTGATCATGATTAGGGCAATGGATTTCAGATAGGCAGCAGGCTGCTGCTTCTTTTAGCCATTGTTGTAGACCACTGTATTGGTCTACAGAAATGGTTTAGCAGCTAATAATTTTAAGGTGTGTGGATTTCAACATTCAGCATGTTGAAATCAGCATGCTGGCTGGTGAATTCTGGAAATTGATGTCCACATGTCTTGAGGTTGCTAAGGTTGAGAAACACTGTTGTAGGCTAAGACTTAGTATAGCTTGCTTGTTAAATGTTCAGATGAGCAAAAGTATCCCAATTATTGTTTTAGTGGCCAATGGGACTGCTTTTGCTAATAGTACTCTGTTCCTCAAGAATGGGTGAAATCCTTGGCATTTTTCAGTTCATGCTGCTGTGCCTCTTGAGAATTCATATCTAAGAGCTTCTAAGCATGTTTTTTCTGATAAATTATGTGGTCTGTTTTAAATGGGGAGGGGAAACCTTTAGCTGAAAATCCAGCAAGAGAAAATGAGAAGATAACTTGGTAAGAGTTTCTTTGCAGATGGTTACATGAGATTATAAAGTTGCCAGAATGTTTGCCTTTCCCAAGTGAAGTGCAAATAAAGCTGTGATTTTCAGGCAGCCAAATACTTCCTAATAAAACCACAAACTACTTTAAAGGTATCATTTACAATGTAAGGACTAGAAAAGTGTTACTAAATATATGACTCACAAACTTAACATTGTTACCCTGGAGATTTTGTTTTGTTTTAACCTGTCTTCATTAATCCAAAATGTTTTTAATTCCAGAAGCAGAATTGGATTTCCTCAGTAAGCCTAGCAATCAAGTATTGAGCATAGCACTTTCATCATTGATGGCTTTTGTCTTTGGCTTTGTTTTGGGAGCCATATGTTGGAAGGTGAGAAATATCAAATATGTGATTGGTTAAATAGGATACAAATTGGAGTATCATATATGCCCTTGAGGAAGTACCTTGGTTTCCTGTTAATCAAACATATCAATAAACCAGGATATCAGACAGGATTTGTGGAAAGGATTTTTTTTTTTAACTTTCTATGTTTCTGAAAAGCTTTGTCATTTTATTTCCTTTCCCTTCCTGTCAACATCCTGTCTAGAGGCAGATGACTTATTGGCAGAAGACAGTTCTCCAGTGTGGAATTAGATTCCCCAGTGAAGAGGAATAAGTATTGATGTAGAATTGAATGCCAGTTTGGGATTGGCAAGAGCAGTGTGATTTCATAGACTTGCAATGATAAATATTTTTAAAATGCTGTAAAATTCACAAAGCTTTGATGATTGCCAAGCCTGGTTGATGTAGTGAGTATTATCCAGTGGAAGACTACTGGAACAAACTTTTAGCTAATCCATACAATTAAAACTATAAATGTTCTATAACATTTATGGTACTAATTGCATGGATTAGCTAAGGGTAATAGTACTATTCCCAGGGTCAAACTGTTGTGATTTGAGATGAGTGACAACAGAAACATGCTTTTAGTATTTCATTGTTTTAAAAAATGCAAAAAAATGATTATATTGCATTTTTCTACATTACCATAAGGCATGTTTTGTTATTTTTCTATAGAAAAGGACCTGCAGGCATATACTACAAATTCATCAGACTACACAATCTAACATCAACCAAGACGATAATGAGATAAGGTATTTTAATTTAATTTTGAGTTCATTGTCTGCTAGGATACTATTTCTTCAATTTAAATATATGTTTGGAAATTTTGGTCCTGAAAGATTCTAGGTAAGATATGTACCTCCTGACCTGTGTTAGGCTTTTGTAAAGTTGCAATTCTATACAGGTTTACTAGAGAATGGCTACACAATGGGGCATTCCTAGTAAGCAGACTTTATAAAATAGCAAACCAGAGAGTTTAGAAGTCTGTGTTGTTCACAGTTCTGTTCTCTTTAAGTCTAATTGATGCATTTTCCCCTGCACTTTATATTCTTATATTCTAAAACATTATTTCCATATAAATATATTTTAAAATATGTAATTGTGGAATGAACTTAACAAATAAGGGCTGTTCTCCATCTGAAATAATTTTTTATAATTTCAAAAATAGATTTGTCACAAAAGACTGAAAAAGCACTGTTTTTTATTTCTTTTTCAGTATGTTGCAGCACAAAGACAAATCACTTCTACAAGTGTAGCTGTTTCTTTTTTATATATACACTGTTACTGCTTCACGTCTAGGCAAGTATTGAAACAGAACATTTGAGTTTATATCACTTAGGGGTTTCAAGTGACTAGTTGTCTGAACTTTGTGGTAATTCTTTCAGGGCTTTCTCATATAAACCTATATACCATCAGAACATTGACATGCTTCCTCATGGACAATAAACCCATACTCTATAAAAACAATCTCCCTTCTTGCTTTCTTTTAAAGAAGCATTTAAAATGATGGCTTATCACATAAATATCTGAGCCATTTGCACTGGGACACAGGGACAGGCTCTGCTTCTTGAAGACTGGAATTTCATCTTGTGCTGGCAGGTTTCCCCATCATTGGCCTCTGCGTAGCTCAGCTATGATGCAAAAGGAATTCCTGTCGCTTTCTGAGCAACTTTGGCTTATTTTCAGACCTGCCCATGGGGTATCAAAGTAAATTCTCAAATGCTTATACAGATAGCCTTGGACTTATAGTCAATTGTTCAGTGACTGTTTGGAGTTACAGTGGGGTTTTAAAAAATGGACTTACCACCTGTGCCATAATTACATGATGAAAATTCCAGTGCTTGACAGCCCATACTTACATCAGGAGCAATTCAACTGCCCCCATAGGTGTATTTCCCTTCCCCCCATCATTGTCCTTTTGGCTGGCTTGCATTCTGCTTTGCAAGACAGCAAGCAGCATTAGAATGACATGTCTCTGAGGCTACTTGCCATACCTCGGGAAGTCGGAGCCAGTCTGCTCTAGCAAGCATTAGAAAGCCCAGTTGTCTTTGCTCCCCAGCCTCAAGTGCTCCCCACCATAACCCAGCAAGCACCAGGAAATATTCATTTGCCAAATTGCCTTCTCTTCCAGTTTCCTGCTTCGATCTTTCACCTTTTGCTGCTTTGTTTTTGGATCCAGCCTCTCAAGGGAACATTGCCTACTTTTCTACATTTTTTCTCTTCATTCCAAAGACAGTGCTTCTTTGTAAAGCTGCACTGTCTTCGTAAAGCTGCACTCTCTTTCCAAAGGCATTCCAAAGACAGCACAGCTTTGCAAAGACAACATATCCTTCAGAAAGCTGCCTGTCTTTCTCAAGGTGTTCCAAAGATAGCTCAGCTTTATGAAAATATGCTGCCTTCAGAAGAAGGACAAAGTAGGACAGTAAGAAAGGTTCACTGGAGAAACTGGGTCCAAAACAGAGACAGCAAAAGGTGAAAGATCCATGCAGGGAACTGGGAGAGAAGGCAACTGGATGAATAAATGCTTGCTGGAGTGAACTGGGAGTCAATGAATGCTGCTGATGCTTCCTGGTCAGACTGGGGAATATGTGGGGATGGGGAGAGAAGGTAGCTGGGTGAATGAATGGCAGCTGGGGTGGGCTGAGGTGGTGGAGGTTTCTTTGGTTGTGGCAAGCAGCCCTAGAGCCACTTAGTTGTTGGGGTTGCTTGTTGCTATACAAGGCAGGATGTAGGGTGGCCAAAAGGATATAGATGAGGGAGCGATGGACACATAGGGGTAATTAGAGGCAGACCCTTGACTTACTGAGACTTCGGGCTGGTATGGACCAAGCCCAGTTAATGACCCAGAATTCTTGGTTAACAACCGCACTGGGGAGCCCTGGGATTACCATTACAAATAGTTGCAATTACATGACATCTTGCTTTACAACTGCATCAACTTACAATACTAATTCCAGTTGTAATTGTGGTCATAAGTTGAGGACTAAACATGGCATGTAAGGAAGAGCAAGCTACTATTTGGATCAATTTACTATTGATACAGAAATATACTATGATCATTTTATCTCTGACATTTGAACTGAACCACTAAGTTTTAATATAGGTTCAGCTGATGCTTCAGAAAGGTTTAAACAAATTGTCTAAACATACAGATAGAAGACTACAGCCATGTTTTGATTGATTAAATGCATATATTATGCACATGTGTTCATATATCTGCATCCATATACAGAACCCACAATCAGTACTATCACCATATTTCTATTTTCAATTCTACTCTGCCTGATTCACAAACACCAATTTTCTATAAATTTCACTCTTATTTCTTCTGTCTCCTGTTCTTTATCTCTTCTTTCTCTCACAACATATCATGTGATTTTCTTCCCTAAGGTAGCAACACTTCATCACTATATTATTTACCATACATTCCATAGAAATTGCTAAGATGTTCAAATGATAGAAACTATAATTGATATGTTGCCAATAGTTGTACCAGGTGGGGAAAATATGAAAGATCTGCCCTGGCCACCAGAGTTTTCACTGGGAGGCCTGTATCGTGCATGTAGGGGAAATCTTTCTCCTATAAAATTCTAGGTCTATAGACTGTGCTCTGTTAGGCAGGAGTATCCACAAGGTATGGTCAAAAAAATCAAGTTGGGGGCCACAAAAATATAATCAGAATTTTTTGTGTGTTACACATAAAATGTGCATAAAGAACCAAAAAAGTTTTGATCACATTATTGTGGTCATCATCTTTTTTTAAATCATACCCTGTGATTAAAAAAATCACAACCTACCCTTAGGAGTAATGCTTAGCTCGCACTCTGAAGATGCTGTCTTTAGCCAAGCCTTTGAAATGTCTTCATTCATTCATTCATTTGCCTTACTTTTATATTTTGCTTTATATGTTTTAAAATACATTGGTATTGCTTTTAAGTATAAAACAAATGAAAAGGGTGGCTGTGGATTGAATAAAGGATTCCTTCATTATTGCAATTCCTTCATTATCAAGGCAGCCTATGCAATTTCTATGTGAAAGTATTTTCTACTAATATGAAAAGTTGAACATCTGTCACTAAAATAGCTTTTGAGATATTGAGACTTTAAGCTTTTTCCTCCCTTCCCTTTCTCCAGGCAGCTAACAGTTCTAAGTTTGCTTCATAAATGAAGCAGCTTTAAGCATATTTGTATTGCTTTTGGAGTGACAGACTGAGTCTGCATCTGTTGCTGTTGCCCATGACTCCATATTCACACTGTAGAGCTGTGGATAAAAACTGTGCTCCTGTGAAACCAACATGGAATTCAACATCACCAGAGAAAAGAGCCTACAGCAAAAAGGATTACCACTTTTAATGCTGATCAAAGTGTATCTTTGCACCTTGGATCTGCAGTGGATTTTAGCAAATGCAGTAAGAAGATTTTTGTGATCCAAGATATAAGGAAGTTTGTATTGGATACCCAAATGGAGACTATGAATAGAAGAAATATACCGAAATGGACAAAAAAAGGAAACTTCAGAAATGTATATGTCTTGCAAATAAGTTTATGCAATGGACTAATGTGCTAGTTTTCTTTCATCAGTGGAACTGGGTTAATAGTGAGAGAAAGTTTCATTTAATATCAGATACAGTAATTTCAAAAGATATAAGTGGAGTTTCATTTTGTGTCAAAAATTTTATACAGTTTGACAATGTTGTTAATGTCTGTTCAGTAAAAGTGATCTAAATGCAATTATTCTAGATTGGCCCATTGAAGGTTGTAAGGAAGATTACCAGTTATGTTCCAGTACAAGAAGGGGGGGAACAGTATTATACATTGTTATCTGGGATAGAGAACTATCACGAAACTGAATCAAAGTACATAAACTATTCTTGATACTAACAGAAATTAGGTCCTCTCAGAGATAACAAGTTTACTTTAACTTTTTATATATGTCCTTGAATGTTTTGAAATGAATTTTAAAAGCAGCACCCATTATATCATTTTGAATTCTCTATCAATTATTTTTCCTTCAGTTCAAGTGGAATGAATTATTTGTCTAAATATTTCTCAGCCTTTTGATAATTATAACAAAACTGTGGACAATAATTTCCAAGTTAAAAATTACCAGTCACAAATTTTAATGGAACACTAAAAATATTGAAACCTGTATATAATGTTAAGTTATTTTATTTCCTGAAAATGGATTTGAAGAATTTTATTTTCTATGAAATAGTTGGATTGCTCTACATTCCAAACTACTAATCCAATAATAGGTTTAAACTATTGTAAGTTTAATTAAACTATTGTTAAATTTTCCTTTATGGTGCATTGATAAAAAAATCTGTACTTAATAAATGCTTTATTTAAACTTCCACATTTTCACAGATTTATTTATTTTCATATTTGTCACAGTCTCTTAGAAAGTTATGTAACACATTTAAGACTGAGTAACATAAACCTGGATTTCTAATTTTGGCTAATCTTGAAACAAATGCATTTGGCCTATATCAATATGCTCTACTAGGGAGATAGGACAAATGATTTGTAAACTAAGGCAAAGAACTGTTCTATTTATTAAACAGCATTCTGATTGTACCAGAGTGTTTAATATTGAATCTAAAGGAATAATTCTGCATATAAACAATACTATAACATAGTCCAATCAAAATTTTTAAAGATTCAGATATATTTTTCCATAAGCCATTAACATAATATTATTGTATTAGAAATAGTCTTGGAAATTGAGTGGCATAGAAATACATTTAATTAATAAATAAATGGAGACATTCTCTGCCAGTACTGTGGCAGGATTGATGCTTGGTTAGCCAAGGACTTCCATTAACTTTTTGGTATTATTGACCAAACAAGGCCATCTGCAAAAATTCTTTCATTGCTATATTACTAGGAACAAATATTTTCTCTTCAGAATTTTTTTTAAAATTCACAATATGGAGATATGTGAAAATATATTATTTTTTTAAATGGCTATTTCAGATCACTCCTTCTTATGAATTTCATATACTGTAGAGTGCATATGATGTTGTTAATATTTTATGTGGAATGCAAAAGAAGTAATGAGGAATAGCTTAGCGATACCTATTTCAATTTGTTTGTTTTAACCCAACATTAATACAAATGTATCAAACTTGTCTATTATTTTCTCAGTATCATGAAACTCTTCAGATAATACTTTATATAATCATTAAATAAAAATACTTTTCATTCTTTTACATATTTGAAACTATAATTTTTGCAGTTATGTAATAATTTCTCCACATTCTTTGTAATTTTTATTCAATTTCATATTGAATTTATATATATATATATTTACAAGGTGGAGAAATCGTATGCATGCACATAAGCAAATACATATACATCTATATATATATACACATACATATACATACACACACACACATATATATATATATACACACACACATATTCTCATCACAGGAGAATGATCATCAGTCATTATAATTGTCCTTTTTCTTGGAACAATGTAACATTCTAAAATCTTGTCATCCTAAATTATTTATCATACAGTACCTACGTGACATTCTGAAAAGGATTAATATAATCTCATCATGGCTTCCGGTTTGTGATCAAGGTACTGACGGATGCTTGGATAAGCTGCTCTCTCTGCTGTTCAGTTCTTCTTCATCAAAAGACCCTGCAAAGGGTCGAAGGTCTCCCTGGAGGACCACCGCTGAGGAGGACCCTCGACTGTGGAAGGGTGGCAACCCTTCCGTTGGATCCAAGGTAGCTCCACTGGACTGACAAAGAAAAAATCAGCCATTAACATGGCCGATCACCAAGCCATTCCTGCCGAAAGCCCAAAGCACTATTAAGCACGACAAAATCAACCCGAAGGAGTTGGATGAGACCTTACCTTACCTTTCCTGCTTGCCATCTATTTTCCTGTAAAAGCCTGTGAATACCTTATTACCCCTTCTCAATTCTGTGGCTCCTGCCTACTTTGGGAATATAAAGCTAAGGCAAGGGGGAAAAAATAGAACAACTAGACTAAACAACTAAATATTTGGACTAGCAATTTCTGGATACCTGGGCTCTCAAAAAGTTCTTTATTCTTACAGAGATCTATTGTTTTGTTTGTTTGCTAAGCTGGGGAAAAAAAGAGGAATATTTCTTTCTTTCTTCTTTGAATCGGATAAAAGCTTAACTGTGCATGGCACTAGGGACATCTTGTGGCAAAACTTGGTACAGCAAGTGAATTTTTTTTTTGGACTGGGAGACTTCTGAGACTAAAATTTGTCCTTGACACTATCAAAAAAGATAAGAACCTGAAACAGCTGGGTGGTGAAAATAATTTTCTATAGTGGAGGTGGATTCTTATTGGCTTTCATTAAAAATAGCCTCCACTAAAGGACTATTTGCAAATACCACAGAAATGGAGGAACACCACCCACAGCTTAACTTCAAATTTATACTTGAAAAAATCTTAGAGGCTACTGAGCAAATGAATTCCAGACTGAAAGATATACGTACCACCTTAAAGCTACAAAACACAGCCCTGACTCCAATAGATGAACTTACAACCCAAAAAACAACAGAAGAAGAAGGAATTAATACCAAAGTGGATCTCAAAGAATGCCAGCTACAATCTACTCAGAACTTTAATATCCAAACTTTGATTGCATCCAAAGAATTTGCAACTTCAGCGGCAACAGTAATTGAGGAAAGCAACACTAAGACGGAAGATGCTGAAGACTTACATACACAATACACTGAGAATTCAGATAACCCAGACGACCAAAAAACAACTACAACACTGAATATGATCTTTAATCTAAACCAGCTGAAATCAAAAAAAGAAGAAGATCAGCCTGAACTCATGACAAATACACTAAGCCAAATATGGAGATTTAAACTATCAGGCCAACAATTTAATGACTATGAAGGGATTAGCTTCTCTGACAGAATGATAACTGGATGGTCTCCCTTGATTCAAATGACATATGCAGGAATGAAGGGATATCTACTTGAGGATTTAAAAGTTCTGTTATGGAAGCCTGTTTGGCACAAAAGGAAGGCCAGAGTTAGACTTAAAAAATGGTCTTCTTTATGTGATCTTTAATGGAAGAGCTTTAAATCGTACTTAATGGAATAAGGAGATTTTAAAAGATGTCAATTGATGTAATATTTAGGATTTATATTTATAAGGGAAATAAATTAGTTACTAAAATAATAGTTTTGAATTATAACATAGAAGATGGATTCAGAGGATAAAAGTTATTTTATTAGTAAGCGATGAATATGATTGTGGACTAAACTAAGAATTTATTTGAATATATAAGTATATTTTAGAAATGATAACTATATTGTAATGAACTAAAGGAACTGTGGGCTATCTGAAATCTAAATACTATGGACATTAAGCTAACTTGAATTGAAACCAGATAAAAGTTAAAAACAGGATTTGAAGGCATATAAATCAAAAGTTGTTGATAAATGTTTTAAATGATTGAGTTATAACTAGCAATGTATTAATCTGAAATTTGGTATAATAACTAAGGGAAACAGAGAGGAAATTTTTGATGATGTAAACTGCCATATGTATGGAAAAATGCGTTATTGGTCTATGTATTACCCAATCACCAAGTTGCTTCCTTAATACCTAAAGCTTTGTTAAAATGGAAAATTAATAAAAATTGTTTTAAAAAAATATAATCTCATCATATGTTGTGAACAATGCATGTACATGGATTATTAAGACTTCATGCATTTAATGCTCATAAAAACACATTATTATACAAGAAAACAATATATCTCTTTGGATCTTTAACTTAGATCTGCTTATTAATTCACAGGGATTTTCATTGTTTGATTATTCAATAGTTCCTGTACAGAGCAGAATACAAGAGGAGGGAATTGTGGTTGAATCCAATGGTGCAAGGAGGCCCTGTGATGTGGTGGGGCTTACTTTTAATTTTTTCAGTGGAGATTCAGACTTTGCACAGCAGGAATCTTTAGAACGTGGATTAATTGAATCAATTGTTCCTGGATGGAAAAAGAAATATTTTACAGCCTCTTATAACAATTTACGTCAGAATTGTCAACCTGCTATTCCAATTCAGTAGTGAATAACATTTTGTAAATGTAACAGAAAGAAACAAATAAAGTTTTCCATGGCCTCTACATTAAAAAAAACTTCAGTTCAATAAAATTAGGTACTTTTATCTTAAACCTAGTTTTTGAATGCTGACTATGCTTTTTATATTGCTACTTTGGTTTATATTAGCCTAGTTAAGTTTATTTAATTCTAGTTGACACATTAACATGGAATGTTTCCATATGGGTTATCAGGAGCTGTTTTGGCAGGAAATTAAACTTGAGGGTTTAATTTAATTTCATTGTGGCAAAACCTATTCAACAGTTCAGCGTATATAACAGTTTTAAAATTCATCCATCAAATGGCTACACATTGGTTGTTGAAATTTAACTGAAAAATTAAATTGTACATGATAGCAATATACTGAAATGTATGGGTAATGCACACTTAAACATAATTAATATGAAGAATTTATACTGATAGTAATTACAGCATAATGCAGGCACTAATGTTAACTGTCCTTGAGGTCCTATAGGTTTCACAAATGATTTTACAGGGTGGAGAAATCTGATGCATGCACATAAGCAAATTTGTAGGTTCCTCTGGCAGAAAATTAAACTACTAAGTCAAGATATTTATTTTTCAACTGATAGATTGAAGATATTTTTTTTCTACTGGGAAAAGTAGAGAGACAATATGGGCATTTTTTTACAAAAACTCATTTTTATGCTTACTAGCCTGAGATAATTCATGTTTCATTATTTCTAGTCTTCTTTTTCTCTAAGGTATTGAGGTGCTCTCTCATTTATAGTCACATAATAACTGTCCAGGGTAAATTAATTTTGGTTCAATCAGGATTATCTAGTCCAAAATTCTATCCACCCAGAACATTCACAAATAGCATATAAACCTGGCAATGCAGCTCCACTCATATTCCCAATATCTGTCTGATTTTAATTGCTGACAAATAAACAATGCATATAGCTATGATTACTGTTATCCTTTGATAATTTTATCTGCCATGAATTCACACGAATCACTTTTAAAGCCATCCATGTTGTAGTATGTGACTACAACTTTAAAAGCCCATATACTTCATTTCACCTGTTCTAAATCTCCCTTTATTAAGATTCATTTGATACCCTGAATTATAACATCATAAGATGATGAGGTAGTTGGAGAGAACTCTATCCTACTTTCTTCACACCATGAGTAATTTTATATACCTCCATCATGTTTTCACTTATTTTTTTAAATTAAAAGCTTATATCTCTTCCAGATAAGGGAAGATTTCACAGTTTCTATTCTAAACTTTTCCTAACTCGGTAATATCATTTTGAGAAGAGGTGATCTGGATTACTTCCATATAGAAAGCACTTTTTTCCCTATGCAAATATAACCATTACACAAGTTGCATTGGGAAATGAGTAAAAGTAAGTAAAAGAATAGTAATAGTAAAGACTATTTCATGTGGACATCTCCTGCCATCTTTCCTTGTGAAAAGGAAATAGGATATGTGTCAAGCCCCACATAGCTGAGCAAGATTAAGGAAGCAAGAACTCACAATTGTTTCTAAGGCATATTTAAATGTTGTCTGGAGTAAATACAGAACTTTGGAAATTAAAAAATGGATTTCACATCCTTATTTTTGTTGGCCATTAGATGTTTCTCTTCTTGACCATGTCAGCAATGACAAAGTATATCAACAAGTGTGTGTTGCTCCAATATCTGAGAAAATGCAGGAGAAATGCCTATAGTGGTATGACTATGTCCTATGAGCAGCACCCTGCACTGTTGCTTGTGTTGCCTTCCACTTTAACACAGATGGCAAGCATCCACATGGAAGGCTGAAGCAAAAATGGCAAGACATAATAAATGCAGACATGAAAATTGCCCAGCTGGACCTGGATGCTGCATTTGATCATGCAAGATGGCATTTGTCGATCTGAAAAATGGACACTGCACTTGTGAAAATAATGCTTGGAAGATGATATTTATAGTGAGCTAATGAAGGTGGCATCTCTTTAAATTATTTGAAATGCTTCTTAGGTTTCTGGGCTAAGTTGCTATTTATGATGCACTTTCTGCCTTTTGACTGTTTAGGTCTCCTCTACTTTCCATTCATTTCCCGGCACTCCACAGTCTCCCATAGTGTCCTTGTCAAAGGAAAATGTGGGGTGTGTATCAGATTGTGCACCACATGTTCCAAGCATATAATCATAATCTAGATTTTCTTGGAAGCAATAAAGATTAGCAAATTTATTTTCCTAAATTTCTTCAAAGCAGTTTGCCTTTTTCCAACAGCTGTGTGTTTCATGGAGAGAGAGATGAATTGCTTCTGGATTCACCAACAGAAAATAGAATTGGACTAAAGTTGGTGCCAAGGGGAGGAGCCCAGTATTATTTCTATTAATCTGAAGTGTTAACAGATGAGATGGAAGAAAAATGACTTTGAATCTGCTTTGTAGGCAAGGGCCTTAAGGGTAGAACAAAGAACATATGGGTCAGAAACTCAAGTCAGTTACTGAGCACAAGAAAACATTCAGTGGAGTTGAGAAGAAGCAAAGCATTTGCTTCCTACTACTAAATTTTCTTTGTGTTTTACTTGTTGGTGGTAGTGTCTTTAATTCAGCTTTAAGAATTTGGATAAAATAAATATCCGACTCTAAATAAGTGTCACTCTGTTGACTTGATGATCTTTCTGATTAGTTCCACAGAAAAAAGAATTCAGTCACAAAATATATACATTATATTTTTTTCAGACATATGTGAGAGGTTGATCTTTTGGCCACACTCAAACACAGAAGCAACATTCTGTCTTTTTTGGCAAAGGGAGGCATTTTCTTGACCTCATGAAATAAGATCCTTGCTATTACAAATATCTCTTTATTTGCAGTCAAATGTGCCATGATGCACACTGTAATTGTAAGGTAAGTCCAATTAAAGAAATTAAGAACAGAATATTTGTTTTGTGTCTATTTTAAGTTGATTATTGCAAACACGGCCAAACAATTTGCATGTTAGAAACTATTCTCACTTATTCTATATAATACATGTTACTTAGTGATTTTTTTGCATTAAATCTGTCTTGTTTATTCATTTAAGTAATAGTTTCAAGACCATAATTCATAGGCTGTGTCTATGTATGTTTTCTACACTGATGATATAGCTGTGGTTTTTCCCTTTGCACCTAGCTCAAATAAGAGAAAATTAATGCATTTTATTGAAAAACTGATTATATAGTATTTTCCTTGCTACTTCTCATACTTCAAGTTGGAATTTTTTTAAATACTTTTTAAAGTCATTTTTAAGATCTACCTTTTATTGCTAGTTTTTAAAATACTTTCATTTGACTGTGTTGCAAGAAATTATAACGGATAATTGTTTTAAATACACCTTTTAATATTCTATGTTTATATCTTTGTATAAGAGCAAAGAAAGATTATTTCATTTTTTAACTTTTACTTTCTCCAGGAGATCAGGGCAGGATATACAGTTGTTGCCAAATTTTATTTCAGAACAAGTTTTTGAAATAAGTTAGGCTAAGTGCTCTTCCAGGCAAAGATGCAGTTCTTATGATAGAGAATGACAAACCTTTTATCAGACATTTAACTGATCAAATGATGTTGTGCCTGAACAGTTACCATGGTAAGATTTCCTGGAATATTCTAGGACATTCACAAACAATCTGCTGAGAAAAAAAAAATCAATTTTAAGTAGTTAATACTGCAATACAGGAACCTCACATTTCAGTGCCAATAGGTGTCTGCAGGGATGTCTGGCCAATAACTGAGCACTGATTGGTCAAAAGTTCTCAGTCCTCAGATATTGGAAGAACAGCTAATGATTGGCTATCAGATTGGCTAGTGTGAGGATGACTCACAAATATTTAAACATAGCATCTTGAAATCTGTAAATGTCAAACCACTTTGGATGATTCATGGCTGCATTTTGAGGTACCATCAAAAGATCTGGGCAATGAAATGGTTCATTTTACAGTACTGTAAAAATTACTAGCCCAAGATGACTTTGGGCAGTGATTCAATCCCGAATTTCTAGTTTATGACTGTTTTAAATAACAATGAATTGGATATATCACTGAATGTATCATGACCCCAGCAGGGATCCAGAATTAAGCACTGATTGACCAGAGCCACCCAAAGCATCCCTGTCACAAAACATTCTAATTTATTTCCATGTAAAACAGCAGTCTGAACTGAGGACTTAAAATATCCTAATTGCAGAGCATTTTTTCCTGCCTTCAAAGTTAGCATAATGTTTTGTTTTATTTTGAGTTCCGAAAATGGTGGTGAAAATGAAATGCTTGAAGATAGGAAAGAACACAGCATCTGAAGCCTGAAAAGAAAGGCAATATTTGAAAATAATTCTAAAAATGAACTTTAAAAACTGCAAGATGATTCAGAATTATGCCTCAGGAAAGGAAGTCCAGAACAAGCTAAGACAAATATATACATGCTCAGAAATGAGCAATAATATTTTAATGTTCAGAAAATTAAATCTGAAATCTGAATACTTCTTCAATGCATTTACCAAAAGTGCAGATAAAATTTTGTATGAGTTACAGAATGGGAGCAAGGGTATCATACCTAAGGGTATCTGTATGCAAAGCTTATTCATATAAGAGATTATTGAAAATGAGTGTGAAGAATCTGAAGTAGCATTATGTTCAAAAGAGACCACTGACACTTATTCAGATTTGGATCCAATTTAGAATTAATAAGATCTCAAAAATCTAATAAAGATATCTAAATAAAGAATGGGGTGCACTACCAGAGCAAGTGAGATGTCTGATTCCAATTCAGGTAAAGAATAGAGGGACTGCCAGAAGCTGAGATCCTTAAATGGAGGGACCAATTCTTGCATAAAATCAAAACATTCATTGTAACATACAGTACTCATCCAAGGGCAAAAAAGCCATTAGCTGTAAGTGTTGCTCTGATCCAGATATAGGGATTAACTGGGAATATACTGCATGCAAACTAGAATGGAATATGTGTATGTGTGTTTGTACGTGTGTGCGTGCATGTGCATGTGCATCCATGCATGCCTTTAAATGATTGCTGAATTCTGGCAACTTCTGGTGACTGTACAAGTCTGCATTTTTCTTGGCAAGATTTCTGAAGTGATTTTCCATTGCCTGCTTCCTGGAGGTGAAAAAGAGTGACTGGTCCAATATCACTCAGCTGGCTTTGTGGCTAAGGAAGGACTAGAACTCACAGTCTCCTGGTTTCTAGCCTGAATCTTAACCATTGTACCAAGATAGGTCTCTAAAATAGAAATATTTCTGATAATTTTTCAATCAAATATAGAAGCTGGCTGAGTTACAGGATCTGGTACAGGTTTTACTCTAGGTATTCCTGTCCAAGAAAGCAATCTCAACTGGACTTCACCAGTAAATTATTTCTGGATGAAACCAGATCAGGTTGGTCCATTTCTAGAATTTAGTATCAGGCACCTGAATCAAATTGGGGTTTTGCATGCTGCTACTAAACAAATAATTTATTGTAAATTCACTGTACTCTTTTATTGAGTTTTGCAGCTCAATTAAGTACATTTTAAGTCATTACTTCAATTACTTCAGTTTGATTAATAATTTACAACATAATTATATTGGCAATGAAAATAAAAAGTCTCATGAAAATGAACCACATTTCTGCTATGACTAAGGCATTAGATACAAAAAGAAAAGAAAAAAAGTCATTTTGTTAAGTCACTGGCTCATTAAGAGTGACACCTTTTCCCCCAGATCACAGGGAGGGTTAGCGGTGAGCACATCACCACACCCATTTCACCACATCCCCTGCAGCCAACTCACCACGGGAGTTCATTCTTGGATGGCCCTCTGCCAGCACTTCTCCTCCGCATCCTTGTCCCAGGCAATTTGCTGAGGGACACTTGTCCCCAGCTTATTCATAGTGTGCCATGTGTCCCAGCAGTCAATCCATTCACTGAAAGGTGGATCTGCCCCCTGCCTTGCCACCAATCTGCAGCATTCAGCCAAGGGGCTCCCTGCAACAACATGGACTATCTGGAAGGCAATAGCAATAGCAATACTACTTAGAGTTATATATCACTTCATAGTGCTTTACAGCCCTCTCTCAGCGGTTTACAGAGTCAGCATCTGAGTCCTCATTTTACTGAACTTGGAAGGATGGAAGACTGAGTCAACCTTGAGCCACTTAGAATTGAACCCCTGGAGTGAGCAGTGAGTTAGCTTGCAGTACTGCATTCTAACTACTGCACCATCATGGCTTTTTGCCGTAGCTTCACCATCCCAGCCCCCTCTGTGCATACAAAGCACAGCAGGTCATATTACTCTGCTTCTTGCCAGGAGAAACAGCACATTTGTCCCCCCCCCCAACCTTTCCAGTTTCCACTTCAGAAAGCCAAGCAGGTAGAACTGTGTCCAATGGGAAGGCAAGGGCCCATCTTTCAGCATGCAGATTGACTGCTGGGAGATGCAGCTACTTGTCCCATGCTGTGAATTGGCCAAGAACAAGTGTCCTTTGGCAAATCACGTGGGATGATGGTGTGGGGGAGGAGTGCTGGCAAAGGGCCAGCAAAGGGCTTGTGGCAGATTGGTTATGGAGGGTGGCCCATTGTGAAGTGGCCATGGCCATGTGCTTGTTATTAATTGTCCCATTCTAGACAATAAATCATTTGGATAAGGAAGCCGGAAAAAGGTGGTGATTGTTTTAATGAACAGTAGAGACTACTTTGTTCAAAGTCTGAAAATATTGTGTGAATTGTAATATATTGAGGTGAATTACTTGGAAATGTTGAAAAAACAGTCATAAGACTCTGTCTGTTAAGGCCAGACTTTCTGTCTACATGCTCATTAACTTGTATTAAAGCAGGAACTAATGCTTGAATCCTATTGGCCGCCGCCTAGTGGCTGAGTGTATAAATGGAGGTGGAGCAGGAGTTAGCCAGGCTTCTGTTTGAACTGCTAATAAAGAGTTGTTGTTCACCTGCTGCCTCATGAATGCCTCACCGAGCACCAAACATAACATGAATAATTTTTGAAGCAGGCACAGTCTCATTTATAGTATCTTCCCCTCCCACAATCCCTAACTTCAAGCTATATCTTACCATCCTAGTCAGTAATGGGGAAGAATATCAGAGGCACACAGAAGAGATGGGGGGGGGGAGAGAGAGAGGATGAGGGAAAAAAATAGAGAGAAAAAGAGAATTTATTTTCTTGGATCAGGATTTACCATTCATAATCAGAAAAAGGAAAACAAAGCTATCATATAATTTCCAGTTGGGTAAGAGATCTTTAAAGGATGGGTGGATATTAGAATGTGTCTAAACTATCACATCATTATCTAAAATTATCACAAAATGACAGCAGTATAAATCAAAATGAAACACAACACAACAAAACAGAGGTTTAGTTAAGTATGTCAACTGCATAGCCTTGCTGCTGAAATTAGACAAAAAGCTTCCTTGTTCATTTTTCATTTAAGCAGATTCAGTGTTTTCCACATCTGCAAGTCAGCTCTTTAAACCCCAGAGGCATATGCAAAACTATGTGTCTTTGTCAGAATTTTTTCACACTCAGAATCCTACATTTTAAATAATCCATGCTTGGTGGGATAGTAAAGGCTAGTGTCAAAAAAAAAAGAAAGAGGATTTGAAATATAGGCTGCAAAAAGAAAAGTTGTGTATCAGATGATTTCTTGATGGTGAATATGGCAATTTGTTACAAAAGAAATAATAAAGAGCAGAAGATCTTAAATACCCTTTTTGTCACAAAGAACCAGTGATTAAATACTTAAAAAGAACACAACAATAACAAGGAAAAGACTTCACTGGCTACTTCTGGAGATGGAAAATTAATTGCTGGAAATGAAATTATTTTATTTATTTATTTATTTATAAAATTTATAGGCCACCCATCTTACCTCAAGGTAATTATATAGAATCAGAAAGTTGGCAAGGTTTTTCAGAAATAGCTTGTTATTGCTTCCTTCTTAGGGCTAAGAAAAAGTAACTTACCCAAGGTTACCTAGCTGGCTTTGTATGTAAGGTGAGATACCCAAAGATGCTGTGGTAAGAACGCACCCCATTCCCAATCCTTTTTACTATGCCCCCCCCCCCCAAATCACAAGAATAAAACTCAGGAAAAGAAATACAGAAACAATATTTCACTCATGAAATCCCTGGCTATTGCAAAAAGCAAGAACATTGAATCAGCCGTATTGATTCACAAAGAGAGCTCAATGGAGGTAATAGACAGACTAAAGATAAGGGGGTAAGATTAATTACATTTGTTTGACAGGATTAAAACCCAAGGAAGTCAGTATTTTAGACCTATTGCTAGCCTTTGTGAAACAAGCTAAACAAATCTAACAACAGAAGCATACAAAGCAAGCCTTTAAATTATGAAATGTTGTAAACCAGGGATGTCAAACTCAATTTCATTGAGGGCCACATCAGCATTGTGGTTGCCCTTGGGGGGCCGGGTGGGTGTGGCCAGGATGGGTGCAGCCTATTGGGTAGGTGTGGATGGAGTGGGTATGGCCTACTGGGTGGGCATGGGCAGCTCTACATCAGTCGCATCAAGGGTGCCTGTGGGGGCATGGGCAGGAGTGGGACAGATCTGAGGGTCTCTGGCAGAAGAGGATGGGACCAAGGCAAATGCCAAGACATGGTCCACTGGAGGAGCCTCACTGTTCCTCTCAGGCCATGTGGGGGGGCTGGATGGTGGTGCAGGCTGCCCGGAGCCCTGGGCAGCAGAGGTCAAATGCCCAGCCTGGCCCTCGAGCACCCGTGGCACCAAGCCCAGTCCCACTTACTCAAGAGGGCACCCAGCTGTACTTACCTCCTCCTCAAGAATGCTGCTGCTGTGCTTGCTCTCCTTAGCTCATGATGGCTATGAGGGCAAAGTCAGAGGGAGGCCCATTCCCTCTCCATGGGAGGAGACCTGGCTTTGTATCCAAAGTTTCCTTAGCAATAGGATGAGAGACCCCCAGGATAGGCCAGGAGGAGGGGGCAAGGGCATGGTGAAAGGGCAGCAGAGCAGGACTAAGGCAGGACTTCCCTCAGACCTTCCCTCTCCTTCTTTCCTTCCTAAGTACAGAGTGGTGGGAAAATATTTGAGATGAGGGAGGGAGAAAAACAGGCAAGAAACGCAACTGGAGAGGTGTCACCCTTCATGAGGAATGAAGAAATACACCATCACCTGGAAGTAGCCAGCACATGGCCTTCACCTACTTCACATATCTGGCTTGGTGGCCTCTGGGAGAGGGGATGCCATGAGCATCCATGCCATGCATAAGAGTCAACATTACCTGTGCAATGCCACCCAGCCCCCAGCCTGCCCAGTCTTGAGCGCCTTGCTGCCTGCCAAAACCCCTCCCCTGGAGCCCATCAAGCCAGATAGGTGAAGTAGGCAAGGGCCATTTGCTGGCCACTTCCAGGCAATGGTGCATTTCTTCATTCTTCACAAAGGGTGACACCTCCCCAGCATACACCTGGGGGCAGGGCTGACACGGCAGGAGCTGATTCCTCACTGTTTCCAGATGGCTTTGTGGAGCTAAGACTGAATACATTTCAGCGTAGATGGCCACCACAAAATTGTACATTGGCTCCTGGCTGGCCTGGGCCAGGGCCAAGGCAGAGGGGGCCATTCCGTCACTGTTCCCAGGATGACTTCACGGGCCACATGAAACCCCTTTGTGGGCCACATCCGGCCCCCGGGCTTTGTGTTTGACATGTCTGTTGTAAACTGTATAAAAAAATCCTTGTACTCATTGAATCAATTTGTTGGCTATCCCAGAACTGCATGCTGTGTTGCTTCTGACCAATTAAAAGCCTTATTTTCGAGCTGCTGTCTTTGTTCTTCATATCCTGAGGTGTGTCTGTTCCTCCCAGATGGGGACCTGAGCGGATTTCTTCTTTCTTTGTCTTTTGAAAAAGCATCTTTGGGACAACCATAACCTAATGACTGATAATCTTCATAGATAATAATGTATGATAGAACTCATGGTTTCCCGTTTCTAGCCTGATGCCTTATAACAGTGATGGCGAACCTTTTAGAGACCGAGTGCCCAAACTGTAACCCCAAACCCACTTATGTATCATCGGATGCTGGGTGGGCATGGCCCATTGGCTGGGTGTGGCCCATTGGCTGGGCATGGCTGCGGTGATAATGGCAGACTGGGTGAGACTAAAAAGTTCAATCAATCAATTCCAACTTTGCAAGATTTTTTTTCCCCGCGAGAAGTTGAAATTGACTGATTGATTGAACCTTTTTTTTTTTTTTTTTGCACATGGCAGCGGAAGCCTAAAGAGAAAAGGTTTTATAAAACCCAGCTGAAGGCCTAAGACTGGGGTGATGGCATGCATGCCCACAGAGAGGGCTTTGAGTGCCGCCTCTGGCACCCGTGCCATAGGTTTGCCACCACTGTCTTATAACCACTACATCAAACTGGCTCTCAAAAACCTCACCATGTCATGGTTTGAACACACAGTCTTCTGATCAGAACCTGCATTTGCTAGAACAGACAGCAAGGCTCCATTTGCTAGAACAGACAGCAAGGCTCCATTTGGTGACTGGAGGCCTGTTGACATTCAAGTATTAAAAGCAGAACACCAGGGGAAATCACACTGTCTGAAGCAAGTGAAGAGCTGAAGAAGGTGTATGGGAGAGGGAGTCTACAAAGATTGCATCTGTCTGTGTGCACCCAGGATGCAGAAAAGAGGAAACCCAGCTCATTCACTGAAGACATTTTTCCAGTGAACATTGGAAGAGAGGATTTCTTATCACGAGCTTTAATCAGTATTTAAACACTAATTGATAGATTACATTTCATCATGTCAATGCCAATTCTGACTGACTGCATAGCTAGATTTTTCTTCAGTTTGGTTCTTCAGTTCTTCCAACACTGCACTCAATGTCACTGTAACTGAATCTATCCATCTTGCTATTCCTACCCATTTTCCAACATTTCAGAGTTCTCCATAGAGTGAGGTCTTTACATTGTATGTTCAAAGTATGATAATTTTCAGCCTAGCCATGTGAAAATTCATTTCATGATCTACTGTTTGTTTCACTAGCTACTATGGTATCCTCGGGAATTTTCTCCAACATCAAAATTCAAAAGCATCAATATTGTTTCTATCTTATTTCTTCAAAGTCAAGTTTTTTTTCTATAAAGCATCAGAGAAAACCTTTATTGAACAATTTTTATCTTTACAGATATGGCCAGATCCCAGGATCTATCTTTTTCAAGCCTTCATTATTATTCTACCAAATGCTACTCTGTGGAGTAGCTTTGGTGTTGACAGTTGATCATACAGTAAAGGCTGCCTAGTACTTCAATTATATTCAATGTCAATTAAGTCTGATTATATACCTGCTGCCATTAGTTTAGTCTCCTTTTGATTTAATCTTAGATCTATTTTTCTTCGCTGTTCTGCTTGACTTTCATTATTGGGGTTATAGAACATTTGCATTTTAGCTGTCAAAATAATGTCATCAGCATTGTGCACATTATTGATATTTCAATAATAAACCAATTTTAAATCATTACTCATGTTTTAATGTCATTTATTCTGCATACACATTGTCTAAATAAGGCAGAGATTTATAATGTTGTCTCACTCCTTGATTCTGGATATTCTGTCCAGGATCTGGCATCTTAACCTGTGTTCAGGTTTTGCATAAAAACAATGAGATGTTCTGGGAATCCAATTTGTATAAGCACATTCCACAACAGTTTTGAAACATAGCTATCCATATTCTAGTTTCTACTTGTGAAACTAGTATTCTACTAAATGATAAAGAGGTACAATTAAACTTAACTGAAATTCTACCTTGCACAATCAAAAGGGACAATTATAATTAATTTATTTAACAAGTGCTAAGATCACCTGTATAACAGGAAACAAAACCGATTCTGTTGACAGATGATCTGGTTGCATTTATATACCTTCCGCTCTTGATTATATTTTCTAACAGTGGAACATCAAAAGATAGGTCAGTCATAGAATCCAGCTAGATATCCATATCCAACCTGTTTGGGCAGTTCCTGACAGGTGTACTTTTATTTTAATTGGTTACCCTTTATTCATTTATAATCCCCTTTCAACTGTTTTATTGATATTTCCATTGTGTTTTATATTATTTGTTCTTTAGGTTTACAGCATCACTTTCCAACCATTCTTTTTATACAGACCACTATATCAATATTGAAAGCTTTTGTGGATCCCTAAGTAAGCAAACCTTTTAAAATACACTCCCTCTTGATTAGGCTGGATAAAAGCCATTTATTTTTAGATTCCTGTTTTCTGAATGTGTAAAATGCATAAATTTTTGATAAAGAAAAACTTTTTACAAATAATAATGTAAATATTAAATATGATACATATGAAGGACATGAGATATTGTTATCATTGTCATCAAATATTATTTTGTCCTTGCCACACAAATCACTTGGAAAAGACTTTGCTGTCTATGGCTTATTGGTAAAAAAACACAAAGGTAAGGGAATGTTACCTAACTGCTAGATGAGCTATTACTGTATATTTTAGTGAAGCCAAATAAATAAATGAATAGGATGTTTTTTATGTACATTTCTATTGATAAGTTAAAGTAAGTTGCTATTCATCTAGTGAATGAAGCTAGTTGATAGGTTGGAGACTGATACAATAGGAAATACAGGATTTTGAAGTCACTGATTGGGCAAAGAGACAATGATCTACCTATTATCCAGGATAATGACCATGGTTACCCCCTTTCAGACATTTATGATTTCCTTGGAATATTGGGCAATATAAAAACAGATATCATTCAATAGCACCTTATCTATCTTCCAGCAGCATTCCAAGTTAATGTTTTGTCAAGTGTCAAATAAGCTGAAACCACCAGACTCATTTTTGATGGAACAGCTGCTATTCCTGATAAATAATTTTCTGTTTCTTAGCAGTTCCATCCAGAACATCCCTTCCTTCAAATAGGAAGAAAGCTCTTTTGATAATATGATTCATTTCTAAGTAGACCACATCTGGAAAAGCATTGCATAAACATAAAATACTTTAAACACTTTAGATACATAGAATTAAAGTGTTAATGTTTTAAATTAATTATCATAAGTGCTGCCCCTGCTCCTGCCCATCTAACAGTTCGAAAGCATGCAAATGTGAGTAGATAAATAGGTACCCCTTCGGTGGGAAGGTAACAGTGTTCCATGTGCCTCTGTGTAAAGCAGCGGATCTCAACCTGTGGGTCACGACCCTTTTGGGGGTCACACGAGCCTTTCACAGGGGTCGCCTAAGACCATCAGAAAACACATATTTCCGATGGTCTTAGGCAGGGCTTGTCAACCGCCTTCTCTCCCTCCCCTCCCCCCTCCACTCCACCTCACTTGTTTGTGGAAAATATGCTGCTTGGTGGCAGTCTGCAGGAACTCTACCAAATGTGCCCTGCAGGGGGCGCATGAAGAGCACAGGCGCAGAGCAAGGCTCCGCCCTCCCCAGGGACTCATTGTGCAGCAATTGGATTGACTTCTTCTCATGCACGCAGGTCAGCGAAGGGGAGGCCGCCATAGCACCCAACTCCTGTGCCTGTCAGCTGGCGACCCCCGAACTTGCACTTGTCAGCTGGAGGTCTGACAACAGCCACCGGTCTCCTTTGCCACCCCGCCCGTCCTCGACTCCTCGTCCACCCATTCATGTCGAGCCCACCGGGGCTTGACAGGGAGAGAGGGAGGGAAGGAGGAAGGGACTCCTCCTCCTCTCCTAAGCTTCAAAGCACAATCGGCTTCCCAAGGGCACCACAATCCTCATGAAAGCGGGGGGGAGAAGCAAAGGGGGCGAGAAAGCTTGCGGTGGGCTCGAAGGAGCACCTGTCAGCGTTGGTGATGAAAAATTCCCCACAAACCCAGGGAAGGGGTGGAGAATAGGAGCCCCCTTTGGGAGGAAACCACCACCTTCTTCTCCTTGGCTTTGTGCTCTTCTGTTCCTCGGCAGCCGGGCTGCCAAGTCTCTGCTGGCTGGAACCTCCTTTCCTTCCCTCCCTCTTGGTCTCTTCCTCCTTCCCTCCCTCTCCCATTGTCTCTTCCTTCCTTCCTTTCCTTCGCTTCTCTCTTTGTCCCTCCCTCCCCCCCTCTTTCCCCTTGTTCCTTCCTCCCTCCCTCCCTTCCTTCCTTCCTTTCCTTCGCCTCCCTCTTTGTCCCTCCTTCCCTCCCTCTTTCCCCTTGGTCCTTCCGTCCTTCCTTCCTTCCCTCTTGTCCAGAATTGGGGCGAGCCTCTACAGCTGATCCGCGCTTCCACTGAGCAGCCCAGAAGCAGATCAGCTGTAGCAGCTCTCCTGAACTCCTGCCCAGCAAACTTGCTCGAGTTTTGCTGGAAAATATGCCGCTTGCTAATTTAGCAGAAGTGCGAATCAGCTGTAGCCCAGCAAAGCTGAGCAAGTGAGCTGGGTAGAGCTCTCCTCTGCCTCTGCCTGTGCACAGGCTGGTTTGGCATGTCGCCATGGCCACCAGCAGCAAAGTCACCAGCCACGCTGGCAGCCTGCCCCCTCCCCTTGTCCCTTCCTGGGCATGGAGGGGGAGAGGAAGGAAGGGATGAAGAGGGAGGGAAGTAAGGGACAATGAGAGAGGGAAGGAAGGAACAATGGAAGGGATGGAGGGAAGGAAAGAAGGGACAAAGAGGGAAGGAAGGAAGGAAGGAAGGAAGGAAGGAAGGAAGGAAGGAAGGGACAAGGGGAGAGAGGGAGGGAAGGAGGAAGAGAGACTAAGAGGGAGTGAAGGAAAGGAAGGAAGGAAGGAAGGAAGGAAGGAAGGAAGGAAGGAAGGAAGGAAGGAAGGGACAATGGAGAGAGGGAGAAGGAGGAAGAGACTAAGAAGGAGGTGAAGGAAAGGAAGGAAAGAAGGAAGGGACAATGGGAAAGAGGGAGGGAAGGAGGAAGAGACTAAGGAAGGTGAAGGAAAGGAAAGAAAGAAGGAAGGGACAATGGGAGAGAGGGAGGGAAGGAGGAAGAGAGTAAGGAGGTGAAGGAAAGGAAGGAAGGAAGGAAGGTACAATGGGAGAGAGGGAGAGAAGGAGGAAGAGACTAAGAAGGAGGTGAAGAAAAGAAGGAAGGGACAATGGGAAAGAGGGAGGGAAGGAGGAAGAGACAAAGAGGGAGGTGAAGAAAAGGAAGAAAAGAAGGAAGGAAGGGACAATGGGAGAGGGAGGGAAGGAGGAAGAGACAAAGAGGGAGGTGAAGGAAAGGAAGAAAAGAAGGAAAGAAGGGACAAGGGGAGAGAAGGGAGGGAAGGAAGGCAGGCACCCACCCCAGTCCCATCCCAGAGACCCACAGATTCCCCCCCACAGGCACTCTGCAACCTGAGTGATCAGCTGGCCACGCCCTCTGGCCATTGATCATGTGACCCTGGGACACTGTGAACGTCATAAGTATGAATCAGTTGTCAAGCATCTGAATGTAAATCACATGACCCTGGGGATGCTGCAACAATCGTAAGTGTGAAAAATAATCATAATTCGCTTTTCAGTGATGTTGTAACTTCAAACAGTCACTAAGCGAATTGTTGTAAGTCAAGGACTACCTTTACTTTCCCATTTTTTCCTCTTTTTTTTTTGATCAAGTTTTTGATACCCCCTGGCCAGCTGGATGGGGGGTTGGGGGTCACCACAACATGAGGAACTGTATTAAAGCATCGCAGCATTAGGAAGGTTGAGAACCACTGGTGTAAAATCATGCTGGCCACATGACCATTGAAATGTCTTCAGATAATGCTGGCTCCCTCAGCTAAAAAAAATGCTGATGAACACTGCCCCCTAGACTCAGACACGACTGGGCAGGAGAAACCTTTACCTTTACCAGTATCTATTACACATGAGAGTTGTACTTATTTATATGCTTATATCTACCTTTTATAATAACTACATTTTAAAACTGGTATTATTAAGACCTTAATATTGTTCTAAAACCAATTGACACAATATTTTGTTTCTGCAGACATCAACCTTAGAGGGAAAAAAAACTGTTAAAAACAGAAAGTTTGATTACAGATGTTTTATACTCAACAGGCTATGAAACATATAGGTAATGCTCTACAAAGACCTTGTAGTGCTTGGACGATTAAAAGAACAGCACCCTTAGATTGAGCTGAAATTTTCTATAAAAGGAAAGGAAGACTTTTGTTTATTTGCTCTTTTTTTCTGTTTGGCAGTACAATGGTGGGAGATGATTTGTTACAACTTTTCCCACAGACCAATCCCTGGGAGTACATTGCTAATGAATACACGTTCTCATGATTTTACAGAAATAGTATCTTTGCATTTTTTTTCACTTAAAATTATTAGGCTGGACTCTCTCCAGCATTACTTTTGTGTAATTTCCCTTTGTTACTGATAATTTTAGGAAGCTAACTCAACAAAAGCTAATTTATTCTTTATTATTTTCAGGGATGATATAAAAATATAGTCCTCAAGAGCCAATGGAGTTAATAGTTCACATTCACATTCAATTATGTGAAACTTTTTATTCAGTCTTTAAGAGGGTGTTTTTTAACTCCTCTTATGAAGGGTTACAGCTTAATACAAAAAGCCCTCTCTCCACCAATCATGTTTAATCTAATGCACAAAAAGTTAAGAAATATTTATATAGCTTTGCAAGTCATCCATCAGCTCACTGGCACTAATATATACAGTTCATGAAACAGGCTACACAACAGCAGGAAGACTTGGTATATCCCAGAGTCATTTTAGATTCTGTTGATTGTCTTCTAAAGCCACAATAATGTTAGCTGTTTCTACCATTCATCCAACATATAAGCAGATTGCTAAAGTTTTTTTAGCTACTCTTTCTCCACATAAGACTTTCATGCTCTTTCCTGTGAACAAACTATTTCTCCATAAATTACTGCTTAACGACTGAAACATAGGATGTACTAATTTTAGTACAGTCATTTATTATGGTCCAAGAACATAAGAAAACAAGACCAGGAGCTGACTGTGGCTCAGATCATGAGCTTCTCGTTGCAAAATTTAGGCTTAAATTGAAAAAAGTAGGGAAAAGCACTAGGCCACTCAGGTATGAACTAAATCATATTCCTGATGAATATACAGTAGAGTTGACAAATAGATTTAAGGAATTAGATCTGATAGACAGAGTGCCTGAAGAATTATGGATGGAAGTTCACAACATTGTACAAGAGGTAGCAACTAAAACCATCCCAAAGAAAAAGAAATGCAAGAAAGCAAAATGGCTGTCTGAGGAAGCTTTGCAAATAGCTGAGGAAAGAAGGGAAGCGAAAGGCAAGGGAGCAAGAAAAAGATACACCCAATTGAATGCAGAATTCCAAAGAGTAGCTAGAAGAGATAAGAATGCCTTCTTAAATGAACAGTGCAAAGAAATAGAAGAAAACAACAGAATAGGGAGGACCAGAGATCTCTTCAAGAAAATTGGAGATATGAAGGGAACATTTCATGCAAAGATGGGCATGATAAAGGACCAAATGGCAGAGACCTAACAGAGGCAGAAGAGATTAAGAAGAGATGGCAAAACTACACAGAAGAACTATACAAGAATGAGCTTAACATCCCAGATAACTACAATGAGATGGTCACTGACCTTGAACCAGACATCCTAGAATGTGAAGTGAAATGGGCCTTATAAAATCTGAGCAACAACAAAGCTAGTGGAGGTGACAGTATTCCAGCTGAGCTATTCAAAATCTTAAAAGATGATGCAGTAAAAGTGCTACACTCAATTTGCCAGCACATTTGGAAAACTCAACAGTGGCCACAGGATTGGAAAAGGTCAGTTTACATTCCAATTCCAAAAAAAGGCAACGCCAAAGAATGTTCAAACTATCACACCATTGCACTCATTTCACATGCTAGTAAAGTTATGCTTAAAATCCTACAAGCTAGACTCCAGCAGTATGTAGATCGAGAACTACCAGAAGTACAGGCAGGATTTCGAAGAGGCAGAGGAACTAGAGATCAAATTGCCAACATACGCTGGATCATGGAGAAAGCTAGGGAGTTCCAGAAAACATCTACTTCTGCTTCATTGACTATGCTAAAGCCTTTGATTGTGTGGATCACAACAAATTGTGGCAAGTTTTTAAAGAGATGGGAGTACCAGACCATCTCATTTGTCTCTTGAGAAACTTATATGCAGGTCAAGAAGCAACAGTGAGAACTGGACACGGAACCACTGATTGGTTCAAAATTGGAAAAGGAGTCCGGCAAGGCTGTATACTGTCGCCCTGCCTATTTAACTTATATGCAGAGCACATCATGAGAAAGGCAGGGCTAGATGAGTCAAAAGTTGGAATTAAGATTGCCGGGAGAAATATCAACAACCTAAGATATGCAGATGATACCACTCTGATGGCAGAAAGTGAAGAGGAACTAAAGAGCGTCTTGATGCGGGTGAAGAAGGAGAGTGCAAAAGTTGGCTTGAAACTCAACATTAAGAAAACCAAAATCATGGCATCCGGCCCTCTCAATTCCTGGCAAATAAATGGGGAAGAAATGGAGGTAGTGACAGATTTTATTTTTCTGGGCTCCAAGATCACCTCAGATGGGGACTGCAGCCAAGAAATTAAAAGACGCTTGCTCCTGGGGAGGAAAGCTATGGCAAATCGAGACAGCATACTAAAAAGCAGAGACATCACCCTGCCAACAAAAGTGCGTATAGTCCAGGCCATGGTTTTCCCAGTTGCAATGTATGGCTGTGAAAGTTGGACCATAAGAAAGGCTGAGCGCAAAAGAATTGAGGCCTTTGAACTATGGAGAAGACTCCTGCGAGTCCCTTGGACTGCAAGGCGTTCAAACTGGTCAGTCCTAGAAGATATCAACCCTGACTGCTCTTTAGAAGGCCAGATCCTGAAGTTGAAACTCAAGTACTTTGGCCACCTAATGAGAAAGAAGGACTCACTGGAAAAGAGCCTAATGCTGGGAAGATTGAGGGCAATAGAAGAATGGGACGACAGAGAATGAGATGGTTGGATGGAGTCACTGAAGCAGTAGGTGTGAACTTAAATGGACTCCAGAAGATGGTAGAGGACAGGAAGACCTGGAGGAACGTTGTCCATGGGGTCGCGATGGGTCGGACACGACTTCGCAATTAACAACAACAACATATATTGGTTTTTTACAATAACAGTCTCCAGTGCCTGGTGCACAGCGTGTTCTCTTGGTTTATATACTTGGGGGAAAATAATAATAATTAATTAACAGTCAGTAATGATTGATCTTGATAATTCCATAATTAGTATATTAATTAATATTATATTTCTTTGATCTTCCCTTCTTCCAATTGTATTCTCCTTCTTCAGCCTTAAACAAATATAATTCTTAATATTTTCAATGTATAAATGATTAAATATAGACATTTTTTCATATTTGTACAGATAATGATAACATCTATATGTAAAATTTTTTATCAGCTTATATTATTCTTATAAAAATTATCTCATTAGTTCACCATGCATCCTATTTTCGTGGTTTTTGTTTAAAGCTTAATTTCTCCTTTATATTCAATCCATTCTTATCAGTCATGATTTTCTCAATGCTAGTCATCTAAATATCCAAATTTTTCCATTTCAGTACCCCATCCCAATATTTTCATATTTCATGCATTATAAAAATACTGTACTTCTTATCTAACTTATAGCAACTGCATATAACATTCTTTCTGATCAGCTTATATTTCACTTATGTTTATAAAAGTTACATCATCCCAATATTTTTACATTTTATATATTGTAAAACATACTATACTACCTAAATCTCTTATACTTCTTGTTATAGGGCCCCTTTATGTTCAAGGTTCTCTATTCTTTTAACCATATTCAAACAAGTGTTTGCTCGTGTAATACTCCAACTGGTAGGGTAAGTCAAGTCTCTTGAATCTGCCTCTAGCCTTCTCCTTTTGTCTTTTAGCTGTCCAAGTTGATATATTCCGCTTGCCCAGCAGTTCCTGTGTTTTTGTAAGTATTGTTGGGAATAATGAAGATAAAATAGGTAAAATATATACTTTCTGCCTCCCAAACTCTGATGATTCTCCTGGGAATTCTATAGTCCATTCCATTTTTGTTGTTATATCAAAGACTTGTAGATTTTTTCCTGTTTGTATTAAATTTTCATTTGTAGCTTCATTGATTTGATTATGTTCTTCTAATTTATGTTCTGTTATCTGATTTGTTTGTTCCTTTGCCATCATTTTCTGGGTATTTTTTGATTATAGATTTAGGCTAGAAATGTGCTTATTTATGTTGTTAAAGTTGGTTTTGATTTCCTCATGGTTTAAATCTATTGTCATTTGCATCTGTCATAACATTGCATACATTTCCTCTTGAAAAGTATTTATCTTGCCTTGAAATATTGCTTCTGAAGGTTTTTGATGTTCCAGGCTAAATCCTTCAGATATAAATATTGAATCTGGTGGTCTGTCATTTTTTGATAGGTATACAATATCCATGTTTCATCAATATTTTAATCTCTATAATTAGTAGTATGGGTAATAGTATTTTATTCAGGGGTCAATTATTAATCAGTCAAAGTTGCAATTCATTATGTGTAGCCCACCTTAAAGTCCTTCCTGTAAATTCTTCTCTAAAAGATTAGCCAAAAGCCAAAGTTTTTCTTATTCTATAAACAATTCTTACATTTAGACAACAGTCCAGGTATTTTTTTTTCAGACACTTTTTAATCTTATAGTTGGCCCTGCTCTTTCTGTTCCCAGCTGTTTTCTTAAAAGTTATTTAAAATTCAAGTTAACAGATTATTCTTTGTTTTTGGGCATCCTGCCAATTTCTGAGTCATTATTGTTAGTGTTCTGTGCTCTGATTCTCCACTAATTGTCAGTAGGTGTTTATTTTCCAGTTTTTTTTTTCAGATAAAAAGTTATTATTGTTAGATATATTTTTATAATTTCATCAAAACTCTTTAGGGTATAGTCTTAACAGTTTTTTTTAGTTTCTAGATTTGTCCAGACTGTAGTATTTTAAATTTAATTTCAATATATTTCTTTCCCCCTTAGTATTAATTCGCCACTTCCATCTATGAGGGAGTGGGGATATAGTTCCCTCCCTTCGTTTTCGGAGGTTTTCTTGCTTTGGGGGTCTTTCCCAAGGATTCAGTTAAAAGATAGAAGAGAGAAGATCAATGCTCTTACCGGTTCCAAGCACGCTGTTCACCAATGTTTTGGTTCATGCTCTTGGACTTCGGCTGCATGTAGCTTGGGCTAGATGCTGATGTACAGCTAGCCTTTCTCCTGTTGGGTTGGAGGGCTTTCCCCAGATTGGATAAAATGACCACCATCATTTCATGATGAGTGGAGCACTCCTCCTTCACGGTCACCTCTTCGGGGCAACTCCAGACCCATTTAGGGTCCCCCTGGCAGGGCGAAACTAGCTGTGGGGAGCAGAACTCCGCTATCCCACAGCCATACGCTATGGCACAAAACCGGAAGTCCACATTTACCACCTTAATTCTCATAGGAGCCCACTTAACCTTTCAGGAAACCAAACAATATCAGAGTACTATATTTGCATACTTGTGCTCTTCAGTGACTCATATTTAGAGAACTAGCAGTAAAGAGGTTAGCTAGTGATTAGTAGATAATACATTGTTCTAATCTCTTCTCCTCTCTTTCAATCTCCATTCTGACTCTTTTGGTGGATCAAAAGCCACCAATAGTCCAAAACAATAAAACAATAGTGCAAAAACAACCAATATACTCCTAGACTACATCAACAAAAGGGTAATATCAAGATCAAGAGAAATAACCACTCTTCTGTGTTGAACAACCACACCTAGAACATTACAAACAGTTCTTACTATATTTTAAGAAAGACATTGATAATAAGAATATGTCTGGGGAGAGAAACCACAAGATAAATGGGTTGGAAGGAAAAAAAACTTAGGAAGAATGATTGAGATGATGAGTACATTTGGTCTGGCAGAGTGGAAATGCCAGAAGATCTATCATATGGACAAATGGAGCAAACTTGTTCAGAATTGTCCCAGAAGACAAGGAAAAATGGTTTAAGTAACAAAAAAGTTAATTTTGGTTGAACATCAGGAAAATTACCCTAATGGTAAAATTTTATGAAACAAACTGTTTTGAGAGAAGTTGCCACAGGCAAGGGATTGAAGTAAATATCCAAGATCTCTTCCAACACATACATTTTATGAGATTTTTTTTCACTTTAATGAGATACTACTTTTATTGTTTTTAAAAAGATGTTTTTAAAACTGTTAGCTTTCTTCAAAATTAATGTTGTAGTAACAAACACCAAGAACAAGAAGATAGGATGAGAAATGGCTCCATTTAACTTAATCATTTAATTCAATTATGTTTATTATTTCAAAACTATCTTCAAGCATATCCTATAACTATTTAAGATAATTAAATAAAACAAAGTAACAAAGAGATAATTATATTTTCACATTCCTTTGTGAACATTGATCATTAAAAAAAATCCATAAATATAGCTCAGTGATGCAATTATACATGCTTTTCATTCTAATACAGATTGGCTTTCCATTATTGTATACCTTCAAATACCAATCTTGTACAGGGTCTTTCCAAAATTAGCAATAACTTGACAAGCTGCAACCATAAAATATCTTATTAAAAGTTTGTGCTTTGTATATGCATTTAACAATAAATACAAATTTAATAATTAAAGGATATAGCTATTTATGTTTGCATAATTTCTTCTGCTTCTTTAAAGATACATTTCCTGAAATTTATCTTTTATCATTAGTGGTAGTTGATACCCCTTACTCTGCATCCTCTCCATCATGTTCAGGAAACACTTTTGTTAACAACTGAGATCTGCAAATGCGTATTGTGCTATATATGGAAAGCTTTTTAATATGCACTGAAAGAAATTAGAAAATGACTATTTTACTCCAGTTTTCTATAACATATTTATTTCTTTCCAAAGTAATTCTTCTTGAAATACTCATAATTCCATTATTTCCATTATGTGTTTTACATTTTCAAGGAAAGTTCTTTTGCTGCTCTGCATTTCTAAATTGGGGTAAACATTCAAATATTCTGCCATAATTATTGATACACAGGTGATGTATATTTGTTTTTATAATATTTGTTTTTTCAATCTGGATTTTATATTTTTTTATATTGGTTGTTTGATTGTGAAATGTAACCCAGAATCACATTTTGTAAGATGGGTGCCTATACAAATATAATAAATAAATAATTTGAAAGTACCCTTTGTCCCTGCCCTATCCATGCTCTATTTCTGCTCAAGCATCAGATTCTGCTTTCTATCAGATCATAATAATGTTATGTAACTATTTGCACACATCTGGAAACAAGAATCTAGATAACTACATAGGAATAACAAAGGACTTTCTGTATCGCTTTGCTATCATCTAGTGGTCATCCAGAATGTTGCAAGTCAATTATAATATGCTAGCTCAACTATTTGAATGTAGTTAGATGGACAGATGGATTTATATATGTATACCAAATTTATTTTTATACACACACACACACATACACACACACACACACACACACACACACATTCCACAATTATATACAATTTATGTAAGCAATCAGAAATGTCCTCTGATTTATCCATAAATTATAATATCTTCCCATTAAACCTGTTACATAATCAAATTCATAACAATGGTCCAATATGGGACAGGAATATTTGTATTACTATTCACCTCTCTGTCCTCCAAAAATTAGTCAGTGAATGGGGGAATTACAGAACTGACGAAACAAAACAGATAAATATACATAGATTTATATTTATGGTCTTTAAATTTATCTGAGATTATTGCAGATAGCTTGGGATGTTATTTTATTTTGAAATATTCATTACTATTTTATTTCATTTCCATTTATCTCATTTGTAAAGAAATTAAGTAATGTTCTGCAATTTGATGAGATTATGGGATTTATCTGGCCATGTTAAAATTATTGCAATTTAAAGGGTTAAACAATTACAGTTTTGCATGGAAGTGCTAATGAGAGTATGATACTGCATACTGGAGTGGAAGGAACTGCTTCAAAAATGATGGAGTCATTTGAATTCTTTATCTGCTGTTTAGATAGTCTTGCAATACTTTGCATATGCCAAAGAAGGTGAAGCAGCACACCAGGTCAGTTTTAAATTCAATATTAATGTAAATAAACTTCAGTGGAATGAGGATGAATACGCCTCCCACTTGAGAAGAAACAGAGAGCAAAACTGCTAGGGGAAAAAAGCCAAAACAGTCCCCATATATTAGGGGATACCTTTGGCTAGCTTTGTTCACTGAACCCTTGCTCAGATTTATAATGTCAGACCTACTAAACATGCCTCTGCCAAGGAAGTGTCATAGTGCCTGAGAACCAAGGACATTTTACAGTAGAACTAAGGGAGTGGTGAAAGCATACTTGTGAAAGGAAGGATTATTCTGCAACTGCAAAATTGTAAAAAAAAATATGTCCATGGAGATCAGATGAACTTCGCCACTTTGGAAGAAGTTTGCAAGCACTGGTCACTTTTTGAAGAAACACAGAATGTAGGAAATGTATGATCTTGATTAGTTGAATTCTGGCACACTAATCTAAACCCAATTAAAAGACAGCTTCAGAAACAATGAACAACAATAATTTTACATTCAGAAATAATGTTTTTCATGCTGTCAGAGCTAGAAAGAGTCCTAGCAATTACAGTGCATATAAGATATAAGTTTCTTCTGCTTAAAGCAGTGGTTCTCAACCTTTTTAATGCCATGATCCCCAACCGGTCATAAGTCGAGGACTACTCAACTGGTGCAGCACCGTTTGCAGAATGGGACTTTTGGCGGGCTCAGCAGGGCAGAAACAGTCTGGACAATTCCTATTGCCTTTTGAAAGCCAATAGAATTAGACTCTATTCAAGAGAGTCTATTCTATTGGCTTTCAAAGGCCAATAGAATAAAAGGGAGTAGCACAGCTAAGGAAAAGAGGGGAAAAAATGGCGGACTGCATTGTTTGACGACCCCCGTGAAATGGTCGTTCGACCCCAAATGGGGTCCCAACCCACAGGTTGAGAACCACTGGCTTAAAGTATCATAAATGAAAAATATTAATTGGCAAGTGTAGATTTATATAATTAAAACTGGGTGTATAGTAAGATCATAGTAAAGACTGGTGGTACAGTTCTGGAATTTAGAATTGGCTCTCTGGACTATTATGCAATGTTTTATTCGACAGGGATCCCAAATTACCATTCAGATGTATTGGGTAATACCGGCAGCAACAAACAGCCCAGATTAATTCCTATTGTGATCTACCCATGTACTCAGTGGATTGAAGACTTGATTGTGCTTGCTACTTATGAACAGATTGCCTATAGACACAGACTTCATATGGACAAGTATAATACAATATGGACTCATTTATGCAAATATAGTATGTTTAAAAAGTGTGAGAATTATATAAATATATTAGACATACGCACATACTAGCATGTTTGCATTAATTATATATAGAATTGTAAATATTTACTGTTGTAATGACATATTAGAATTATATTCTAATTTTTATTGTATTTTTACACTTATTTTAAGCACTTGTTATGCATTTTTAAATATGTATGTATCTTTGTCCTTTGTTCCTTTTTATTTTTTCATAATTATTATAAAAGCAATATTTATAATAGTTTTTTTTAAAAAAAAGTCCTATTTGACATCTCCTGATTTAGCTACACTTTGATTCACCAGCATGGAGAATGCTTGATTTTAACAGTAAAACAAATATATTGACAATATATATGGGACAGCTGGCAGGAAATGGGTATAGTAACTGGTATTTTTCTCCTAGACAGGCATTTTTGTCCTGTACATTTTCTCCTTCAACTTACAACTACAACTTTATGTTGCTAAGTGAGAAATTTGTTAAGTTAGTTTTGCCCCATTTTATGACTTTTCTTGCCACATAAGTGTGTTATGTCCTGGGCCTGCTGAATCATTCAGCAGGCTCAGAGTCCCGGGCAAACCACAAGGCTGCCGGGACCAAACTGGCTGTCTCCAGCTTTGCACACATGCACAAGGCGTGAAAACAGCCTTGCATTCATTGGCTAATGCTGGCCTTTGCAAGGACACTATAAAAGGCCTGCGCGCCATTTTTTCTGTTGCTGTTTGTTGGTGAATGAATAAAGAAGACTTACTGTTCACGCTAGTGGTTTCATTGTGATGCCTTTAACCCGCAAATTTAACAGTGGCGAAGAGAGTGGGATCGCTGCAAGCAAGATTACCAACAGAAGAAGATAGGACTCACCAAGGAAGTCCTGAAGCCCTGGGAAAAGTTCGGCGTCCAGAATTGCGACTCTGCCTGCCAGTACAGAATCTCTGGAGGTGAGCTTGGCAGAAGGATCCCTTTCCAACAAAAGGTTTGCAGCGAAGGCATTGACGAAGGTTGCAGAAGGCTAAGATGTCTAAGATAGGCTGGTTGTCAGACTTTAATATTTCTCACCCAGAACATTGGAACTCGTACGTGGCGTGGGTGGAGAATTACTTCAGAGTCAATCAGATAAGAGAAGACAGCCTTAAAGTGTCTACCTTGCTGTGTGTTTGTGGACAAGAAACATTTGACATAGCAGATAATCTGGTGGCCCCGGCATTTTTGGAGTCAGTGTCTTATGTAGATTTGAAGAAGATGCTGAAAGAACATTTCCAACCTAAACTTTCAATGATTGCTTGGTGACACGCGTTTGAGCAGAGGAACCAGAGGCCTGGTGAGTCTGCTGCAGACTTTATTGCTGCCTTAAAGCAAGGCCTTGTGAATTCAAGAATCTGGAAGAGAAGCTGCAGGATCGTTTCATTTGTGGCCTAAGAAGTCATGAGCTGCAGCAGAAGATCTTCACCAAGGAAGATGTTTTGTTTCAAGATGCCTTGAGAGAGGTTGCAGCTGAAGAAGCAGTGGGCAGCACTGTGAAGGCTTTGCGGCTCGCCAGAAATCCTCCAGCCATCGTTACCGTCCATCAAGAGGTCACTTGAGAAGATCCAGAACAGGATCCTGAAGAGGAGGTGGAGAGGAGACCGAAGGAGCATTCAGACAAGGCCCCAGCATCTCCCCGGTGTTTCAGTGTGGAGGACACCACAAGCGCGCTGACTGCAGATTCCGCTCCGCCATTTGCTGGGCAAATGGCAGGCAAGGCCACATTGCTTCGTCTGTTTGGGTCACCAGAAAGTCCAGCCTCAGGAAGAATTGCTTCAGAAAGGTACCAGGGTCCCCAGCCAACACAGGGTGGGTTTCTGCACATCACGCAGGAGCATTTTAAGGACAGGAACATATAAGCCACTTGACAAAAAGCTTCACATTGACATGAAGTTTCAGGGGGTTCCCTTATCGATGGAGTTGGACACAGGGTCCACTCTATCAATCATTTCTCATGACACCTTCAAAGGATTTGCAGCAGTAGTGGCCTATGGCCTACGAGTAAAACTCAGGCCATCGAACTTAATTCTCACTGACTTCCAGAATTGCAGAGTCAGCATGAAGGGAGAGGCCATGCTCAAGGTGCAGTGTAAGGCTTTTGAAGGCC
Organism: Crotalus tigris; assembly: GCF_016545835.1. NCBI lineage: Eukaryota > Metazoa > Chordata > Lepidosauria > Squamata > Viperidae > Crotalus > Crotalus tigris. Next base: position 235,826 of record NW_024097800.1, read on the forward strand.
TACTAGATGTGGTAGTTGGGGATGATCGCACGAGTCTCATTGGACTTGATTGGTTCGAGGCTCTTGGAATCCATGTGACTGGGCTTCACAGCATGCAAACATCAGGCCTTGCAGAAGTCTGCAAAGAGTTTGCTGATGTGTTTAGCCCAGAGCTTGGCTCATACAAGGGGCCTGCCATTGCCTTACGTTTAGACCGAGCTATCACACCCATTAGGATTAAGCCTAGAAGAGTGCCTTTTGCTCTCAAAAGCAAAATTGATGCAGAGCTGGACAAGTTGCTCCAGCAGGTCATCTTAGAACCTGTGGACTCTAGTCCATGGGAAACCCCCATTGTAATGTCTCTGAAGGCTAACGGAGAAATCTGGATTTGTGCGGACTATAAATGTACACTGAACAAAGTGCTACAACAGCATGCATATCCAGTGCCTTTGGTGAGCCACATTCTGGCCTCCCTCAAAGGGGGGCAAATTTTTGCAAAACTTGACTTGGCACAGGCCTACCAACAGTTACCTGTTGACGAGGCAACAGCTGAAGCTGAAACAATTGTAACGCACCAGGGAGCCTTTAAGGCCAAAAGACTACAGTTCGGGGTTAATGTTGCCCCTGGTATATTCCAAACTGTAATGGAGCACATGCTCTGTGGTATTCCTGGGGCCTGTCCCTACTTCGATGATGTCCTCATTGCTGGGGAGTCATCTCTAAACTTAGCTGAAAGATTAAGCGTTGTCTTGCTTTGTTTCCGCCAAGCGGGTCTGAAGCTGAAGCAAGATAAATGTAAAATTGGAGTCACCTCCACTGAATTCTTAGGCTTCAGAATTGATGCTCAAGGTATCCACCCTGCTGAATCCAAGCTCCAAGCAATTCAGCAGGCCCCAAGTCCCAAGTCCAAAAGTGAACTTCAGGCTTTTCTGGGACTCTTAAAGTTTTATCGTGCATTAATTCTCCACAAGGCTGCAGTGGCTGATCCATTATACCGGCTCTTGGATAAACAGGCTCCATGGCAGTGGACAAAGGTCCATGAAAGGAGTTTCAACGAGGTTAAGGCCTTGCTCTCTTCAAATACGGTCTTAGCGCATTTCAATGAGCAATTGCCAGTGTGCATCGCATGTGATGCATCCCCTTATGGGGTGGGAGCAGTACTTAGTCACCTGAAGGCTGATGGGACACAAGTCCCTGTGGCCTACTATTCAAGGACTCTATCATCTACAGAGTGTAATTATGCCCAGATTGACAGAGAAGCCTTGGCCATAGTGGCTGGCATAAAGAAATTGCGTGATTTCTTATATGGCCACCACTTCACGGTCTATACAGACCATAAGCCTCTGCTGGGTTTGTTTACCACAAACAAGCAAACCCCTCACATAATATCTCCTAGAATGCTGAGATGGTCAATTTCCTGTCAGCATATGACTATACACTGATACACAAACCTGGGAAAGAAATGGGCCATGCAGATGGCCTCAGCAGATTACCTCTACAAAAGATAGAGGTGGATCCTGCCCTTGCCATTCACATCCTCTCCATTCAGGAGTTGCCTGAATCTCCCCTCAATGCTAGGGATGTGGCTGCAGGAACTGTCTGATCACACGCTTACACATGTGCTGACATGGGTGCTGTCATGATGGCCTGACATGTGTCCAGGTACTGAGTTTCAAAGCTTCTGGCAAAGGAAGCACGAGCTTTCCACTTTCAAAGGGTGCCTTTTATGGGGTAGCAGGGTAGTCATGCCAGCTTCATTGAGGACTAGAGTCTTGATCTCTCTGCATGAGGGACATCCAGATGAAAGCACTTGCGTGCACTCATCTCTGGTGGCCTGGGCTCGATAAAGCCATCGAGGCCCAAGTTCACGGGTGCCAAGTGTGCCAACAGTCCAGGCCTGAAGTGCCTCAGGCCCCTGTACATAGGTGGGAGGAAACACAAGCCCCTTGGTCAAGGGTACATATAGATTATGCTGGGCCCTTTCAGGGACAATTCTTCCTTCTCCTCGTTGACAGCCATTCCAAGTGGCTAGAGGTTGTGCCTGTTTCCTCCACTACTACTGCTAGGACTATCCAGGTGTTGAGAGGAATCTTTGCCTCCCATGGACTTCCAGATGTCCTGGTCTCAGACAATGACCCCCAATTCACTTCTTCTGAGTTTCAGGCTTTTCTACAGGCCAACTTGATCTGGCATGCAACTTCAGCACCATTTCATCCATCTTCCAAAGGCCAGGCAGAGAGGATGGTGGACACTACCAAAGATGCTCTCAAGAGAATCACATATGGCAGCTGGCATCACAGGTTAGCTGATTTTCTTCTTTCACAACGCACCACACTTTGCACAGCCACAGGAAAGAGCCCAGCAAAACTCTGCTGGGATCGCCGCCTCATCACAAAACTGGACAGGTTGCACCCAGACTGGGTGGCTTCACAGGTATCACAGCCACAGGCACCTAGGAGACTACAGGTGGGTGATCTGGTCTGGGCAAGGAATTATGGACCTGGACATCTCTGGGTCACAGCAGTGATATACAAGGTTTCTGGGCCGCTGTCATATGAAGTGGCCTTGGATGATGGGCGCATCATCCGACGTCACATAGACCAACTGTGCTGGAGGCTTCCCAGCAACACTTCCGCTCCTGGCTCTGCTCTCGGGGGGGGGAGGAGTACCATAATCACAATTCTGGACCAGTCTCCCTGCTCTAGTGGTTCTTCACATGCTGCCGCACATGTTCCAGTGGCAGAAAGGGGGCATTCGCACACTTCAGCTATTGCTCCAGGCAGGGAGTCTCCAGAAAGGGGGTTTGCCATGGAAGCGGCTCTTGACTCTGGCACCTCCGGCACATACATGGGGGCCATGGGTTATTGGAACATATCAGCCCTCAGGCCACTCCAGATGCTGGTCTTAAGCTCGAGGGACAGTGCTCCCAAGAGGGGTCCATTGTGGACTTGGGGGATTCCACCCCACCACTGGACTTGGAGAATTCTACCCCCCCAAGGAACGCTGGCTTGGATTTAGTGGATCCAGCCAGTCAGCAGCTGGGTGGGTCACCTGGGTCTTTGGGGCATCAAAGTCCCGGCCTGCCTAGCCTGGCAGGCGAGCTGGGAGGCCAGGCACACACACTGGCCATAAGAAGGTCACAGCAGGCCAAGAGTCCACCCAAACATCTTAAGGACTATGTGAGGTTTCTGTCAAGCCAAGGGAATCTTGCCAGTTCTTAAGCATATGCAGAATAAACACTCAGGTGAAGGGTGTTACAATTCAGTGTATTATTTTGTTGTATTTTTTTTTGTATAATTACAAATGTAAGATTGCTCTGCCTATGTGCAGGCATCATTCAGCAGGCTCAGAAATGTTGCAAAGGGTCCCGGGCAAACCAGAAGGCTGCCCGGGACCAGAATGGCTGTCTCCAGCCTTGCACACATGTGCAAGGTGCGAAAACAGCCTTGCATTCATTGGCTGACACTGGCCTTTGCAAGGCCACTATAAAAGGCCTGCGCATCATTTTTTCTGTTGCTCTTTGTTGGTGAATGAATAAAGAAGACTTGCTGTTCACACTACTCGTTTCATTGCAATGCCTTTAACCCGCAAATTTAACAAAGTGAATCACTGCAGTTGTTAAATTAGTAACAGGGTTGTTGTGAATCTGGTTTCCCCGTTGACTTTACTTGTCGGAAGATTGAAAAGGTGATCACATGTCCCAGGACACTGCAACTGTTATGTCCCGAGCCTTGCAAACGGGCTCGGGGCGTTTGCAGGCAGTCGGCTCGGGGCGTTTGCAGGACCAGACAGGCTGTCGCCAGTGCCTGTGCGCATGAGTGGGTGCTGGCGCGGGAAAAGTAACACATTTACCCGGGAACTGCCTATATAAGAGGCTAGGAGCTTTTGGGCGTTGCTGAAGCCTTCACTTGTAAACTGAACACAGAATAAAAGGAAACCTGAGAACTACAACTGCTTCTCGCGTCTGCTTTTCGCCAAGGACTCAACACTGGTGACGAGGATGGGATGCCTTACATCGCCTGGAAAGGAAGAGGTGTAAGCTTACCCAAGTGAGTCCTGAGCGGCGGAACGACAGAACGGCGTTGACTCGGCAGCTACCCACCAATCCAGTGCGCATTCGGGGGTAGGCTGGCTGATAGACCCGTCTCCTGAAATGGCAAAGGTTGGAAGGCTTTCGGAGTTCGACGTCTCACATCCAGAGCGGTGGGAGTCCTACGTAGCCAGGGTGGAAAATTACCTCAAGGTGAACCAAGTGAGGGAAGATAGCTTGAAGGCTGCCACCCTGCTTTGTGTCTGCGGTCAAGACGCCTTCGAAATCGCAGAGAACCTTGCAGCACCTGTCCCATTAGAGTCTGTCAGCTACGCAGATCTAAAGAAGCTATTGAAGGAGCACTTCCAGCCCAAAATATCCGTCATCGCATGGCGCCACATCTTCGAGCAGAGGGATCAACGATCCGGAGAGTCGGCCAATGAATACATCGCCGCATTGAGGAAGGCCGCCAAGCACTGCGAGTTCAAGGACCTCGAAGAACGACTGAGGGACCGATTCGTGTGCGGCTTAAGGCATCGAGATCTACAACAGAGGCTTTTCGCCAAAGAAGACTTGTCCTTCCAAGATGCCTTAAGAGAGGTCACCGCAGAAGAAGCAGCAGGCAGCGCCGTCAAAAACATGCGGCCGATCAGGAACAGTCCAGATGTTGCATCCGTGCACCAAGAGGACGTCCAAGGGAACTCTGAGGAGGATCCGGACGAGGAAGTCGACCGTCTCCACCCCACGAAGGAAGGGAATCAGAAAGGAAGCTCTGCAGTTCCCCTCAAGTGCATCGGCTGTGGAGGTCGCCACAGGAGAACCTACTGCAAATTCTGCTCCGCTATCTGCCGGGCGTGCGGGAAACAAGGACATATTGCAGCTGTGTGTCTGGGCCGACGAAAGGTACAACTTCAGGAAGAACTGCGCCTGAAAGGTACCAGGGTCCCCAGCCAGAATAGGGTAGGGTTTTGCGCTTCGCGAAGAAGCATCTTCAGGACAGGCACACACAAGCCCATCAAGAAAAAGCTGTCACTCAAGGTGAAGCTACAAGGGGTTCCATTAACTATGGAACTAGACACGGGGTCTGCCCTTTCAATCATATCCTTACATACATTTAGGAAGATTTGTTCCGGCAGTGGAACTCAGGCTAAATTAAGGCCTTCAGACATTGTGTTAACAGACTTTCAAAATTCGAGAGTGTGTGTTAAGGGGGAGGCCACCCTTAACGTACAGTATAAGAATTTTGAAGGTCCACTAGACATATTAGTAGTAGGGGGTGAACGAACGAGTCTCATAGGACTCGATTGGTTTGAAGCCTTGGGGATACACGTCACGGGGCTCAACAGCTTACAAACACTCGACCTACAGGAAGTCTGCAAAGAATTTGCAGATGTCTTCAGCCCCCAGCTGGGCACATTCAAGGGACCTCCTGTGTCCTTAAAACTAGACCCCACTGTCACACCCATTAGAATTAAAGCAAGAAGGGTCCCTTTTGCTTTAAAGAGTAAAATTGACACTGAGTTAGACAAACTGATCCAACAGGGAATCCTAGAACCTGTTGATTCCAGCCCTTGGGAGACCCCCATTGTCACGCCTCTAAAGGCAAATGGGGACATTCGCATTTGTGCTGACTACAAATGCACTCTTAATAAGGCATTGCAGCAACATGCCTATCCTGTTCCTGTGGTCAGTCATATTCTGGCCTCCCTCAAGGGGGGGCGCGTTTTTGCAAAGCTTGACCTAGCTCAAGCGTATCAACAGCTGCCTGTTGATGATGCTGCTGCTATAGCTCAGACTATTGTGACCCACAGGGGAGCCTTTAAGGTAAAAAGGCTACAGTTTGGAGTGAATGTCGCTCCTGGGATTTTCCAAAGCGTAATGGAAAACACACTACGGGGCATACCGGGGGTTTGCCCCTACTTTGATGATGTCTTAATTGCAGGAGACTCCACACACATTCTAGCTGAAAGGCTAAGGGCTGTTCTGTTAAGATTCAGGAAAACAGGCCTCAAGCTCAAAAGAGACAAATGCAAAATTGGGGTGCCTTCTACTGAATTTCTGGGATTCAAAATTGATGCTGCTGGGATTCACCCTGCTGAATCCAAACTAACTGCCATTTTAGAAGCACCTAGGCCAAAGTCTAAGGCCGAACTTCAGGCCTTTCTGGGCCTCCTGAATTTCTACAATTCCTTTCTTCCACATAAAGCTAGTGTAGCTGAGCCTCTTCACAGGCTATTAGACAAACAAGCAGTGTGGCAATGGTCACAAACACATGAGGCTAGTTTCAATGAGGTCAAGGCCTTACTCACTTCTAACAGTGTACTTGCACACTTCAATGAGTCCCTTCCTGTGTGCATCGCTTGTGATGCTTCCCCTTACGGGGTAGGAGCCGTCCTGAGCCACCTCAGGTCTGATGGAACTCAGGTTCCTGTTGCATATTACTCCAGAACACTGTCTTCTGCTGAGCGCAACTACACTCAGATAGACAGGGAGGCTCTGGCTGTTGTTGCTGGAATTAAAAAATTCCATGATTTCTTGTATGGCAGGCATTTCACGGTCTTCACTGACCATAAGCCTCTGCTGGGACTGTTTACCACACGTAAACAAACTCCCCAAATCATTTCCCCTAGAATGCTTAGGTGGTCTATTTTTCTGTCTGCATATGATTTTTCCTTCCTCCACAAGCCTGGGAAAGAAATGGGCCATGCTGATGGCCTCAGTAGATTGCCCCTGCCAGTAGTAGAAGCTGACCCTGCGCCAGCTGTCAACATTCTATCCATCCAAGCCTTGCCCGAGTCCCCTCTGAATGCCAGGGATGTCGCCGCTGAAACAGGCACAGATCACACACTTTCACGTGTCCTTTCTTGGGTTTTGTCTGGATGGCCTGAGCACTGCCCTAGTCCTGAGTTTCAGAGTTTCTGGTGCAAAAGAAATGAGTTGTCCACTTCTCAGGGTTGTCTGCTTTGGGGAAACAGAGTTGTCATTCCCACCTCAATGAGGACTAGGATCTTAGAGTCCCTCCACGAGGGTCATCCTGGCATTGTTCGCATGAAGGCCCTTGCGCGCAGCCACTTGTGGTGGCCTGGTTTAGATAAGGACATTGAGGCTAAGGTGCATGCATGCCACCTGTGCCAGCGCTCTCGCCCAGAGATGCCCCAAGCTCCTGTGCATAGATGGGAGGATACACAGTCCCCATGGTCTAGGGTGCACATTGACTACGCTGGGCCCTTTCAGGGCCAGTTCTTCTTGGTCCTCGTTGACAGTCATTCAAAATGGCTTGAGGTTGTACCTGTCTCATCCACCACCACTGCAAAGACTATTCAGGTACTGAGGGGGATTTTTGCTGCACACGGGCTCCCAGATGTCATCGTCTCTGACAACGGCCCTCAATTTACTTCCTCCGAATTCCAAGCTTTCTTACAGGCTAACATGATTCGTCATGCCACGTCTGCACCCTTCCACCCGTCCACCAACGGTATGTCTGAACGCATGGTCCGCATCACAAAGGACGCCTTGAAAAGACTCACCTATGGGGACTGGCATCACAGGTTGGCTGACTTTCTCCTTTCTTACCGCACCACACCATCCACTTCTACAGGGAGAAGCCCAGCTGAACTTCGCTGGGGGCGCAAACTTACTACGAAGCTTGACCGGTTGCATCCGGACAGACTGCCTTCATCTACCTCACATCCTAGGGCACCTAGACAACTACTTGTGGGTGCCCCGGTTTGGACTCGCAATTACGGGCCTGGTCATACATGGGTCCCCGCTTCTATTTCCAGGGTCACAGGTCCTCTCTCCTACGAGGTAGCCCTGGACAACGGTCGTGTCCTGCGTCGGCACATCGACCAACTCCGCCCTAGGCGGGACCTTTCAGATGAGACTCCTGGGTCTTTTCCAGGGGGGGAGGGGGACCCTTTAGAGCAAAGGGAGGGGCACGAGCTGCTGCCCACCTCCAATCATGGAGCCACAAACAGCCCATTCCAAGATTCCGCGAGTGCCCCAAACAGGAATTCTAAGAGCCTATCCAACTACCAGGCATTCACGCCTACTCCAGCCAGGGAGTCACCCCGGGGGTACAATCACTATTCACCTGCACAGCACAGTACTCCAGTCAGGGAGGATACCCGGGAGCATCCCAATAAATCATACCCCGCAAGAGAGCTGGCACATAATCCCCAGAGTTGGCCTGACCTTACCCCAAGTCCTACAGGGGGTCAAACTTACAGGGAGGTGGTCGAGGAACCAAGTCCCGACCGCAACACCTCTAGCCCAAATCAGGGAGTAACTGAGTTTTGGGAAGGTACAGAGACCCACACGAGCCCGGACACAGAACGGGGCTTAGGGATTGGACAGCCTCCTGACAGGTCTTGGACGGACCTAGGAGGTTCTATAGAGACGCCCAGCAGTGGCTATCACTTCAAGGGGCCCGAGGGCCTACAGCTAGGCAGGTCAACCAGGTCACAAAGTGACAGAAGCCCTGGCCTGACGAGCCCGGTGGGCGAGCAAGCAGGCCAGGCATCGGGGCACAGTCCTTGGAAGGCACCAAGGCATGATAAGGAGAACAGGCTCACGTCTCCCCTCAGTCAGGGAACACCTGTCAGAAACCCAGAGCTGAGAAGGTCACAGAGAGCAAGGAAATCTCCTAAATACTTAGAGGATTACATAACATTGCTGGCCAAACAAAAGCCAGTAAACAGTAGGAGCACTGGGGAGTAGAACACTGCATCAAGAAATAATTGTATGTTGGTAGTAGTCTTAGCCCGGGGGAAAGGGGTGTTATGTCCCGAGCCTTGCAAACAGGCTCGGGGCGTTTGCAGGCAGTCCCAGGCAGGTGCAAGCTGCCTGGGACCAGACAGGCTGTCGCCAGCGCCTGTGCGCATGCGGGGGTGCTGGCGCGGGAAAAGTAACACATTTACCCGGGAACTGCCTATATAAGAGGCTAGGAGCTTTTGGGCATTGCTGAAGCTTTCACTTGTAAGCTGAACACAGAATAAAAGGAAACCTGAGAACTACAACTGCTTCTCACGTCTGCTTTTCGCCAAGGACTCAACAGCAACCATCATAAATGTGAGTCAGTTATCAAGCATCCAAATGTAAATCACATGACCATGGGGAAGCAGCAACAGTCATAAGTATGAAAAATGATCATAAGTCACTCTTTCAGTGTGATTGTAATTTTGAACGGTCACTAAGTAAACTGTTGTAAGTTCAGGACTACCTGTACTACAAATACTTTCTCATTATTTTTTACTCAAATAGTGTTTATTTTGAAGTAATTCACATGGCAGTCCAAGGGAGGTTCTATTAAAATCTAAGATATAAAGTTTCCTAATCATACTTTTGTCCCCACCATTTTTTGTGGCTATAGTCCTACTAGGCTCAAGGCAGAAATGTCCAGACTCAAAGTATCCTACTTGCAACGCTCTGAAATCCTGGATAGCAGATTTGATGGTGAAATAGAAAGCCAACTGGATACTAATAGACATGTCAGTGAGCTGCTCTGTTCTGAGAAAAAGGTAGTGCATTTGAACTCTAGACTCCAAGGCAGATGTTAATTTTAGTTAAGCAACAAGGTTTTAATATGATATACAGAGCAATATATGCTCTGTCTAGGAAGACAAGAGTAAATGATATTCAGTAAAAGCAGCTAAGCATAAATCAGATGATCAATTATACCTCTGATCTTTAGAAACAGAACCTATTAACTGTACTTAAATACTTTCAGATTCAGTTAGACTTCATTTAAAACTACTCTATAGCAATTTACTCTGGGGACCATTAGCTATAAAATCGGTTTCTAATTCATATTATTCTGACTTCCAAGCATCTTAAAGATACAACCTTCAATATATTTGCCTTAAAACATATTAGAATATAGTAACTATATAGTAAAGTGGGGGGGAGATGATTTAAGAATAAAATTATACTACATGAAGAAATATAAATATAGGAAAAAAGACAGTTCAATCTTATCCTGAAATAAAATTCTAAAAATTAATAAAGAATGAATATATTTCTATTATTATTGCCTTCATGTTATTTGCCTCTCAGAAAATAATCTTTTAAGCAATACAAAGTCCCACTTTTTTCTGTTTAGGTGCTTCATTTGTTTTCAATTTTATCCAATATTTAAAAATATTTTTAAACTAAACCAAGCAATTAAACTAGTGTTATGAATCTCGATGTAGTTGTAACAGATAACCTTAATATTCAATATTAAATAACAAACCTTTCCAGAATAATTGAGTACGTGCCACAGCCAGAAAATATAGGATTAAAATAAGGAGTAAGATTACTACATTAAAAAGTGTTTGTGGTCTCTCTTACCATGTAGAATCATACTCAGTTGCATTTGCATAGACACTACTGAGAGCACTATTGTGCTTTCCTTATCCTGATTATAAGTACAGTACCATTTTACCTCACTTTACACCACTTACTGGTGACCAGGATTCAGCATTGAACATATTTTTTAATTTTCTTGCATGCATTGCCTAGAACTATTAGGATGAAAAAATGCCACATGAATCATACTATTAAATTCATGATTGCATATTGTACATCATCTTGCCTTTTTAATGCCAACAACAAGTTCTTTTCCTTATCTGTGTGCTTATCAGTTTACCTAAATGGATTTTACTCAATCTAGCCTATCATGCTGGTCTTTGGAGGGTAAAATCTGCTTGATGGTAGGCCCCACATTACTGCAGAGAGTTAGAAAAATGACCTTGATGAAGATATTTGGGCTCTGTTATCTAAGCAACATGGTATAAAATATTTTTAAGTCCAAAACAAACAGATACATTTAGAAAACCACCCCTAATTCATTGAAATATAAGAAGAAGGTGGAAGAATAGCACAATAAGACATGTAGGATTCTGTATTATAGCCAATCTCAAAAGAAAAGTAGTTGTTGATGCCCTGTGGAATTAAATTCATAATCTGGTCTATTAGTGGGGTTGACAGTCACAGTACAAGCACTTTCCCTTTGGGACCGCATTTCACATCACATAAACATAAAACAAGAAGGAGGATTATAATGTACTCCTATGTCCACCATCTTGTGGATTTAGCCCCATCTTCCCCAGGTGCTCGTGCAAGTACATTATTTTTTTCAGATTTCAGATTAACTAAAACATCTCTTTGCCTTGGTCCACCTGCCATCAGTTCTTCTTACTATGTGACCATCCCATTTCCATTTCAATTATTTTACTCTCTTAATGATATTGTATACTTTTGTTTGTTCTCCATGTGCAGGTCTTTCTATCTTGTCTTGTAATGCTGAACATGTATCTTTCCATGGCCCTTTGCGTCACTCGTAGCTTTTGTATCACTTGTCAGGTTAGTGTCCATGTTTCACTGGCATATGTCAGAGAAGGTAGCATACCCTGATCTAAAACTTTTCTTTTCCCGTGTGTGTGTGTGTGTGTGTGTGTGTATTTATTTATTTAAACAAATTCATTTGGCTGCCCATTTAACCAGTGAAATTCTGGATGGTGAACAATGATAAAAATACAGTACACACTCTATCAATTGAAAAAAAAACATAACCAACATGTTACATGCAAATATCCAGAAACGCCAGAGCTCCATTCTTCCCAACCTTGGGGGAAAAAATCCAAGTCTTCATAGCCTTCTGGAAGGTCAACAGGGTTGTGGTTACCCACATTTATGGGGTCATGCTGTTCTATAAGGCGGGTGCCAAAACAGAAAAGCCACTCTGATCATTCCTTGAACACTTTTATCACTCCATCTATCACTGCCGTCATAAGAACAGAGACACAGAGGGAAGAAAGAAAACATACGTTTTGGTACATAGGTAGCGTGATATCAGACAACATTGACAGCCAAAGCATAGCTCTAGGCTTGTAATTATTGGTGTCAGGTTCTTTGGAGAGGTCTTATGACTTAATAGGTTATTGGGTTTAAGAACTGAAGACCCATTCTTGAAGTGTAAATGATATACTGGATTGCTGCTTTGTTAGAAGAAAATATATATAAAGTCAGCAGAAAAAAAATAAGATGAATAAGCAGTTTGGTCAGGTACATTTATTTTCCTACAGTCTCTATACTGAATAATTCAATTAGTAGGTGAAAAGTGGTCATGAAATATGTTGTACTCTTCACTACAGAGGGAAATCACTCCCTCAGAGTCTATAAATGGCTCTCTATAGATGCAGGAAAGGATTGCCCAACCTGGAGCAGCAGATAGCTCTTAGAGAAGGCTAGCTTTTTTCACCCATCACTGGATCTCTCCATTTCTCTATGTACAAGAAAAGCCAGCATCTTTCTTTATGAACAGAGGAAAGAACCATTTGATAAAAGAAAAAACCGAATCTCCTCTTTTATGGTCCAATCTATTAATGATGGAATTAGAGCTCTTCAGAGGATTCAGAACCTCCATCCAGGTATAATATACTGTAGCCCTTGGGAAGTAGCTCAGAGGCACTCCAGCTGATAGTAAAAGTAGTTCCCAGTCTGCTGTGAAAAATCAAAGCTGCCCTGATTCTGCAATAAAGGTTTCTCAAGGTTTGATCGCAGCAGAATTCATTTCCTGAATCAAAGTTGAGTTCTGGCATAACTTTGAATATGTTATTTTTGGAGCAAGAAATGAAGAATGAACAAGAAAACTCCTCACCCTCTATCCTCTTATTGCTATAATTTACAATACTAAAGAATTATGATGCACCAGGGAATCATTAACAGACAAGTAGAAAAAGAATTCACCTGAATAAACACTGATGAAAGCATGACATTAATTGCTTCCTCTGGGACTGCAGTATAGCACTTTTAATAATCTGGAGGCATCTTGACAGCTTTTGTCTCCAATATCTCACTTCAGATTATTGCCAAGGAAATACATAACATCATCCTTGCTTCCTAAGCAGTATTTTATTACCTCCTACGTTTTTGCAAACAAAGAAACTGTAAAAGGTAACTGTAGGATTTATGCAATTTTGTTCTGCTAATGGTTTGTGAATGGTGAAATGTAATTATTCACTCAAAAGAGGTGTTATTGGTCATGAGTATTAAGCATAAAGCATTATTGGTTTTTTTCCCCCTCCACTTGGGAACCTCAAGAGATTTGGCCAATTACAACACAATCACTGGAGTGGCTAAGGTCAACATTTTTCACCTTTTAAAACATTTTGGGGACCTGTTTTTCAGTAGCAAATGTCTATTATGTAGCAACTGTGACCTGAATAACATGTCTTTGCTATAAGTTCTCAAAAAACAAGAGATATATTAAAGATAAATTGAGTGCATGTGGTGGTGATGGGTAAGGAATTCATGTTTCAAAAATAAACTGCAAAATAGCTTTCACTGGAACAAGTGGGAACTTTCAGTTTTAAATAGCAGCTATCCATCTCCTTTATTCAGTAGGACACACGAAAAGCAGTCTAAACATCCCATCAAGTATGACCCCTTCAAACAATTGTAAAATGTTATCACAAATACCAGTAGTTAAGAAGTATTACTTTGTATTATCCAACAAAATAACTTTAGCTCCCCTGCCATGTGTGAGTCAACATTATTATTTATCTAGCACTACCCAATCCTTTTGGAAGAAGTTGATGGTTGTACCCTATTTTGCTCCATGTTGCCTATGGATTGGAACAACCTCTCTCTAGAAATTAGATTGATCTTTTTGGCAATGGTCTTCTGGAAACTAGAGAGGCCTATATTCTTCTGGAGGCCTTTGAGAATGTGATTGTGTGCCATCATTACTGCAGACAGAACCTGTGCTATGAAGCCTCCATTATCACTGAAGACAGATGTCAACAAAATCTGAGAGAAAACCATGAGTGGTGTCACAGAATAACACCCACAGTTATTTTAATAATGGACTTCCAGTGCTCCCATTGTGCTAGACTCTAGGCTCCCTGTTTGGGACTGCACAACAGCATGTCTTCTTTGAACCTGGAAGACTAACATATATTATGTGTTTACCCTTTAATGTTATTGTTAATGTGGATTTTGATTGTGGGTTTTGATTCAGTTACTCATTTTGGGATATTTATATTATTTGGGTTATTGATTACATTTATTTATTTTTCTTGGCATGGCTGCTTCATTGTAATCATAATTTTAGCAATAAAATGATAGGAAAAAATAGAAAAGAAGAAGAATGATCATCAGAAATTATCAGCAATTGTAATCCTATGTGACTCAGTCATGACTGGGTTTAAACTGAAGTGTCAAAGAGGGCTTGATTTGAATCATGATTCAAAATTCAAGGGTAACTTCATTTTCAACTATTTTGATATTTGACTTAAAAATGATTTGTCTGTAAACTATAATGATTTATCTGTGAGCATATAATGGAAAATCTAGCTTCAGCTGTTTTATTTTAGGTCTGTGTGTCAAGAGAATAGCAATATGGTAGACCTTCAGGAAGGATTAACCCTAGAGTTTTAGCTGGCTATTTTCCTAACCCCTTTTCAACATTATGTACCACACACACATATACATACATACATACATACATACATACATACATACATACATACTTGAAAATACTTCATTTGCCCTTTTTAAGGGAAGATTTAGCAGACTTGAAACACTGCAAAAGTGCAGCTTTGGCACCTCCTACGAAAGACTATCATTCTACTAACTCTGTATTAGTTACTTACTGAAATATTGGTTATTTATTAGAGGCAGCAAAAGAAGCCTGCAATGCAGAAGAGCAAGTAACAGAGAAAAAGACTGGCACAGAGGAAACAGAATTTACAGCCATAACAGCAGACAGCTCATAGTATTGAACTACGATTGATGCCACAAACCCATTGTCAGCCACAGAAAGTGCCTGGGCATCTTTGAGCTAGCTATATTTTCTTGGAAAAAATATATACAGGATAAATGTACTATCCTATACTGTGTGTGTGTGTGTGTGTGTGTGTGTGTGTGTGTACATACACATACACACACATATATGCAGGAAGTTTTTCAGACAGATGTCTAATTGATTACACCTTGACATTTTTTAACTGCTATACTGCAGTTTTACTTTTTACAATCTCTTTTGCCTTGCAGCCCCCAACTAGGGGCGTTAAGCAGGCTCAAGTCGCAACTGCGAAACATTACAAATCCAAATTTCTTTTTCTGACAAAGAATTAAAGAATTAAATTGGGAGACTAAGATGGCCATTTCGATCTCATTCTGCTCTCTTCAGTTAGCCACACCCTTTATGGGATTCGAACCTAGGCAGTTTACATACTAGGCAGTGATTTAACCACCAAGCTACAAGCTCTCCTTCAAGGTTTCTTACTCCAAGATTTTTTCCCTCCGAGCTTTTTGCTTCTGCGCATGCCATCTCAGAAACAAGCTTCTCTGAATGTAATGCTATACATATGGAGTGATAACAGGTGGAGAGCCTCAAACTCCTGTATTTAAGATTCTGATCCCTGTTTATTTCTGGGAAGCAGGATAGAAAAGTTCAGCTTAAAATTGTACCAAGGAAGGAGACCATATGCTTAAAGCCCGTTAGTAACTGACAATGAGGCATAGTAGAACAGCAATAAATCATTTCATTTTCTATTATCTATAACTATAGTTCCCTCTTGTATCTGCATAAATATGCAAGATGATTTCACCTTAAGACTGTCCAACAGTAAGGCAATTATCTGGGAGAACCTCTTTATATTCTGAGCCTCTGGACAGGACCTGTCTTAATTGCAACAAACCTTCTTATCTGTATTAGAAAATAAAAACAGTTATAGTATGCTTAAAACTTTAGCATATATAATCTTCCCCTTTATGCCTCAGACAATAAAAATAAGATGCTCCAACTTAAATGTCATCTACTTTATTTCAATAAAAGCATGCTAAAATACTTCAGGAATATAAAGGGCCCATATGTTGATTACCATTATTATAGCTTCTGATCTAGACAGCTGGAATTCCACTATTGTTATTTTATATACTGCCAACTTCTAAGAATCTGGCTACAAAAGTAATACAGTTTGAGACCCCAAGAGAAGAAAGTGCTGAAGGAAGAGTTTAGTGAAAGCAAGAAGAGGTAGCCTAGTCCAGATTAAGACACAGACTCACTGGAAGTCTACAGTACCTAGGAATTTAGTCTTACAGTTTTCAAAATTAATGAAAACTTGAGCTTAGTTCACATATAGTTGTATTCATTAAAATGTACTAAAATTTTAAAATTAATTTTTAATACATTCGCTCTTGTTGCATAAGGTTGAGATTTTTTCACTACTGAAACACATTAAACTTCCAGATATCTATGTGGTTCTTGCTTCTTTATTTTGCCAATTACATAGGGCTTGACATATATATCAGTAGTACAGTTTGATAATTCTTAACTAAAGTGGACAATATTAAGTCTTTATGATATATATGGCCTAAGCCCATTCTTTTTCTCTTTCCCAGAAATCAAAAAATGGAGATTCCAGGATCAAATATTTAAACTTAGTCTTTTACAATGAATTTTTTGATGATCCTCAGAAAATCAAAATCTTCTTTCCTAATTTAGTTCACCAGTCAAAATAATTAAATGTTTGTAAATTAATTTTCTTGAACAGCTCATACAGTATTAATGCTAAATAAATAATGATCAGTGACAATGACTAAAACTACCATAGACAACTATATGATTAAAATTCTACAGTAGTATTTTGCTGCCCACTAAGCAGTGAATGGCTCAAAGAGAGGCACAAAATTCAACAATTCAACAATTCAACAATTTACTGATGGGAACAACTCTACCTGCCAAAAAATTATGAAGCTTGGATCAAAAGGGGATTGCATAATTGAATTTATCACATAAACTAAAAAGAACAGCTAAAATATGTCTTGTGTTACTTGCCTAAATAAGCTATCTATTTGAAATATAAGTTCATCAGCTGAATAAGGAAATCAGCACGAATCCAATTTGATAGTCAAATTTATTGACAATGTTTATTGACAATGTTTTTAAGAAACAAAATTTGAACTAATAGAAGCTTTATTTAGAAATGAAATGGATTTCATTTTATTGCTCTAATGAAGATGTGAACTTAGTTCATATATTGTTGTATTCATTAAAATGTACTAAAAGTATTAAAATTATTTTTTTAATATTTTGCTATTGTTGCATAAAGTTGAGATTTTCTGAAACAAAAGAATGCTGGAAATCTACCAAAGAAACTGCAAAGGAGATGTATTTGCAGTGTTCTTCGAAAAGAGCAGCAAGAACCAAATATCCTTTTTTGTGGTCTAGTCGGGATTTATGTTCAAAGCACAAATGTGTTGCTAATTTTCACTGTCCAATGCCAGCCCGTAACAATTACTGCTTGAAGCTAACAAAGGATTAATTCTCTCCCACCCTACGAATACATTCCATATGCAGAAGCTGACCAGAGAGGTAAATAGATTTTATCTGAACATTGGCAGTGTTCAAGTTGAAGCATGTGGCATACTTTATCCTCCAATGCCTCATCTTAATTTTGGTCGTCCCTGAACCTATCATCCACAGATTTTGAAATTTATTCATTATATTCTTTTAACTATTGTTCATTTATAAGAAAACTACATGAACAAGATTTATGGGAAAATTCAACTACTATTATTTTATCCATTCTGCCAGAAAACATAGGAGATATGCAATTAAATATTTAAAACTTGCCATGTCTATCCTGCATGGTTCTACCAATTCTTTCACATCAAAGATTCAGTGAAGGGATATGTTCTCAAAATAATTTATCACATAAGGTCATTAATTCTGAAATATAGCATATATGAGTACCAGATATAATCCTAAATAGCCTAAGACAGAATCCAATATGAATCCTGAACCTCTGCTAAGTTCTTAGTAGTACATTTATATTTTATGTTAGTGATTTTGTGTTTCCTGTATTTGTGGATTCTCTAAGAACATTATATATTAATCCAGTATCTTAATCCATCTTCAAAGGGTTAATAACAGATGTTAAATGTTTTTGACTGCAAGCATTCAAGAAGTGGGAGGGTGATCAATTATTATATAAAAAATAAAACTGATCATTTATTTCTGGAACAAAAGAAATGGAAATATTGCTTATTTCTGCTTCCTAAAGATTTGATAGTTTCAACAAGAATATCTGTCTGCAATTAGCTACAGTTTTAAAGTGTTATTTGTACAACTTTGTAAAATTAAATTCAAATTTGTCACCACCTAAAACAATCACTAAATCCTAGAACTTAGTCACATTATCTGCTAGCACCAACTATTCTACAGTTTGGGCAAGAACATCCTGCACAAACCTGAAGGATGGTCCAACAATCTACTTTTCCAAGATCTTGGAGTTCATAAACATCACAAGAGAATTCTCTCCAGCTGGCTGTGTGCCTTCCTGTCCATGGCTGCTCTATTTTGACCAGCTGCAAAATGTTACACACTCTCCCCTCAAACTCTGGCAGAAGACAGTATATGGGAATATTAGCAGTAGAACTTCCAAGGATATGGTTCAGCAGTGACTCCATCTGGTCTAGCAGTGATTATCGCTGTCACCTGAGAATGCCATAATTGCTCCTAATCTGCAACCATTCATCTATCATCAAACCAAAGCTATAAATACTAAACCTACTTTTATTATAGGGTTACTTTAACAGAATCTCGCATGCCTGAAAGCAGGTCCCTGCACCCCCTATCTATCCTAGAGAGAAACAGGAAATTTCTTATTGAAGGAAATAAAAGTTATTCTTTTAATAATTGTAGAAATAATTGTAGAAATGTAATGCTATTATATGAAACTGTCTCTTTAGTACAAATGTAATGCTGTAACACAAATGTAACAATGCAATGCCAATATATGACCAAATGTTTACTATATCCTGCCTAAAAATCTCCCGGACACAGGAACTTACACTTTGAGTGGAAATCCTACTATCAAAGAAGGGGATTTTAACCCAAAGTGAGAATTCCAAATAAACAAGATAACAGCAGATGGACGGAAGAGGTCAGGTTAACAAAGTACAACTTCAGACAACACCATAAAGATGAAAGAGCTGTTTAGATGTGACAATGCAATGTAGGGCTATAAAATGCAAAACCTGAAACCAGGTCAGTGTGCTCCTGGAATCCAATCCATAGGGAAGGATCCAGGGGGCCGCGTTTGCAAACGCTCTTCTCTTCTATTCTTTCTCTTTTCTCTTTTATTCTGTTTCTGTTATTCTCCAATAAACCTTTGTTTTGTTAACCAGACTTGTCTTCGTATTGTGAGTATCAAAATTTGGGGTTTTTACATCTCACATTCTTGTCCATATAATTATTCTCTAGGGTTAAAGGGGGTGTGTGTGTGTGTGTGTGTGTGTGTGTGTGTGTGTAGAGAAGGTTGGGACACAAATATGGAAGTCAGTTTTTAAAGTATAATCATGATGGTCAAGTATAATTATCTAAAATACTATTTTAAAGTGAAAAGCAATGACATTTCACTATAACTCTGGTCTCTGCATGGCTATTAATTTAGGAAATAAAGATGGCAAGTCTCCCAAATGAGAAATAAATGATCCCATTGCCATTGTCCAGAGAGGAAGAAAGGTGAAATTCGGAGAGGGCAGCAGGAACTAATGGTATTAGGAGAAAGAAGAACTGAGGATAATAAAGTGATATGGTATGGGACATGAATAATAAGTGATAAAAGAAAATAGAAGGCTTCATAACAATTGAAAACAGTCCAACTATAAAGAGAAAATAGGGTAGGTAAGATTTGCGCTAGACAAGTATATGTCTTGGGTATAAAGTGATAGAAAGGAAAATAGAAAAAATGAAATATAACATTACAAGCTTGCTATTCTGGGGAAGAAAGTGTTTTATGATTATGCCGACTATGGCAAACATTTTGTGAATGGACACTCTTTATATTAGCTATATCCTTTAAGTATTTGAGAATTTGAGAAATTCCAGATATGTCCACTAGAATGTAAACATTTTAACAACATTGCAAAACCTAGCTTGAAATGTCTGTTTGACTCTATCCAGTGTATCCAAAAGCATACATATTATTATGATACTTCAATGGACTAAAAAGCAAACATATTCTTGGTTCTACTTAAGTTTTCTAAACAATTTCTAGGCTTGTTTGTGATGTTATAATTTAATTACATCTGTCCAAGACAGATTATATAGAATAAATTATTAAACTCGCTTGCTTGCTTGCTTGCCTATGCTTGTCTACACTAAACGTAGACTTCCATCAAAATGACAATGAAATTTATTTATGCCAGGAATGTCAATAAATATAGGAAAAAATGATGGAAATGTTTAAAAAATGCTCAGAAAAAAATCCAATAATTTTAACAGTTAAAGTATGAATAGCATAGACTAATCAAGAAAGAAATTTAATGAGGCAAGTGAAAAATGTTAAAGGAAAATGAAAATATACTGAAAATGCAAATTGAGTTCTCAAATAACAGAAACATTACCAGAGACAGAATATGGTGGGGAATATAATCCATTAAATATCAAATGTGTTTCAAAATAATGACCAAGATTGTATGGCTAGAGTTGGGAAAGAGATTGGTGTTTATTTGTATGCTAAAGGAAAATACAAGAAAATATGCAAAACTTTGAACCCCTACATTAATTCTTCATGCAGGATGAGGTCTGTTTTTAATCTTCAAAGAAGAATAAAGCAAAAATTGGAGAGAGAAATAGAACATTAATAGATGTTGGAAGAGGCAAAGGGCTAGAGATCAGGCAACTCAATTACGTACGATAGATTACAGAGACAGCAAGATAATATAAAAAGGAAACTTGCTTTATTGATTACAGCAAGATTTGTATAAATCATTCCAAAATGTGGAATATATCAAAACTAGAGGGCATAGTAAAACATTGGTTTATTCTTCTGAGGAACTTTTCGATGAATAAAAAGCTAGTGCAAAAACTGAACTTGGAGAAACAGAGTGGTTCAGAGTGGGAATGGGAATGAGACAAGATTTAGATTGTATGCAGACTTATTTAATTTATAAATTTATATTATATCAAGATTGGAAAGGATAAAGGTTGGGATCAAAATTAGAGGTCACAACAAATTATTTTTAGTAACAATTATTTGTTACTGAAAATAAAGGAGACTTAGAAAAGTTCATTATGAAAGGAAATTAATTAATTGTGGTTGTCTTTGTGTGCATGTGTATGCATAAAGCAGACATGTCAAACACAAGGCCCGGGGGCCGGATGCAGCCTGCAAAGTGGTTTCATGTGGCCCGCGAAGCCATCTTGGAAAAAGGTCAGCTGGCCGGAAGCCAATGTACAATTTTGTGATGGCCATCTATGCTGAAATGCATTCAGTCTTAGCTCCACATGGCCATCTGGAAACAGCAAGGAACCAGCCCCTGCCACATTGGCCCGAACTCCTGGGTGCATGCTGGGGAGGTGTCATCCTTTGTGAGGAATGAAGAAATGCACCATCGCCTGGAAGTGGCCAGCAAATGGCCCTGGCCTACTTCACATATCTGGCTCTGGGGAAGGGGTTTCAGCAGGCAGTGGGGTGCTCTCCTCACAGTGCCAAGAGGCTGAGCCAGGTGGCATGAATCTGATGAGAAGTGCAATGCTGCCTAGCCCCCAGCCTGCCCATTTTCAGCAGGCAGCAAGGTGCAAAGCTGGCGAGCTTTGCACCGCCTGGCTCAACCTCTCGGAACTGTGAGGAGAGCACCCCACTGCCTGCCAAGACCGGGCAGGCTGGGGGTTGGGCGGTGTCACGCTTCTTTTTGGATTCATGCCACCTGGCTCAGCCTCTTGGTGCTGTGAGGAGAGCACCTCGCTGCCTGCCGAAACCAGGTAGGCTGGGGGCTAGGCAGCATTGTGCAGGTAATGTTGACTCTCACACTGCTCATGGCATCCCCTCCCCCAGAGCCTACCAAGCCAGATATGTGAAGTAGGTGAGGGCGATGTGCTGGTCTCTTTAGCTATATTGGCCATTATGTACAAGAGTACTCTTGCTGCCCTCATCAGAAACAACACTGGCCACCATCCCCCCGCCCTTGTGTGAGGAAACAACTCTGCCAATCTCATTCTGGAGACATAGTAAGAGGAATGCTGAGGACAGAGCTGTTTAGTGCAGCCTACTTCCATTTTTAGGGCTATTTGCATGAACCTTAAAAATCAGGTTTATTTAAATATTATGCTAGAATTTTTTTAAAAAAGAAATATATTATTTTCATATGTCCTTAGATTGATTGAAACCATTTCCAGTTAGATGCAAAAAGCTGGAAATTAGAATCTGAAAGAGACAAGGGCAGTAGAGATTAAGTAATCAGAGATTATTGACATCAAAGGAGGCTGAATCTATGAAGAACTGAAAGAGAAAGACTATAGAAACAGTTATATACAGAAACTGATCAGATATAATCAGTAGATGTTATTTGTCTTTAAGAAGCTGACAGATTCTGGAAAGACAGCAAAAAGAGATGTCTGTGTTTTCTGGTCCCTAACCAGAAAGATGACTTCAAACAGAAGCTTTCCAACCTTTGTCTCAAAAAAACAACATCAGAATAATGTTTTTAAGGAATTATCCATGAGAACCTGTCAAGGCATTCCAGTCAAACTCATTCATAGTGTCTGAAAGTAGTGATGGTTCCAACAATATAAAAGAACAGAAGCAATAGTCTCCATGGAATGCAGGATTCTTGCGGTCTTGCTATAATATGCAGCTGGGGAGTTTCAATATCAGCTGTGGGAATGGACTGATTAAAAAAAAAAACTTATACCAGGAATATAATAACAGACTTAAATATGGTCAGCATCTTTGACTCTATCTTTTAAAGATTTTTTTTAAATTATTCAGCCTTATTTAGCCTTAGCGTGTGATCTAAAATATAAGAATATAACATGGAATAAATTGCCTTAATCTATTTAACACTAAAACTCTATAAACCTTGCATCAGAGGTGCAGTATATTGATTAAGCTCTTTAACAGGGGTATACTTCATAGACATATTTTTCCTGTCTGCATTGATGTGCAATGCTTTAACAGATCAATAGTGATACTCTATTTTATATATAAAAAAAATGGAAACCTGCTTTTAGAAAAGCCTAATAGAGAGTGTCTCCATTTATTTGAGCCACAGAGGGTACAATATATCCAGCTCACTTTTTACTTCCTGCAAGTCCCATTAACAGTATTGTGGACATGTGTTCTTCTGAATATATGTAGCTTGTTCTGAGGCTCAGCTTCAGTGTTCCTTTTCAGTTCTCTTTGAAGATAGTCCAAAACTTCAGATGGCTCAGCATGTAGTAGCAGAAGGTTTAAATAGGACCAGACATCAAGAACACATTATACTCTTTTCCATCCTCTTCTTCAGTATCCTCTGATTCAAATCCAGGACTAATCCAAATTGTTTGCAACTGAGAAGCCCACTTAGGGCTGAAGTTCTTTTTAGTGGTAAACATTCTTTTATGACATTCATCCTCTAAAGTAATAAACACACAAAATGTTTGTATTATAGTTTCATATTTTTTTTGCCTATTTTTAGGCAGCACACATGTTTTATCTTACTGATATTTTTAATCACATAAAGAGCTGAAACTAACAATAATTTGAACTAGTTTTAATTTGGGGCACTAGCATTAGATTTTTTAACAAGTATTCTTATTGTATTATATCAATGTTTAATAACATTATTGCATATCAGCTTCCTTTTGTTTAAAAAACAACAACAGGTAGCAGCAACCAGAATGACCTTCACTGGATTTCAAAGCTAAGGTAGATGCAACTTAATATCTGAATGTAGACTGTCATATAATTCCAAATCTATAAACTAGACAGGAAGGGGAGGGGAGGGAAGGGAAGGGAAGGGAAGGAAAGGAAAGGAAAGGAAAGGAAAGGAAAGGAAAGGAAAGGAAAGGAAAGGAAAGGAAAGGAAAGGAAAGGAAAGGAAAGACATCCTGGAAGAAAGCAATGACAAACTAATTCATTTTTCCAAGAAAACTGCATAGATGTGTCCATGTAATTAATGGAGGTTTAGTTTGACCCTCAGTAATTACATTTTTAGATTTATTTTCTCTTTCTCTCTCTCTCTCTCTCTCTCTCTCTCTATATATATATATATATATATATATATAGGTCTTTGGTTGTTCGGGTTTTCTCCCGCGTAAAATTGGAAGTGTCTTGGCAACGTTTCGACGAAGTCACATTCGTCATCTTCAGGCTGGTGTTTTTAGCTTCTTGCTTTGAGCTGCTTTGCTGCTCAAAGCAAGAAGCTAAAAACACCAGCCTGAAGATGACGAATGTGACTTCGTCGAAACGTTGCCAAGACACTTCCAATTTTACGCGGGAGAAAACCCGAACAACCAAAGACCTATATACAAATACCCGCGAAAACCTCAGAAAACATATATATGTATGTATGTATGTATGTATGTATGTATGTATGTATGTATGTTTGTTTGTTTTCTGAGGTTTTCGCAGGTGTTTGCATGTAGGTCTTTGGTTATTCGGGTTTTCTCCCGCGTAAAATTGGAAGCATCTTGGCGACGTTTCGACAAAGTCCCATTCGTCATCTTTAGGCTGGTGCTTTCGGTTTCGCGCTTCTAGGAGTAATGTGTAACCATAGCTGTTTTTTCCCTTTAACTGCCAGTGGGGGTATGAACTGATTGGGTGGGACCTGGCTGTGTTCTGATTGGGTGGAGGTGTGTTCTGATTGGTTAGGGACTTGGCTGTGCTCTGATTGGATGAAGGGTTGGCTGTGCTCTGATTGGATGGAGGAGTTTTCTGTTTGGGTGGAGGTTTTGTTGTGCTCAGGTTAGCCTGAGTTGCAGGGGGTTTTAAGATGGTGAGCTGCATTGCTGTTGTTTGGCTTCACGTTTGTGATCATGCCTCATCTTCATGGTGGGTGTCAGTTTGCTTCATGTATGGATTGGAGGGGTTTAAAGTGGCTAATGATGCAGCTGTGGTCTGGCTTCTGGTTTGTGGTCATGCCTCATCATCGGTGTGGGTTTGGATTTGCTTTTTGCATGGATGTGTGGTGGTGACATCCTGTGTGATTTTCATGAGTGTGGGTCTGGTGTCATTCTTTGTGTTAGGGACTCATTTGTCAATAAGGGCGGGTTTCCAAATGGCTGGTAGGCGGGAGGTATCATCTTGTTTATTCATGCTGTGTAGGCGTTTTTCTATCTCGATGGCTTCTCTGATTATTCTGTTATTAAAGTGTTCAGTTTTGGCGATAGTTCTGGTCTTTTTAAAGTCAATTTCATGTTCTGTGGCTTTAAGGTGTTGGACCAGGGAAGAAGTTGGTTCCTCTTTTTTAACTGAGTTCTTGTGTTCTTCAATGCATGCGCTTATTCTTCTGTTGTTTTGTCCGATGTATGTGGTGGGGCAAGCTGTGCATGGGATTTCATATACTCCTTGATTTTCTAACTCGATTTTGTCTTTGGGATTTCTTAGGATGGTGGATATTTTTCTGCTTGTGCAGAATGCTGTCTTGATGTTGTGTTTGTGGAGGATCTTGCTGATTCTGTCTGCGGTGCCTTTTATGTATGGGAGGAGGGCTTTGCTGCTTTCTTGTTCTCTGTCTTAGATTTTAGTGGGGCTACCTAATCAAAAAAGACAGCCTTCGGCACCGACCAAAAAATAGCCAACATCTTAAGAAACCCCAAAGACATGATCCAGCTAGAAATCCAAGGAGTCTATGAAATACCATGCAAAATCTGCCCAGCCACATACATTGGACAAACTAATAGGAGAATAAATGCACTCATCGCAGAACACAAGAACGCAGTCAGAAAAGAAGAAAAAACTTCCTCCCTCTTCCAGCACCTTAAAGCTACAGGACATGAAATTGATTTTGAAGGAACCAAACTAATCTCCAAAACTGAAGACCATAACAAGAGAATAATTATGGAAGCCATAGAAATAGAGAAACACCCCCACAACATGAATAAACATGATGATACCTCCTGCCTACCAGACATCTGGAAACTAGCCCTAATCAACAAATCAGTGGCTGTAAGTGAAGCAAGGATTAGTCGGCTTGGACCTGTTACAAGGTCCATGCGTAGAGTTTAGGCGTGGCTATGCTTATAAGCAGGTTTCCTCACTAGCTAGTTTGTATTCTGACAATGATGGCAAGTGCTAGCCATTGAAAGCTAGGTGGATGTAAGTAAGAGCTAAAAGAAAGAATCACTGAAGGCTGTAAGTGAAGTAAGGATTAGTTGGCTTGGACCTGTTACAAGGTCCATGCGTAGAGTTTAGGTGTGGCTATGTTTATAAGCAAGTTTCCTCACTAGCTGGCTTGTATCCTGCCGATGATGGCACATGTTAGCCATCGAAAGCTTGATTTTATTTATTAAAACCTTGGTGTTTTATTTCCTGGTGATCGCTTCCTTTTTTACTGAAATGTATGTACCCAGGAATCGCTATTCTTCAATTTTTAATGTAATTTTTAATATATATATATATATATATATATATATATATATATAGGTCTTTGGTTGTTCGGGTTTTCTCCCGCGTAAAATTGGAAGTGTCTTGGCGACGTTTCGACGAAGTCCCATTCGTCATCTTCAGGCTGGTGTTTTCAGCTTCGTGCTTTGAGCAGCAATGTGTGGTCTTAGCTGTTTATTCCTTTTAACTGCCAGTGGGGGTATGAACTGATTGGGTGGGAGCTTGGCTGTGTTCTGATTGGTGGAGGTGTGTTCTGAATGGTTAGGGGCTTGGCTGTGCTCTGATTGGCTGGGGGAGTGTTCTGTTTGGTTGTGCTCAGGTTAGTCTGAGTTGCAGAGGAGTTTAAGATTTTGGGCTGCCTTGCTATTTTCTGGCTTCGCATTCGTGCCCAATCAGTTCATACCCCCACTGGCAGTTAAAAGGAATAAACAGCTAAGACCACACATTGCTGCTCAAAGCACGAAGCTGAAAGCACCAGCCTGAAGATGACGAATGGGACTTCGTCAAAATGTCGCCAAGACACTTCCAATTTTATGCGGGAGAAAACCCGAACAACCAAAGACCTACATACAAATACCCGCGAAAACCTCAGAAAATTATATATATATATATATATATATATATATATATATATATATATATATATATATATTAAGCCGAAGCCGAAAGCACCAGCCTGAAGATGACAAATGAGACTTCGTCGAAACGTCGCCAAGACACTTCCAATTTTACATGGGAGAAAACCCGGATAACCAAAGACCTACATACAAACACCCGCGAAAACCTCAGAAAACATATATATATATATATATATATATATATATATATATATATATATGTATGTATGTATGTATGTATGTATGTATGTATGTATGTATATGTATATGTATATGTATATATATATATATATATATATATATATATATATGTATGTATATATATTCTAAATATCTTTTATGCATTTTATTTCTTAGTTCATACTATCTATCCTTCATTCTTTGTTACATTTCAAGTCATAGATTTCATGTACAAGCATAATCTCTACACTGCCATATATGAATAAATATGTGGTAGAATCAGTGTTTCTTCCCTTTGAATTTTTCCATTTGCCTGAACTATTACAACTCTACTTCTACATTTTTATTATAAGACTACAAACCTGATACCTGATGTTCATCTTTAAGAGATGCTAGCATCATAAGATGTCCTTCTATACTTCTCAGTCTTTTCATGCTTGAGACCAACTATGAATAAATTGTTGGAATAACTTCCAGTGTGTAAAAATCTATGCACAAGACCTTGTTTGAATTGGAACAATTGCTATCTGAAGAACTCATTTAATACATATTGTTTTGGAAACATGATTTATAAAATATAAAAACTCATCAAAGTTGAATGCTTCTCAAATAATCCTTCAGTTCCTAAACTTTGACTTTTGTGCTGTGGTGATGGAATGAAAATAGAAATAGCTGGGAACTTCACAAAGATCAACTCTCTGGAGATTTCGTTCAGTTTCTGTTCATGTTGCAAGCACAGACTAAGAACGTTGCAATGTTTTAATTTTTTCCAGTCCTTTCCAAAGAATATGAATGCACACGCACACACACACACACACACACACACACACACACACACACACAGAGAGAGAGAGAGAGAGAGAGAGAGAGAGAGAGAGAGAGGATTATACAAAAACAACCCTTTTAGCAGTATATATTGATTCCAATATAAGGAAAAAGATATCAATTCTAAATACAAGATATAATTCTTATGCTTTGTATATGAAAACAATATAGTTGCATTATTCCTTTTATCATCAGCAGTGATGCCATTTGAGCCTGGCCTGGGATCTTATGGACAGGGGATTACTAAATATTTAGACAGACCATATTAGAAGGATGTTCTCTTCTTTATCTATCAGGAAGGGGATCCAATGTGTCACCACTGCCAATATGTACTCAAAAGATCAGCAGACTGTTTTTTGTTTTTTTTTAAAGCCCTATACATACAGCTGAGGTTTCAACTAGCTGGTCAGCAACATTTCTCTTTCTGCTGGCTGAAGCAATGATGGAGACAGATTTTTGTAATAAGAAGATTTACAATAGTGGAGTAGTAGTAACATACAAAACCATATCACAATTACAAAACTAAAAACAGTCAAACATTAAAAAGCACAAAAACCTGGCACCAAGTCAAACTTCTAATATACAGTCATATTATCCCAACACTTGGGGAGAAAGTCAGATCCTCAAAGTTTTATGAAACAATTTGTGTTGATAGCATTAACAATCTGGGTACCAAATTCTCTAGCTCAGGGATCTCCACACTTGGCAACTTTAAGACTTGTGGACTTCAACTCCCAGAATTCCCCAGCCAGTATAGATGTCCAATTCCTGGATGTCAAAAATTGAAACTGATGCTGTCAAACCATACAAAAGGATTTACTGGACATCTTTTTAATTGTCTTTGCCTCAGTGCAATCAATGAATTTAGCTTTGATCATTTGTCGTTACCTAGTATTGCTCCAATTAAATCTAGTTTTGTTAAATATAAAAGCTGCCAAGTTGATTTCTCTTCTGTTTTTCACTAGCCAAGTGATTTGTGGCTCTTACATATAATGCAAACAATTTAATCATAACAGCTGGGATATAGACACATACACACACAATTTGAGTTTTGAAAAGCATATGCTTTTAACATGTGTTTAACATTACTTTGTACTGGGTAAACCAAGTTTAATATCTGAAGGCTCCTCATTATATCACTCAACAATTTAACTTGTACAGTTATAATTGTAAACCCAACCACATTTTTCTTCCCTCCCTCTTATTTTCTTTTTTATATATAAATATTTTATTAATTTTCTAATTTTACAATAAGTACTTAATAAGCAATGTGTTGTCTGGGTCTATTAGTAATTCAGTGGTACATATTAACTTCTCAGTCTAGTCCAATTCTACACCATCCAGTGCTTCCTTGGTCCTCTCTTCTTCCGATGGTATGCATTTTCACATATTAGGCAAATACAATTCTTGTTACTGTTAATACATATACAATTAAATATAGACATCTTCATCACATTTTTCTGGTATTATACATAATATCATTTGAGGATAAAGAAGAAGAGCTGATCAATAGTATTAATATCAATAGTATCAATAGTATTAATTTATAATATCTTTTCTAGCCAAAATATATCTCAATTGCATTTGCACTTAAAATCCATTTATTCAATCAATATCCTGTTTTTCCCACTTTTTAATTTTTTTTAATTTCCCATCAATGTTCAAAATATCTCTATCGCTTATAATTTTCTCATAATAAATTATATTTGGGTAACCAAAAGCTTCCCTTATTCAAACCCTTTTAGAATTTTCATATTTCCCATCTCATAACAAAGTATAATGTTCTAGTTACAAATCCTATCCTTCTAATTATAATAATATTTTTATTTCTAATGGTTATCTATTTTCTTAGCCATATTCAAACATCTGTTTAGTAGTATAATATCCCATCTAATAGGTCAGAACTTCAATTTTCTTCAGTCTTGCTCTAGCTTTCTTCCTTTGCAAATAACTTTCCAAGTCAGTACATTTAAATCATCAACTAGTTCTTCCTCTGTTTTTGTATATATTATTTGGAATGAGAAAAAGAATTTGGTTGAAGTGTTTTTGAAAGAACGCTCAATCCATTTATATTCATTAAACAGCCTCCATCCTTCTCCTTCGGTTTTTCTTTTAATTTCTTGTCTGTCAATATTCAGCATTTCTCCTAACAGCTTTATTATCCATTTGATCAGCTCTTCTTCTTTATCCTCAAATGTGTTCTGAGATCTTGACATTTCCATTTCCGGTGTTATCACTGCATCTTCTAATATTTCATTTTTTTTGTATCTATCTGTTAATTCCTTCCTTTAGGTCCTCCATCTTTGGATCTGTTTCTTCTAATTTTCCTTCTGTTTTTTGGATTAGTTCCTTCTTTGCAGTCATTGTCAGGATTTCTAAGTTTAGGTTTTAAAATTGTTCTTTTATCTCATTTGCATTATTTTTAGTCTCATCCTGAAATAAAACAATTGTCTCTTGGATTGATTTCAACATAGAAAGAATTTATTTCTGAGATTCATTAACATTTTCTTATTAATATATAAAGCTGGGAGCTTTGGAGACAGGTGTTGAAGATGATTTTTTACCATTTAGGGCTGAGTATGGAACACTCATTTTGTTTTTGAATGGAGTCTTTATAGTCCAATAGGGTCCCCACCCCAGATAAGCAGCTAAAGAGTTTTTGTTTTTCCCTTTTCCCAGCTGCAGTCTACAAAAGTGGAAGTGTCCAGGAACAAAAAAGAGTCTTATCTAAGTCTGGGCTTCAAGCCAAGTTTCCCTTAAGCATAATAAATTGTAGTGCCATAATTCTCCACTAGATATCATTGACACCATCTTCCAACTTTCCAAATCCAAGCTTATTTTGCAAACTTTCAAATATTTTTTTCTAAAAAAAGTCTCAAAGGTACTTATAGTCCCCAAATTTCAAAACTATAGCTCTGTATTAGTTCCAAATTGATCTTGTAGTTTCCTCTGTTTTTCCCCAAAGCAATTAATTTGCCACTTTTCTTTTCCTAAGGGAGCAGGGCAATAACTTTCCTTCCCTCTCTCATCAGGGAGGATTCTTTGCTTTGGGCATTCTTTTTTCCAGGAAAGTAGTGTTAGGGCCATAAAAAGAGTATAAAGTCTCACCCAGTTCCATCCACGTTGCTCAGAAATTGCTAATTAGTGCTTGTCTTTGGTTATCAATAGCTTCTGACTGGCCACACAAATGTAGCCAGTCTTTCCCATGCCGGTTTGGAGGGCTTCCTCAGATCCAGCGGAACGGCCACTGCCCCTCTGCAATCAACAAGGGTTCCCTCCTTCTTCATCGCCTCTTTGGAGTGACTTTCTACCCTTTTTAGGGTCCCCAGCAGGGCAAAATCAAACGTGGAAGACAGAGCCCCATCTCTCTTTGCAGTCACACCACGACATCAAACCGGAAGTCCTCCCTCTTATTTTCTAACTAAATTTTCAACACCTGAAAGTATGCACTTTCCTTGCTAATACTGTATTGCCTCTGTAGATGTAAAAAAAATGCTTACTTGTAACCACAAGAGAAAATTAAGGTTAGTGTGAAAATTTCAATAATATTTGTACAATTGTCATTATTAATGCAGCTGCTAAATTTGAAATTATGAGCTCATTAAAAAGAAGTTCCCTAGCTACGTCTCAAAAAAATGCAGGCTGTTGTTTAACATTTTCAGAAATATTGTTTCAACATGGAATTTAATTTTTTTTCCTTCATTGTTTTAAAGTCATGTAATAATGGAAAGGAAACAAACCCTGATTATCCTGTGGGAGAGCAGATGCTGAAGCTGAAACTCAAATACTTTGGCCACCAAATAAAAAGAGAGGAGTATTTGGAAAAGACCCTGATGCTGGGAAAGATTGAAGGCAAAAGTAGAAGAGAACAGCAGAGGATAATATAGAATCATCAATGCAGTGGGCATGAGTTTGGGCAGACTCAGGGAAACCGGGGTGGATAGGGGGGCCTGATGTGCTGTGGTCCACGGGGTTCAAAGAGTCAGACACAATTTAGTGACTGAACAAAACAAAATGTAATAATGACTACTTGATAACTACTTTTCCTCTAAACAAAAACTTAGCATGATGTAGAAAAAAATCCCACAGAATAAGAATTGTACAATAAAAGTAGCAAAAGCAATAATAATTTAGCAGTAGAATAGTTGAAACTGAAAGCTGTAACTGAATAGTAAAGTTTTAATAGCCTTCCTCAAAAAAGAAAAATGACACAGGAACCATTCAGATTTGTGGTGGAATGATTTTCACAAAAGGAACACACATATGTATACCACTATATATAATGAAACTTGAACCAATATATATAATTCATAGGCATATATGATCCAGCCACATCTTATCATCTTGGTATCATATTGCCTTCTATTTACTTTTAAAGCCTCCACTCTGTCCAATGATTCTGCTGTTGGTTTTAATCCTTTTGTTTTAATATAATTAGTGAATTGGGGGGGGGCATAGAATTCATAGACAGTAATTAAATGCCCATACAAAATATACAATCTCTATATTCTGAGCAGATACAAAGGGCTGTAATTTTTTATGAGGGCTAGGCTGTAGTATTTTGTGCAAGGATTTGCTAGGAAACAGAAATAAACATATCAGTGATTCTGAGTGTGACATAAGACACCTGCAACAAGGGCTTGTTATTTTTTAGCTTCCTTCATGTGCCAAAAGTTTTCATTGCTCTCCAATTTCCATTTCTGCAGAACTCAGAAGCAACAAGAAACTGAATAGTTTCTTGAGTATGTGCTTTTTATAAAATTCCTGAA
This sequence comes from Crotalus tigris, assembly GCF_016545835.1. Taxonomy (NCBI): domain Eukaryota; kingdom Metazoa; phylum Chordata; class Lepidosauria; order Squamata; family Viperidae; genus Crotalus; species Crotalus tigris. Next base: position 268,590 of record NW_024097800.1, read on the forward strand.
AAGTAGAGAAAGTAGATTCCTTTTGAGTTTAAATGGGAACGACCTTTATCTTTCTCACTCTGCATTATCCTATAGAATGTGTCAATAACTATTTTATGTAGAAGAAGAACTAAATGCTTAATTGTGGCACAGTTGTGAATGCATTGATTTTCATTAATCATACTGGAACTACATCTCAAATACTTCCTGAAGAGACCTCTTGAGCCTTTGTTGAAACAGTGTCAGAAAATATAACATGATTTTCTGATCCATTAAATATTTTCTTGGATTTAAGTTTCATTTCAGTCAATAAGTCAGTTTAGTCTTGCAGTCTTACAATATAATATTATCAATTACTAGATTCATAGCAGTTCAAGCTCATTGTTTATCATGATTTGTTAAATAAATCTTAGGTAACACCGAGTTCATAAATCACATCTGGGCTCCTATATCATACTAAGCTAAAAATCATATGTTAGAATTTAGCACATTTAATTTACCCATCCTGTCACACAAAATCTGAAATTAATCTCATACTAAAGGACTCAGAACAATTTAAAAAAAATTAAATATGGCCTTCACCCTTTTATTCCCTTCTGCCCATTAATAACATAACAGAAGAAGAAATCATAATTCTATGTCTTTCAATTATGTGAATCTAATTTGTTACAATAAAAAACAATATTCAATTCTCCTAAAAAGAAAAGAAAAGTGCAAATCCTAAAATAATTTGGGGAAAAATCCAACAGAGCCAGCCAATAGTGACATCACTGCCAAACGATTTAGGACATCAGGGATCCCCATTCCCACTGTGCTCATTAGATACAAAAAGGTTACCTTTGTCTGGCCACAGTATTAGTCAAGCTAGAGTTGGTTGCAGCATTTTTTCATTGATTGTATATGCTGTACCCGGAACGTATTCTTGTCACACCTTAGTTTACATTGTAACTTGGTATATGAACTTCAACAATTAAATCACTGTATGCCTTCTTTAAAAAGTATAAAATTCAAATGGGCTTTTTTTTTTCCTCTGTCACTTATTGTTTATTAGGTCCTTTTAGATTGTTTCATCTCAGTATGTATGAAATGGCAAGCAAAGGAGTTGCTGCTGATTCCAAGCCAAGAAATCTACCATTTATTCCTAGTGGCTTTTCTCCAATTTCATAATGCATCAGATTCTATCCAAGCAAATCTTAACTGATTTAGTTTTAATATGGATTGTTTCCTTATTATGTTATCTATTATTGTTGATATTTTTATTAATTTATACATTGCCCTTTCTCCTAAAAAAAAATACAGAATATTGTACAAAAACTATGCATTAAAAATAATAAACATAGAAGCAAAACAATATTTAATTGCACAATTAAACAACTTTATCAATGCTAAAACATATGTGTGCAATTCTTTCTTTTTAAAGTTATGAAATGAACTTTTAGAAAATAGTGGAACCCAACTTCATTATTTTTATGTGAAGCCAGAATCCAAATTAATACGCAAGTGATAGAAAGTTTTAAATGTCACTTGTTAAACAATCATGATAAGCAGCAAGATTTATTTCTGTAAATGAAGCAACTGTATTGATGCCAATATTTTATATTCAGAGTGCCCAAAAGGAACAGAGGAAGCTGCCTTCTCCTGAATTATATCATTGGTTTATTTAAAATGCTCTTGTCAATGTTGTAGAGCCATTGTTAAATATCGTAAGACAGAGAAGCACTTTATTGATGTGAAGGCAATTTTATAATAGAAGTAGAACAACTTTTGCACATCCAAAGGGAATCTCTGGTTTGTAGTGATTCTTCTTTATAACTCCAAAAAACATTTTCCTCATCAGGATAATTGTACTCTGTATAATGATTTTTAAAAAATGGACCCAGATCACCAAATTAGCCTTGGTTAAATCACTGTAACAGAGGTATGTCTGCACCTGATATTCTGTTCTACATAGAGCTCTGCAAGATCATGATATTAATTTCACATGTAGTTTGTCCAAAGGTATGATAAAAACAGATCTGTCATGGAATTCAATGGCATTCCATGGACTCAGTAATCAAAAGAAAATAATCATTTTAATAATAATAATAATAATAATAATAATAATAATAATAATAATAATAATAATAATAATAATAGTAAAGTTGGAAGGGACCTTGGAGGTCATCTAGTCCAACCCCCTGCTCGGGCAGGAAACCCTACACCATTTCGGACAAATGGCTGTCCAGTCTCTTCTTAAAAACTTCCAGTGTTGGAGCATTTACTGCTTCTGGAGGCAGGCTGTTCCACTGATTAATTGTTCTCACTGTCAGGAAGGTTCTCCTTAGTTCTAGGTTGCTTCTCTCCTTGATTAGTTTCCACCCGTTGCTTCTTGTCCTGCCTTCAGGTGCTTTGGAAAATAGCTTGATTCCCTCTTCTTTATGGCAGCCCCTGAGAGATTGGAATACTGCTATCATGTCCCCCCTTGTCCTTCTCTTCGTTAAACTAGACATACCCAATTCTAGCAACCGTTCCTTATATGTTTAGCCTCCAGTCCCCTAATCATCTTTGTTGCTCTTCTCTGTACTCTTTCTAGAGTCTCAACATCTTTTTTACATCGTGGTGACCAAACTGGATGCAGTATTCCAAGTGTGGCCTTACCAAGGCATTGAAGAGTGGTATTAATACTTCACGTGATCTTGATTCTATCTCTCTGTTAATGCAGCCTAGCACTGTGTTGGCCTTTTTGGCAGCTGCAGCACACTGCTGGCTCATATTTAGGTGATTGTCTACTAGAACTCCGAGGTCCCTCTCACAGTTACTACTATTGAGCATGGTGCCACCTATGCTGTACTTGTGCATTTGGTTTTTCTTGCCTAAATGTAGAACCTTGCTTTTTTCACCATTGAATTTCATTTTGTTAGTTAGTGCCCAATGTTCAAGTCTGTCCAAATCCTTCTGTATCTTAAGCCTGTCTTCTGGAGTGTTGGCTATTCCTGCCAGCTTGGTGTCATCTGCAAATTTGATGAGTTCCCCATCTATCCCTTCATCCAAATCGTTGATGAAGATGTTGAAGAGTACTGTGCCCAGAACAGAGCCCTGGGGCACCCCACTACACACTTCCCTCCATATAGATGCAGTTCCATTGAGAACCACTCGCTGAGTACGGCCGGTCAGCCAGCTACGGATCCATCTGGTGGTGGTTCTGTCTACCCCACATTTTTCTATCTTGTCAAGTAGTAGGTTGTGATCTACTTTATCAAATGCCTTACTGAAGTCCAAGTAAATTATGTCCACGCATTCCTCTGATCCACTAATTTTGTCACTTGGTCAAAGAATGCAATAAGATTTGTCTGGCATGATCTATTTTTGACAAACCCATGTTGGCTTTTAGTAAGGACTTTGTTTGCCTCTAGGTGTTCGTTGATTCGTTGTTTGATTATCTTTTCCAGGATCTTCCCAGGTATTGAGGTCAGGCTGATAGGTCTGTAATTTCCTGGATCCATTTTTTTTCCTTTTTTGAGGATGGGAACTACATCAGCTCTTTTCCAGTCCTCTGGTAGTTCCTCTGTGTTCCAGGATCTTTGAAAAATATAGTTCAGTGGCTCCGATATTACATCTGCCAGTTCCTTGAAAACTCTGGGGTGTAATCCATCTGGTCCTGGCGATTTGAACTCATCTAGGCTGGACAGGTGCTCCCTAACCATTTTCTTGCCTATCTTAACTTGTGTTTCTGTTTTGTTTTTTATGGCACTATTTTTGATAGATTGGTCTGTTTTTTCCCTTTGTGTAAAGACAGATGCAAAAAATGAGTTAAATAGTTCTGCTTTCTCCCTGTTGCTTGTCACCTTCTTGCCACTTCCACCCACTAATGGACCAATCAAAATTTTCACTAGTTGATTCTAATTGAAAGTAGCCCTTGATATAAGCTATTATAACTCTAAACTCCCATTCTTATGTAACAATAGGATTTACATTTAAAATGCAAAGTCTGCTGTGAGGACACAGCCATTGTGGTTTAGAAATCATAGTTTATGGCTTAATATATGCCAAGGCAATGCTTTTTGATTTTTCAATAAATTCTGATTAAACAAATATCCCCTGGCTAAATGTGATATGTTAACACAGCCCATTTCTCTTATTCTTTTCCTATTCAGCCTTTTGCTAATATCCAAGGAGCACTCTTCAAAAGCCCCTAACTTGATATAAGGTTAATCAGGAAACATGGTGTTAAACATGTGGGGGTATTTTTAATCACAATTACAATAAATAGTTTCATTCTCAACATGTTTTGGATGAAACAAATATTAGTTAAATAATAATTATTTAAGTAACTCCACCTTAATTATGCTAGGTATAGCTGATATGGAGAACTGCTTTGGCAGTCTTTCAAGATCCCGCTCCATTGCTCTACAAGCAATAAAGATCTTTTGAGGTTCTTCTTTCCTGTCTTTGCCAGTGTCCAAGAACTTAATATTAATCTTGAAATTCTGCCAAAACAACTCTCCATCTTATACCTAGCATAATTAAGGCAGAGTCATTCTGAAGCTCTTACACTGCAAGATGGCTGGATTATTGGAAGGAATAGGAAGGGAGGGAGATTTAACTATGTTCCCACAAGGAAACTCATAGGGAAGGCAGCAAGAAGTTGGAAGTCAAAAGAGACAATGAATCAACCAAAAAGGGAACAAATAGACCAAAATATCTCCCTACCAGCACCCAGATGAACATAGCTTAACTCCAAGATTAATATCAGAACAATCAAATAAGATCCTAATCAAAGAATTGCCAGAAAAGCCAACAGTAAACAACCCAACCAGGGAAAGCTGCTAGAATATAAACTGAGACCAAACCCACTCCTTATTAGCATTAATCATGTTACCTAGTTTAGGTAATGAAAAGTCTGCAAGAAAACAACCAAGCTCAGAGAGCACCAAGGACCCCTCATTTCAACCTGAGTTACAAATATTCTCCTTTATTGAAAGTCACTCCCACTGCTTTTTTGCCCACTAATGGTCTCTTTCTCTGTTTGAGGAAATACCTCTGAACTGATGACCTAATGGGACACAGTTGTCTAGTTCCACTGTAAACCAATGCTCTATCTACTACAATACTAAAATATGAGAATCTTTCAAATTTTACTGAAATAAAGCTGTTGCACCTCCATTAGCTGGCATAGCCAATAATGTAGCATGGCAGTAGTAGTAGTTGAGGAGCAACTGTAGGCCCACACATTTCTATCTTTGATCTTCATTGGCTGAAACTAAACATCTGTTCAGATTTCAGAGACTTTCACACCCATACAGGAGATATTAAGAATGTTAGTTTGAACAGGTTGCACTCAGCCATTGAATAAATACATGTTAGCAGCCCAACCTTCTCTTGAATTCAAGGTAAAGCTTGAATCACACCTTGCAAAAAAGTTAGACTAATTGGGCAAAATCTGCAATTGCAGCACTCGTAAACAAAGTGATTACAGAGAAGAAATACCACATTCTAATAATGCTAAGTTTGCATTTTGCTTTATGCAACCCAGCACAATGTAGTTAAAGTACGGTAATTTCAAAGTAAACATTATATTAAAATGCTAAAGTAAAACTCCAATAATATAAATTAATATCTGTCACTCTGAAACTTAATGGTCAAGAAAATTGTTGGCAAACTTCAGTAAAATGCCATTTATTTAATGAATAAAGTCCACCAAAAAAGATATGGATAGTTAAGAATTCTTTGTTTATAGATGTGAAGGGAGTCCAGAACACAAATAACAGAACAGAACAACAGAATAAAAGAAAATGAAGGCAGATTTATCTTTCAGAATAAGACTGAATAATATCATATTCTAAAAAGCGCAATGATTTATGAAAATTTTCTTCAACTGGATTACCCCCTCCCCTAAGAACAATAGATTATTGTACTACCACATTTAAAGACAAATATAAAACCTGTGAGTTTGGAAGATTTACAGATTCCATGAAAAAAATGAAAAGCTTTTTAAGAATTATACCATAGTTTGAGAGAGAAATTGTTAGGAAATCAAAACTTCATTTTAATGAAGAGTACAGAAAGAACACGGTCTCAGTGCCAAGAAAAGGATTAGATGAAATAACAAAAGATCATAAGGAGAGCCCTGGTGGATCAGTCAGAGATCCATCTTGTTTTGCATCTGGGTTCCCTCGGTGACTAAGCAGCTACATCCAAGAGAAACCAACAAGCAGGCATCACAGCAATTAACTTTATTGCATTATAGTTGCCAGAAAGAGATATTAGACAACATTCTGCTTCTGAATGGGAGATTCCATATCAATGTTAGGACTATTAGCCATTGATAGATTTATGACATATTGGTCTGATCCACTTTTGCAATCACATAAACCAGATTAAGCAAATTTAGGCACACTGGGAATTCTTGGTGGATGAAATTGTCAGGAATCAAGTTTTGACTCCAAAGCATGTAATAAAATATTACAAGTAGGATGTAAATGATGCCATTGCCCTGAAATTTGTAAAAAGCTCAAGCTTCTTTAATACATAGTAGAATGTCAACATGTTTGCATTTGTACAAAATCTATAGTATTTCTTGCAAATACTTTTCAAAGGATGCATGACCCTGTTAACAAGATGATTCAACTATCTTATTTTATAAATATCCAGATATACTAACAAACTTTTGACAATCTCCTTGCTAAAGAATAACTTACACATTTCTAAAGAGAATATAATAATATTGGTATTAATGATGTTTTGCCCAGAATGAACACTGCTCTAGAAAATGCTTGATATCTATCTAGCATTACTATTGACTGTTTTTATTGATATTTCTATTACTATATATATTACTGTCATTACATCTGTCTGTCTGTCATTATTGTATTATTGTAACAAGAGAAATGCACGAGTTCAAAAGATGGTTTGAAAAGAAAGCCATAGGATCTCATTTGTGCATTTCCAAGGTGGGCTGGATTGCAAGATTTCTCACGTAGCAAATAGTGATGAAAGTATGTAAATATTTCCATCTGTTGGCACAAGATATTTTAATATTTTAATTGGTTCAAGGAATGAGAAGAAAATTGATGAGAAAGGGAAGAGATTATGGTGAGGAACAGAAGTGATACAAAAAGCTTGAGGGCAAGTGGAGGCAGCCAAAATCAGAATTGCGCTGATTGTACAGGTTTGCTGAGGCCCAGGTCGAGGAGTTTATGTGTGTTAAGAGTCAAATGAAAATGTGTCAAAGAAACCAGGAAGTGCTTTAGTTACGTCCTTGACAAGGAAATTTCCAATACACATGTGGCCTTTACACAATAAAGTTTTTATTTGCAATTGTAAAGCAATAAAAATAAATATTATTGTTACCAGCAAGCATGTTGGTCCTTTTTGTTCTTGCATTTTGGAGGGTGGGATGTCTTTCAAATAGGAACTAGGTAAAAGTTTTTTAAAAATAAAAATTTAAAACAAATTGGATGTACATAGAATTCTAAACCAGATGGTATTTTCTGAATGTGGAACACTGTCATTAATCTCTAGCTTTTAATGATGGACACTTAAGATGGAAAGATGCTGCCTCAGACTATTGATATAAAACCCCAAAGTGTTGAAACTGAAGGATAACATTCACATGGTTACACCTGATTATCATCTTGATTTTTAAAAAAATCAAGGAAGCTAAACTATGTCTAAGTTAGAATACTTTCTTGTTACTAAGATAATCCCAGGGAAAAGTAATTCAGCTGACAGTATTCTGTGGTATAGACCATGGAATTTTACTAGTTACTGTTATGTCCCGAGCCTTGCAAACGGCTCGGGGCGTTTGCAGGCAGTCCCGGGCAGGTACAAAGGTGCCCGGGACCAGACAGGCTGTCGTCAGCACCGTGCGCATGCGTGGGTGCTGGCGCGGGAAAAGTATCGCATTTACCCGGGAAATGTCTATATAAGAAGCTGGGAGGTTTTGGGAGCTGCTGAAGCCATCTACTTGTGAGCTGAACACAGAATAAAGGAAACTGAGAACTACAACTGCTTCTCGTGTCTTCCTTTCCGCGAGGGACTCAACACTGGCGACGAAGGTGGGATTGCCTTACATCACCTGGAAAGGAAGAAGTGTAAGCTTACCCAAGTGAGTCCTGAGCGGCGGAACGGCGTTGACTCGGCAGCTACTTGCCAATCCAGTGCGCATTCAGGGGTAGGCTGGCTGATAGACCCGTCTCCTGAAGATGGCAAAGGTTGGAAGGCTTTCGGAGTTCGACGTCTCACATCCAGAGCGGTGTGAGTCCTACGTAGCCAGGGTGGAGAACTACTTCAAGGCAAACCAAGTGAGGGAAGAGAGCTTGAAGGCTGCCACCCTGCTTTGTGTCTGCGGTCAAGACGCCTTCGAAATCGCAGAGAACCTTGCAGCACCTGTCCCATTAGAGTCTGTCAGCTATGCAGATCTAAAGAAGCTATTGAAGGAGCACTTCCAGCCCAAGATGTCCATCATCGCATGGCGCCACACCTTCGAGCAGAGGGATCAACGATCCGGAGAGTCGGCCAAAGAATACATCGCCGCATGGAGGAAGGCCGCCAAGCACTTCGAGTTCAAGGACCTCGAAGAACGACTGAGGGACCAATTCGTGTGCGGCTTAAGGCATCGAGATCTACAACAGAGGCTTTTCGCCAAAGAAGAACTGTCCTTCCAAGATGCCTTAAGAGAGGTCACCGCAGAAGAAGCAGCAGGCGGCGCCGTCAAAAACATGCGGCCGATCAGGAACAGTCCAGAAGTTGCATCCGTGCACCAGGAAGACGTCCAAGGAAACTCCGAGGAGGATCCGGACAAGGAAGTTGACCATCTCCACCCCACGAAGGAAGGAAATCAGAAGGGAAGCTCTTCAGCTCCACTCAAGTGCATCGGCTGTGGAGGTCGCCACAGGAGAACCGACTGCAAGTTCCGCTCCGCTACCTGCCGGGCATGCGGCAAACAAGGACACATTGCAGCTGTGTGTCTGGGCCGACGAAAGGTACAACCTCAGGAAGAACTGCGCCTGAAAGGTACCGGGGTCCCCAGCCAGAATAGGGTAGGTTTTTGCGCTTCGCGAAGAAGCATCTTCAGGACAGGCACACACAAGCCCATTAAGAAAAAGCTGTCACTTAAGGTGAAGCTACAAGGGGTTCCATTAACTATGGAACTAGACACAGGGTCTGCCCTTTTAATCATCTCCTTGCATACATTTAGGAAGATTTGTTCCGGTAGTGGAACTCAGGCCAAGTTAAGGCCTTTTGACATTGTGTTAACAGATTTTCAAAATTCAAGAGTGTGTGTTAAGGGGGAGGCCACCCTTAACGTACAGTATAAGAATTTTGAAGGTCCACTAGACATATTAGTAGTAGGGGGTGAACGAACGAGTCTCATAGAACTCGATTGGTTTGAAGCCTTGGGGATACACGTCACGGGGCTCAACAGCTTACAAACACTCAACCTACAGGAAGTCTGCAAAGAATTTGCAGATGTCTTCAGCCCCCAGCTGGGCACATTCAAGGGAACTCCTGTGTCCTTAAAACTAGACCCCACTGTCACACCCATTAGAATTAAAGCAAGAAGGGTCCCTTTTGCTTTAAAGAGTAAAATTGACACTGAGTTAGACAAACTGATCCAACAGGGAATCCTAGAACCTGTTGATTCCAGCCCTTGGGAGACCCCCATTGTCACGCCTCTAAAGGCAAATGGGGACATTCGCATTTGTGCTGACTACAAATGCACTCTTAATAAGGCATTGCAGCAACATGCCTATCCTGTTCCTGTGGTCAGTCATATTCTGGCCTCCCTCAAGGGGGGGCGCGTTTTTGCAAAGCTTGACCTAGCTCAAGCGTATCAACAGCTGCCTGTTGATGATGCTGCTGCTATAGCTCAGACTATTGTGACCCACAGGGGAGCCTTTAAGGTAAAAAGGCTACAGTTTGGAGTGAATGTCGCTCCTGGGATTTTCCAAAGCGTAATGGAAAACACACTACGGGGCATACCGGGGGTTTGCCCCTACTTTGATGATGTCTTAATTGCAGGAGACTCCACACACATTCTAGCTGAAAGGCTAAGGGCTGTTCTGTTAAGATTCAGGAAAACAGGCCTCAAGCTCAAAAAAGACAAATGCAAGATTGGGGTGCCTTCTACTGAATTTCTGGGGTTCAAAATTGATGCTGCTGGGATTCACCCTGCTGAATCCAAACTAACTGCTATTTTAGAAGCACCTAGGCCAAAGTCTAAGGCCGAACTTCAGGCCTTCCTGGGCCTCCTGAATTTCTACAATTCCTTCCTTCCACATAAAGCCAGTGTAGCTGAGCCTCTTCACAGGCTACTAGACAAGCAAGCAGTGTGGCACTGGTCACAAACACATGAGGCTTGTTTTAACGCTCAGATAGACAGGGAGGCTCTGGCTGTTGTTGCTGGAATTAAAAAATTCCATGATTTTCTATATGGCAGGCATTTCACGGTCTTCACTGACCATAAGCCTCTGCTGGGACTGTTTACCACACGTAAGCAGACTCCCCAAATCATTTCCCCTAGAATGCTTAGGTGGTCTATTTTTTTGTCTGCATGTGATTTTTCTTTACTCCACAAGCCTGGGAAAGAAATGGGCCATGCTGATGGCCTCAGTAGATTGCCTCTGCCAGTAGTAGAAGCTGACCCTGCGCCAGCTGTCAACATTCTATCTATCCAAGCCTTGCCGAGCTCCCTCTTAGTGCCAGGGATGTTGCCGCTGAAATAGGTACATATCACACACTTTCACGTGTCCGTTCCTGGGTTTTGTCTGGTTGGCCTGAGCACTGCCCTAGTCCTGAGTTTCAGAGTTTCTGGTCCAAAAGGAACGAGCTGTCCCTTTCTCAGGGTTGTCTGCTTTGGGGAAACAGAGTTGTCATTCCCACCTCAATGAGGACTAGGGTCTTAGAATCCCTCCACGAGGGTCATCCTGGCATTGTTCGTATGAAGGCTCTTGCGCGCAGCCACTTGTGGTGGCCTGGTTTAGATAAAGATATTGAGGCTAAGGTGCATGCATGCCACCTGTGCCAACGATCTCGCCCAGAGATGCCCCAAGCTCCCGTGCATAGATGGGAGGAAACACAGTCCCCATGGTCTAGGGTGCACATTGACTACGCTGGGCCCTTTCAGGGCCAGTTCTTCTTGGTCCTTGTTGACAGCCATTCAAAATGGCTTGAGGTTGTGCCTGTCTCATCCACCACCACTGCAAAGACTATTCAGGTACTGAGGGGGATTTTTGCTGCACACGGGCTGCCAGATGTCATTGTGTCCGACAACGGCCCTCAATTCACTTCCTCCGAATTCCAAGCTTTCTTACAGGCAAACATGATTCATCATGCCACGTCTGCACCCTTCCACCCGTCCACCAACGGTATGGCTGAACGTATGGTGCGCATCACAAAGGACGCATTGAAAAGACTCACCTACGGGGACTGGCATCACAGGTTGGCTGACTTTCTCCTTTCTTATCGCACCACACCATCCACTTCTACAGGGAGAAGCCCAGCTGAACTTCGTTGGGGGCATCAACTTACTACTAAACTTGACCGGTTGCATCCGGACAGACTGCCTTCATCTACCTCACATCCTAGGGCACCTAGACAACTATTTGTGGGTGCCCCGGTTTGGGCTCACAATTACGGGCCTGGTCATACATGGGTCCCCGCTTCTATTTCCAGGGTCACAGGTCCTCTCTCCTACGAGGTAGCCCTGGACAACGGTCGTGTCCTGCGTCGGCACATCGACCAACTCCGCCCTAGGCGGGACCTTTCAGATGAGACTCCTGGGTCTTTTCCAGGGGGGGAGGGGGACCCTTTGGAGCAAAGGGAAGGGCACGAGTTGCTGCCCATCTCCACTGATGGAGCCACTGATGGCCCATTTCAAGCTTCCGCAAGTGCTCCGAAAAGGAATTCATGGAGCTTACCCACACAACAGGCACTCATGCCTACTCCAGCCAGGGAGTCGCCCGGGGGGCATACTCACTTTCCACACACATCACACAACACTCCAGTCACGCCTTTCGCGCACGAATTCTTCAGACCTTGTTTTGCTCTACTGCTATCATTAACTCTCAATAAAAGTTCCTTTTGAAACGATGCCTGTTTCAAGAATTCTGCTTTCTTGGGAGACCTAGTTGAGGCAGATCCTTACATAAAGCTAGGTCTGAACAATTTGAGCATGAAAGATTATATTGTATGGCACCTGTGGATTGCTATATGTTCTGTTGTTACAATAGGGATATATTTCAAAAGGCAACTGGAGTTTCTTGTCCGGTTATCAAAAAAGTCCAGTTGCCTTTTGAAAAGCACCTTTGGGACTACCATGACCTGTAAGATTGAGAATTTCCATAGATAATAGAATACATATAAGGATACAGAAAATACTTTTGTCTAGATATTAGAAATTTTGTTATTCTCATAAAAATATATTTTGGTATTACCTGATTTTTTTTACTAAGGAATCATACAATTCTCTTTAATTTCATTTTAGCCAACATTCATTGCCATACAACTTATCATATATCCATTTTTGGAGGTTATTGATTTGAATGTTTAGTGAAATAATTGAAAGATGACTTGACCAATGAAGAAAAAAATATGCCTAAAATAAACCATTTTTTTTGCTTTTTTCCTCTTTTTGTTCTAAGCCTAGTATTTTGTAACTGCTCTCTGAAATTTCAGGTTTTAGAAATCCTTCACTTCATTCAGCCCAGTTCTTCTTAATATAGATTTGATCAAAATGCCTTTATCTCTAGTTGGTATGTAAATTGACCATAGATGTACACTTGTTAAAGAGGGATGAGGCAAAGGATAAGGATTTTAAATATTTTTCCACTGGGGAAGAAGGCTCCTCTATTTTATACAATTGTGCGTGTATATAATTAATAGTGGGTTATTTTTCAGTCAAAACCAGCATGCAATAGGAAGTGATTTGTATCAGAATCCTTCCACATATAGAATAGAGATTTTTGTGAAGAAGGTGTAACCAGGGAACTACAGACCAATCAATGTGACATCAATACTTGGAAAAATTCTAGAAAAGATAATCAAGCAGTGGATTTGTGACCACCTAGAAATTAATAAAACAATTAATAGAAACCAGCAGCAGCTTGTTAAGGTTGTTTGCCAAACAAACCTATTCCCTTCTTTGATAAAGTGACTAAATTAGTGGAGCAAGGAAATGCTGTGGATATTGCATACTTAGACTTCTGTAAGATAAAAGTAGACCACAGCCTATTTTTGGTAATGTGCAATAGATGGTATCATCACCAGCTGGGTTCACAATTGGCTGCCCAACTACACTCAGAATGTAGTCCTCAATGGAACTACAACTACAGAGAGCAGGCATATCAAACTTGTGACGTTATGTGATGTCGCACAACATATTGGAATGTTTTCCCCATTGCTGGCAATGGGGTGGGCGCGGTTTCTTCATGACATCTCCGGCCCATGGGCCGGCAGTTTGACACCCCTGACATAGAGGAAAGAATGCAGTGAAGTATCTCAAGATTCTGTCTTGGGCTCAGTGCTCTTCAACATCTTCATAAATGATCTGGATGAGGGGATAGAAGGAGAGTTCATCAAATTTGGGGGGACACTGGGGGGAATTGCTAACACTTTGGAAAATGAAGATGGACTTGAGATTCAGAAGGATCTTGATAGATTTGAGCATTGGTGCAGTTCATTGGTTAGAAAATCAGGTCCTGCACTTAAGCAGGAAAAACCAAGTATACAGTATAGAATAGGCAGTACCTTGCTCAAAAGTAGTAACTATGAGAGGGATCTAGGTGTCCTAGTAGACCATCACTTAAGTATGAGCCAGCAGTGGGGTGCAACTGCCAAAAAAGCCAATGCAGTCCTAGGCTGCATCAACAGAGGGATAGCATAAAGGTCATGAGAAATGATAGTATTGCTCCATATTGCACTAGTGAGGTCACACTTGAAATACTATGTCCATTTCTGTGGTTGCCACAAATATGCTGACACCCTAAGAGTGCAGAGAAGAGCAACAAAGATATTAAAGGGTCTGGAAGCTAAACCATTCGATCATAGTTAAGGCAACTAAGTATGTCTAGCATAATGAAGAGAAGGTTGTGGGTACATGATAGATGTGTTCCAGTAGTTGACGGGCAGTCATAGAGAGAAGAGGGAGTTGACTTATTCTTCAGAGCACCTGAGGGAAGAACAAGGACAAGAAGCAATGAGTGGAAGCTGAAATCCAACTTGGAATTAAGGAGAAATTTCCTAACTGAGAACAAGTAATCAATAGGTCAGTTTACCTCCTAAAATGGTGGTGCTCCATCACTGGACATTTTTAAGATAAGATTGAACATCCATTTGTCTGGGATAGTATAATCCATTGGGCAGGGTTTGGACTAGAAGACCTCCAATATTTCTTCCAGCCTTATGATTTTATGTTCTATGTTTATATCTAACAGCTTTGTTATACTGGCATTACTTTTAAAGATAACATGGTCTATATTGGCACACAGTGTGATAAAATTATCGTATTTCTGCAATAACAAAACTTAGAATTAAAATAATCGGTCTTCATTGAAAATTACTAAGCATACTGTACAGCAAACAAGGAGGACATCACATATCAGGCTAATCTTATACTGGGAATATAGTTTTTAAGAAAAAAGTTAAAATATTAATTTAAAAATACCATACAACAGGTTTAAATAAATGTAAGCAACAGTTTCCAAAATTTTAAGAAAAGGAAAAATGCTTTATTACTGATTAATAGCTGGGGACAATTGAAGGGAAAGGGAAAATGAGTTACCAGAGGTTCCTTCTTTAAGATTTTTTTAACGTTTTTTAAACTTTGCTTCAGTATTTCATTTTTCTATATCTACATTACTTTTTGTTATCAGCTTGAAGAATGTAACAATGTAAAGTTGTTTTTGTTGAACATGAAACTTAACTATATGTTTATAGTAAACATAGTAAAGTTTCATGTTAAAACAAAAACAATCAAGGAAAACTAGTTTAAACATTTCATCAGCTTTTGTGGTTTTCCAAAATTGCTACTTGAATTGGGTCAAAAGTATCTATTCATATTCTGGGAATATTTAATCTGACAAGAATGGACAAAGATTACAATAGTTTACAACAGACTAGAAAACTGGTTTTGAAGATTTTTTGAGGATTTGTCTATTGACAAGAAGGTCACCAACCTAGGGGCCAAGCTTTGGACATTACTATATAAATAATTGTCAAGAATAATGAAACAAGTTGCCTCTTGAATTGAAGCAGGTGTCCCAGGAAAAAAGTTGAATAGGTGATAGCTGATAGCCACCAGCAAGATTAACAAAAATGTTTAAAAATATGTCAAATAGATGTTGGAAATGTAAACATAACATAGGCACGTATTATCACATTTGGTGGACATGTGGTAAGGCAAAGGCCTATTGGAGAAAGATTTATATGTGGTTAGAAAAAATATTGGGTGAACAAGTGGATTTTAAACCCGAACTTTTTTTACTAGGTATTATGCCTGAAAAGACTAATAAGCAGAAATTATATTTAATCTTAAACATTACTACAGCAGCGAGAATAATTTTTGCACAATACTGGAAGAATGAAGGACTGCCATCAGAAGAAGAAATAATCAGGAAAATATTGGAATGTGCAGAGATGTACAGATTAACTATGAAGTTGAAAGATAAAGAAGTTACAGACTACTATCAAATTAGGCACCTATTTTATTCTTGGCTAGAGGAAAGAATGAAGGATTAGGAATTGAACATGTATTAGCATAGCAAACTCCATACAACTTGTTGATTGGAAAAAATAACATATGTTGATAAAAAAAAATCAATAAAATCTTTACTCAAAAAAAAAAAAAAAAAGTACAGATTTGGTTCTCCAGCACTGTGACATTTGATCTAGCAGAGCTCTAGTAAATAATAAAGTATACATTAAAGTATGCTGGTGAAAAAAGTAAGGTTCTACATTTAGGCAAGAAAAACCAAATGTACAGGTATAGTATAGGCGGTACGTTGCTCAATAGTAGTAACTGTGAGAGGGATCTCGAAGTCCTAGTGGACAATCACTTAAATATGAGCCAGCAATGTGCTGCAGCTGCCAAAAAAGTCAAGACAGTGCTGGGCTGCATTAACAGAGGGATAGAATCAAGATCACGTGAAGTATTAATACCACTTTACAATGCCTTGGTAAGGCCACACCTGGAATACTGCATCCAGTTTTTGTCACCACGATGTAAAAAAGATGCTGAACTCTAGAAAGAGTACAGAGAAGAGCAACAAAGATGATTAGGGGACTGGAGGCTAAAACATATAAGGAATGGTTGCTGGAATTGGGTATGTCTATTTTAATGAAGAGAAGGACGAGGGGGGACATGATAGCAGTGTTCCAATATCTCAGAGGCTGCCACAAAGAAGAGGGAGTCAAGCTATTCTCCAAAGCACCTGAAGGCAGGACAAGAAGCAATGGATGGAAACTAATCAAGGAGAGAAGCAATCTAGAACTAAGGAGAAACTTCCTGACAATGAACAATTAACCAATGGAACAACCTGCCTCCAGAAGCGGTGAATGCTCTAATACTGGAAGTTTTTAAGAAGAGACTGGACAGACATTTGTCCGAAATGGTGTAGGGTTTCCTGCCTGAGCAGGGGGTTGGACTCGATGACCTCCAAGAACCCTTTCAACTTGATGATGATGATGATGATGATGATGATGATGGGTCCCAAGAGACATATATAAACATATTCTCAGGTCAAAAGGTATAGAGCAGGGGTAGGCAACCCGAAACACTCAAAGAGCCACTTGGACCCATTTCCCATCGAAAACAAAACACTGGGAGCTGCAAAACCCTTTTGATATCTAAAATGAAGATAACACTGCATATATCCTTTTTTACCTTTATTATAGGTGTGTGTGTGTGTGTGTGTGTGTGCGTGCGCGCGCGTGTGTATAAAATAAAGGTAAAAAAGGATATATGCAGTTATCTCCATTTTAGATGTCAAAAGGATCTCTCTCTCTCTCCCTCCCTCTCTCTTTCCATTTTCCTCTCCCTCTCCCTTTCTCTTTCTTCCCTTTCTCTTTCTTTCCTCTCTTTCCTCTCACTCTTTCTCTCTTTCCTTTCCCTCTTTCCTCTCTCCTCTCTCTTTCTCTTCCCCCTCTCTCTTTATTCTTTCTCTTTCCTCTCTTTCTCTCTCTCTCTCTTTCCTCTCCCTCTCTTTCCTCTCTCTAATTGTGTCGGATATGCACTGAGAAATCTATTTGCAGATTGACAAAAATGTAACAAGAACCTATTTATTGTATATAATGTTTTATTATAAATTGTGAATTGTATATTGCATCTGTACATCTGCTGTGGTTTTGTTATGTGCAAATTTCAGCATGAGTTTCATTAAGGTTTTCACTTGCTTTTCTATTGTTTGGGGGAGTTTAAAAATTGTTTTGGGTTTGTTTGGGTTTTTTTTGGCAGGACACACACAAAGACCCAAGTTTATATTTAAAAAAAACTAGGGAAAAAATAGACAAGCTAATACACCCTTTCGCTGAAGAAGGGGGAAGGAGGGGGAGAAGGGAGCAAAGTTTTCTGAGTTCTCATTGGCTACCTGTAAGCCCAAATGAGAACAGCATTCCCTCCTCCACGTGCCTTTATGCCAGTGCTAAGCTCAGGGTGAGTGCGTGCGCGTGTACGCATGTGTGCGACTCCCCGCTTCCCCCACCCACCTTTGTCCTGCTTTCTATTCCCTCCTTTTCCTGCTTTGGAAACTTTCATACTCCAATCCTCTGGATTGGCACCATCTAAGCCGCTGCTGCTTGCTTGATTCCTCTCCCTGGCCAAAAAAATCATCTTCGTCCAGCCCCTGAATCGCCCCCACTCTTTTTTTTCTTTTACTGTTCCCTCTCCCGCACTCCAGTTGGTTTTTTTGTGTATTTAGGAAGGAATTTTTAATAGACACTTTTTATATTAAAAGAAACCTATATATTGAGTGACGAGGCTGCCTCATGTGCTTCTGTTAGCTGTTTGGTTGGATGCTGCTTGGGGGATCTGGGGGGGCAAAGGGGGAGATGGCTTCATGGCGAAGGCTTCGCAGGGCACTGTTGGTGGGCGGGACAAGCAAGGCGGCTGTGAGGCTTGCTCTTGGCTGTGCCCCGCAACAGCTCCAGGGGAATTGAGCCCACTTCCCAGTGCTGGCATCCAGGAGGCTGATGTGGCTGAGTTCGCGCTGTGACAGAAAACTAGCCAAGCACTGCAGGTGTAAACGCAGCCACGGCAGCAGCCTTTGCACATGGGGTGGCTGAACGCCGGGCCGAGATTTGGGGTGCTTGTAAGGCAGCGTCCCTGAAAAGCAGAGCCTCTCTTTTCCCCCATTGACTCTCCTGCTCTAAAACCTCCAACCCCTCCATTCTAGCAAAGCGCTGCCTGCTTTCCTTTTTTCTCCTCCTTTCCCTCAGTCCCAACTCAGTTCAGCGGGATGGATGAGATTTCTCCTGGCCCGCATTTCAGAGGCGTGATTAAATGCACAACAACAAGGATGCCCACAATAATTGGGCCACAAGGTGCAACTTCCCCCAGGAGGCAGAAAGAATTTGGGCAAGTGGCATTTTGGAGATCAGGCCAGAGTTCAGTTGGGCCCTCGCAAGGCGCAATTAGGGCTGGCTCTTTGGAGTCCTGGGAGCTTGACTCATGGAGGAAGCCAGCAGGGAGCCCACAATTAGCGAGCCCACCAGGAGGCGGTTGAGGTGGACACCCCCACGGCAGTCAGGTGGCCCCGGAGCTTCCCGCCGAGTCGGACGGGATTCCTGGCCAGCCGGCCATAGGGCGGGAGCAGCTCCCTCACCGGGGCTGCTTGGCCTCTCCATCCAGCTGGCCGTCCCGGCCTTCCCAGGGCCAAATCCTGCAGGAGGGTGAGCCGGGCCAGGCTGGGTGGTGGGAAAGGAGGCGCGCTGCGATTCACACAGCTTTGAGGGGGAAGTCCCTTCCAATGGCCAGAAAGCAGCACTTCCTCTCCTGCTCCAGGCATGGAAAAATGTGCAGAGGTCCTGGGAAGGTCAAGTGTGGGGGGGAGGCAGCAGAAGGTGCCCGGGGCACCACGGACCAGCCCGGGGAGACACATGGCTGGCTCGGCTGCCAGGGAGCGGCCCGGGGCTGTCCCAGGGAGCGATGCCCCCACTGCTGCCGGGACTGCCGCCCTGCCCCGCCCGGTCCAGCCCAGACTGGGGAGACATGTGCCTGGCTCGGCTGCAAGGGGACGGCCCAGGCAGCGATGCCCCCACCGGCCATCACCTCCACCGGGACTGCCACCTCCACTGGGACTGCCCAGTCCAGCCCGGGGAGACATTTGGCTGGCTCGGCTGCACGGGGATGGCCCAGGGAGTGATGTCTGTGCCGGCTGGTGCCCCAGTTGGGACTGTCGTCTGGCCCAGCCAAGTGAGACATGTGGTTGGCTCAGCAGCTCAGAGAGTGGCCTGGGGGCAGCCCAGGGAGTGATACCCCAGCCGGGACTGCCGCCTGGTACAGGTAAGCCGGGGGGGCACCACCTGCCCCACGGCTGCTTTGCAGCAGTGCTCCATGGACTTGGAACCCCCTCCCCCTGCCACTGACCCTCCATCTCCGATATTGCTTGGTGAATGGTCGCGCTGGCTGGGCATTGCAGGGGCTGCTCTCCCTCAGGGGTGGGCTGACCGGCTCAGCAGAGGCTCTGGCAGGCCACTCACAGCGGGGATCTCGGGGCTTTCCCATGTGGCCAGCCCGGGAAAAGGACTTCCTGGCTGCTCTTCTTCCAGGGGGCGGGGCACCCGGACACAGGGCCAATCAGGAGCCCTGCGAGGGGGCAAGTCCACATGAGAGAGAAAGAGAGAAGGGAAGCACAAGTGCTTCTCTCTCTCTCCTTGTCTCTCTGCAAATGCCAGAGGAGGCTCTGGAGCCACAGGGGATGGCTCAAAGAGCCGCATGTGGTTCCGGAGCCATGGGCTGCCGACCCATGGTATAGAGGTATACTTGTTCAGTTGTACTAAATAAATTTGAATCAATACCACATGAAACTGTATGCATGTATTGTCTATTGGAGATTTTAGATGAGTTTTCATAGATCAACGTGACTTAGAAATCCACTTTTTTGGATCTTAAAATTGGAAGTGTGTTGTTTCTTCTAGATTAAAGGATACTGTAATTTATACCTTGCAGAAAAATTACTTCTTTTCTGATATACTGTATACGTATTATAGATAGGCATGTGATTTGATCCTTTTGAACCTGCATAACTGAATGTGAAATTCAGAACAACTTTACCTTCTTTTGGAAAAGAAAGATTTCTAGAACTCATACAAATTTGATTCAGGTCAGATCAAGGAGCTTATTTATTAGCTGCATCACATATAACATTCTGATTATAATCCTCTTACAATCTTGTTCTCATTTATGTTTAATTAAGTATTTTGTACATGAAATCTTGGCAAATCTAGTAGGCAGTTTTACGTTATATGACATCATGACATTAACTGCTTTTAGCTGATTACCTAGATTTTATTGTAGTAGTTTATTAATAGACCTGGGCTTCCTTATTATTCTTTTTTCTGATTTTATTTTAGCATTCTGATTTTTAGCTGTTCACACTTCAAATGCTCATAGTAGCATAGAACAAAATCAGTTAATTCTAAAGTATAGATCATTTGAAATGTATGTTTAGATTCATAGGTATCTGCTAAATTAAAAATATAGGGAGGTATATTTTAAAAATACAGGGAGGTAGTCAAAGTGTTAGAGAATTGGACTAGAATCAAATCTCTATTTATTTATAAAGCCCATAGCTGTATATTGCTCTACCTCAAAAAATCTTTACTGAAGTGAAGGAACATGTAATTAACTCTGACGTATTATGAGGTAGAATGAAATAGCAAATAAATATTTGTTTAATAAATTAGAGAAGAAACCATCAGGTATATAATTATTTTCAACTTTATTTCCTCACAGTACAATTATAGACCTTTCTGTATGAAAATATTGTTCTTCAGCTTTTTCCTGATGAAATGTCATGAAATTAGAGTATAGTAAATAAATGATTTCCACACACTTCTTAAACAGAAGCTTTCCTCACTACTCTTTTGTTCTTTTTTAGAAAAGGAATGAATTGCTGACTATGTTTACTTATTTTAATATGACATGCAACAAGGGCCTGCCAAAAATTTGACCTTTAAGAATGCGTCATGGTCTGTTAAAAACTATAGAACTGTCTCTATTGTTTTCCCTCAGAACAGAGTTCCATTCTGATGAGGCTTTAGTGTCTTCATTAAAGGCCAGAATGAGTACAAATGCTCACATTAAGATTATTTAACTTAGCACAACCAGTATTGCTTCTGTGACTCTTACTTTCTTCAATGTCTTGCTATTATAATATATAATACATTATATCACATTGTAGAAGAGCCAGGTAAAATAAAAACTAGGGGCATCTTACTAAGCCAATTTAGGAAATTAGTGTATTACAGTATATTTTGAAACACTATTATCCCACTGCCAGAATCTGGCAATAAAATAGGTTTATCAATAAGATGTTTTTTACATAAAACCTTATACATGTAAGGGTAAGAATAGAAGTGCAAAGTTCCTATTACAACTTTTAATAAAGTCCAAAGCTCTAATAGCATGAAAAAAACTTGAGTCGATTTTTTTCAGCCTCACATGTTTGTTTATTCATGTCTGAAGAAGGTATGCTACATGACATAATTCCCAATATTCTATAAACAATACCACACAATTCCTGGACAAGCTCAAATATTTACATATTGACAAAGATGAAACAATGATATCATTTGATGTTATCACATTATTCACATCGGTAGATCTGAACCTAGCAATTTACCTAATCAAAGAACTACTGGACAACATACAACCACTAAGAGGACCACTCACAACAGAAAACACATGCGATCTCCTCCAGCTATGCTTAACCACCTACTTTAAATTTGACAGAGAGATCTATGAACAACTGAAGGGATCGCCTATGGGATCTTCTATATCTGGCCTGGTTGCAGAAGTTATCACACAGAAAATCAAAGAAGTTGTACTTCCACAAATAAATCCCAAGCTATGGGTATGTTACGTGGATTATACCTTTGTGATAATCAGTCGCAACCTTGACCAAACCTACTAAGGAATCAACAACATCTTCACAGACATTTGATTTACAATAGAACCTGAGAACAATAATGACCTGCCATTCCTGGACATCCTTGTTACTAGAACCACCAATGGCCAACTTCTAACATTCTTGTACAGGAAGACAACACATAGAGATCAAATCATCAACTTCAACAGCAACCACCCCAAATGCCACAAACAAAGCTGTGTCAGAACATTGTTTGGGAGAGCAGAATCCCATTGCAACACCAAGGAAGCCAGATCAGCAGAACAAAAACACTTATACAAAGTCTTTGAGAGAAATGGATATCCATGAAACTTCATCTGGAGATTATTACAGACAAACAATACAAACATCCAAAGCAACACAACAACTACAACAGGATCAACAACAACCAGATGAATCACAATTCTCTATGTACAGAATGTTTCAGAGATGATAGCCAGACTACTACACCAACATGTCCTCATAGTAGTCCACAAACCATCCTCAACACTCAGACAGACCCTGTCAAAACCTAAGGAGCAGACAGAAACAAACCAAAAATCAGGCATCATATACTGAATCCAGTGCACCAACTGTGAAAAGAACTATGTGGGCCAAACAGAAAGAAAGTTATCTACCAGACTACACAAACACTTTCTGATTATCAAAAGACATGACCCATTATCCCTCATGTCCATCCACAAAGATTCAAAAGGACACAAGTTTGATTTAACCAGGACTACAGTTGTAACCCAAATGAAATCAAGGGAAGAAAGAGAATTCCTTGAAGCCTGGTTCTCCACCAATAAGTCAATAAACAGACACATTGACATCAACCCAATCTACCAAAGTAGAAAGAATTACTTCAATCCCAAAGGAAGCATTTTAAAATAAACAAACAGGTACCCCACCACACAGCAATAAAAATTACAACCTCCCCCACAAGAAACCAGACCACATTTCAACAACAACAACAGTTAGCCAGCCAACCAAATAACCTAAAACCAAATCATGACTCAGAGGCAACCAAACGAACAAATACGATTTGCATCACACAGACAAAACTTAAACAGCAACAACAATGAGCCAATCAAACAGACCAAAACAGACCATGACTAAGAAACATCTGGACAAATAACACACACACCAATTTACATCACACAAAAATGTATTTAAAGGCTAGTGCTCTGACAGATGAGCACAATTCAAAGCACACTGAAGATGTCCCTCCTGAATGGAGATGAAACATTTGCAGCCAAATCACCAAGCTCAGAGATCAAACCAACAGCCCATGTAACATAAAATTTAAAATATAAAATTAAAAATTAAAATATGTACAAATTAAGCAGATCTTGCCCAGAAACCAGCAACATTAATTGTATTCTGGGACTTCCGGTTTAGCGTTCGACAAGACGGGTGGAAGAAGCCGAGGGTCTGGCTTCTTAGCCTGATTTTGTTCTGCCCGGCAACCCCAAGGGGTCGGAAAGTTGTCCTGGAGGGGCAACAAAGAAGGAGGGATGCCTCCTTGGTATCAGTGAAAATGAACATACTACCGAAAATATCATTCTTATTCCAAACAACATCTATAAAACATGAGAAAAAATTCTTTGAATACTTAAATTTATTAAACTTGAAATTTATTTGGCAAGGAAAGAAAGCTAGAATTAAGATGAAAATGTTACAAGATGCCAAGGAAAATGGAGGTCTTGGTTTACCAGAGTGGTTTTTATATTATCAAGCATCTGCATTAATATGGGTAAAAGAATGGATAACTCTTAGAAATGAAAGGCTGTTATATTTGGAGGGGCATGATTTACAAATGGGGTGGCATGCTTTTTATGGTATGGGAAAAATAAAGTTCATAAATATTTCCAAAATCACTATATAAGAAATGCATTATTAACAATGTGGGGAAAAATAAAATGCAAAATATATTTGAAAATTCTAAGGTGGTTGTCAACAATGGAAGCATTTGTACACTGAAATTTAGAAAACTTTGAAAAAATCTATAGACATATAGAGATATTTTAAAATCTAAACAAGAAATGGAAAATCAGAGTATCAATTTATCATGGTGGGCACATTTACAAGTGCAAGCTAGATATGATAAAGATATTAAACTGTATGGATTTTATAAGGAACAAACTGTGTTTGATAAGACGTTAACTTCTGATGAGAAACTAATTAAGAAAATGTATAATTTTCTATTAACTTTGAAAATGGAAAGTGAACAAGTTAAAGAAACAATGATAAGATGGGCGAAAAATTTTGGATACAATATAGAATTAGAAAAATGGCAAAATTTATGGGAAAGAAATTACAAACTGACAATGTCAACTTCCTACAAAGAAAATTTATATAAAATGTTTTATAGATGGCACTTGCCACCAGCAAGACTAGCAAAAATGTTCAAAAACATGTCAGATAGATGTTGGAAATGTAAACATAAGTCAGGCACTTTTTATCATGTTTGGTGGACTTGTGACAAAGTAAAGAGTTATTGGAAAAAAATACATACCTAGCTAAAAAAGATGTTGGGAGAACATGTAGATTTTAAACCTGAACTTTTTTTTATTAGGTATAATGCCAGAAAAGACTAACAAACAAAGCATATATTTGATTTTGTATGTCACAACAGTGGCAAAAATTATATTTGCGCAATACTGGAAAAATGAAGAAATACCATCAGATGAAGAAATAATTTTAAAAATACTAGAATGTGCAGAGATGGATAGACTGACTATGAGACTGAAAGAA
Source organism: Crotalus tigris (assembly GCF_016545835.1). Taxonomy (NCBI): domain Eukaryota; kingdom Metazoa; phylum Chordata; class Lepidosauria; order Squamata; family Viperidae; genus Crotalus; species Crotalus tigris. Next base: position 293,408 of record NW_024097800.1, read on the forward strand.
AAAGAAGAAACAGAATATTATCAAACTTGGGACTTATTTTATCGATGGCTAGAGGAAAGAATAAAGGATTAGCAATTAAATATGTATTAGTGAATATAAACTCAGACAGCACGTTTGTTGAAAAATTATTACTGAATGTATGGGGAAAAAAACAAAAACTTTTACCAAAAAAAACATTAATTGCATTCTGTTGCATTGCCATGAGGTTCTCAAGTGTACACTATTCAGGGCACAAAGGGCAGGTATACATATGTGTTGTTGTCTGCATGTCATCACAATCAAAAAGAGCAGAAGCAACTGGAGCCTCACATGAACAACATCTGCATATTTCAAACCACCCTTATTAAGAAGTTATAATGCTGATGAATTATAGCATACAAGACTGGGTAGAAAATGGATGTCACAATTAATAGGAAGAAGTGTCAAATCATCTAGAGAGAGAAAAAGAGAAATGTTAAGGAACATAAATTTTCAGAAGAATGAATTGCAAAGAGTATGGGATGTTCTTTGAACCAGATGTCAGAGTTCTGGTGGTACACATGAAACACAAAGCACAGTCCGAAATCACAGGCCTTGGCATTCATTTTATTCACTCCCAATGAATCAACATAGATAACTCATTCCAATTTTTTTATTCCTATGTATAGGGAATCAATTTTAGTTAGTTTTATGGAATTTATCATTGTTCTTTTTTCATAACATAATGTAGAATTTACTAAAAAGCCTACCAATTATTTACAGAAATTTTTCAAATATTTTATTTGAAATAATTGCCAAATAATTTATTTTGGCAATAAACCAAGCTTCTGTATCTTGTGTCTTGTTCTACTTTTATTTGTGTAATCATTAACAGTAGTTTTAAACTATGTAAAGCATGACCCAAAAGAAAAAGTGTGGAGAATAAGATTTTTTTAAAAAAAAAATCAAACTCTTCAGATTAGGTGAAAAGAAGGCTATGTTACTGTGGTCGATTTTAAGCTCTGGCATTTTCCATATCATCCTCCCTAAACTGAGCAGGAAGATTTGAAATTAAAACATGACCATGTTCAGTTTAATGCATCTGAAAGCAAACTAGACTTGGGCTAAATAAGCTTGGGCTGTAAGGAGTTTCTCTCAAGAGTTATAGTCTCTGCTGCAACAGACTGACATAGATATCCTCCCAGAATCTCTATCTAACAGAGCTACAGTAGTCACTGTGGTAGCAATACTGTATTATGAAGCCAGCAACCTAAATTCTGTCCAGCCATGATCGATCAAATAGCAGCCATTGAAACAAAAGTGCTATAGATCAGCAACCGGGCTGCACAAACAAGCAAAGCCCCAAACATGGGATACAGGTACCACACAAAACCATGGCCCCTCCGGACCGTGGAAAAATCTCTCTCCACATAACCTGGTGTCCAAAAGGTTGGGGACCTCTGCTATAGATCATCCAGAGCATACTTATTGTAACCTTGTAAGATTGGACAGTTGTTACTTTCAGAAAATTCTTCTTGATATCTAACCTTGACTTCTTTGTGGTTTCAACTCATTGCTTCTTGTTTTGCCCACAGTAATAATAACAGAGAATATGGTTCTTGTTTTACTCACAGTAACAGAGAACAAGAGAGCCAGTTTGGTCTAGTGCAGGGGTCTTCAAACTTAGCCTTTTTATGACTTGTGGACTTCAATTCCCAGAATTCCTCAGCCATTGTGCTTGGCTGAGGAATTCTGGGAGTTGAAGTCCACAAGTCATAAAAGGGACAAGTTTGAAGACTCCTGGTCTAGTGGTTAAGTCACCAGGTTAGAAAGTGGGAGACCGTGAGTTATCCTGCTTTAGTCATGAAAGCCACTGGATGATCTTTGGCTGGTCACTCTCTCTTAGCCAAACTCACCTCACAGGGTTGCTGTTGTGGGGAAAATAGGAAGAGGAAAGTGTATTGGGTATGTTCACTGCTTGTAAAATAATAGAGGCAGGATTCAAATAAATAAATAAAACTGTTCCCTCTGCTATATGGTAATCCTTTAGGTAAATGATCACTACTGCCGATATCATATCTCCTTTCAGCATTCTTATCGATAGACTAAATATACCTGATTTCTTTCTTCTCAGGGATTAGTTTCTCTTTACCGTCTTCACCTTGCTGAAGTTGTTAACATCCTTTTTTAAAAGGATTTTAAAAAACACAATGCTCAGAACTATTCATAGATTTTCAAATGAAGCTTGGCAAAGTAGTGGATGATCGGGAACCCAGGCTTCTGTTAATAGATCATGAAATAGGAGTTGCCTTTTTAAGCAACTGCATTACATGACTGGTTTTTATTGCAATCTGTTAGAACACCCAATTGCTTTTCACACATATTACTAACAAGTCAGGTCTCTCCTATTCTTTACTTTTGTTTAATATTTTTTCTCCCCAGAGACAAAACTTTATATTTCTCCCTATTAAATTTCATCCTGTTCATTTTAGTCTGGTATTTAGGTGTACATAGATCTTTTTTCAACTTCTAAAATGATATTTTAGAAGTTCTTATCCAAAGAGATATTAGTTCCTCTGAAAGTAATTATTATTCTTAGGCATGTGCATTCTAATGGGAAAGAACAAATTTTAATTCATATATTTTGTAAAATGTTTCCAGAAAATATTTTCTTGCTTGTTTGGGATGAAGAGTGTTTCCAGTAACAAACAGTTCTGAATCACATATGTTCCAACCTCTGTGAACTGGGTTAAAAGCAAAAAATACAAAGAAACAGTTCAGTAACATCCAGAATTGAAATCTGCCAAGCCTTAATTTTTGATTGAAGTATTGAACTGGAATGCTTTTAAAATTGCTTCCTTTATAAATTAGAAGCCAACTATTTTTAAAATTTAATGCTGAGAACACCATATCCCATAGGATAATTACCAATTCTCATAGCAATATGATCCAGATGCTGTATAAAAGTACTTTTTCTATTATGAAGGAAGATAATGTATGTAGCTACTTTTTTTTCTAAAAAAAATTTATTTTCAATTTTGCAATGCATTACATTCATAAAAATACTTCAGATAAAAAGTAAAATAAATTGATACACACAACTTTCGGTATTGCTCACCCATTTCCCCCCAAACCGCATCCACCCTCTAACCTACTTCCCTCTTTCCCTCTTCTTCCTCACTCTCCCCCTCTCCTCCTTCTCCTCAACCTTCCTACTTGCTTCTCCCCTTCTTCCTATCTTCTCGCTCCGGATGTGGTCCAGGGGAAATGCCCGAGCAATTTCTCTCTCTGGATTAAAACATCAATATTATATACAATAAAACTATTTCTACTTATCTGAACTACTTAAACTTCAACCCATCCTCCCCCCACCCCCACCCCCTCCCCCACCCCCCTCCCCCTCCGACTTCCCAGAGCCAAGTACAGGTTTATACAAACGTATTAAACATAATCTATTTAAGTTTACTAATTATACAATAACCAAAATCATACTAACCCTTAACTCTCTTCAAACTTTAACATCATAAATTTATAAACAAATTCATTACTCATAAAATAAGTGAAACGTTGTAGTTCCATACTTCTTCTGAACATATTCTATCCATCTTTCCATACATTAAAATATCTCTCTTGTGAATGTTCCTTTAAATAAGCAGAAATTTTAGCCATTTCTGCTAAATTAGAAACCTTAAATACCCATTCTTCTAAAAAAGGCAGAGAATCCTTCTTCCAGTATTGACCCACCAGTAATATGTAGCTACTTTTTTAAAACTACAGCCCAGAATCAGTTTGACCCAAAAATGCTTCACTAAAATTGTTTTACCAAAAATAAAGTTCAGAGGATAACATTTATGGCAGCAAAGAGCAGCTGCAGAGTAAAATGTAGAAGTATACAGATAGAAGCAAGGATGCACCTACATGTACATCAACTGTATTTATGTAACAGCTATTTTCCTATAAATACTTGGGTATCTGGAAAGAAATTTGGTAGGAGGAAAAGACAATTATATTTCACAAAAAATTGCAAGATCAATTCCAACATAATAAAACATCACTGGACTCTGCTGCTGAACATTTGGATTCTCTTCCAAATAATCCCTCAGAACTCCTCTAAAGATTGTAGTCATACTGTATGATAATTTTGAATGTGTAGATTTTTTTAAAGAAATAAGAGAATATGCAACAATGTTGAATAATTTTGAAATATAAAAACGGATAATGGTCTCGAGATATCACAGCCAACTTTTTAACAAAATGTTAAGAGTTAGAAATACTAAGCTAGAAAATATAAAGTAAGAGTTGAAAATATTAGCATTTCTACAAAAAAGTATTTCCAAGCCACACTGGTAAATAATTGAAACCTACAGTTCAAACACAGTATAGCATAAACTCTATACTGTTTGCTACAGGCCTAATCTGTTATCATTTGTCTAGCCAATTTTGTTTGGAAACCAGACACTTTGAGTTCTAGTCCCACTTTAGCTATGAAAGTCAGCTGGATGATCTTGGGCCAATCACTCTCTCTCTCAATCCAACTCACCTCACAGGATTGTTGTGGGGAAAATAGGAGGAGGAAGATGTGTTAGATATGTTAGCTGCCTTGAGATATTTATAAAAAAATAATATAGGCAGATATAAATAAATAAATAAATACATAATTTAAGGTACTCTAAACAGCTTCAGACTAGACCTGATTCCCAAGGAGAGGTCAGCCACCACCAGTTCATAACATTGTAGTTCTATTTTATCTTTTTTTCTTTATTATTATTTTCTTCCTGGTAGTAAAGTGAATAAGCAAATGTATGTGAATAGAAAATTATCATCAGTATTTCTCATGAAGTACTGGCTGGGTGGGTTCTAATACTGTAAAGCTCTCAGAAACATGAGTGGATTTATAAATGGAAGATTAATTCATCTGATCTGCCTGTAAAATTTCATAAGACAGAGTACAAAATTCAAAATAGAAGCCATGTCCAGAAGCACTCCTGAAGATGTTAACATGCCTTCTACCTGATCTGTTTGCCGCTGTCTCCTGTCATCAGTTGAGACCTATTTTGAGCCTATTATAGTTCAAGATACCAAAGAAAAAAATAACTAGAGGTTTTTAAGAAGAGATTGGACAACCATTTGTCTGAAATAGAGTAAGGTTTCCTGCTTGAGCAGGAGGTTGGACTAGAGCACCTCCAAGATCCCTTTCAACTCTGTTATTCTGTTATAATATCTCTCCATTATGCTTCAGTTGGAATGCTCTTCATCTAGAGCATTTCACTACATATCTGCTTTGATGTTTTTATTTGGAGGGCATTCAAGTTATAGATTCCTTTTTTTAATTCTCAGAAATGCCATATACCCAGTTTTGGGAACTGCAATCCGTACAACTGGAACACACCAAACTGAGATGGATTATTGTAATTTCCTTACCAGTCAGTTACATTTTTATAATGTCATGCCTAGTTTAGGGGTTTCTTCCTTGCAGATTTTATGAATAACATGGACCAATCTTTGTTTTAGGATAAGCAATTCAACTTTTGCTAATATTTCTATTGTAGGGTTTGGGAAAGCAAATAATCAGTTCTCTTTTTATTTCTGAAATCACACTATACTTTTCATTTTAAAATGGAAAAAAAAACAATTATTAACTCTCTTGACTTCATTTGACCATTGGTATCCCATATAGTAGACATCTGAATTACATCATGTCTATGTCTGCTAGGGTGATAAATTGAGAAACAGTTGGCTCTTAAACCAAGGAGCTCAATTTCCATTAAGATATGCTAAAGGTATTTAATAAAAAATGTCTTTTCCTTTAAAAAATGTATTTTCCATTAATATTGTTTAGTATAGTATTCCATATCTACCTGCTTCCATCATTTTATGGCTGCCTAGAATAATTCATATAATAAACTGCAGCTCCTTGAACAAATGGAGGAAATTTTAACTGCCCAAAAATCTTAATTGTCTCATAAATAAAACTGTGATATCTATTACTCACTGGATGTTTTCAGCCACTCAGTTGCCATTTTATGAACTGAGGATGACCTGATGTTTGGATGGAGAATGTTTGTCTGAAATAACCCTTACAGGGTTAATATCCTGGTAATATAACAACTGTATGATCTGCTGGTTTTATAAGATAATTACTCATAACAAAAGTAGTAACCATATATTTTCCTAGATTAATTGGCTTATACTGAGTATTAACTTTGCAGTAATTGTACTTTAGGAACAAAAATAATTCCCAAATTGGTTTATGACAGTATTTATGGCCTATAAATAATATGCTTTATTATCATTGCTATTTTCTCTCATAACAAGAATAAATTTTTGAAAAAGCTTATTCTCTTCTACATTAGAGTCAAGAACTCGTTTAGAAAAATCATGGGGCTGTCTTTCTTGACTAAGCTTTCACATATCTCTAATTTAGATGATCTGTTCAATAAAAAACATAGTCTATTAAAAAATGGTTGTCTAAAGTTGAAATAAGGAATAATTAGACATAATGTTTTATCCTTAGCTCCAGAAAGACAGGATAAAGGGTTTTATTCCCTTTATAAGTTATAAAATTGAAACATGTAAATACTATCTTTGAAAATGGATAGCAGATAAGTGAAAAGCAGATCTGAAATTATAGTCACTTCTCCCAGACTCTAGAAAGCAAAAAATATATAACTATATTATAAGGTGGTCAAAAGCATTTCTACAAACTTTCAAGAAATCCTAAATCAAGATTAATTCTCATATAATAACAAATGAAGGAAATAACTTTAAAACATTCCTAGCTAGGGAGATTTGTAAAATAAAGCTCCCTTTCCCCCCAAAATGAGCTAATTTTTATTTGTCACTAAATAAATTGCATTTCCGTAGTTCATTTTTTAAATGAGATAGGAATAATATTGAACAGTATGAAATACTCTCCCCCCCCCCCCGACCCAATGCCTGAGAGATAATAAAGCAGCAGGTCAGTTAATTTCAGAGAATTTTCCATAAGTTAGTACCTGAAAAAGTCAACCAGAATTTGATGTGAGATGAACTCCTTGATGATCAAATGGCATTATAATCTGGGACAGGTTGCTGTTTTCCAACTGCTTTTGCATCTTTTTATATATTTATTGTTAGTTTTTTATAAAGTCTTTGCTTTGTTTTTGTTTTTCTATCATTGGCCTAAAATTCCATTGTTCTGATAGAATATGGATGATAAATATATAGCAAACAAAATATTGCTTTGTTATATTTTTCCCCCCTTTGGGTGGCATTTTTCTGCTATATAAATAACTTCACATTAAACATGCTATTTTATTCCTGGAAAAATAGTACTTCCAGCTATTGTATTTTCTATAAGGTCAGAAGGAAGAAATCAGACAACATATATTTTGATTGGTTGTTAGATATGTAGTAGATTTCAACTGCCATGCTGACAATTTGCTGTCATTACAGTATCAGATTGAGGAGTCTGTCACAATTCATCAGCCTTGAACTGGATTTTACTAACACTAAAAAACAAATACTGCTACCTGACATTTATGCAAATAAGGGAACATTTGATACCTCAGATTCAATATCTCAAAATGACTTAAAGAGTAAATATCATTCTACCAGACTGAAAATCTTATGTTATTAGACATGAATTAAAATGTTTGTGATTTCCAAAATTGTTCAGATAGCTTATATCATCTCCCCCCCCCAAGAGGGTGCTTTGCATTTGTGTTGAATTTTAACTCTCATAATCAGTAAGTAATATGCCTTAGAAGCTGGGGATAATGGGGTTGATGTCCAGCAAATCTGGAAGAAGAACATCAGAGAGGTAGAGAGGCAACTCCTTTCATAAGGTGGATTACCTTCAATATCTTCTATTATTGGGCAAGAAGGAGGAAGAACATGACTATTTCTGGAAGTTTTTAAGAAGAGACCGGACAACCATTCATCTGAAATGGTATAGGGTTTCCTCCCTTCCAACTTTTTATTATTGTTGTTGTTGTTGTTGTTACTGATCATCGCACAGTCAGCCAGATGTACAGACTGGATTTGGAACTTTTGTCTACCTATTGAGTCGCAGGATGGAAGCAGTTCCTAGTAAGGCCGCCTTTTGCAATTGACTAATGGCAAATTTATCAATGCCAATGGTGTTCAAGTGGTGCTCCAGTTGTTTTGGGATTGCACCCAAGGCTCCTATTACTATTGGTACTACCCTTGCTTGCTTTTGCCACAGTCTTTCTACTTCTATTTGTAGGTCTTTGTATTTTGTTATCTTCTCCAGTTCTTTCTCATCTATTCTGCTGTCTCCAGGCACTGCCACGTCCAGTATCCAGACTTTTTTGTCTTTCTTATCGACAGTTGTTAAGTCCAGGGTGTTACGTTGCAGGTGCTTGTCTGTTTGAATTCTGAAGTCCCAGAACAGTTTAATTTTATCATTTTCTATGACTTTCTCTATTTTATGATCCCACCAGTTCTTGCTTATAGGCAAATAATATTTCTTGCAGATTTTCCAATGTACCATTGTTGCTACTTTGTCATGCTGCTGCTTGTAGTCAGTCTGTGTGATCTTCTTGCAGCAGCTTACCAGGTGGTCCACTATTTCTTCACCTTCTCTGCATAAGTGGCACTTACTGTCTGTTGCTGTCTTCTCAATTTTGACTTTATATGCATTTGTCCTTAAGGCTTGGTCTTATGCAGCCAGAATTAGTCCCTCGGTTTCTTTCTTCAATTTTCCTGCTCTTAGCCATTGCCAGGTCTTGTTATTAACTGCTTTCCCAGCTATTTTTTTAACGTACTGGCTGTGTACTGCCTTGTCTTCCCATGTACTGTATTCTGTTCTTCATTTGGTCTTTCGTGTAGGCCAGTTTGGTCTCTCCAGTTGTCAGTAAACCTTCCTGATATACTAATTTCAGTGCATCTTCATCATTGTCCTTCAGATATTCTTCCAAAGCCATTTTTTCTTTTTCAATCATCTGATGTATTTGCAGCATTCCACGCCCACCTATTTGCCTTGGTAGATAAAGTCTATCAATGTCACTGTGTGGATGAAGGGCATGATTCACTGTCATTATTTTTCTGGTCTTCCTATCCATTGCTTTTAGTTCTGCTTGAGTCCAGTCCACTATTCCAGCTGTGTATCTAATGAGTGAAATTGCCTTCATGGTGTTGATAGCCTTCATGGTATTTCCTCCATTGAGTTCGGACTTTAAGATCTTCTTCACTCTCTTGATGTATTCACCTCTAATCTTTTTCTTACTTCAGTGTGCTTGATGTTGCCAGCTTGAAGGATACCCAAGTATTTGTAGTAATCTTTCTCATCCAGAGTCTTAATATTATTTTCGTGGGGCATCTTGATTCCTTCAGTTTTCACTATTTTTCCTTGTTTGATAGTAAGTGTGGCACATTTGTCCAAGCCAAATTCCATTGCAATATCTTGGCTATATATACAGACAGTGTTGAGCAGTGATTCTATTTCAGATGGTGTTTTTCTATACAGCTACAAGTCAACCATGTAAAGGAGGTAGGATAGTCTGCCAGATGTTTTTGATGTTTGATAGCCATGTCTTGAGTTGTTCAGTATTGTTGACAGAGGAAACAGTGCAATAACAAATAGTAATGGTGATAATGATAATGAATCTCCTTGAAATATTCCTCTCTTGATGTTAACCTCTCCCAGTCTCTCACCATTGATCTGCATCTGTGTCTTCCATTGTGCCATTGATCTTTGCACAAATTCTCTGATGTTTCTACTGACTCCTGTTATTTCTAGGCATTTGATTATCCAGTCATGTGGTAGAGAGTCAAATGCCTTTTTGTAGTCAATCCATTCCACATTTAGGTTGGTCTTCCTTTTCTTGCAGTTTTCCAAGATCATTTTGTCTATTAGGAGTTGATCTTTTGTTCCTCTGCTATTCGGGCAGTTTCTTTTCTTCTCAGGTGGAAAGAGATTATTTTCAACTAGATGCTGATGTACTGCATCAGCCACTACACTAGTTAGCAATTTGAAAATTGTTGGTAAGCAGATAATTGGCCTGTAGTTGCCTGGTGCTGCCCCTTTTGCTGGATTTTTCATTATTATGTAGGTTTTCCCAGTTCTTAGCCACTTTTCAATTTCTTCTCCTTGTAGTATATTGTTGAACTGCTTGGCAACGAGTGGGTGTATAACAGTTAGATGTTTCAACCAAAACCCATTATTATTATTATTATTATTATTATTATTATTATTATTATTATTATTATTATTATTATTATTATTATTCTATTGTTGCAGGGAGCAATCTATCATTTTCAGCTTTCACTCTACATTTTATTGGAATTCATGGTGAAAGATTGCTTTTCTTGTGTCAGGTGCAACCAGAGAATTTCAGGGAATGACTTCCTGATCTTGGAATACTCTGCCACCAGACCATTTTAGTAAGCTACAGTAATAACCTCTTTGTTGTATGATCAAGATGCTTCTCCAGGATCATGAAGATGACCAATTGAACTGACAGTTGAATCACACTTAATTCATTAGTTACATGTATTCCTGCATTGAAGCTCAAGGTAATGGTCCACAGTATTTCCTTCACCTATTTTTCCCACATCAAGCAAATGAGGTATGTTAGTTAATTTCATAAATTAAATGGCCCCATAAGTTTTCATGGCTGAAGCTGAACTAGCCATGGCATTAAACTAGCTTTCTCTTACTGTTCCTGAGAGAAGCACGCCGATTAGGAATTTGTAGTAAGTCACACAATACATGTATTTTTTCCCAGCATATCATCTCCATTCTTGCATATTCCAACTAAGACTGCTTTGTTCTGTCTAATAAAACTATAGTTTCTATGAATGAAGATATTAAACAATTTAACATATTTTATGTTTTATACCTATGTATGGACTCCACAAGCATTGTACTACTGACTTGATGTGATCCTCAAATATTTTGAATGATGATATGGGTTAAGGGTTAAAAGGTTAAGTTTGGGACCAGTGTGTAAAACTTCCTGTCCATAACTGTTCTGAAGTCTACATATCTCTTATAATTGTATTATCATTATATAATTCTTGTTATTATTTACTCAAGTACTTGAAAAAGATACTGGCAGAGAATTCTTGTAATTTATTAGTCTCATCTTGTGCACAGAATTGATTAAAAACCTTTTATTTTCAAAGAAATTGAATGGTATTTCATAAAATACAGATGCTTATTGGTGAAACTTGTTTTATTAATCCAGTATGGATATAATAAAGAAATGAAATCTTGCTAAGGCCAGCACCTTAGAAGCATAGACTTATAAACATAACCCTAAATAATTTTATTCAATGATTATTTTTCTCTTGAATTTGAGTGGTACTAGTGTACACTGATAATGCAAGCTTTTGCACCTTTCTCTCCCCCACCCCTGCCTTCCCACTCTGATTTCTGTTAATTCTGTGCTTCTTAGTAAGGAGAATTGCCTAGCAGTTTACTTCATCTGTGGCTGCTTCCTCTAGTCACTCACACCCCTGCAGTTCTGCACATATTATATCCAGACCTCTGCTGACTACTAATGAAAGGGTACACACTTTTAACAATAGTGAAGAAATCATTAAACGCTTTTAGATTTGGCAGAATTGGTATTTTTTAGCTGATTCACAGCAATACACCCACACACCAGAAGCTGCTATGCAGCAGTTGGCAAAGAGGAATTAGCTTCAAAGATTCTGAATTAAATAATTTTTAAAAATAAAGAGCATGCAAACCCCCCCCCCCCGTTTTAAGATTAGCAGTCTTCTGCTCTTCTCTAGGCTTTAGGGAACATTAACTTCCAGCCATGACAATGGTTTTGTTTGTACATGCTAAGTTTCCAAATTACAAAATAGATACTAACAATTCAAATCAAATAAAGGTGAGAATACTTTTAAAATATTTGGAACCTCAAAGTTCCATACACAATATGCTGCTTCCTAGAATTGTGATCCTTTCCTTTCCTGATCTCCCCTATTGTGCGCATGAATAAGCACAAAAATAGCAGTACTCGGCTAACTACAGCTTAAAATACTTCATCTCACAAGACACCGATGAAAATAAAAACAGCATGCTGGGTAGATGCAAAGTACAATGTGTATTATTATGACTCAATTCCTCCACGTCCCTTTTATCCGTCAGCAAAGCATCTACTTTGGGATGAAAATAGGGGCACACAGCTGCCTGGGAAGATGTGCCCCTTAATCCTCTATAAGTCTGCAAAATGTATGGCTAGTAAAAGTTATTCTCTATACTGTCCAGTTGGACTAATGTTGTAATGGAACTATTTTATCAGGGAGACAAAGTGCCTGGACTTAAAAATTGTATTAGCAGGGGTAATAGCACCATCTACCATTCTGCTCAGCCTTCCCTATTTCTTAAACTTGGCTGCATTCCTCACAGTAGCTGGAAGCAAAATAGACAGTACTTATGTCTAAATACTTTCAACAGCTATTCTTGCTGCAGTTCATAGGGTGGGGCATAGTTTTGTATTGAATGGGAGTAAAAGTTACTAGGAATTAAATAAAAAGAAAATTATTTAAAAACCCAATTTTTGCAATGTCTCAAATGTTTTCTTATCCTAAGGGAAGCACCCCATTTTTTTCCTTAAGAGTTTTCTACCTTTTTCTCATGGTGTCTCAGCATTTCTTTCAAAATTCTCTAAGTGGTGTTTGTCAACGCTGCTAACATCAGATGTTCTTGCTTTGACAATAGATGGAAATGCAGCCATTTTTCACTATTGTTTTTAGAGTTAGTTGATGTTGGGAGGGGGAATGTAGATGAGAGCCCAGCTAGTCTTAACAATAATAACTCAGCTGTGGGAACCCAAGGTCATTGGGCCCAGAGCTGATAGAGTTTTGGCAGGCTGGAGAGCTGGGAAGAAAGCCAGCTAAATTGGGGAATATGATTTATGACTGTTTATTGGAGGAGGGAATTGTGCTTTGTTACTTTGTATCCAGGGGAGGGGAATTTAGTTTTTGGTTTCGACTATGTAGTGCTGAGACTTTGTTTCTCGAATAAAAGATTCTTTAAGGTAAACAATACCTCAAAGTTCTTTTGAAGAATTTCATCTGTCGGAACCATGACATTAAACCAAAAACTACAATTTTTACCTTACTATCTTGGGGTCCCAAGCCCCAGTCACTGTCCCTAGAATTGAGGGATAGACTGACAAAGATTCGGGAAAGATCTCAACATGGAGAAGGAAGGAGTGCCTGAAACCAACATCCTGGCACTGGCTGCTACCTCAAAGGAGGGAGCGCAGGCCAGCACGCTGGTGGAGAAGGAACATTTTCAAGTCTCTCAGATGGGGGCAACACCCAAACCACGAGGACAGCTGATCTAGTCATTGAATGGACCTTGCCCAATGGAGATTCTAGACACTTTAAGACGGCCTTGCCACAATCAAGTGCTTCAAAGGCAGACGAGGTCGAGCTGCAAAGAGGGGCTTCCTGCAAGTTGTGTTCCCTGGACCGGTGGAGAACCACGAAATTGACTACTGCTGAGGAATCTAGTGAGTGGAAGTACCTGTCAGCAGTCTGTAGTCAATCAGTGGAGAAGTTGGTGGAAAGTTTTGAGGAGCTAGAGATGAAAAGTGGAGAACAACCCTCCCATTCTCCATACGAGAGCGATCATGATGATCGGCAAGGCAGCCACCAACTCATGCCACGGGGAAACCCCAGTCCCACCTATGCAAGTCAAGCAGCTTCCCCATCCTCGAAGCCACCTACCATGGCCTCCAGTCCCGCGGGGAGAAACAGTTCCAGTTGTCGCCCCTTCAAAAGCCCAGATCACTGCTGGCGAGATAAGAACCTGAGCCATCACCGAGACAACTGAAGCACGGATTGATGTGCTTACTGGCCACTCAGCCTGGGGCCCATACAGCAATGAGAGATGTTGCAGCCCCCACAGATGGGAGGCCAGCAGTCGCTGTTGGTGCAGCAACCGAACTGGCAGTGGACGCAGCCCCTGAATGTGCAGCAGCAGATGGAGGCTTTGTAGCAATCGGGGTTGATGCAGCCACCAGGGGTTCAGCAACCACTGGAAGTACAGCAGCAGCAGTGGGGCTGGCCACCATCTCTGAATGCTAAGGGGCCTGCAACCAATGGGGATCCAGCAATAACCACCTCTGGGGCCACAGAGAGGCCTACAACTGGGGATGCCAGAATCACCCGCAGGTCAGTAGCAGTGGGGGTGCCAACAGCCCCTTTCCAGCAACCACTGGAAAGCCTGCAGCAACTGGGGATGCCATTTCAGCAGCCGCTGAGACCGTTGGGGATCATACAGTAATTGGGGATGCCACAGCCACCAGCAATGCAACAACAGCCTTGGGGGTGGAAACAGCCCCCAACGTGCAACAACCACTGGGAGGCCTGCAGCAACTGGGGATGCAGCAGCCACCATGGAGACACCAGCAACCATTGGAGGTGCAACATCCACAGTGGGGAGGCCAGCAACCACTGGGAATGCAGGCTCCCTGGGGAGTGCAGCAACCACTGATGGCGCCACCTCTTAGAGCAGTGGTGGAGAACCTATGGCACGCGTGCCAGAGGCGGCACTCAGAGCCCTGTGGGCACATGCACCATGCCCTGGAGATGGCAATCATCCCTCTTCAACCAGCCGCCCACTAACTTGCTGAGGTCCCATGTGGCCAGATGCATCCCAGCACCCATGCGCTCGCTGGCCTGTGTCTGGGGGCTGATGGTGTGAAGCAGCAGCCACCCCAGCCCCTGCCTCACCTCGCCCTGTGACAATGGCACCGCCGCCCTGCCTCACTTTGCCTTGCCTCATCATGCAGGACGAGCTTCCTGCCTAACGCCCCACCTGCCAGAGACCCCCTGGATCTCCCCTAATCCTGCCCAGCCTCCACAGGCATCCCTTGCCACAAGCAACATCAAGGTGATCATGCCTACCTTGGCCACACGCACCCAATCTACCATGACCACCACAGCCATACCCACCTAGTGGGCCATGCCCACCTGGCACCTGGTGATAAATAAGTGGGTTTTGGGTTGCAGTTTGAGTGCTCAGTCTCTGAAAGGTTTGTCATCACTGTCTTAGAGCAACCTTCGATGGAAACCCAGAGAAGCTGACCTTTCTTCAACGAGGTGCATTCTCACTTGAACTGCTGTGCCTATTTCTACCTGAACCCAGACGATGTGGTTGCGTCCAGCTTAGAAGGGGAAGCATCTGAGTGGCTGAACAACTTATACAAGTAAGCACCTGAGTTGGGGATCCCCATCTCTTCCTCCTAGGACTGAGAGCAAGGTTCGAGGACCCATCCATTGCCCTCAAAGCGGAGGAGCAAGTCCACAAGATAAGGCAAGCCAGCAGGCCTGCACTGGAATATGTATGTTTTGCATGATAGCCAGCCAAATAGAGAGGTGGCCCAAGCAATCCCTAGTTCATCACTTCAAGGAGGGACTAGATGACCACCTCTCCCAGGCTTGTGTCTATTGAACAGTCCCTAATCAGTTGCAAGAATGGTACCAGGCAGTGTAAGACTGGACGTCCAGCTTGCCCGTTGTAAGAAGTCACCTCCCCCTAAGAAGGCACCTGGACCTCTTGTAGTGGCAGGACAGACTCACTATGAAGTAAAGTGTATTCTTGATTCTAGAATTTTTAAAGGGAAATTGCAGTACTTAGTGCAATGGAAGGGATATCTGTTGTCTGAGGCCACCTGGGTGAAATCTACCAATGTAAAAGCTGATAGACTTATTAATAGGTTCTATAAAAAACACCCTAACAAACCAAGAGGCAACCCCTAACCTGTGCTTTTGTTTGCATTACAGGATTTGTCCTTTTTGTAAGGGGGGCCCGGATGTCAACACTGCTAACATCAGATGTTCTTGCTTTGACAACAGATGGAAATGCAGCCCTTTTTCACTATTGCTTTTATAGTTAGTTGATGCTGGGAGGGGGAATGTAGACTAGCCCAGCTAGTCTTAACAATAATTCAGCCATGGAAACCCAAGGTCATTGGGCCCAGAGTTGATAGAGTTTTGGTGGGCTGGAGAGCTGGGGAGAAAGCCAGCTCTTCAAGCTAATTGGGGAATGTGATTTATGACTGTTGGAGGAGGGAATTGTGCTTTGTTACTTTGTATCCAGGAGAGGGGAATTTAGTTTTTGGTTTCAACTATGTAGTACTGAGACTTTGTTTCCCGAATAAAGGATTCTTTAAGGTAAACAATGTCTCAAAGTTCTTTTGAAGAGTTTCATCTGTCGGAACCATGACAATGTTTTTGAGTTTATCTTGTTGCTGGAGGAGATTAATGAAGTTACTGTAGAACTGACATTGTTTTGTTAAAGATCTGTCCATCACTCTTCCCAGCTTGGGGGAAAAAAAATTGTGGGAGGAATTCCCTTGAATATTTTCCTTTAAATGTAACTAAAGCATGGAACCCAGGAAGGAGACAAACTGTTACAAAGAAATCTGTGTAATAAAAACCAGGACATTTATACATACAGTTACCCATTATGAACTTAACACATATGAAGGACCATATTGCCCCAAGAGGATTTCACACATATTTACTTCACTGAAATAACATAAACTAACTTCATTGCAGTCATTAAATAGCACAAGGTCACTGAAATACATTTTGAAACCAAAATTGCTATCATTAATTTACTACCATGAAGCTGGTATAAAAGTGCAGAAAAGAATATTTTTAACAACTCTAATTAGAAATAATTAAACATACACAAAATAGTTAGAGTTGTTGGGTGTCAGGTGGCATATACATTTAATAAAGTATAAATTGCTATTATTAAAATACAGGGAACTGACATTGGTCAGTCTAAGATTAATGCATGAAAAGATTTTGCAGCAGATTATAAAGAGGTGGATTTAAAAATATTTTGAAAAAAAATCCCTTTTAATCAGAATTCATCATGGATTTATCAGGAACAAGACTTGCCAGACTAACTATATCTCATTTTTTAGCAGTAACTTGTATGATATGTATTGTGAGCATTTTGTGGTAAAGATGGATGGCTAATACCTTGGAAGATATACTATAAAAAATTCACACTTAGGAAACAAAGATCACATACATAGATATTGTGGGAGAATCTTGTGACAAATATTTCTGAATTGTAGATTGCATACTGATGAATAGTTTGAAGTGGCTGAAAAAAAAGCAAATGCATCCACAGAAGTATACATTTTCAGACCCAAGGAAATTATTCACATTTTATTCTAAATTGGTAGATCCCATCATACATTTTATGTTCAATTTTGGGCATCACACTTTAAGAAAAATTCAGAAAAACTTCTAAAGATTGAGATGATAAAGAGGACTTTACAAGCCTATGAAGACTTTAATGATGAATTTCATCTGGAAGGATACTTGGTAGTTAAAAATTCAATTGCATTATGTTGCTTGAAGCACAGGAATATGTACTAACTCCAGCATACCACTTCATAAACAATAACAACACACTTTTCTCATATTAATTTTCTGCCAAGTGAAAGAACAGATACTAAATAACATGTGAGAGTTTAATGCACATCTGTACTGCCACTTATGGACTCATAACATTGGAGGCATTACTTTTCACCCATCTCATATCTATGCTATCAAAAAACCAATCTAATGTGATGAACTGTGATCCAAAACACCCTTTATGTTATAATAAATGGGTTATCTATGAAATAATTTTTTAAAAATCTGCTGTTCACTTCAAGCCCAGCATGCTTTGAAAGCACCTTTACATAAAGAAATGACCTTTATATAAAAGATATTGCCATCATAAAATATTGAGTATAGGGATTTGTATAAAAGTGAGATAACCAAACTGACATTAAAATTTTGTCATCTATTAAGATCAACTTGTAAGCTGAATTTGCTACTAGTTTGCAGGATACAAATAATGGAAAGCCACTGCATATGTTTTGATAGTTTGGAGGATTTTGCAGGATTTCTGTGATATACAGCTGTTTTCTAATTGTTAATTCATTTTGAATAAAGCTTAGCTAACTATTATTATTTCACTAGCAAGAAACTGAGAAGTACTATAGCGAAGCTCTAGTGTTACAGAATTTGATGACTGAGAAATATGAAATACTGACCGGACAAAAAATTCTGGTAGCAGAACAATGCACACACAGCTCTTTCATTGAGTAATTTATCTATATTTCTTAGAATTTCCTTCTATTTGAGGGCACTGCTTAATTTTACTATACATTCCTTATGTCATTATTTTATATTTCCCCCCACTTTTTTTAAAAAAAGTCTATGCTAGTAAATTGTCAACTAGAAAACTACACCCCACACAGAAATTATGCACATACCAAGCCACTGTTTATTATTTCATAGACATTCCAATTTATGTTTAAACATATACAGTTATCTCAAGACTGGGTAGCAATCCACATGCACAGTAAGATTTTCCTTCCCCACTATGGTCTCTTCTGCACATCCCTCCCCCCAGAACAAAATCTGTGGAATAACATGGGATGAAGCCAACCAGCGGCAACGAGGCAGAGAAACTGGACGATGTTCAGAGTGTTGCCTATGGGTAATGTCAAGTTATTTTTGGAGGAAACTAAGATATCAGTCAAGATGACACAGTGATATGTCAATATTCGACTGGCACATCTTTCACAATCCACCTCAGTGAGATGCTTTGCCATCAGAGAAACTGCCAGCTCCCCCTTTGCATTTCAGCACCCATCAATATGTGCATAAAAGTGCTTTGTACTGTACTAGAATCCAAATGCATATTTTGGTTAGCCTGTGTGGCTCCTTCCATTCAATACTTTAATAAAAAAACTGAAATCTTTGTCCTGTAGAAACTACTAGGATTTCCTGAGCTTGTGACACATCTTTTTTTTTAAAGTAACAATTCTGATTGTTTTGGAGTTCATACTAACCACAACCTATGCTAAGACATGTTATGAAGAAAGGGGAAAAATAATAAAGAATTCAGTAAGTTTGCTCATGTAAACATTTCTTCAACATCCATGAAGTTAACATATTTGAAAAAAAAATGATTAAAAATAAAATAAAAACAAAAACACTTTTAGGTGATCCAGAGATAAACTGAGGAAGAATATATAGCCACAGATATAAAAATGATGAGTTCAAGTTTCACATAAGAGATTTAGTTATCTTATCCTAACAAAGCTGTTAATGAAAATCATAGGAAATTTAGCAAAACAAGTATTTAATTACAATGCCCAAATTTCTGCAACAAAAATGGAAAATTCATGTTTGGAATTACACCAGAAACTTTCAAGCTGAAAAGAATTTCTGAATTTATACTGAGATTTAAAGCAATAAGTAATCTTTGTGTAAGTTACAAGTATGATTGTCACATGACAATCTATTATGTGTAACATGATGATGGGGAGGAATACACCTCCAGCTATTAGCCTGCTAAGGCATCTGAAGAAAAGATGCTTCAAGACATGAATTTGCTATCAGACTTATTTCCCTCAAATATAAGGATTTATTTGCAGGCATATGTTATGGACTCAGTTCCTACAACTTCCAATTCTAAGAAAATCCTGTTGTTTATTTGCAGCCAAGAGACATTTCTTTCACCTTATCTTTTGTTTCTATACCTGTTTTGTTTCTCCAAACAGGAACATAAGAATCTGTCTTATACCATGTCAGATCATTTCTCTAGCTAACGTATACCATGATAAAGCTTTTTTTCCAAGATTCTTTTGCAGGCGTACCTTAAGTTTCTGGGACTTTCAAAATGTCAAACATGGTTCCTTGTTGCAAAAGATTTTATTCGGTTTAGATAAATCCTGCATTTTACCAAGGAGCTGAAGCACTCCCTCCTCTCTTTTCAACCTTAATCTTCATAGAAGTCACTTAAGCAGTTGGTAGCTGATATTATGTGGTTTAGGTCTACATTTTCTATATTAAAACATAATTACCGTGATTGCAAATAAAACTGTAATGGTTTGCCATTCCTTATAATGCATTATCACAGGAAGGCAATTTAATCAGTGAGGAGCTTAAAAAAATACCTAGTATATATTATGAGATGTTGCATATCTATTATTCAACCATAAAAGAGGTAAAAAAATCCATCACCTTAGAAACGATCCCATATGTTTTACATTGATTTCTTAATAAACGGATGACAGTTCAGAAACAGTTACATTTTTCCTATATTTGAAGCATCACAGTATGGAGCTGCCAAAAAAAACCCCAAACAAACAGGGCAAAGCTTTTCAAGAGGGATTATCTTTGGGGGATGAGTACTCCTGCTTCTCCCCGTGATACGGAAAATCACTGTACCTGTAGTGATTTATTGAAGTTTTTTTAAAAAAAATAATCAAATGATTGCATGCACATACAGAAACACAAGTGGTATTTGCTAATTAATTCCCAATTCATTTGGAACATTAATACTTACAAGGAAGCAGGAGGACAAAATGGGAATGTGCCATATACATTTACATAGAAAAAATGATTTGATGTATGAAATAAAAAAATAGTCATCCAAATTTGCAATGCTCAAATACTCAGACCCATGGTTTTCTCTAGTAAAATTAGTCTGGTGACCAATATACCTGAGGCTCTTTTTAATATTTATCTATCAGCATTTTAACTGTTCTTTGAGAACAGAAAGAACTGAGCATAGTTGGTTGCAAGTATTTTGCAGCCAAGCCCTAACTTGCTTACTTTCAAATAAGGAGTTTAATTTAGTGGGATTTGTTTCTGGGCTAATAAGCTATTCTTCTAACCAGCAATACTAGAATATAGCTTCCATTGCTGGAAAAGTCCTTGTGTGTCAATTATGTGCAACTCCTTAACCAAGCATTCTTGGTTAAAAGCCATGGCTTTTCCTATTCATTGTGTATCTTCTTCAATTTTAGTTAACATTATGATTTCAATATTGTTTCCAAATTCAAAAGCACCCTGTGGTCACTTTGACTGAAAACACATGCAATGCACATGTAAAATCTGCAAAATAGATGCCAGTTTCCCTTATAGTGGTGCTTTAAATAATTATTCACCATTTAATATACGTTCAATCTCTTCCAGTCTTTTCAGTGCAGCAACTCTTTTTTTCTCTATCTCTTTTATCTCTTTTGTCGATTTCTTTTTTGTCTCTTTGTCTGTAGTGTTTTTATTTCCATGTTTTTTGGACTTCCTTTGCTCCTTGCTGACATTAGTGTTTGTGGTCTGAGGGCTCTTCTGCTCTTTTTTTACCTCTTTCAAGTGTTCAGATGGAGTTTTTTTTCCTTCCACAGATGCTACTTTTTCTGTATGAGTCACACTTGTGTCCCCTAGTCTGAGGGAAGCAATTTTACTTCGGACAATGCTTAAATGGCGTTGGATGTATTCCTCATGTGGGGCTAAGGCCAGTGTTTCCACTAAGCATTTTTCTGCCTTTAATAAGTCTCGCTCTTCAAAGTAAACCACACAGAGGTTGTGTTTTCCTTGCACATTGTTTGGGTCCATTTTCAGAATTTTCTCAAAACATTGTTTTGCTCCCTGTATATCTTTCTTTTGGTTCATCAAAATGTCTCCCTTCAAAATTAAACCTTTGGTATGATCTGGGTAGTACCTCAACAACTCCTCCAACACTGGTAAAGCTTTCAGTTCTTTTGCAGTCTGAGAATAAAGCAATGCCAAGTTGAACAAAGCACTGCGGAAGCCTGGCAGTAACTTTATGGCTTTTTTCATCCACATCTCGGCTTCATCATCTTTTTTATCATCCATTGCAAGCATGCCTAAATTAAAATAACCATTTGCATCTTGAGATTCTTCTTTTATATAACTTAGAAGTCTCTTCTTGGCTTCAGGCCTAAGGCTGGCCTCACCTAATGCAACAAAAGAACATTAATATGGACTATCCAGTGCTGTACAAATAGGACAGTATTAATAGTCTTTGTTACTTATGCTTGTAGTTTTAGATTCATGATACTATAAATTTTACAATTTGATATAGGATCCTTCTTAGAGTCTG
The DNA here is from genome assembly GCF_016545835.1 of Crotalus tigris. NCBI lineage: Eukaryota > Metazoa > Chordata > Lepidosauria > Squamata > Viperidae > Crotalus > Crotalus tigris. The sequence goes on from NW_024097800.1 coordinate 315,270, forward strand.
AAAGATCCAGAGGAAGCATATTATATACCCACTTTTTTCTCCCAACATCATTACAGTAAATTTTTGGTCCCACTGAGGTAAATGGATTTGGAAACCAAAATAACTATATAATGTTTGGGATTTCAGTTAATTAATTCCATTGCTTTGAATGGAAAATAACAACTGATCCTTTCAAATACTGAAAAATAATTGGTTGTGGCCCAGGAAAATTACCCCACTGCTTCCATCCCAAAGCCTTTAAAATTATTGCTTCAAATCTTGTTTGTATCCCCACACTGGAATATAACTTATTAAAATAATTTATTAGAGATACATCTCACCTTTCCTCAGAACTCAAAATGGAATATATACCACTTCCTCCTCCCTACTTTTCCCTGTAACAGCAACACTATGGGGTAAGTTTTGCTGGGAGACAATGATTTTCCATGACAAAATGTTCCTTGAAGCAGACTCTCCTAGGTGCCTATACAGTATCTTAATCACTGCATCAAAAATCACAATCATTGCAGAACAGCACTGAAGACACAATTCACCATGCAATGACACTGTCTTGTGTTTAATTGTAAGGGATCCATTTCTTATAAGCTAGAATCTGACTTAAGAGAGAAGATTATTAATATGAAGGAACTCAGTTCTTAAAATATATTCTTCAAAGCCAACATTTTAGACAAACCATTCTGAATGGGAACTATTTAACTTGCTTAGAATTTGTACTCCTGAAATAGGATTGTGTTCTACAAATTTGTTACTTATCCATTTTTGAAAAAGCAAACTTGATTATTCATTAAATGAGTATAGCATAGATTTTATAATATCAATTTGTGATTTTATAATGCTAGAGAGTCATTGATTATTACTAATTTTGGTTTGACCTTTTGTTAATATGTGACATATATCAATCATGTTGTTTTAGTTTTGGAGTTTTTCATGTATTTTTTTCCTGGTTTTTCTTTTTTGTATTTTTCCCAATAAAACATGATAATAAATAATAATAAAATATAATACAACTTTTAAAATTTTGCTTTAAAGTTCTAGGTATACATACCAGATTCTTGCATTAATAGTGCAGAATTGAACAAGGCTAGTTTGTGACTAGGATTCAGTTCTAATGCCTGATTGAAGTTCTTCAGAGCTTCAGATGGATCTTTCAATTCAATATAAACAATTGCCAAGTTATACCATAAGTCTGCATTGCTTCGATCCAATTCAAGAGCCCTTAGGTAAGCTTCTTTAGCTTGCAAAGGTTTGTTCATCTTTAGAAGCAATTCACCTCTGTTGAAAATCAAAACTTTAAATTATATGGTTTCCATTCCCTCCATTTTCTTGCTATTAAAATAGCACTTGCTTTAGACAATAGAGCTGCCTACTCACATTTGACATTTCATTATGAATATAAGATTATAAAGTACCTGCTAATGTATGCCTGTTTGAAATCTGGCCTCATGCTAATGGCTTGACGATACAATTGGTCTGCTTCTTCAAGACGAGACTCATTTGCCCGAATCAGGTTTGCAAGGTTTATGTAAACATTCAGATGGTTAGGAGCAACTCGCGCAGCATATTTTTTACCTGGAATAATCTGACAGCAGAAGAAATTGTATTATGCTTGGAAGAGCATTAACCATACATTTATCAAAACTATAACACAATGAAAGCTATAACAGTTTCAAAGACTGTAGTTATGAAATGAAATGCCTAAAGTATAATTAGTTTAAAACTAAGTACAACTTTCATTTGAACTGAGAATACATCTTTCTAATACAAAAGCAAGCTGAAATATAACTGCAGACAATTAATAACCTACAGTATATTTTTATTTTTTTAAAAAAATAAATGTTATAATATTATGAAAATACAGACAAGACAAGAAAAAGGCTGAACTAGACTGATTGCTAAAATTTCCAGCAAACTAAAAAAGAAAACTCCTTGTGACCCCAATATCTTTTGCTTAAAAAGACATTCCAAATCTAATGAAACTTCCCAAATAAGCAGTTATTTCACTTACCTGTGGCATCAATGATTTTGCAACTAAATAGGATTCTTCTGCTTCTCTGGTTCTGTTTAAATTTTTGTAAGTTCTTCCTACATTCATATGAGCACCAATATCATCTGCAAATTGCAAGATAAGCAATACCTTCAGTTCTTTCTTATCATCTAAAATTCCAGTCTCAGTCACAACAATTTAAACTGGAATCAAATAAATATTAAATCCTCCCCACTCCCACTTCCATTTTTTCCTATTTAAAATATGACTGATATGACATACATTCAAGAAATTTCAAGACATTTATTTGATAATACAAAACCACAAGAATTTTGCAATGTTCCAAGTACAAAACACAAACACACATATTGTACACATTACAGAAAAAAATATGGTTGCTTTATTGTTGCTTGGGCCTCTTGGCTGTTTAATTCAGAGGCAGGCAAAGGATGCTTTTAAGTTATCTCTGGATTCTGTCAGCCTAGGTCAGTATGACAATGATGAGGGATTACAATCTGGCATCAATTGGAGTGATGTACATTGCCGCCCAAGTTACTTTGATAAATACAATATTCCTATAATCTCATGTAGAGATCTTTCTTGTAAAGCATTACCCATTTCTTTTTAAATTACATTGTTAAGGACTGAGCATGAAACTTTCTGCACGTAAAACATGTGCTCTGCCCCTGAACTACAGTGCTTTCCCTTAGGAAAATCAGCCATGAAAGATTAATATGCAACTTAATAATACCTAGATGGAGCAGTTTTTAAAAAACATTACATTTAAGGACTCAGGATGCAATCAAACTTTTCATACTTATATAAGTTCATAAAATTTTATATGTTTCTAAGATTTCACACTAACATTTATTTCACTTACACAATTTATGGTATTACTCCAATGTATCACCCTAGGTAGTTAACAGAAAAACACAAAATAACATTTCCTAGTAAAATGCAATAATTTGAGACCACAATAACCTAGCTAAGAAGAGTCATCCTATCATATTAGCTCAGAACAAATTTCTGCTTAAAAAGAGGGGTCTTCAGGACTTTCTGGAGTGCCAAGAGAGGGAACAGACATATCTCTGCAGGCAACAAATTCTACAATGTTGGAGCAACCAAGGAGATTGCTTGTCCTTCTGGACAATGATCCTTCCATCTCTTGCAATGACAAGAAAAAAAAAACAACCCTCAATGGTCTTACAGATAAAGTGATCCCAAATGCCATCCAGTGTAGCAAACATAAAATAGTTATTAACCTGTAATGACCAACATAACTGCCTATATCAGTGGTAATTGCTGAGTTGTCTTCAAAGGCAGCACCTTCGAGGGAGCACTGCAACATGAGTCATTAAAGCTTTCTGGTCCATGTTGCAGTAGCTGTATGCCAACTAATGTTAGGCAAAGTCTTTGTGGTTATAGGGAAAATATTATGCAAAGAAAGTTCTTATATTATTGCCTTTCATGCTAGGTATTTCTTACAACTCACCTGGCTGCACTTGGGTGGCCTGTATGAAGAATCTCAATGCTCTTTCAAAGTTCTTTTCATTTTCTAAAGCATGACCCACATTATTCCAGAGTTTAGCATTGTTCTTATTTACCTGAACACAGAAAACATGTCAGAAACAAACAAGTCCTATGCAAACTGAATAATTCATTTATGAAAGCATAATCTATTGATGTGGAATGTTTTAAGGATGAGTGTATAAGCCTATGCATGTACTAAGAAAATGTATAAAAGCTTTATGGGCACTCCATTAATGTTAGAGACATTTGGAACTGAACTCATTAATTTAGAATCTAAAATGATAGCTTCAGATATTTAGAATCTTATGATAGATAGTACATTGCTTATTTCCCCAGCTACATGCTTTCCAGGTGCACGGATGTCAACTTCCAGAATTCTGTACCTGTCATGGCCACAATGAGAATTCTGGCAGTTACAGTTTGCATCTCTTAAGACATCTGATTTGGAGAAGGCTGCTATAAAAGATTGAGATGGTATGATAGTGGATACAGTCAGAAAAATTGTGGGTGGAATCAGGACAAAAGGAAAATTTGATTTTCAGTAAGTTAATATTACTGTCTAGAGGCACATTTAATAATTTCTAACTTCCAACACACTAAAAATGACTGGGCAACAGAAATTTCTCAGTATTACATATACAGTTTTAGCTGGAAACACCTTAGAACCTCTGTTTCAGTAGAATGACTCGGATTTTTCGTCTACAGGCAATCTCTACTGAATGCCACAATTGGCACTGATCAATCATCAGTTGTTAAGCAATGTGGTTATTAAGAGAAACATATGTGTCAGTTCCCAAATTATATCAGTTCTGCTGTGGTTTAGAAAATAATCTGAAGTCCTTAAGCACAATGTCATATAACCATGACTTGTAGATTTTCCCTGGCTTCTCCGTTGTTTTGCTTGTCAGAAGCCAGCTGAGAAGATCACAAATGTAAATCACATGATTAAGGGATGCTGCAGCTGTCATATATGCATGCTGGTTGCAAGGTGCTCAAATAGTGACCACATGACCACAGAGACACTGTGACAGCCATAAGTTCAGGGACCAGTTTTAAATCTACTTTTTCAGCAATGCTGTAAGTTCAATGCTCGCTTAGCCAAGGACAACCTACATTTATTAATTCCCAGTATCCCTCCTAGAGAGGAAGGGAGAGCTCTGAAAACTAAGATATCAGAGGCTGTCAAACCTGAAGTATTTTTTTTCCTGACACAAGTCCTTCAAGAATGCATTACGGTCAGAAATAAGAGTTCAGAATAATAATACTGTACCTTTAAAGCAGACATAAACAATGTATATTCCGATTCCCAATCCCAGTTCCTCTGCAATGTTTTTAAGGCATGAATGAACAAAACCAAAGACAAACAAATCCATGATAGCTTTCTCAGGGTACTAGCAAATAAAAATGAAAAAAAGTTGTGGTTAATGTAATTCCTGAATTCCCAGGCTAACATAGACAGCATATTTCCCAATAAGGGCATTTAACTCATAGAAGCTCAGTTTACAATTCTGGATCCAATTTAACATTAACCATATTTTCACAATAAGCTGCTTCAGGAAGCAGAACAGATGCTGATAGGAGAAAAAGCACTAAGGCAGTTTGCTAAATGCAATGTCATTTTGCATTTAGCACTTTATTACAAATAAACAGTAATAAGATATAAAGAGATAATGAAACCTATTTAGATGGAAGTTGCTTCTGTTATCAGTATAGCTACTGACTATATTTGTCATTCAATCCATTGAGCTGTTCTTAGCTTGTTTGAATCATTAGAAACTTGATGAATTCCAGTAGTAACTAAATATCACTACTTTGAAAAATAGGGCTTATTATTTGGAATAACTGGAATCTAGACTTTATTACCAAAATGAAGAAATACAGCTGCCTATACATAACTGGCCATATGAAACACTGGAAAGATTATCTATCTATCTATCTATCTATCTATCTATCTATCTATCTATCTATCTATCTATCTATCTATCTATCTATCATTATAGTTTCAACATTCATTTCTAGTTTGTTGCTATGAAGGCATAAAAGATAATGGAGAACAAAACCATGAAGGCAAACCTACCGTAAATTTTATTTCAGGAAGCAATATTTATTTATTAGAGAGTGCTTGCACTTAAAGCGGTATATAAGTCTCATAAATAAATAAATTCTCATTCTTAAGAAGAAAGCAATGCAAAATAAAGTATTTGTTTCTTTGAATAAAAAAAGAAGTCAAACAACTGATGATCACTTTCCCTCCAAAGGAAAATCAAAACTCTACTTTAAGCCCTGTCTGTGAATTTACCTTGGATGTTTAATATAATAACTATTTGCACAGCTATAACTGAGGGAACAGAAAGATCAAATATTTTATTTTAGAAATACATCAGAGTTGACAGAGCTTATGTGTTAACAAGAAAACATATTAAAAGTTTTGTTTTATAATTACTAATTAAAGCAATAATAATAAACAAAAAACAGAGACTTCCAGTTTGCCATCGTGGTGCCACGGACGCTGGAAGACGAGCTCCATCTTTCGTATCTGGTTTCATCCCGCTGGGGGATCCTGGAAAGGGTCAAAAATTGCCCTGTAGGGGTGATGAGCACGGAGGGGACCCCCACTTGATTGCAGGAGGGCGGCGGCCCTTCTGTTGGATCCAGGGAAGCCTTCCAAAGTGGCGGGGGAAAGACTGGCCTTAGCAATATGGCTTATCACTAAGCTGCTAACAGCCAAAGTCAAAATCACCACCAAGCACCTTTAAAGCATTGCGGATGAAACTGGGTGAGATCTGATCTTCTCTTTAAGACTTAAGTATTTTTTCCTGCAAAAGCTGCCCAAAGTATATTTCCCCCTGTGAGGAGAGAGGGAAGTGAATTTCTACCCGACCCTCTAAGAACTACCCAGGGGAAACAGAGCAACTATAAGAAAATTTTTAATCTAATTGGATGTATATGCTTTTGAAACTTGGGGATTAAAAGTGTTCCTACTCTTACTGGAGATGTTTGTTTTTATCTAAAAAAAAAAAAAGAAATAAGACTTGAAAACTATCATAAAAACATTGGACTTAAAAACTTTAAATAGCATTGGTGACATCTTGTGGCAAAGTATGTATTGCAACTTGTTATTGCATAAAAGAGACTTGGCTTGAAGCCCAGACTCCAGAAAAAAAACTTCTCTGACCTTGACAGCTATCACCTGTGAAAAACTCAGCTGCAAAGAAGGAGCTTTTGGGCAGCATATCTGGCCTGTTTGAACTATGAATGTAAATTTTTACTGACTTTCAGAGCTATACATGGGGAATTGCTTTCCTATTTCTTTACATGAGAAGCATATGTTATCACATGAGATGATGGAATACCCTGGACTATAAACTCTTACTTGACAAACACTTTCTACTATAAAGACTACCTATAACATGTGAAATAGATGTTCCATATCTAGCTATCAAAAACAAAAAACTATTCTTAATGTTTGATTCTGAAGTCTTCGACTTAAGATACTATCAAGAGAATATGGATGAAGATCAGGAAAAAATCCTTTCCATGTTGAAATCAATACATGAAAGCATTCTTTCAGCTTGTGACAAAATAAGATGCAACATAAAGGAACAAGATGCCAGCTTAAATATACAAACCCAGATCTTGACTACAACCAAAGAACTAACAATGCAAAAAATAACAGGAGAAGTGAAACAACTAAATATTAAGACAGAGGACTCAATTGACCAACAGATCCAGCCAATGGAAAAATCAGAAAAGAGAGTGACAACACTGAAAATGAAAAAGACTTTTTACAAAAATCAGAAGAAATTTGAGGAAAAGGAAGAACAGATTGAATGGAAGATAAACCTATCAGGACAATTGTGGGAAATTGGAGTAATAGGGAGGCGATCTAATGAATACAAATGGGCTAGTTCTTCCAAAAAAACTGCAACCAACTGGTCTTTCTTATTCCAAAATAATATATATAATAATAAAGGGAGAACTATTTGATGATCAAAAGCATTGACATGGACGGTTAGTTGGCAAAGGAAGAAAGCCAGAGTAAGGCTGAAGAAAATAAGGGTTTTGATTTATTAGAGGGTATTTCATATTACTAATTAGAGGGTTGAATATGGTGGAAAATAGATAATTTTTAGAAAATAAAGTAACATTATAATTTAATATGTATGATGTGTAACAATACTAATAGACTTTGGTATGAAAAGGGAAAAAGGGAGAAGTTGAGATAAGGGAAATTTTGGTCACCTAATATAAAATATTTGGAAATCAGTTGAAAATAAGAATTCTGTTTGCCCAATATGAGATAATAGATATTACCAGAAAAAGAGAGAGAGTATTTGAGCTTTTAAAAATTAGATCTAAACCAAAAAAATATGTATATTACTGATTTATTGGTTAACCCAGACAATACATATAATGGTTTTGCTCTATTAGAGCAGACATGTCAAACTTGCGACGTCACATGACATTGCGCAATGTATTGGGACTATTTTGCCGGCAATGTGGTGGGCCCAGCTTCTGCGTGATGCATCCAGCCTGCGGGCTGGCAGTTTGACATCCCTGTATTAGAGGGTATACTGTATTATTAATTAGATGATTTAATATAGTAGAAACTTTCAGAAAACAGAACGAGACTATATTCAAATAGATAAGATGTGCATTTAGAATATTAGATTTTGTTATGAAAAGGGAAAAAGGAAAAAGTTGAGATAAAGGAAACTTTATCTTGGAAATTATAAGTATCATTTGAATATTGACGGGAAATTAAAGCTTGGTAAGAAAGTAATAACAGGACATTGATTGTATATAAGGATTGAATGCAAACACAATTAAAATATGTATAAGCTAAAAATTATTGATAAATGTAACAAAGATGTTTTTACTTAGTTGATAACAATAAGAACTGTATTAGCCTAATATAAGATAGCCTAAGATAATAGATATTAAGGGAAAAAGAGAGGAAATATCTGATGTTGTAACTTGAGATTTATACTAAAGATTTATGTATGTTATTGAACTATTGATTAACCCAGTCACCACGTTGCTTTTTAAGTACTTAATTGTAAAATTAGAAAACTAATAAAATATTATTAAAAAAACAATAAACAAAAACAGTAAGAATTATTAAGACTGAATTATTCGGAAAAGATCTCCATTTTTAACACTAAAGAAGCAAAAGCAAAAGCAAACCATATAAAATTTCAAAAATAAAAAACTGCAATTGCTGAACTATCAAAGCATTTTTAAAAGCCCTTAATTTCTCTCTCAGGTGCTATAAATCTTTAAAACAAGCAGATGTAATAATAACAGGAAGTAAAGAAAACAGAAAATAATGCAAGGAAATTTAGAAAATCCTTTTCACTTACTCTCAAGTTAAGGCAGGGGTGTCAAACTACCGGTCTGCGGGCCGGTTGCATCATGCGGAGGCCGTGCCCACCCCAGCTCCAGCAATGGGAAAAAGGTCATGATATGTCGCAACATGTCACGTGACATGGCAAGTTTGACACCCGTGAGTTAAGGGATCCCCTTAGGTTATTTTAAAATATTTACAGCATTACATAAAGGGACTGATACCATGACTGAATTGATGAAATATAAAATAAGAAAAGTCTTGTAAATCATTTAGAAAAGTCTTGCAAATCATTGTTTTCAAGAAACATTTAAAATAGTACTGTAGAGTGTTCTTTTTAAAGGTTCAGATCCTGAACACTCTGGGAAATTTCAATTCTAATTAGTTTATTTGTTTTATCTACAGTAATTGGTTTATTTGTTAAAACATTAATGACAACTTTAAAAAATATAACAGTTTTTGAGATATATTTTTCTCCCTTTTCTACATTTTGCTGATTATGATGTGGAAAAGAGGGTAAAAGCAAGTAAAGATATTAAGCCACTCAGATAATTCTTCCATGTAAGCAATTTCACATTTAGTCACCATTCATGCCCCCTCCCTTTTCCCCAAGCAATAATTTTAACCTACCTGTTACTTGACAGCTTTTTCCACCCATGGGCAATTAGCATGCAGAATCCCATGCTGGGAACATATAACACTCGTTCTGCTACTACGAAGCCAACAGGGAAAAAAAGGTTTGATGCTGGGATGAATGGCAAAATTATTAAACAAAGAGCCTAAAAGAGCAAAAGAAAAAACATACACAAACACTAGCTAGTAACCCAAAGCAGAAAAATACTTAAGCATTATATACACCTACAGCATATATGTCTGTGAAAGAGACACTGATTTAATTTTACATTTATATCCCTATTTTCTTTTCCTCTAGAGTTCTGATGGAATTGGTAACTTGTTATTCTATGGCACTTATGAAATCTAGATTTATCTTGTGTTCCTTCAAAGTATGTCTACAAAGCATGTCTTTAAAACTACTTCTTAAAAGCTATATAAACTCTATTACTTTATAAATCATATACAGATAGTTGACAGTTCATTTAGTGAAAAAAATGACTTATGACAATTTTTCACACTTATGACCATTGCAGCATCCTTATAGTCACATGATCAAAATTAGATGCTTGGCAATTGGTTTGTATTTATGACGGTTGCAGTGTCCTGGGGTCACATGATCAGCTTTTGCAACCTAATGCTGATGCTGACTGTGTGTGTGTGTGTGTGTGTGTGTGTGTGTATGTATTTATGTGTGTGTGTGTGTGTGTGTATATATATATATATATATATATATATATATATATCTGTGTATGAATATATAGCCCATATATATGTGTGTATGTATATATAGCCCTTTTTATGTAGCAAATAACATTACTTGGGCTCCACTATAACTGTGATCAAGATAAAGCATAAAATTATCCCAAGGACTCCCCTTTCTATTTAATTGTATTTGTTTTCTTGGATTATTGCTAGAACAGCAATAGTTGTTAGAAAGTAATCAAGCGACTTCCAGCATTTTTGCTCCTGAAAGTTTTCATTTCATTCATAAATCAAGCATTGGATGGGGGTGGGGTGGAGGGGAGAGTCCTTTAATCCAGAATCTATCCAACACTGTTAACTGCGTTGTTTTAACCTTGCAAAAGAGCCCTGCTGTCAATAAAGCCCATATATATTACAAGAGCCTCATAAGCACAGAGGAGCAAAATCTGCAGATACAAAGTTACACTGTGAAATAGAGGCTCCAAGAAATACTTTTAAAAATTCAGCAAAGAAATAGAATATGCAACCCATTCTTGATACATCCAACGTTCCTCACAATTTTAACTACCGATAAACAATGTACCAGCTTGATGAAGGCCGACAACATTTTCCTGAGTGCTGAACTACCGCAACTCAAAGTGTTGTAACAATCAAGGACAAAAAACAATGTAGGGATGCAGTGAGAACAATAATTAACTCCATACAGAGAAAATTATGTACAATAATTAATTCCATACCTACAAAAAATAATTATTGAAATGTACCCAGTGCTAGTATAGCACAATACAACATGCAACAGAACTTAGCTAATTCAATCAAAAGTGGTGATAAATAGGATCACTATTTTCATATATGCAGCAAAATTGACTTGGGAATATTTCTATCATACTGAACTGGGACTGAATTGTAGCTGCTGAGAAAGAAAAAATCAAGTCTAAAGAAAATGTGCTGAATGAAGAATAATCTAATTCAGTGTATATTTAAACCTGTCTGTCTATTAGCAAGTAATACAAGAGGAGCTCCACCTGTGGAAAGAGTGAGAGCCAAAATACTACAGGTCTCATCACTACCCTAGGCCACTGTATCTGGGCTGTGTGTTTGAGATGGAGGATCCCCCCAGGTAAGGGAATCGGGAAGCTGGGGTTAGGGAGTTAGACAGGATCATGCCTTTGCATCCTCTCTTAGCCCATTACTCCTGCTGCTCCCTGTGATTTACAGAGAGTTGAGGGAGTTGAAAGAGGGTCAGAAAACACCTACAGGAGCACTTGAAGAAACCAAAAGCGAGCTTGACCAAACACAAACTAAGGTCACTATTAAGATTTATCTCATGATTGCAGGAGCAGAGAAGTGTAGGATAAAATCGCTTGGATTCATTCCCAATTGAATACCAAGCATGGTGCAAGTCCTATGGAGATGCCCGGAGAATGGACTTACCCAGTTATCTGGGAAGGGTTTGATTCTGTAGGACCTGAGAAAATGGATGGGATCATCTGGAATGTAAATGCCATCACCTATACATTAATTCCATACCCCTACTGGCTGGTAAGACTGCCCAGGAAATAGATGGTGAATTCATCCATGTTGGCAGGAGTGTTCCTGGATCTTTTTAAAGATTCTCTTCAAGAAGCCATGTTACTATACAATTATGGACAATTTTTGTCCAATCTTCAACCTCCCCTTTTTAGGGAAGATGGTTGAGAAGACAGTAGTCTTACAGAGGAAATGTATTGTCTGGATTCTCTTCAGTTAAGTTTCAGGCTCAGTTATGGGACTGAACTGGTAGTGGTTACACTCATAAGATGATCTCTGGTGGGAGCAGAATGGAGGTTGTGCATCCATCCTTACTCATTTTGACCTCTTGGTGAATTCTGATACCATTGACCATGCTATCTTTTTAGGCTGATTTAGTGAGTTGGGGATGGGTGGCACAGTTATGTGCTGGTTCACCTCCCTTCCTCCAAAGTCGGTCCCGATCAGTCTTGACAAACAGCCCCATAATGTCACTTACCATTAATACAGTCTTGGAGGAATCCCCAGGATACCAGAGACTGAAGACTACCAAAGTGCCCAAAAAACAGAAGAAGGTGACAGTGGCAATATTTCGTACATCTAGAATGGATTCTACCAATGGGATGGTGCCCATTGTCCAGTCACAACACAATTCAGAAGGATTTAAAAGCAGCCAAGCATTTACTGGAAGGAGGTAACTGAAAGTCAGCTGCCTCACAGGAGATGGACTTACAGCAGCTGGGTTATCAAACCTAGAAAGAGAAAGTTGAGGTGAGATGCAGCCATATGACATGGCACATAACAGGAGACATGTTAAATTTCTGGACTAGATCCAGGATCAAGTGAAAAAAGTATTCTGTGAAATGGATGATCTAAAGAGAGAGGTTGGAGAGAAAATTTTGATATTTTTTTTCCAATTCCCTCCTCCTTCCTCTATAATAATGCTGAAGGCAGAAGGCTCATTCAAAACAGTGTGCAAAATGGGACAGTAGAAATGGTGAAAATTGTGGCACAAACCTATCTGGACTCATATGCTCTTTGCCAAGGGAAGGAGTCCTTCCATTCATGAAGGGTCAAGCCTTAGTTAGAATTCTTGCAAAGCTGCCTTGACCTTTCATTAAACCAAGGAAAACAATAATTTATGCATTTCTGTAATTTAACAGATACAAGCTGAGGTCCAAAACAAACAAATTAACCAGTTAATATGTTTAAACTGGGTTAGACAACTTCTTAAAAGGTGGTGCAAGCAGAACCTTACTGGGTTCATGATTCATGTATCATGTACAAGCCCTGAACAAATTGGGAGGTCAGGATGCCCAGCAGATGGCTTTGCTGCTACAGACATAATTAACTGCTGGGATCACTAAGGAACTTCTATTGCATATACTCTGGACTGCAAAGTGCTATCCTGTAGTCATGCTTGTAATATTTTATGAGAAATATGTTAAAAAGCTCTCTTTTCTGCCAAGCCTTGTTTACAGAAATGTTTCTGCTTTTTGTTTCTGCTTTTTCTCCTCACTCCTTCTTACTGTAAACGGTTTTTACATTTATTGCTTTACTGTATAGTTTATATGTTATAAACTGCTTTGAGATGCTTTTATGTAGTAAATAGTATAAATTGTATTAAATAAAACCACCACATTAGTGGACTATAGGGTATATTTAAGTCCACTCAAAAATTATGCAAATAAATACTCAGGATAGGGATAGCAATTAACTCAAAAGCCAGCAACTGCTTGGCTGAAAGCCAGCAAGTGCAGAGCAAAGAATCCATTAAAATATGGAAAAGGGACCAAGGTATAAACTGTTAAGAATATAAGAAAGAAGAATAGTTAGGTTGACAGAGAAGCCTCAATTGTTTAATACAATTTCAGTCTATTCTGCAGTAGACATTCTTATCTAACTACAGCACGTCAAAGGTCTGAGAACCTCTGCTTCAAACCTGCCATCCAAATTAAGCTGTGAATAGTTGACATCTGAAGATCTACAACTGAATCCTGGATCAGAAACATGACAGAAGAGGGCTGCATGCATGCACCCTATCTTTTGCAGATGAGCAAACCTGAGACTAGCAATGTATACTTTACCCAATTTCAATCCCTATACTTACAAGGTAATCCCTGAGTAGGCTTTTGAGTTTGTTGAAACAATAAACAAAACAAAAGAGCAAAGAATGGTTAATGCATAAGTAAGATAAAATATATATCCTGAGTGTGAAGGAGTAGAAATACTTATTCAAACAGAATATTTATCTACTTTTCCCCAAGTTCCTTCTCTATTACAAATAGTGGAATTTACCTTGTAAACACCGGTAACTGGGATTGAATAATTTGGACTCTGATCACAACAAGTAGTAGGGTACTGAACATCAGAACTATCAGTTTCAATAGCATTTGAAGCATACAGTAGGGAATGCTGCCTTTGCCTTGAAGAATTTGTAACACTGTATACCAAAGAACTGGCAAAGTATACTGGACAGGGAAATAAGAACATAAACAATATTCAAATGAATCTTCTGACACCATGTATCACACAAGCAAACTTCTTCAATATGATGCAAGCCAAGTGTGCAGGTCTACAACACCCCAAATTCCCAAACAAGGTAGCAGTAATTCTGGGGACTTCATTCAACGGAAACTCACCAAATGGAAAAAAGAACCTTCAAACAGGATTCAAAAGCCTTTCTGCCCCCTTTATTTCAAAGGAAAATCTTTAAACAAACTTTTTTCATGATTAATGTGACCAAATGTATTTAAATTTTATTCACTGATCATACTGAGTTCTGTCATACATCAAAATATTTTTCAATTCAATAAGCTATTAATGTTATATTAACTGCCAATACATTTAACATAAATCCAATGTTTAGTGCATTTCAAGTACCCGTTAACACAACAATGGCTGTTATGCATACTAGGATGCTTAGGTCAAGCCATACTCTTCACATATCTTGTCTCGTAGGAAATAATTCATGTCAGCTCCTAGATTTAGAACAGCCCTAAAAAGTGGGTTATTATATTATGACTAATTGTACCAGAGCCTCCTCTGAGGTTTGCTTGTTCTGTACTGATCCATTTCTTTTTCACTGGCTTGGTTATCATGGAATGGCCTCCATCTTAAAAAAATATTATTTATAGGGTTGATGTTGTCAGAAGCCTCTTCAATGTTTCTTTTCAGGGCTCTGCCATTCTAGTGAGGGGGAGGTTTTTCTCTGCTGGGAGGGGGGCTTGTGACTGTACTTTCTCTACTTTGTTCTTCCTCAACTTTGATGTATCTTTTTGGGTGTGAAAAGGGGAATGGAATGTGCCAGGGGCCAGGAGCCATCTGCCTTATCTCCAGTCTGCTGCGAGATCCAGTGAAGCGCCTGGGAACCATCCCTTATCAGCTCCAGTTCCCATAACAACTTTGTACCTGTGGATTGGCTGGATGCGAACTGGACAGTTGGGCTCTGGGATGGGGTTTTGTGAAATGAAAGTTTTAATGTAGCAATTCGCACGGGAAAACTTTAGATCTTGCTTTGCTCTCTTGCTATCACTATCTCTCAATAATTTTGAAACAATGCCTATTTCAAGAGTTCTGCTTTCTTGGGAGGAATAATCGAGGCAGGATCTTACATTAAGCAAGATCTGCAAAAAGGACAAGCCAGAGAGGCAACTACCCTACTGTGAGGACCTTGCATCATGTCCCTCCATGGCAGTGAACAAGACAAGACCGAGTGCCGGAGAGAGTCCGCTGCAAAGACCCACCAAAAGAAAGCTCCTCCGAATGGATGGAAGAAATGGTAAATGAAGAAAGCTCCACGAAGCCAAGATGGTCAGTTGGAGTAGGGAAGAGAGAAGAGTGGAAAGATAAAGCTCAGCGAGTAACATTCACCTGAGGCAGGTGGAAGAAGGGCTGGAAGTGGGAGATGGAGCTGCTTTCCAATGATAGGGACAAATCCGAAGGAGAGCAGGAGTCGATTAATCAGATCTTGAAACAAGCCATGCAACACATGGTGAAAGCCTTTCAGGACCTAAAGTCAAAATCCAAATGACACAGGAGCAAAAGGAAGGATCAACTGGAAGAAACCAAATGTGGGAGGAGTCGGGAGCGACCAAAGCCACGGCGGGGGCAACTGGATCTATGGAAATGGTGGCAGCCACCCCAGTGGCATAGCAGCCTGTAGCTCCCGGAGGGAGGAATGCTCCACCAGCCCCTAGAGGGAGAGTCCTACCGGACGAATAAAAACTGGTACCCCTAGGGGTGATATTTGATGGAGACCCCCAGCAATTGGGCTTCTTCCTGGCTCACGCATTCATCTACATGCAAGTGTATGAGAGAACCCTCCCCAGTAGAAAGCCAGAGTCAGGGTCATCACCCTAGCCCTGGAAGGAACTGCAGCCCGATGGATGGTTACCCTGCACAAAGTGCAACATGCCAGAGCTCTGAAACTTTAACCACTTCATGACCGCACTGAGACAGAGTGGCTGATCAGAAGGCACGGGATCGAATCAAGACTGTGAGGCAGGGACATCAACCGATAGCTGAGCTCACAGAGGAGTTCCAAGACCTGGCATGCCACCTTAACTGGCCTTAAGACATCTTAATCAGCTGTTTCCAGGATGGGCTGAATGATGATCTGTACAATGCATGCATGGGTAGGGATGCCCCGTTCCATTACATGACTGGTGCTTCCTGGCCGAAGAGGTAGAGATCGACCAGCACAACCCGTACCGCTCTGGGAAAATGTGAAATGGCCCCGCAGGAGAAACAGCAAAAAACCTTGGCTGTGCCCTCTGGCTTGACAACCTGCTTCAAGTGTGGCAAAGAGGGTCATCATGCTATGGAATGCCGCAGCAAAACTCTGTTCAAAAGAGGTGATCGGCAATCTGGAGAAAAGCTGACTAAGACCAGCTAACGTTAGAAGACATGGCCTTGAGAAGCGCGGAGGTTGTAGAGTTCCGTCCCACCCCAAAATCAGGGGGCGGAACTCCGACTCCACCAGAAGATGAACCCAGGATGCCAGAAAGTGACTATAATGACTCGTTGGTAAGTAACCGATCACATTGATGACTATGCCCATAGAACTATTAATTCCGGGCAGAGAAGGAAAAGTAACTTTGACTGGAGAGAGGGACGATTGAAATTCCCCAGAGAAAAAAAAACCTTACCAAGCAAACGAATCCACTTGGGAAGGGAACAGATCAGGGAGATAGAAGCCATTTGAGTCGCAAGGCCATGCAAACCATACCCAGGAGCTACCGGGATCTGGCTGAGATTTTCAGTGAAAGGGGTTTGGACGAACTGGCCCCCCACAGGCCCACAGACTGTGCTATTGAGATCATTCTTGGGGCAAAGTTACTAAAACCAAAGCTATATTTGATGACACTCAGGGAATTGAGCAAACTATGTAGGTTCATCGACAAAAACCTGGCCCGTGGATTAATACAGCCAGCCAGACCCCGGGTGGCTGCACTGGTGTTGTTCAGAGAGAAGAAAGAAGGGTCTCTTTGTCTCTGTGTTGACTATAGAGGTCTGAATGCTGTATGTGTAGGAAATGTGTACCCTCTGCCTCTCATGAAAAATATACTATCCCACCTATTGAAAGGAAACATATTTTCTAAATTGGACCTGCGGGAGGCGTATTATAGAGTTAGGATCAAGGAAGGGGACAAACGGAGAACCGCTTTCAACTTCCCCCTCAGTTGTTTTCAATTTAGAGTGCTCCCTTTTGGTCTGTTAGGGGTCTCAGCCATATTTATGCAGCTGATCAATGAGATGCTCCATGAGCATCTGTATAAGAGAGTTTTGGTGTACCTGGTGATATATTAATTTACACCAAAATGAAGACGGAACATGTGAAGTTGGTTCGAGTGATTCTAAATAAACTCCATGTGGCTAAAATCTATATGAAATTGTCAAAGTGTGAATTCTATAAGGAGAAAATCAATTACCTAGGCTACAGGATTTCGCACAATGGGATGGAAAAGGACCCAGAAAAAGCATCTGCTGTCTTAGATTGGGTGGCTCCCCACACTAGAAAGCAACTACAAAGCTTCCTGGGCGTAGCCATCTCCTGAAGAAGACTATGGAATGTCAAATGGTATTTGAAAAATTAAAAAGATTTTTCTTGGCAGAGCCAATTCTGAAGCACCCAGACCCAGAAAAGGCATTCATAATTCAGCGGTGTTACTCCAAGAGAATGAAAAGGGAAAACTGCAGCCCTGTGCTTACACCTCCAAAGAGTTACCAGAGACTGAATAACATTGGCCAGTTTGGGAGAAGGAAGCTTATGCAGTACGCTGGGTCCTCCTGACCTGGAGATACTTTCTGGAAGGACACAAGATTCCTTTCCAAGTATGGACTGATCACAAAAATTTTGAAGCTCTAAAGACACCTAGGAAGTTGTCCCCCAAACAAGCGTGGTGGGCCCAACACTTCCACTGGTTCAATTTTACTCTCCATTACTTGCCTGGGGGGGGGGGAAGAAAAGAATTACTTAGCTGATGCCCTATCTAGAATGCCGCAATAATAACAGCACCAAAGCAGAAGTAGTCAAACCTCTATTACCAACCCAGCAATTGGCAGCACCAGTCGTTACAAGATCACAGAAGAGAACCCTCACCCAACTGAATGGCGCTGCCTCAATAGTGTTCAAGCAGGCTCTAGAGACAGAGGAATGGTTCTTAGAGCACAAGAATCTCTGCTCAATGCAGGATGGACTGGCGTGGATGGGAGGAAAACTGTATGTCCTAGCTATGCAAAGACTAAAAACTACGCAGGCCTCCCATGACTCAAAACTGCCAGGACACTTTGGGTTTGTGAAAACCTTTCATCTAGTAAAGAGGTAGTTCTGGTGGCCATCATTGAAAAAGGACATTGGAAGTTATGTAGCCAGCTGCCCCATCTGCACTGCAGCGAAACAGAGGGAAGGACAAATGCCTGGCTTTTTACAGCTGGTGGTGAGCCCTTTTTACAGCTGGTGGTGATCTGAGAGAGATCTTCATGGACTTTATTGTGGAACTTCCAGACAGTGCAAGGGAAACAGTTATTTGGGTTGTGACTAATTTATTCTCAGAGCAGGTCCATTTCATCTCATGCCAGAAGATCCCAACCACCAGAACCTTAGCTAAAATGTTCCTCCAACATACCTACCGATTACATGGAGCTGCCCAATGCATAATTTCAGACAGAGGTGTCCAATTTACTTCCAAGTTCTGGAAGGCCTTTTTGGACCTTTTGGGCACAGAACAAGACTTGAGTTCTAGTCATCATCCTCAAATGAATGAGAGGACAGAATGACAAAACTCAGTTCTAGAACAATATCTTAGTTGTTTCATCAACTATCAACAGGACAATTGGACCGATCTCCCACCATTTGCTTAAGTGGCATATAACAATGCTATCCATTCTAGTACTGGATACACTCCCTTTCAAGTAGCTACAGGGCAGATGTTTAAACCAATGCTGGAACTGTCTACTAATGAACCCACCATGCCTTCCCTTAAGGAATGGATGAAGCAGCTACAAAACACATGGCCAATAGTAAGGAAAGCTTTGGATGAAGCTAGGGATGGCTACAAAACTCAAGCAGATTAAAAAAAAGAATAGACCCCTAACCTTTCCACATTGGGGACAGGATTTACCTATCCACTAGGTCCCTGCAGTCACTTCAACCTTCAAAGAAGCCAGGTCCTAGTTTGTAGGGCCCTTTCCCATCAAACGTATTATAAACCCTGCCACTGTAGAGTTAGAACTCCCCAAACCCTTAAGACAAATCCACCCTGTGTTCCATTGTAATTTACTAATACCAGAGATAACTTCGCTTTTAAGGTCAAAAGTTCCTCCTGCACCACAACTTATTATGATTGAGGGGGAGCAACATTTTGAAATCAAAGAGATCCTACATTCCCATACACACTGTGGGGCTGTCTAATATCTGGTGGCTTGGAAAGACCTTCCAGCCTCCCAAAATGAGTGGGTACATAACATATTAGAGCCCCTAGATTACTCAAAGATTTCAATGCTCATTACCCAGATAAACCTGATTAACCTATTGTTCTCTTTTTCCTGCCTAAATGATTTTTGTTTCTACAGATGAACTTCTCTTTCTTTTAAGGGAGGCAATATGTCAGAATCCCCTTCAATGTTTCTTTTCGGGGCTCTGCAATTCTAGTGGGAGGGAGGATGTTTTTCTCTGCTGGGAGGGAAGCTTGTGGCTGTACTTCCTCTACTTTGTTCTTCCTCAACTTTGATGTATCTCTTTGCATGTGAAAAGGGACATGGAATGTGCCAGGGGCCATCTGCCTTATCTCCAGTCCATTGTGAGATCTGGTGAGGCGCCTGGGAACCGTCCCTTATCAGCTCTGGTTCCCATAACAACTTCGCACCTATGGATTGGCTGGACATAAACTGTGAAATAAAAGTTTTAATGTAGCAATTCATCGGGAAAACTTTAGATCTTGCTTTGCTCTCTTGGTATTGCTATCTTTCAATAAAAGTTCCTTTTGAAACAATGTGTTTCAAAAGTTCTGCTTTCTTGGGATGAAAAGTTGAGGCAGGACCTTACAGATGTAGTTATACCAGGAGTAATGGGGTACAGGGGAAATAATTTTAATAGATAAGAACTGGGAGGTCTCTATATTACTTTGTTAGTAATTCAATAATAGGAACAGAGTTTTCATTTTGTACTTTTAGCTTTGGACAAAACCTATTGGCACATGAGATGTCATTGGTATCTTGCATTTGCACATGCTTTGGGACTCAAGTGAGGTATGATCTAGTCTAATGTTTCAAACTTGACAATTTTAAGATGTGTGGATTTCAACTCCTAGAATTCCCCACCCAGCACGTTGACTTGGAACTCTGAGGGTTGAAGTCCACACATCTTGAAGTTGACAAGTTTAAAAAACCCTGATCTAGTCAGTCTGGAATACATTCAAGTGTCCTCCTTTAGCACAAGAGCTCCCAGATAATCTTTATGGTACTATTCTGCAATATAAATGTTGGGACTAAATTATTCATCTAGATATATTTATTAAACCTAATAAGTGCTCCTGTGAATGGAGTGTGGTATCACCAACTTGAATAAACACATCTAAAGGGAATCATTCAAATTCCATAGCCAAGTGTCTCCAAGTGACAAATTTTAATTTCAGATTTGAAATTGAATCAAATAAATTCCTTACCCCTTGAGCAATAAATACTTCATAGACACAGCATATCCCCACCACTGTTACTCCTTGTTCCTTACATAATGTAGCAACAGCCACCAAAAAAACTGTTGCTGCAATAGGAGTCCATACTGCAATGTAAAATACAAAAAAAGTTAGTCTTCATGAAACTGGGAAAAGCAACATTGCAATTCAAATGTCAGCCTGCAAATATTTTCTCACTCTCTGAATACTGAATGTACATTGTCTTGCCAGATGGTTTGTTGAAGCCTGACCACATTTTATAGCTATTTAGGAATAGAACTACCATCTTATACTGTAACAGTCATTTGTAGATGCCATGCCAAGGTATAGCTCTCTAATCTGGTGCCTTCCAGAGGCCTTGCCACAACTTCCAAAATCCTTATCACCTTTGCTCTCATTTCTTTAAATTAGGCTTAGGTGACCTTTTACAGATGTGGGCTTTCCTTAAAAATATTTTTTATTGTGAGACATGTAGTGGCAGAGTTGCAGTAAGGAGTGATTGATTCCAGTGCTAAGGGTATGATTAGACATATCTCTCTCTGGCACCTCATATGCTTTCATTTTAATATATGCTTCACTCTTATCCATAAAACATGAGAAAAGGAAGGGATAGATCTGAACTGACTTGTTACACAGTGATTTGAAATCACACAAACCACTGCAGCTTCCCAGTCCTACATTGAGGGTGGGGTGGGGAGGATGAATTATTGAGCACTCATTGTTTGCTTTACCTATTGTGTTTTCTGGCCCTCTGGATCTGGTATAGGACAGAAAAGCAGCTAGAAAAAAGATTGAAGAGAGAAGCTCTGCTCTGCCCACCACACCAGTTACCTAAATAAAAGATATAGCAATAGAAATAATTTAAACAAAATGAGATAAAGTATTAAAGTAATGGATAATTTATATATGTATGTATGTATGTATGTATGTATGTATGTATGTATGTATGTATATGTATATGTATATATGTATATGTATATATGTATATATATACGTGTGTGTGTATATATATATGTATGTATGTATGTATGTATGTATGTATGTATGTATGTATGTATGTATGTATATATATATATATATATATATATATATATATATATATATATATATATACTTGTATTGGAGTTCTGACCTTCCATTGTTTTGAAGTATGCAAGGAGAGAATTAGACTGCCATCATGTGGCTAAACAAGGAAGTGTCCATATTCTAAATTAGCATAAATAAAACAAAGACACTGTGGTTAAGCCCAACTCCTGTTGACTTACATTAACACATCCAGTTGCCCTTGCCTTTTTCCAGGGTGCTTTTCCAACTCTCAGCCCTCATCCCCAGATTAATCAGGGCTGACTTATCCCAAAGGAGATTTTTCACAAGGCAACTGGACTTTCTTGTTTTTCTTTGATGACAATTCATTTCTCATCCAAGAAGCTTCTTCAACTCTGACTGAATGGTGGGAAATGGAAGGATTTATACTTCTTGCAGACAGCTGGTCATTTGCATTCTTTTAGAGAGTCATTGAGGCTACCTGGAGGTATATCTGTGTTGTCTGGGTCATCTGAGTAATGCAAATGGGTGTACAGCCTTCTTGGAACTGTTGAAAGGACTGTGTTGTTAGACTGGAGATAGATATTGTCAGATCCCTCGCCCTCTGTTGAGAGAGGGCTGTTCAGTTTTGATATAGATGGCCTTTTTGACCCCTCTTTCAAACCAGTGGTCCTCTCTGTCCAAAATGTGGACTTAACTGTCTTCAAAAGAGTGCCCTTTGTCTTTTAAATCCAGATGGACTGCTGAATCTTGCCCTGATGGGTTTGTTCTCCTATGTTGTGCCATATGTTTATGAAGTTGTTGTTTTGTTCCCCAAATGTATACAACTGCACATAGCTGACTCCAGGATTTATATTTATCAAATGTCTGCAAGGAATATAAACCATTCCCCACCATCCAGTCAGAGCTGAAGAAGCTTCTTGGATGAGAAGCGAAACTTCTTCAAGACAAACAAGAAAGTCCAATTGCCTCGTGAAAAAGCACCTTTGGGATAACTATGACCTGGATGACTGAGACTCTCCATAGAAAGGGCTGATTTGCTTGGCTTTAACTTGCAGAACTTAGGAAGAAAACAAGTTGCCATATCAGAGATGTTTTATTTTTAGTCAGAAATGAATCTTGAGGAAAAATGTGCATTATCCCAAACAAATGTGACTTAGAATAAACTTTTCTTTCTTTCTTTCTTTCTTTCTTTCTTTCTTTCTTTCTTTCTTTCTTTCTTTTCTTTTTCTTCCTTCCTTCCTTCCTTCCTTCCCTCTCTCTCTCTCTCTCTCTCTCTCTCTCTCTCTCTTTCTTTTTTTTTCTTTCTTTGACATAATTGGATAGGTGGGAAAGAGAAAATAGAGTAGGAAGTGACTGGCTCATTCAGAGACCAATAATGAAGGAAAGTGTTGATTGTTTGGTCAATATGTACTTAGAAAATGGCAGTTTACTCCCTAAAGCGCACTTCAAATGCATTAACACAACCATGTGGTACCACACCTGGAAGTAAAGGATAGGTTTTCTATGACTATTTAAGAACTCTCCAGAGTTTGAACTACCAAGATTTTTAAATTTACTTACGGCTTCAGTATGTATGGGATGTACTGCAAATAGTAAAGATGCAACCAAACTGCTTTTGCTGTCTAAAAAAAGCTTACAGACTTTGAGGAAGATGATGCAAACAATTGCATGGAAGATGATATTCAGGAAGTGGTAAGAAATAGCATTTAATTCACTGAACAGATAGTTTAAACGAAATGTGAAGACGGTGAACGGTCGATACGACTTGTGACTTCTCTCCTAAAAGACAAGCAAAAGAAATAAACAACATCACATAGATAAAAAGGAATGAAAGCTATTGGTAAAATGGAAAATTCTAAAAAAATTTTTAGAAGCCTAAACAAATAGTATATAAGTCTTGTTTGTTAAAATATGTGATAGGGGGTTTAGGGTAAAATATGGATAGGTACAATCACATATTTTAACAAACAAGCTACTGTTCGGATCATAATAAGTAAATCTCATACTCAATCATTTTTAAAATATGCTTAACTATAGCTATATTACTAAAAATTAATAAACAAATAAATTCATCTATTTAAATAAACATGAATAACAAAATCTCAACAAGTCGTAACTATCAACATTAACAAATAAAAATCACTAAATCACTAAAAATAAAAATGTTGTCAACCTATTACCGTATATGCCGGCGTATAAGCCGACTTCCGCAAGCGCTAAAATCGGCACCAAAGACGGGGGTCGTCTTATACGCCGAGTCGTCTTGTATGCCGGCATATAAGGTAATTAAAACTCGGTTAAAAATCAATCATCTATTCTAAAATATTAAGTCCTTTTCAGATTCTAACGTGTCTCTAACCATTGATAAAATTTTTCGCAAGTTATAAAATAAACAGTCATCTTTTTTTTTCATCTCCAATGTTAATCTATCCATTTCTGTACATTCTAAGATTTTAGTAATTGTAGCCTGGTCAGATGGTAGATTCTCATTTTTCCAAAATTGGGCAAATACTATCCTTGCAGCTATTAAAACATGCAGTATCAAATAATAATTTTCTTTACCATAATTAGGTCTTAATATTCCTAACAAAAACAATTCCGGTTTAAATTCTATCTGCATTTTCATCATCTTTTCCAACCATCTATGAATCTTAGACCAGTATTTCTTAGCATTAGGGCATATCCACCAGGCATGGTAATAAGTGCCTGGCTATTGTTTACATTTCCAACAAGTATCCAAAACATTTTTAAACATTTTCGCTAAGTGAACTGGTGCCATATGCCATCTGTAAAACATCATATATAAATTTTCTTTATATGCTACCGCTTTTCTAAGCTTAATATTTTTATCCCAAAGTTTTTGCCAGTCTTCCAAATCTATAGAGTATCCAAAGTTCTTTGCCCATACTATCATTGTTTCTTTCACTTGTTCTTCTTCCATCTTCCAATTTAAAAGAAATTTATAGTTTCTTAATCAAATTCTCATCTGTTTTTAACAAAATTTTGTCTAATGGAATCTGTTCTTTATAAAATCCTGTTGATTTTATCTTTTTTGTATCTTGTTTGAATTTGCAGATAGGACCACCATGTCAAGTCAATACCTTGTTGGTGAAGAGTTTGCCCATCCTTAAGTTTTCCCTCTTTGTCCAAAATATCTTTATAACTAACCAGTTTATCATAGTTAATCAGGTTTGGATAAGCAAATGCTTCCATTGTTGAAAGCCACTCAGGTATTTTCATATATATTTTATGTTTAATTTTCTCCCATTCTGAAAGTAATACATTTCTTATCGCATGATTTTGAAAATATTTATGTGCTTTAGTTTTCTCATACCATATAAAAGCATGCCAACCTAGTTGAAGATCATGTCCCTCTAAATAAAGCAATCTTTTTTTTCTCAATAAGTCTTTAATATCTTTATGATCAAGATTTGTATCCTGGTCATCCTATATGCTGTAAAATAAAATTAATAGAAAATAAAATATCTATTTTTTGTAAAATATCACTGAAGGCTGAAACGAAAATTTTGAAGTGCAAAGTAGGTCTATGCATTGGTTCAATACTTTATAAAAATGCTTTAAGTGTCTTGTAGATACTATTACCTCAGACATGGGTGTTCCCCAGAAGTCATTCAAAAAAAGATTTTTAATTGGAGCTGAAGGATGCAAATCTTTATTGTCCAAAATGGCAGAAACATCATCAAAAACAAAGCCACAAAATAGACTGTTCCAGTAGCAAGCAGCCACTACTCCAAATATTAGTGCAAATTCCTTTGGGCTAACATAAGCCATCTTCTCCAGAACACAAACAAACTATCTGTAAAACAAATTTTTAAACATCTGCTTCCATCAACATAAATATACACAGTGAAGATTACCTGAAAAACAGAAGATTACTGCTTATCTATATAAGTAAATAAAACTCTTTTCACAAAAAATGGACAAGTTTTAGCATAACAGCTGTAGCTTTATATCCTAGCAATACTGCTTGCTAGTTTCACTAGCTTGCACACAGATTTCAAAAAGTGCTAACATCTGGTATTTTGCTAATTATGGTTTTGGAAAAAATAGTTCAAAAACTTGGGCTGGTTCATAACTGCTTAGAAGAGAATCGTCTATTCCAACAATATGTTCAGTAATGCTTTGGGAGAAAAAAGAAGGAAAGCTACTACCTTATACAAGCCTACACACTGAGCTTCACTTCTAAAGAGATATGCATGTGTTTGTGTTGTTAGTCTCAGGAATTATAATATGCTAATTCCTTCTCTTCCAATGATAAGAAAAGGAAGTTTTGACTTCAAAAGAAATAGTATGTTATCCTTAGGGACCAAATCACCTATTCTGAACTGAGTTACCTTTCTTTGAACTGAGATATCTTTCCCAAAAATACTAATTTCCTCCTTTAAGAGTTAATCCTCTTAAAATTAACTGTTTACCAGATTGCTGGCCACAGGTATGGGCACACAAATACATACAACACACTTCCTATATATTGGAATAAATAGCAAGGGGGAAAAGAGCATCAGGTGATTATAGATAAAAAATTTAAATCAGATATATTACTTATTGATCAGAAAGTAACATATAGACTTCCGGTTCCGGTACGCGGCGACGCCGGTCACGTCTGGAGACTTGTCTCCAGTCTGGCTGGGTTTTCTGCATCGGTAGACCCCTTAGGGGGTCGAAAGTCACCCTGCAGGGGCGACCACCAAGAAGGAGGCTTGCTGGTGACTTCGGGAGAGCGGCAGCTTCTCCTGTGGCTCCAGCTATTTCCTTAGGGCTGATGGAGCAATGATCATCCTGCAAGATGGCTGATTATCCTGCTGTACCAGCCGAAGTCACAATTACAGCTAAGCGTAATTAGACAACCGCGGAGGTTTCGGGTGAGACCCTTTTTGACCCTCTCTTTTCCTTATTTTGGATTTTTTTACTACCTGTAAAAACTTGGTTGGAATTATTTCCCCGTTTGGAAAAAGCAGCTTCTGAGAACAAAGAATCTTTAAAGACTACATTTTATTTTTATTTATTCTGGGATACAGAAAAAAAAAACACGCTTTTTCAAATTGTATTAGTAGTTAATATTGGAAGATTATTTCTTCCTCCACTCTTTCCTTTAAAAGATAAAAAAAGGGGGGAAAATGGTGTCTGGAAAAGTTTTTTTATCTACTGAGGACATCTAGTGATGAAAAATTAATATTGTGAAAGATATATTATGGTTTGGAGAAGATGGATTGATTATATTCAGAAGAAATATGAAGTTGAAAAGTATTATCTTGCTTTTGAGTAGATTTTAGATAATTATTAATAGTTTTAATTATATTATTATTTTTGACTTAATTTGTTAATATTTGTATTGAGAAGGAGTTAAAGTGTCTTATGGTTTTGATTGATAGTATAGATGGTTTATGTTAGTTGGATTACATTTGTTTATTAGTTTGTTTTACCCTGTAATCAGCTCTGGGAAGTGGGGGATGGGGAGATGGGGTGGGGGGTTTATATTGTAAGAAATTTATAAAACTTTTAATAAAAAAAATTAATATTGCAACTGTGGAATAGTATTTGGAAAGAAGGAGCTGACCTTCAAACTATTCCTGGAAAAGATAACCTGATGCAGCTGTGAGAACTGAGGGGGTGGACACTGTTTAATTACAGCCTTCATTAAATAAAAAAAAATAAAGAAAAGATTTTCTTTATCCACTTTTAAAATGAAGAAACTTCACTCTTACTTAAATTGCAAGCTTATATTGGAAAAGATTTACGAAGAGATATGTGCTATAAGGAAAGGGATTATTACAGAACGAAGAGTCAACTCTACCCCAAACTATCAAACTGACTTTCAGATTACATCTGTTTATTCTACAAACCAAAACCTACCGGAAGAGGAATCAAGGGAGATTAAAGAGGAATTTGCTACAACGAAAGAGATTACTACAGAACTAAGAAACATAAATTCCTTCTTAAATCCTAAAAGTGACTTTCTGACTAATCTGACTATTCTACAAACCAAGATACACTAAAAGATGACCTCATGGAGGATACAGAGGAACTTATTTCACCTTACAAGCATCTTATCTATATTTTTGAGGATCAGAAAAAGCAAAGACTGAGATTTGAACCTTTAAAGCACCAAGGCTTCAAGAATAAGAGAAACAGAGGTCCATTGCAGAGGATAGGAGGCTTATTACTGCCTCAAATGGCATCACAAGCAACAAAGAGAGACCCATCGGTTGGAAGGGAAGCGTTGGTGTGGAAACCTGCTTGGTAGAAAAAGAAGCCCAGAATAAGACTGAAAATAGAAACTTAAAATTATATATACTGGATTTAAAGCATTTTAGAATTATGGACTAAGGATTAAGCTCTTGTGTTAGAAATAAGAAAAATGGGTGATTATTAGAATACATATCTATATAAATAAAAATGTAAATGTTCGTTTGTTCAAAATCTTAAATCTCTGAAAGTTCTTCACCGATTGCTTTGAAATTTTGACACAATGTTGCATTTGAATACGCGCATGTTTTTATATACCTACTATTATATAGATGTCACACCTGTGACAGGTAAAAACATGCTTTTTTTGAAAAAGAGTGCCACAGAATGAGCCACAGCAACGCGTGGCCGGGTACAGCTAGTATTAAATAAAGTAAGAATGTATGTTTTGGAATAATAGGTTTATATGTATGAAAATTATTATATAATGAAATGAAGAAAACTGAAGAGGTGTTCTAGATCGGGATTGAACTAATAATGAATTGAATATTATTTTAATAAGATGATGTGTTTTATCTGATAATATGGATGTTATTAGGTCTGATAACTAATTGGATGAAATTAGAACTTTGTTTAATGGACTTAAATGATTTAAAGTTGAGATTATTGTGTTAGCCTAAGAAACTGATTGATGGATGGATTAGATATGTATAGGATAGATTAATATTTTATTTTAACTGGGAGATAGTAGTGGAAGGAGGAATAAATAAGATTTATGATGAAATTAAAGAATTAGGATAGATTTGGAAGCGATACCTGAATTGATAATGTACTTATTTAAAGTTAAATTTGATTATGGTCTTGTAATTGCATAAAGTTGTAAAACAGGTTTAGGATTAATAGAAATTTAAGTTAGAAATAGACTATTTTAAATATATAAGCTATTTGAGGAAAATAGAGAGGGAATAGTTGATGTATTGATTAAGTACATATGTTTTGTTTTTGGATTTTTTTGATTACCCCAACACCACGGTATGTCTCGAGCACTTTGTATTAAAATTAAAAAATCAATAAAAATTGTTTAAAAAAGAAAGAAAGTAACATATAGAATTTGCAACGGAAATGTATCTCCTTTGAAAACATTTTACAGGTAATCCCCGAGTTACGAGCATTCACTTAATGCTCATTTGAAGTTACGCAACAAGCACTCCCTAGTGTTTACGAGCAAGTCCCAAAATCACGAATATTGCAGCACCACAGCAGTCATTCGTCCTTACGAATGACTGGGCTCTGCAACATTCCCCCTATTCCCCCTCACTCCCTACAACTGCTTCTCCCTCCCTTCCTGCCACGCCAGATATACTCACCTTGCAAAATTTGTCTCCTCTCTGCCACAGTTTCTTTCCCTTTGAGGGAGAGTCGGCTTGGAAATGATTTTTGCAATGACAATGAAAGCTCCTGGATGCCGTAATATCACACGAGTTCAAACACAAACACATCATGGCTCCCAAAAGCTTCCATTCTCGGGGGGGGGTTTGTTTGTTTTGTTTGCATGCCTATGGGGCAAAGCATGGAATTGGAGTCAGCCAGATGCAGAACCTAATGCTGTCTGTTGCCCGGGTGTGCTGCTCGCTCACGTGTACTGGCCTTAGTTTGAGGGCAGAAACGAAGTCTTCAACTGAGTGGAGAGGCATTGTGGAGCCAGGCCACTGCTTCTGCATCTAAGCAGCTATGATCCCTCTCCCCAATCAGCCACCCACCCCACCCAACCTACTCCTTATCTGACTGGCTGGCTGGCACAAATCCTGACTACTCTTCTCCTTGTCAATGTCTCCACTCAAGCGGCAGCAGCGGCTTCAGTTTCTTGGCCCCATCTGAGTGGAAGAATGCCGAGATGCAGCAGCAGGATTGCTCTCAAGAAGACCCGGATGCACTGCTCACTCATGGACAGCCTTATTGAGAGCAATGCCTCTGCTGCGCCTCCGCTTTTTTCCACTCAGAGCTGAGAAACCCAAGCTGCTGGCGGCAGCAGCCACCTGAGCAGCCATGATCCCCTCTCCCCAGTCACTTACCCCACCCGAACTACATTGCCTGGTGAGCCGGCTGGCACAAATCCTGACTGCTCTTATCATCCTCGGCAATCAAGTGACGGCAGACAGAGATTGTAAGCTCCATGTGGCTGCCAATGCACACTTAGAAATGGAGCAAAAGGCTCGGTTTCTCAAGTGCAACATTCCAGGCCTACAGAGCTTGCAGTCTCTGTCAGGTTTCCATTTGGATAAAAAGTGTTTCAGAGCTTATGGAGCACTTCAAAACCCAGGGATTTGCTGCATTTTGAAGCACTCCATAGGCACTGAAACATTTTTTATCCGAATAGAAACCTGACAGAGACTGGAAGTTCCGCATGACTGCCAATGGGGTGCTTGAGAAACGGAGCATTTTGCTCCATTTCTAAGTGTGCATTTGCATGCAGACAGAGCTCCCCAAGATATCTGTTTTGGTGAAAATTGTTCCAGCAGTGGCAGAAAGAAGTTGGGGGCAGGAGCAAGAGATAAGTCATTGCAAACACTGCGAGAGTTCAGGCTCCTATTCTCTGCAAAACAGCATCGGTGCCTGAACTCGCATGATATTGTGGGCACCCAGGAGCTTCCATCGTCTCTCCTCTCCCTCAAAGGCAGAAACTGTGGCAGAAAGGAGACGGATCTTTTCAAGGTAAGTGAATCCGGCGTAGCAGGAAGGGAGGGGGAAAGCATGAAGTATTTTAGTGGGTCGGGGAGGCCATGGGGGTCCTATTCCATCACTATGGCCTTCCCCACCCTGAAATACCTCATGTTCACTTAATGAGCATGAGCATCTTAATGAGTAGGGAGAGATCTCATTCAAGATATGAGATTCATTCCCACGAATTCTCCAGTGACATTCATAACTCGAGGACTACCTGTATTGTGAAAGATACTATATTAATCTACCAATATAATAATAATACTTTAACTTCTTAGATTTCAGTACTTTTCATCTAAGTACCATAGCATAAGTATTTTTGTAAAGTTTATAGATCCTATTAAACAGATTAAAAACTTTAAGTTGACTTATTAAAACATAAGTAAGACTGTTTACTATGGATGGACCTTTCAGACCATATAAATCTTTAATCTACTAGTAAGTGCTGATATCTTGGCATCCACTGAACTATAGCAACTGTTGATATTCTTTCTGGATGTAGTATCGAAATCAAAATCCTTAGATTATCCAGTGAATCAGCAATTGCTGAAAATATATGGGCACTTGGAACTAGTTATACTGATTGTAACCAAATAAAATACAATAGCTCTTCACATGAAAAAATATTAGTAGACAAATATATCTTACCAGAGGATCGTTTACTTAAAAGTGAAAAATTATCATATTAGTCTGAACATGCTTCTTATGATAGAACCTTAGCTAGGAGGTAATCACTTATATAAAATTATATAAACTCAGTCTCCAAAGAAAGGTGAGAATTATGGTCTTAAATTTATTACCTGATTATTCTATCTTGCAATAACAGAATATCAAAATGTACATTTTCTTTTGCAGAATGAGATCAATCACCATTATAAAAATAAAGTTTTCAAAAGGATTGTACAAACATTTGATTTTATCAGTAATCTTTATTTAACATTTTGATTCAATCTGCTCACCAAGATTTTTATGCCTGAATTAAAATAATAATGCACAATGGAAAAAAATTCAATCATGCATTTTATCTTAGAATTAAGCAATGATTAAAGAAGAATTAGGGATGAGTATCCAAAAATCAACATTTTTATATTTACCTTATCAATCAAGCATAATATTTTTTTCATTTATGCATTTTCTTCATGAGGAGCCATTTCTAAAATCTTTTTTCCAATCTATAGTATTGTAAGTGATCTGTTACAGTGTTTATGGATCTTTACTAGAACAAAGAAAAAGGAAAATAAGACCAGTCTTAGGAAATATATTGAGATCAATTTCATTTAAGCCACCATAACTCAGTTATCTTAAACTGTTGGAAGTACAGAATATACACACTCTTAAGCTATGCAAAATATTGCATGACAACATTAAGATTATCCAAGAAAATAAACTGAGCAATACTTGTGTTTAAGCCAGTTCTAATATTAATACTGCCATTTAGTGACTTCAATTGATTCCCGTAAAATGGCCACAGAGAAACATAGTTGCTAAGTAAACCATGAGACACTGCATGTATTGAGATAGATACATAGAGGGAGATGCTGAGAAGATCACTAGTTGCTGCAGTCTCAGTCAGATAAAGATCTCTCATACAGTCTCCTATGCCTGACCCCCTTTTCCCATTTTTTGCCCCCTCATAGAGGAAAGTGATTATTTAAACAAGCTATCTCTTATTGAGTTGTTTTCTCCCCAGCTCAGCCTCTCCTAACCACAAGTTAACAAGCTCAACTGTGACCTTAATTAGTTGATTAGAACCCTCCTTCTGGATGGCTCCCTGTAGCTGATCAGATCTTAAGCCAATCTCACCCTTATTGCTAACTGGAAGAGACTGGTCCAGTTCAAATATAAGAGTATCAGATTTTCATCAGAAGCTCAGTGTGAAGCAACCTTGGACATATACTAAGAATGGCTTCCTTACTGTTTCTACCGTCTACAAAACTTATTGTTAAGCCTAGAAGATGATTTTCTGCCTATCTCTGCGTAAAGTGATGCAGTAATCATCCCTGGCAGTTTCTGCTACTTTGGAGGAGAAAGGTGGGGGTAAGCAGCATTGAATGAAAAAAATCTCATGTGCATACCCAAGTATCATATCTATCACTACCCGTTTCTCACATTCCTCTCCATTGCTTTATCCATCATTTAAAAATGACAAATTAATGACGTGATTTCAAAGAGCTTTGCCTTTAAAGAAAGAATGATTAGTGAAAGGGCTATGGTTTGCGACAGAGTATAAACTTTGTATGCGAAAGTCTCCCAAACTTTTCAGTGTCTGCATTTTCCAAGTAGTAGATGACATGGAAAACCTCTCCCTTGGAGCCATAAGAATATTGCCAAGTATAGTAAACAATAACGGATTAGCAGCAAGTCATGTTCCTATATAACTTGTGAACTATCAGATATATTCTAAGTGTGATTCACAGTGACCAGTTGGAAAAAAAAAACAGTATATAAGAATAAGAATAAATCTAAATGTCTTTTCCAAAGGGTCCAAATCACCTTGTGTATAAAAACCACAAAAAGTATAATTGAAAAACTAAGTTGTTCTTCATTTTTATTAGAAAAAGTAGGAATTTTATAAGAACCAACAGAAGCAACTTGGTTCAATTTACACATATAATTTGGCTTAAAACAATGAGCTTTTCTTGGTGCATATTTTTTAAACACAACCCAGATAGCTATACAAGACTCTTCATTATTATCTTTGCCCACTCACTGAGAGTATGTGTGCATGTGAATAGGCTATCTCTGCACAATGGAAAGGAAAAATGTAGGCAGATATACCTGGAAGGATAGAAGGTAAGGCAATATATATATACTAAGAAAAACAGAAAAAAAAATCCTCAGCTTAATTTCTTTTCTTTATTTAATTGTTCAGTAGAAAAAATCCATTTCCCATTAGGCATGCAGAAGAACTAATTTTTTTCCTGTCAAGAAACAAAACAGTTTTAGAATATAGAAAATACAAAAAGAAATCATGCAGGGTTATTATGTAGAGCAGTGGTTCTCAACCTGTGGGTCGCAACCCTTTTGGAGGTCGAACGATGCTTTCACAGGGGTCGCCTAAGACCATCGGAAAACACATATTTCCAATGGTCTTAGGAACTGAGACACTAGTGAGAATTTCTGCTCAAGGCTATTTCTGCTAACCAGCTCGGGCAAACAGGAAAGCAGCCACCTCAGCAGCATGGCAGGGCTGCGCTACCCATTGCAGAGCAGTTACTGCCGCGTTGCCATGGCTATGAATCTCCTGCTTGGCGTCTTTCAGGTCCTTGCCTGGCTTCCATCTGGGAGAAGCGCAGGGCCAAGGTAAAAAAAAAAAAAAAAGCCTGGCGAAATACTCCCGAGGGGTAGCGTCGATCTGTAGCGGGAGGTGAAGGGACGGTGGGTGGGAGGGGGTCGACCAGAAGGGAACTGAGTCTGATAAGGGCAAAAGTTGAGCAAGGTTTTCCCCCTCGCCCCTCTCTCCGCCTCTCTTTGTGCAGCGGTCTCTGGCTGCTGCCTTCCCAGTCGCCGAGAAAGGGAAAAAAAAGAGCCGTGAGCTCTTTCTGCCTTGCTTAAAGCTTTTTTTTTTAAACGACCACTCGTTCAGAACTCCTCGAGGCTTGTTTGCATGAGCTTGTGGCAGATCAGTAAAGGGGTGGGGGAGCCAAACCGTCCAAGGCGTTTGCACCCTGAACATGTGGATGCTGCTTTCATGACTTGCCACCACCGCCCCCTCTCTTTACGCCCTGCTCTGGCAATGCGCTGCTGCTGCTGGCTGAGCTGAGCTGCGGTGCCAAGCTGGTCCCCACGCCTGGTTGCCCGGCCACTCTCCGCCCCCAGCTGCTGTCCGTGCTGTGCTGGAGCCTTTCCCACGCCACCCGGCCCACCTCCCTCACCATCGGAGGCCGCCTCGGCCCTCTGGCGCCCAGTGCAGCCCTGGGACTGGTGGGCAGGAGCGGCTCCTTCCTGGCTCTCTGGGCCTTGGAAGCGGCCAGGCGGCAGTGATGCCCGCATGTGCGTCAAAGGCCAGCCAGCCGGGCGGGGAGAAGCGGCGCCTTCCGAGTGGGAGCTGGTGCTCCAGCCGCGCCCCTCTTACATGCGACGAATCAGGGAAGGGTTGTGGCGGTGAAGGGCTGCGCGGCGTGGAAAGGGGCTCCTGCGACCCCGCCACTGCGATGGCACTTAGGAAGCTGGAGGGGCGGGAAGGTCCTGGGGGGGCGGCTGGGGGGGCGGCTGGGAGAGGACAAGAGTGGGGAATGCTGGGAGTTGCAGTTCATCACCATCTGGAAAAACACGACTCTCCAAAGATCAATCAATCCTTCCTTCCTTCCATCCATCCATCCATCCATCCATCTCCTTCCCTTCCCCTTCAATCTCTCTCTCCTTCCTTCCTTCCATCCATCTCCTTCCCTTCCCCTTCAATCTCTCCTCCTTCCTTCCTTTCCCCTTCAATCTTCCTTCCTTCCCTTCCCCTTCAATCTCTCTCTCCTTCCTTCCTTCCCCCCTCAATCTCCTTCCTTCTCCATCTCCTTCCTTTCCCCTTCAATCTTCTTTCCTTCCTTCCTTCCTTCCTTCCTAACATGAACATCAAAAATCAAAATCTAACATTTATTAAAGGGGACAGGATACAAGTCCTATAACAAATAAAACCCTCTTCTAAATGGGCTTTCTGACAGCAAGTGTAGGATAATGTGATTATTCTTACCCTATTTTATGTAGTTTTCAAAAGGTTTTATCTGTCCTCCTGCCCACAAATCTTATCAATGCCATAGCATGGAAGAATACACATTAAATAGTTTCCTCACATGTAATGGTGTTTTTTTAAAGACAAGTTTTCTTGGTTTTTTGATTTTTAAAACAAAGTACTCAAGACACACCATGGTGTTAGGGTGGTTAAACATCCACAGACAAAACTTATATACATAATTCAATCAATACATCAAATATTCCCTCTCTTTTTCCCTTAAGTACCATATTTTATTTGAAATAATCCAATTCTAGCTTAAATTTATTCAACCTAAACCTGTTTTTAAAGCTTTATAAATTTACACTACCATAATCAAAATAATTTTAAGTACAAACATTATCAGTTCGGGTATCCCTTCCAAATATATTCTAATTCCTTAATTTTATCATAGATCTTGTTTATTTCTTCTTCCACTAACATCCCTTATTTAAAATAAAATATTAATCTATCCTATACATATCTAATCCATCCATCAATCAATCTCTTTAAACTGACAAAATAAAGTCCAACCTTAAGTCATTTCAATCCCTTTGACAGAATTCAAATTTTATCCAGTTAATTTTCATAACTAATCACATCCATGTTATCAAACAGATCATCTTATTAGCTTAACTCAACATTACATAATAATTTTCTTACAAATAAACCTATCATTCTAAATTTTTTTTTAAAAAACCCACATTCTTAATCAATTTAATATATATATATTCCATTAATCACCCCCTTTTCTCTTACTTTTTAAGCTGAAAAGATAATATCAAACCTTAAATCATTTCAATCCATTGGACATCAAACAAACAAATCATCTTATTAAAAATAATAGTTTTCATATCAATAAACCCATCAATTCAAAAAGTACATTCTTAGTCAATTAAACAAATATCTTCCATTAATTGCCCATTTCGCTTATATCTTGCTCATAATCTTAGTCCTTAAATCAGTCCATAATTCTAAATTGCCTTTAATTCATTACATAAAATTTTAATTTCTACTTCTTTTCAGTAGTATTCTGGGCTTCTTTTTCTGCCAGATAGGTTTCTATAACAGAGCTTCCTTTCCAACTGATAAGTCTCTCTTTGTTGCTTGCAGTATCATTTGAATCCATGTAAGCCATCTTGGCTTTTGCATTGGCCCTCTGTTTCTCTTAACCATAAAATTTCGTTGCTTTAACATTTCAAATCTCAGTCTTTGCTTTTCCTGGTCCTCAAAACCTTAGGTGAACTGCTTATCAGGCAAAGTCAATTTCTCTTTATTCTCAGTTAAGTCCTCTTCTTGTATAGTCTGTTTTATAGAATAATCATAAGTAGTTTGAGAGTCGATTTTGACGTTTAAAGGAGAGATTCTGGCTCTTGTTCTGTAGTAAACTATTTCTTCTTTAGCCTCATAAATCTTTTCCAGAATAAGTTTACAATTTAAGTGTGAATGCAGCTCCATTTTAAAAGTTATTCAGCTTTTTTCAATATTAGCTTTTGGCCAGTAGATGTCCTTAGTAAGCTAAAAAATCTTTTTCAAGAATCATTTTTTTTCCTTTCTTTCTATTTTTTAAGGAAAAAGTGGAGAAAGAAATACTCTTCCAATGTAAGATAGTAATAGCGCTCAGCAAGAAACAAAATAATAGGATAAACTGATAATATAGCTCTTAAGAAAAAAAAAATCGGTACCCCAGAACATGTATAAAAAAGAAGTAATCTTTAAAATTTTGTTTTACGCCTTTCTTCCGAAACAAGTAGAAGCTACTTTTCCAAGCAAGGGAAATAATTCCAATGGGGCTCTTACAGGCAAAAAAGAAAAAGAAAGAAAACAAAGTGGAAGGAAAGATAATTCAGGACGGAGAGAGGGAGGAAAGGTCTCACCTGGATTCACCACAGTGGTTCTTTATGCTTAGATGATTTTCTGACTTCAGCTGGCACAGCAAAGCGATCGGCCATTTTACTGACCGATCTTCTCCATCGGCCCTATGGAGTTAGCTCGGACTGTAGGGGGAGCCGCCGCTCCACCGCAGCTGAGCAAAAGCCTCGATAGTGGTCGCCCCTCCAGCGTGATTTAAGACCCGCATAAGAGTCTACTGGTAGAGACAAAGGCAGCCATCAAAGAGTGAAATCTCTTCGTGTGGCTGAAGCTGCCTGATCTGGAAGCGGAAGTGCATGTAATGGTGTTGTAATACCCATTTGGTTACATAGGGCTATGCTACACTGCAAATATCTAGATATCCATGAGATGGTAGCAAAGAGAAAGGAAAAACACAAGTGCTCAACTGAATTTTCCATTCCTGGATAGCCAGAGTACAGGAAACAAAAAGGCTAGTCAATTTCCCACTGCTCCACAATGAACCAGAAAGGCAGTCATGTGTATAGTACATGCTCAAATAAACATACTTATTTTTCTGTATATTACTATAACTTGTTTGATTACCTGAATATCAAACTATCCATGAATTCCCGCCCAAAAGTAACATTTTTATATAAATTTATGTTCTAACTTATCTGAATTATTCATATTTTTTTTCTTTAGATTAGTTCTGAAAAACACAAGTAGAGACAATCCAGTCCATATCACATGGCTATTGTTGTGGGGAATACAGGAGGAAGATGATGTGTTGGATAATGTTCACTGCCTTGAGTTATTTGTAAATTTGGGGTACAAATAAACGAGATAAGCGTGTATAACCAACATATTTAAATCCCATCCTGTTAGCTCATCTTCAAATGATTTTCCAACGCATCCTTAGTAAAAGGAGGTAATTTAAATTTTAACTTTTTACAAGTTTTTTTATACCTCCTTTATTTTTATAAATAACTTAAGGCAGCAAACACACCTAATATTCTTCCTTCTTCCTATTTTTCCCACAACAACCCTGTGAGATGACTGACAGAGGGCGACTGCCTAAGTTCACCCAGCTAGCTTTCAAGCCTAACATGGGTGGGATTTATTGAGGGTTTTTTTTAGGTTTCATTGATCAATTCTATTCCTGAAAGCATTTTCGGCCTGTAAAGAGGAAACATTTTATTGCATATGAATAGTGACTTCAAGTACATCTTAAAATCCTGTGGTGGTGTTTAAATATCTGATGAATTCTTTGCAGCTCCTCAAGATTCCAGAATACTGTAATTCCTGATTGTCTCATTCTATATGATCCTGTCCAATTTCCAGGTATTCCTGGTCTTTTTCCTTTGCTCTTATATACCACAGGAATCTCTTTACAGAAAAGTAACTTGAATTCACAAAATGAGTGACATATAAATTTAATAATAAAATTTGTAATGAGAAAAAAGGGGGCAGAAAGGTCTGTTTTTATAAGCTCAATTGCAAAACTAAATATTCAATGGCAGAGGTCTTAAATTGCATCTTAACTAGTATATTAAACCAACCATGTCTTTCTATTTCCCTTAAGTAATCCAATATTGCTGAATGCTCAAATAGGGCATATGGTACCATCCTTCACCTATCAGATACAGTCACTAAAATCCAGATAAGGATAGTATAATTGCTGGCAGACACCCAAGTAATGAAGATTGGCTCCAATTTTATAAATCACCAACAGATGACAGTACTGACAAACTAGAAACTCTGATGTGTTTCTCAGTTCCTATTTTTTTCTTTACAGTTATGAGAAAAAATTGTGTTGTCACTGAAACTAAACCTGCAGTGAGTACTGGTCAGTGTGCTTTAGGCAATGCATTGTGATTGAATTTTTGACAGCTAATTAAAATTTACTGCATAATGCAGATTGATGACAATGACTATTAAGCACTGTGCATTGCTGGGCCCCCAAAAGTGTAAATATTGGTGAACTAGGAAGAACTGATATGTTTGATCAAGAATAAATGAGCAACTTATTATAGCAACCCACAAGTTTAAATGAGCAATATTAATGAACTGATTGAGGACAATCAGTAGATTATGGAAAGGAAAATTGCTGTAAAGCTTGGCATTTCATAGAATATGTGTTGTTGAATATTAGAAAGTTTGTGCTAGATGGGTTCCTTGTATGCTGATGAGAAAGATGAACACTTTGAAACTATAAAAATGGAGGTGAGGAATTTCTACATAACATGACAGACAACAAAACATGGGCACTTCGTTATGACACAGACATAAAGCATCAGTCCATGGAATACTGTCATAAAACATTTCCAGCAAGGGGAAAAAAACCTCTAGGCTTTGGCAGAAAAACTCATGGGTACAGGTTTTTTGGAATGCAGATGATATTATTCATAAGGATTTCCTCACGATATATGTGGGTGACACTCAAAACTATGAAACAATATGTTCAGAAGAAATATGGAACTACAAAGTTTCATTTATTTTATGAATAATGGATTTGTTTATAAAATTATGATGTTAAAGTTTGAAGGGAGTTAAGGGTTAGTATGATTTTGGTTATTGTATAATTAGTAAAGTTAAGTAGATTATGTTTAATATGTTTGTATAACCCTGTACTTGGCTCTGGGAATTCGGGGGGGGGGGCGGGGGGAGGGTGGGTTGGAGGTTAAATAGGTCAGATAAGTAGAAATAGTTTTATTGTATATAATATTGATGTTGTAATTTGGAGAGAGGAATTGCTCGGGCATTTCCCCTGGACTGCATCCGGAGTGGGATGAGAAGGTAGGAGGAAGGGGAGAAGCAAGTAGGAAGGTGGAGGAGAAAGAGGAGAGGAGGAGAGTGGTGAGGAAGAAGAGGGAGGAAGAGGGAAGTAAGGGAGGAAGTCAGAGGGAGGATGCGGTTTGGGGGGAAATGAGTGAGCAATACCGAAAGTTGTGTGTATAAATTTATTTTACTCTTTATCTGAAGTATTTTGTATGAGTGTAATGAAAAATGGAAAATAAAAACTTAAAAAAAACTATGAAACAATTAAGCAGAGTTTGGAAGCATAACACAAGAAATAAATTTGTTGCAACATACTTTAGGCCTCACACCTCACAAGCCACCAAGAGACAATTGCAAAGTTGTATCTAAATCTTACCTCATATCACATAAGGTTCAGAATCCATGCCATGTGACTTCAATCAATTTCCAAAGTGAAAGGAATATCTTTGTGGGTATCTAAGTCAAATAAAGTGCTGGAAGGAATTGTCAGGACCTGATTGAAAAGACAAAGTATGGAGTTCTTTGTGATGACTTTAAGAAACTATTCCACCATTGCCAGAAGTATACAACAAATGGGGACAATGTGAAATAGTGAATCAAGTAACTAAAGAGCTCAGGAAAATATAATTTTAAAATATCCTCATTTAAACTAAAGTTATGGAAGGAGGCACTGCTTCTAATTAAATTCTTATATTTTAAAAAATAGTTCAATGTGCTCTTACAATATGCCTCTTTTGGTGAGACCCAAAAGAAGCATCTGAAGGCAACCTGTAGGATAGTAATCTTCTAAGGTAATATCTTACTATCCTCTGTCCTCTCCCGTATTATCATACTAGTTTTTCTGGGGTAGCTGTACAGATTTCTGAACAAAACTTTGACCAACTATCATCTATATTTCTATTTTTTAGAATTTCTATGGGTCAAGAATAATTTGCATAAGATTACATTGATAAACTTTTGGACTCCAAACATTACTTTCTTTTTAGAGTAAACAATAAAATCAGATGGGGCGGGGAGTCTGGCAGTATGATGTGTATTCATGCCAGACTACAATACTTGTTCCAAGAAGATATCCATGATTTGTCTTTTTATTTCTCCTTTAAATTTTTTTTAATATATTTCAAAACATCTTTAATGTGGCATGTAAAGCTATTTTTTTTCAAATGAAAAAAAAATGAAAAGATGAAAGCCTTTGGGTTCCTGTAGAACAGACCAAAAGTAATTGAACTGTATCTTGAATATTCTATACAGCTATAAAGTACCCTGCCCTGAAGGCAATCAACTCTATGGTACTGGAATTGAGAAATATACTATTTTTGTACTGACTGCTAGGTGTTCTAAATTGCATTAATTGCTTCAACATTTTACATATGCAGTTAATTAGCTATGTACTCATCAGCCTGATTGTTAAAAAATGTACTCATGGGGCAGCTGTAATTTGCTTACTGGCATTTAGGACAGAACTTGAATGGCTGATGTATCCAGAATATTTATATAAAGCACTGATGCTGTTTTATATAGAATCAAGCATTTGGTTCAACTACTAACTAATATTGTTGATGCTGGCAAAAAAAAAAATTTCTAGTATTTCAGGCAGACCTTTCCTAGGATTTCATAGGCAACCTTCTTATCCTGACTATATACTGTATCAGTTTTTGGTTTTGTTTTGATTTTGTACCTTTAAGTCAGTGTTGGTGGTGATTGCCTGTACAAGTCCCTACAATTTTCTTGGCAATATTTTTGGAAGTTTGCCTTCTTCCTGGAGAGAGAATGACTAGCTGAAAGTTCAAACAGTTGGCTTCACCTCTAAAGTAGAATTAGAGTTGATATTGTCCTGGTTTCTAGCCTGGTACTTAATCATTAGCCCAAACTGGCTCTCTACATTGAACTAAAGCCCCCAAATTCTTTTCTGTTGAACTTTATCTCTAATTATTTCATGGATATTTCCAGGTAGCTCACTTGGCACCAGTTAAAAAATGGTTAGTCATAAGTTTCTTTGGGGATTCCCCCCCCCCCCCATTTTCCCAGTCTAGCCTACATTCCTGAGTCTCCCACTTAGATACAAATCAGACCTCAATCTCTTTAGAGGCTTTTTTGAGTTAAGAGCAAAATCAGCCAGGTCCAATCATTTGCTGAGGCCTTAATAACTACAGCTCTTATATTTTCCAGGCTTATAAAGAAGCTAACAAGTGAATAAATATGAATAAAGAGAACAATGTTACAAAAAAAGTTGAACTCTGTTTGAAAATGTAGGAAGATAGAACAATGAAGTCCAATATATCTGAATGAAATAAGGAGCCCAAGATAGACAAAATGTGTGTGTGTGGGAAAAGAAACCCAGTAGCCAGAATAACTTTCACATAAACATATCAGATTCATGCCAATATGAATACTGTAAAATACACATGCCACTGAAATCTAAATTGTATTCAAGAGTTAAATTTTGCTTATAAACTACCACTTCAGGATACTCAACTGCCTAGCCATTAAGTAATTAATGCAGGTAGAAGTATTTCTTCATCCCACTTCCAAATCACTCAGTCACTAGCAGACTTCATACTCTTTTAAATTGGGTAAATAATTCTGATTAATATACTATGACAAGTACACACAATCATTACAAAATATAAGTGATACACAAAGTTTGCAAAGACAGCATGTTCCAACCTAGCAAGTGTCATACTTTTGCCAAAGAAATAAGCTATAAATGAAGCAGGCAGATCAATTTCAGTAGTGCTTTAATCAAGCATTTGGCCCTTCAAAGTGAACACTAACAGTACTGCATTGTACAATATATGAAGTTGGGCCCATATGAATTATGCAGCTAAGTAACACTTAAGTAGAATATATCTATAGATTCTGCAAAGCCCACAAAGATACCATTACAGTACCCAATTCAGGTCTTTACGTGTGACGCCTGCTAGCCTTTTTGGAAATTAATAACAGGTAAACGAGGGGATGTGTTCACCTTAAAGAGAAACCGAACGCAACCTACAAAAGATCAAACAAAATCATCCCTTTCGGGCGTAAACTTCACATTTGACGGACAAGTTCTGGTGTTTTCCTTCTCCGCGTTCTTTTTCTTTTCCCATTACCTTTGCACGGAAGATCAGCACGCGCGTAAGTTACCCAGCTTCCCTAAAGATCCTCATAGACTCTGTCCCCACGTTTCACTCCGCAGGACCCTCTACTTGGGATTGCCGCGGATGAACCCCTTTCCCCGCCATGACTTACTCCGCAGCAGCTTCAGACTTAACTCGCCATAAGACCCCCAAATCAGAACGAATTAACAACTGGAGACTCCCTCCTCAATTACGCATGCGCAAGCATTCATTCTCTGTTCCCTGTGGAACGCTCGACAAGGAGGCTTTCGGCCACTCCCCCACCTCCCTCTTCCCAGCGTTCCAAGCGGCGGATATCGCAAAGAGATTGTCTCCAGGTCGGTGTGGGGCTGACTGGGGCGTGTAGTCTTTCGTACGACGCTTTCCCTGGAAACGGAAATACTTCGCTCCTTAGTATTGAGCTGTCCATGCCTTTTCCTTTCCCGTTTGTGCGAGGGTCCGTTAACTCCGTTCCCTAAGGAGCGCGGGTCTCTTTATTGCCTGGCATTCATTTTCTACCCGTGCTAGATAGTGCTGTCCGACTCGGAGCGTTTGTAAACGGTTCGTCGAGCAAAGCATTTTGGGACTCAGAGTTTTCTTGGCGGACTGCCCTCTGGGCATTGTAGTCCCGCGGGAGTTTTGACCGGGCGCTCGTGCCAGTGGAAGCGTATCCGGCCTCTTGTGAATGTAGGCGAGGGTTGTTTGATCACGTTGCCTAGCAGCGGTCGTCCCCACCTTAAACGACTACGGATGTCAGCGAGGGAAGACAAAGGAAAGAGGCTGAAAGGTGGGAGGATAGGCGGTGGAAAGTAAGCGAGTCAGCACAAGGGGCGGCTCAGGGACCGTGGAGAGGCTTGAGGAGATACGGGGACTGATTCCGCTTCTAGTCGGGGTTGAGGGAAGACCGAGTTGATGCTGGGATTATGCCAGGCACCCTCCGGTTTCTGACTGAGCCTTTCTGATCTTTTGAGATATTTAAACCTCTCTTTCCGGGAGGAACAGTCCTTGGCGAGCGAGATAGGGTGGTTTTTATGTGGCTAACGTGCCGTTTAGGCCGTCCAGTCCTCTGGTGTGGTCCACATACGTGTGAAAGGCCTACGTGTATTCTGCCTCTGGCGGAATGGCTACTAATCCACAATGCTTTCGGCATAATAGACTCTCTCCCTCTCTCCTGTAGCATACATAATCTTAAAGCAGCGAAAAGTTTCGAGCCCCCTCCCTTAAGGCCCAGCCAAGTTCATGGGAGAGAGAAGCATTGGATGGGC
Organism: Crotalus tigris; assembly: GCF_016545835.1. Classification (NCBI taxonomy): domain Eukaryota; kingdom Metazoa; phylum Chordata; class Lepidosauria; order Squamata; family Viperidae; genus Crotalus; species Crotalus tigris. The sequence goes on from NW_024097800.1 coordinate 359,787, forward strand.
AGAATAGACCAAATCTCTCCTGATCTCATGTTTTCCTTCTTGCACATTATTTGATGAAAAAGGAGAAAAAATGGTATCTTGGAGAAAATGGACCATTACGTTCCAAAACATTAAAACATTTTCAATTTGTGAAGAAAAGGTATTATAGAAGCCATGTGAAGAAACAGCAAATAAAATAACATGGGGAAAAAATTCTTTTAGCTTCTCCATTGTTTATAAAAAATGCCTGCAAAGAAACAATATTGATTGCAATTTTGACTGGTTGATAATTGTAAGACCCCTGGACAGAAAAACTGCTATAAAACACTGCTTTTAATGTTGCTTTGACAATTGGAAACACATTGGATTACAAAAACCATATATAAAGATAAGAACTATATAAGATTTTGTTGTTTGGATTTTAAGATTGGTTGATTTGACAAAGCTAATTACAGAGACTATAATGTTGTTCGTCCATCGATTTCAATGAGGACCTTGACATCTTGTGGATTATGGGCCATCAACGATGTGTCCGTAGGTGGCTGATAAGACCGATGTTAGCACGGAATGTTCTGCCACATACTGAACAAAGAAATGTAGACACTGTTACTTCAGCATTTACAGCTCTGGCTTTGCAGAGTGCTCGTTTCTCTTATGCCAAGATTGTCCTTCTGTGTTCATATGTCTGGCAACCCTGGTACACCAAGGTGCTCCATGTTGGTTGATCATGTGCCAGAAGTTCCCAAGAGTTGGTGTTAATATCCAGGGACTTGAGAGAGGCTTTCAGCGTGTCTTTGTATCGCTTCTTTTGTCCCCCATGCGATCATTTTCCTTGAGACAGCTCACCATAGAAGAGCTGTTTAGGGATGCGATGATATGGCATCCTTACAACATGGCCTGCCCAGCGCATCTGGGCTTTCATCAACCGAGTGTAAACTGATGATAGGCCTGCTCTGGAGAGGACATCTGTGTCTGGTATCTTATCCTGCCACCGGATCCTCAGAATCCTATGAAGGCAAGTCATGTGGAAGTAGTTCAGTTGCCTAACGTGCCTCCTGTACACTGTCTAGGTCTCACTAGCATACATCAGGGTAGTTAGCACTGCTGCCTGGTAAACTTTAAGCTTAGTAGCAAGGCTTATTCCACGGCAGTCCCACACGTTAGTCCGCAATCTGCCAAATGCAGAACTTGCTTTGGCAATTCTACAGTTGACCTCGTTGTCAATTGTCACTGCACGGCAGAGAGTACTACCAAGATACGTAAATTGGTCCACTGCTTGCAGCTTTTGTCTCTTTACTGTGATGGTAGGCTCTTGATATTGGGCTTTTGGAACTGGCTGGTACATCACTTCAGTTTCCTTCATGTTGATGAGGAGGCCAAAGTTGTCACAAGCGGCTGCGAATTTGTCCATGCTAGTTTGCATTTCTTGCTTTGATCCTGCATTAAGGGCACAGTCATCAGCAAAAAGGAGATCTCGTAGCACAGTCTCCTTTACCTTGGTGTCACCAGGGTTACAGAGACTATAGTATTGGTGAAAGACTATCAGGAGGGGGGAGACAAAATGGATGTTGCATACTTAACTAAAAGTGACAGGAAACCACACCTAACATTCCCTTCTGAAGGCCCCAGCCTGGAACATCAGGGATCTGCAGGAGCAATACTCCAAGACAAGGCAAATACTTTCCAGGAGGAAATGTATGTAATGCTGTGACCGATTCAAATGACAATTGTTTCAAACCATGATGAGATTAAAAACAACTTTGATGATATAAATGAGCACATTTCCAACCTAAACTTAAAATTACAAAACTCAGAAAACGACAATAAAGAATGAACGAACAAATCAAATAACAGAACATAAACCAGAGGAAAGTGACCCAAATGGGGAAACTACAAATGAAGAGAACCACAGCTTAATACAAACAAAAGAAAATCTGCAAAATTTTGCCATAACAATGAAAATGGAAAAGATATTTTATCTTTCAGAACTTCAAAACAAACTTAAGGATAAGAAAGAAGATCTAACAAAATGGATTATACAGCTGCCAGGAGAATCATTAGAATTTGGAAGACACAAAACATACATTCTACTTAACTTGTCTTTCCTATTCCCAACAATATTCATAAAAATACAGGAAGAATCCTCTGGCAAGCGGAACATATGGACATGGAAAGTTACATGGCAAAAGCGGAAGGCTAGAGTTAGATTCAAGAGACTCAATTCACCAGATAGAGTACTATATGATCAAACACTTGCTTGAATATGGTTAAAATAATAGATAAATGTTGAATATAAAGGGCCCTTGCAGTAAGAGGGATAAGATATATAAGTAGCATAATATTTTTTATAATATATGAGATGTAAAAATATTAGGATGGTGTATGAGAATGAAAAGTTTGGATATTTAAAGGTAATTAATTTTGAGAAAATTATGACTGATAAGAATGGTCTGAATACTGAGGGGAAATTAAGCTTAAATAAAAATCTTGAAAACAGGACTCATAGTGACTTAATAAGATTACTTTTACAAATATAGTTGAAACATAAGCCGTTGAGAAAAGATGTTGCATGTGGATGTTATTGTTATTGGTACAAACACAAGAAAAATGTTTATATCCAATCTTGTATGGAAAGTATTAAAAATTATATTCACTTAATATTGACAACTAATATATTGATTATGGAACTATAGAAATTAATTATTGTTTTTAAATATATGAACCCAGACAACACACAGTTTACTAAAGATAGTTATTGTAAAAAATCAATAAACTATATTAAAAAAAACCTATCAACAGATTCCACACATTGTAAAACTTTGTAGAAAAGAAAAGCTGCTTGATGTGAGAGGAGTCTATTCATTACTCATTCATTCATTTATTCACTGATTCTTTCAGTTATAAAATGCTTACTGATATGAAGAAAAAATGAAAACAAAAGAAAGTGGGAGGGAGGAGTTGAATAGAATAAGCCAAAAGCTTGATGACTTAGAGCTATAGAAAGTTTCCTGTCCTCAGGGTTACAATTGCTTGTTGAGCAGTGCACTGCTGTCTATACTGCAAAAAGCAGTAGAGCGCTTAAGATATGAACTAAATTTGATTTGATTTATATTTAAATTTAACATATTACATTAACATTTGTTGTACATCTCAAAATGACACTGAAATTTCAAAGCCTTACACTGCAAGGTTGACAGGTTTAAGCATGTCACAAAACTCTGAAAATGTTCTATATGGTTATAATATTATGCACATTCTTAGAAATAATCTAATTGAATTTAATAGTACTAGTTTAGAATAGAATAGAATAGAATAGAATAGAATAGAATAGAATAGAATAGAATAGAGCTGGAAGGGACCCTGGAGGTTTTCCAGTCCAGCCCCCTGCTCAAGCAGGAGAACCTACACCATCTCGGACAGGTGATTGTCTAGTCCAGCGGTTCTCAACCTATGGGTCATGACCCCATTTGGGGTCGATCGACCATTTCACGGGGGTCGCCAAGCAAGGGTGTCCGCCATTTTTTTCCCCTTTTCCAGCAGCTGCCTTACCTCCCTTGGGCTGGGCCAGCTGGTGGCCCAGCCGGTGGTCGGCCTGCTCCGTCTCTGCTGCTTGCCAGCTATGCCTCGGCCGGCGCAGGGGACGGCACCACGCATGCGCGGTGCTCCCGGGCAGGGAAAGACCTCGACTTACGACCGATTGGGTAGTCCTCGACTTACGACCGGTTGGGGGTCACGGCATTAAAAAGGTTGAGAACCACTGGTCTAGTCTTTTCTTAAAAATCTCCAGTGATGGAGTGCCCACGATTTCTGGGGGTAAGCTGTTCCACTGGTTGATTGTCCTCATTGTCAGGAAGTTTCTCCTTAATTCCAGGTTGCTTCTTTCTTTGAGCAGTTTCCAACTATTGTTTCTCGTCCTTCCCTCTGGTGCTTTGGTGAACAACCTATTATGTCTGGAATACTGCTATTATGTCTATCAGTTTAGATAGAAACAAGATTGGTAAACCTAGTTATAGATGCTTTAATAGGTACAGACATATAGAACTAATTTGTGCAAAGGGATTTTTGAATCTGTGGTCTTCCCAATTAGAGAATTCCAAAACATCAAGGATAATTGTTCTGAAATAGTATTTCAGATATTGTAGTTATCGCTTGCATTTATTCACAATCTGCCCCAAACTTTATGGTAATCAAATATTTTATTAATACGAAGATTAAATACAGTTAAAACAAGGAAATGGTAAGGGAACCCCTTAACATATTATCAAGTCCAAGAAATAGAATACATACAAAAACTAAAATTGGATCATTTTCAAATTTTCTTATTAATTTTTACAGTTGCCCCCATCTCAACTTATGGTATTCCTAAGTGAGCATGTTGAGGACCTGTAAATGGAAATAAAAATATTTTGGGTGCATAAATAAAAATGTTGGCTTTTAGTCTTAAAATATTTAACTCCTTGTATTTAGTAACACTTCATTTGAGAATCAATGTGGTAGTTAAGGGGTTCGATTAAGAAAGGCAAGATGAAGTTCTATTCCATTCTTGGTTAATGGAAGCTTAGTGAATGCCTGTGGACCAATAGCCACTCAGTCTAAACCTGCCTCATAGAATTATTGTTAATGGGGAAAGTACTGTTGTTAGATGTAATAGCTTACTAATAAAAATACTATAAATGCTATACTGAATAATTCTGATAAATGTAATGAAACCTTTTCAATGTGATTAATTTTTTTCAGAAGTAAATGAATATTCAGGATGGCACCTATTTTGGAATGGAAGAAAATTATGAGAGTAGATCCTGATGCTTTGCCTCATCAGGAGGAACTAGCAGATAGTTTGTTTGAGACTGTGGCCAAGGTACTTTGCATGATATATTCAGTATGTCAGTAATTAAAAGTATTTAATATGTACTTCTCAAATATTTATATTTTATATATTTTAGGTTGATGGTAATGCTTTGAAAGATGAGACTCCTGCACATTTAATTCAACTTTTTAAAATTTCTCAATCATTAATGAAGGTCAGTACTGATATATCATTAAGATTTCTAAATAACATTTTTATAAACATTTATTATAATACTTTATTTACTTATATTCAATATAATCCTAAGTGTCTAGCAATGATCAAACCATTATGAATACATGAAAAATACTCCCACAAAAATACATTGTATGCCATCAAGATATCCCAGTAATCCTGTACTAAATTACACATATGTTGTGCTCAACTCCTATCCCCATCCAGCTTTTGAGGGAAGAGTTAAGTCTTCATGGCCCTCCAGAAAACTAACAGGGTAGGGGCCTTCCAGATCTCAGGGGAAAGGCTGTTCTATAGCATAGGTGGTTGCTGCAAAGAAGGCACACCAGATTATATTGTTTAGTAAAGAGGACTGGAATGTACCCACCTTATCTGATGTGGTGGGATGGATATATATCCACAGGAAGAAATAATCTTGTAGAATATAGATAATTTGGCTCTGTGCCATTCAGGCCTTTAATTGTGATAACTAGTGCTTTGAATTGCACCTGGAAAGAAACTGGCAATCAATATAAACTCATTTCCCAGTAATCTAACACAGACAGACCTCAGAGTGCCCAGAACTATATGTGCCACTGCATCCTGGAGTAGTTGAAGCTTCCAGGTGGAGGTAAACGCTATATCTGTGCTATAACCTGGTCTACATCCAGACTGAAAAGAGTCCTGATAATCTGCTTTTCTTTAATAATCCTTTGAAACCGAGTGCCTAGCCTTTCAACAATTTTCCCTTAAAATTTTAAAGTTGGAGATTGAAATTTGTTCAACCCTGTCAGATCCAAGCATGGTTTTTTGAGAAGCGGGTAGCCTGTTGCTTCTTTTAAGGCAGGCAAACTCATCCCTTCTTGTAAACAGATGTTAACTTCTATTTATATCCAACTATATGCCATCTTCCAAAAACCTTAACTAGCCAGGAGGAGCATGATGCACAACTCACAGCTTCAAGGACCTTGTGCATTTCCTTAGGACCTGAAAGTCATCCCACACAATGGAGCAAGATTGTGCACTTATTTCCATAGGACCTGCCCAACAGGAGTCCAGCTTAGAACAAATCCAAATAACTTTATCCAACAGATTCTTTGAATAGCCCTCACAGAGGCCTTTCAGGGGCACTCCAGACTCTTATTTACCAGAAAAGACTGGTTATGTGAAACAAGGCCACTGATGATGTCAACGCTGTAACATTGGATGTTCCTGCTCTGACAACTGATAGAAATTGCAGCCATTTTTACTTTGCTTTTAACATGCTTTTTCTTCTGTTTAGAAATTAGGTGTTGAAGGGGGGATGGGGTGAATGCTTGAGCTCAGCTAGCCATAATAACAATGCAGCTCCATAGGAAGTCAAAGACACAAACCGATTTCCGGTTCCGGATCACAGTGCTTGCAGCTGCGCGAGAAGACTGCTCTCCTCACCAGCTGATTCTCCGCTGTCAGTAGACCCTTAACCAGGTCGAAAAGCCTCCTTGGAGGGGCGGCTATCGGTGAGGAGGTCCTCATCGTCCTTGAGAGAGTGGCAGATTCTTTCAAGGACCGAGATTGCTCCTTTGGGCTGACAGTGGAAAGAACGGCCAGTAAAATGGCCGTTCATCTTGCCGCTGTAACCAGAAATCAGAACATCTAAGCACAGGAACCACCGTGGCTGAGCCGAGTGAGACTTTTTCCCTTTCCTCTCTTGGTTCTCCTTTTTTTTTTTGTGCCTGTAAAAAGCACTTTTGAAATCATTTCCCTGGTCTGAGAAGGCGGCGTTGGTGAGTGTGGGAAAAAGAAGCTTATGGATTGAATTAATTTAAAGTGACTTTTTTCTCTATTTTTATTTTTTTTTCTTCACTTTGGGGTCTTGGAAAACTTTTTAATATTGAATCTGCTATTGGACTTGAATTCTCCTTTTTTCTCTGTGTTTCCTGATCTTGTTTATGAGATTCCTGGTCTGTGGGAAAAGATTTTACATTGTACTGAGGACACCTTGTGGAAAAAGTGAAAATTGCAACTTTCTCTTTTATTCTGATGATCAGACTGACCTTGACTTTCAGATTACCATAAAAGGAAAAATACAAAGAAAATTAACAGCTGTACTGGTGGGGGTGGACATTGATTAAATGTTTTCTGAACATAGCCTCTACTAAATGATACAGACTGTTTCTAATTATTTTTAAAATGGAGCAACCCTTGGTTCAACTTGACTATAAATTTATACTGGAAAAACTTTACGAAGCTACTGATGAAATACGTTCACAAATAAAAGAATTTACTATGGAAATAAAAAACAGAAGTTCTGCTTTGAATCTACAAATTGACTCTCAGACCTTAACTGAGCACTTTATAGATCAAAAAAACAACAGAAGCGGGATTAACTAAAGGTAAAGAAGATTCCATCCTATTTCATATGCATGCTGATGAGATCTCCGAGGAACTAAAAAGGATTGCAATTAAACCACTTAACAACCTTAAAACCAACTGAAATGGACAGACAAGCCCAACGAACTGAGCTATGGTAGCTTGGATAAACAATTATCATCTACAAAGTTGGACACAATTGAGCCAGCTATTCAACAGTTTCAAATGTGGAGATTTGACTTCTCAAAACAACAAGGGATTACTTACAAAGGAGCTAGGTCTCTAAAATGGAAAACAAGACATCTCTGTTTGATTCAAAGGATACTACAAGGCATAAAGAGTGACTTGTTCATCGATATACAGGCCTTGTTATGGCATAAAAGGAAAGCTAGAATAAGATTTAAGAATGTGACAAGGTTTTATGTAATGGGTTTAAAAGGCTTACTAGATATGGATTGATTTATGGCTTAAGACAGTTAAGAGATCAGATTGAATAAAAATTAATTAAAGGTTTGAACTTAATAAGTTGTTTTGTTTATGTATTAATATGTTTTGGATATAGTAACTTTGGGAGGACGTTAAAGAAATTTGATATAGATATTGAGGGATTGATTGTTAGATTATAAAAAATAATAGAAAGAAAGATATTTTTTCTCTTTTCTTTTTTTGTTTTTTTTCTTTGCTCTTCTTTTTCCTTTCTGATTTGAACTAATATTTTCTTTTCTTATTAGAACTGATAGTCATTTTGTAATGGAAGAGGAATAAGAAAAAAGAAGAAATGATATTAATAAATGTTTATTGAATATGTTAAGGGAAAAGGTTAACCCGAAGTGTTAACTAGGTATTTAGATTAGAAATATGGAACATAGCAAGTGAAATAGTCAAACTTAACACAGGATCTGGATTTGTAGATTTATTTAGATGAAAGATTATTGAGGATTGTTATGATTGATTTAGTTGTATTGAAATATATCAATTTGAATATGTCATTAGAGGGAAAAGAGAGGAGGTTTTTAATGACTTAATCTGAACTTTATGAGTATGACTTTGTTTTGTGGACAATTGATTGCCCTGCCACCACGCTGTTTAAGCACTTGTTTGTAAAATGGAAAAAACAATAAAATTTGTTTAAAAAAAAAAGGACACAAACCGATAACATTTTGGTGGGCTGAGGAGCTGGGGAATGAGCCCGCGCTCCGGGCTAATGGGAGAATGTGATTTATGACTGCTTCGTGGGGGTGGGACTTGTAACTTGTTACTTTGTATCTGGGGGAAGGGAGTCTAGTTTTGGGTTCAACTATGTAGTGCCGATATTTTGTTTCCTGAATAAATGTTCTTTAAGGAAGAATTCTTGCCTTGAAGTTCTTTAATGGATTTCATCTATCGGAACCATGACAGGTGGGTTATCTGCAGACACAATAACAAGGAAAGTCCTAATAAAGATTATCACTTGTCCCTTTTTAGATTTACTCTTCTTGGCACCCCTTGCATCATTTTATCTCCTAATGCTTCCCTGTAAACGGGTACGGAGATTGTGGAATCCATAAATAGAGAATCCACATTGGCACGATCCAGTCTGAGTCCTTCATTACAAGCTGTGAATAAGGGCTCCATTGAACTATATACCAGAGCTTTGGGAATAACCTGTGGTTCCCTCTGAAAGCTTATGTTATCCCTCAGTTGCCTGGACATGCTAGTTGAATAGCCTCTTCCCTCTTGCACTATAATTCCATAAGTAAGCATTGGAACGTGTTCTGTTTGTGTTTATAATATTCTTGGAACCTCTAAAATATTTACAGATGTATATCAATAGTCCCGTAGCACTTTAGAAAGTAAACCCACAAATATTAATAGAAATGAGCATGGTTTGTTAAATATTTAAATACTGTAATATAAAAGCAATTATGAGGCTAGAAGTAGTGAAGAAGGCAAGTGACCTAAGAAGAAAGATTTCCTGAGAAGCGATGAGAAAAAACAACAACATTTGCCTTTGCCAATTCATGTACAGTCATTTTGTAGGGGTAAATCTAGTAGTTGGATAAAAATGGGACAAACACACTTTTCCATAATAAATATAGAGTTGTAGTTGTTTTGGATTAATAAAAATACCTCTGAGGGTTTTTTTTTTAACTTGTATACCCTTCTGGAAGGGTATAATTACATAAAGCTTATTCTTAGATTTTTGGTATGTTTATAACTTGTATCATGAGACTAAAATGTCTCATGGTTGATATTAGGGGTTTATCTGTAATAAACTATATCTTCTTTTAAACAACATTATGTTTTGATCCATGTGATTTTATTTTGTTTCCAGCAATTACTAATATTTTTTGCATTTTTTCTAATAGATGAAAAATCAAGAAGTAGAACTGGCTCTAGAAGAAGTTGAGAAAGCTGGAGAAGAGCAAGCTAAATTTGGTAACATTTCTATAGATACATAATATGTAAACATCTTCACACTTTTGGGAGAAAAATACAGAAGCATCAATAGAGTGGAATTTCCAGTTCCATAAAGAATTCAGAATTCAATCTTCTAGGGTTCATTGTTTTGCTTTTACTTTGCTGTTAGTTTTAAAACGTTACCTTTTACTCAGTTGGATCTTTCCTGGTACGATTCCTTATTACAATTAGTTTCAACAGAAATATAACTGTTTCATTTATTGTGTTATTCTCAGTCAAATAAGGAAACATTGGAAACATACATTTGATGATGACTAATGATGTTCAACTTCTAAAGCTGGGCCCAAAGCATCACATAATTTCAACTTAAAGTGAATTGAATTTTCAGTTTATAAAATGAGGAAAAAGTTTCTTTAAAATAAATTGAGAAATGTTAATGGTCAATTGAGTTCACTCATTTTTAATTCTTTGAAAGAATAGATAAATATTAAAAATGGAATATGCAAGGTTCAATTATGAAACATGGTACCCCTACATATAATATAATTTATATTATATGTAGATATAATTTACAATTAAATTTTATTCAAAGGAGGCGCTGTTTTTGATGCTACTAAAGAATGTGATCAGTTTTATTCTAGGTCTCATTTCAGTGTTTTGCTCATTATATTTTGATAACTTTGTCTTTTTTTATGCAAACAGAAAATCAATTAAAAACTAAGGTGATGAAGCTAGAAAAAGAATTAGAGGTATGTTTAAATTTCAACTAATGTAAAGATTGAATATTACTTTTGAGTGAGTTAAAATATCAGCTTTTAATAGCTTTATGAATCTTATTATTAATCTGTCTAATCTGTATGGCATTGAATCTTCTAGGGCTACAGCATGTTGTGAGGCTTGGGTTTCACATTTTACAACTGGTAATTTTAAATCCTGCAATTATTTAATTTGCCCAATATTTAAAAATCTCTGAGCTGGTTACAAAATTACTTAAAACATTACTACTTTCTAAAAAAAAACACACCACTTTTTAAATTAAAATAAATAAAATGTATCTGATAAATAATTTATAGCCTTTTGAAATAAAGTATTATCTTGAAAGAATTCTCATTATTTGAAATCATAGGTCATATATGGACAATATAAAAAAATAGGATCCTATTACATATTTTAGAAAACTTTCTTGAATTAATTATTAATTGAGAAATCAGACTTTGGAACATTTTTTAAATATAATGAAAAGTATACTTGCAGAGAATATGTTGAATCATAAAGTAAATATTAATAGTTTGGAATTTGATTTGTGCTGCAGTAGAAATAATGAATTATTTCAATATCTGATATTTACTAGTTATTTTTCAATATAAATTTAATTTAGATCCCAAGATAGATGGTCCCCTTAGAGTAAATAGCTAAATCTGATCTGACATTGTTCAGTTGCAAATTTACTATATTTCAAAAAGTTTCCATGAGTTTTATATTGTTTAGAATATGTACTTTTTATTTTCCCTAATATAATTAAATATATATAACTAGTTTTATTTTAATATTTGCTAAGATAGCGCAGCGATCCACTGGAAGCCGTGATACTCGATTTCTGCGTGATGAAATTCGCCAATTGGAAAAACAGTTATCACAAAAAGACAGAGAATTAGCAGACATGGAAAAGGACCTAGAGAAAGAGAAGAAAGCTAATGAGCAGGTAAATTATATTAATCTCTACAAAGATTAAAAACTTGTTATGAACAAATTAATGTTGAGAATAGCAATAGAAATTGAAAAAGAGCTAACAATATAAGATTTTTAAAAAGAAAATAATGTAAATTTATATCAACATAGTGATAGATACTATAAACTCAGGAAAACTAAAGCTGTGTAATATCTACATAGAAGAAGGGCCAATTGAGTCAAATAAATTTACAGATAACTGAATAAAAGATTTTTATCTGAAATTCTTTCTCTTATTGGCAATACTGAATATTATCTATACTTCTGATTTGAAAAATACATCTGATTATAAATACAGTGGGTTTTTTTTAAATGAAGCACTGGAAGTGTTTCAAAATCGTAAAATTATAAGAAACAATCTAATATGCATAGTGAACTGAAAGAGATGCTCTCAAATTTACTAGTTTCAATAGTTCCTATGTCTACTTTAACAAGTTAATATTTTTAGTGCATTATGTATAAATAAGAAGCAGTAACTATATTTGTGTGTCTGTGGAACTAAATAGAGTTTATTCCCTACATAAGATTGCAGATTGACTGCACTAAATGTTGGAATTGGTGAATTTTGAAGACATAATCACTTCTGCTACTGTGTGCTTCTGAGAAAATACAGCATTATAGTTTTAGTAGACTGGTTAAACAACCTTTTGGATTGAAATAGAGGGGTTTTTATTTTCAGTTAATGATTTTTATATATATAGGTTTTGCAAATGTGAACAATGCTAATATTCCTAAAAAAAAGAGACATGTATTATATTAGGATCATACTATATAGTTTCAGCTAACCAATTTGTCATTCTAGCTTACTCTTCGAAATGCAGAAACAGAAAATGAAAACAGCAAATTAAGAAGAGAGGTTGGTATGCCAATATAATTTGACTCAAAATATTTTTTTTAATTCCTGGTGCCTTCCTTATTTCCATCTTTCCTTATTTGTGCTATGTATGCTTAACCTAAAGATTTCTAATTTCTTAGAAGACAGGCCCTTTAATTTAGTTTAATTCAGTCATATAAAATATTCTGCAATGACAGGATTATTCTTTCAATCTAGATAATTTCTGCTTCAATTTATGGATTTTCTTCATTATAAAGGCGTATAATGTTATGTTATTAATGTGCTTGCATGGTAAGATAATGTGTATTACTTCTTTCTTTATATTTTTCTCTTTTCTATTCTGCCTGCTATGTTTGATCTTTTAAATTTCCCTCTTTTTTCTTGTTCTGCTCTTATTTATTTAAGAAAACAAGAATGAAGAAAAAGGTGAGGATTAGTGCTAATTAGTGTGTTCAGTGTATTAGCTTGTTTTCAGTAACTGAATTTTAAAATTAGATTCTTTAAAGGTGAAAGGGACAATTAGGCTATCAAGCCCCTGGCCATACTTGGTGCATCAATATAAATTAAAGTATTTTGGGTGGCCATTTAGCCTCCACTTGAATATATCCAATGAAATGAAGCATGTCTGGTTTATTACTTCTAGTTCCCTTAGATCTACTACCAGTAGCATATTTTTTGATTTCAGAAAGTAGTAATATCTTAAGCAGTTTTGTATTTTAATTCTCTGGGTTTTTTTGCAGAATGAGCAGTTTCGTCAGGATGTAATTGACTATCAGAGACAATTAGAAACACAAAAGGAAACACTTCTCTCAAGAAGAGGAGAAGAATCAGATTACAGGTCACAGTTATCAAAAAAGAATTTTGAGCTTGTTCAATACCTAGATGAAATTCAGGTAAATTTCAAAGTGTTGCTCAGTAGAACAAAATAATCAAACCTGACTCTTAATTTAAAGGAGTGCAGACCTTATTGGTTTATTTTGGGTTCTATTGTTTTTTGTCTAAGAATAAGAACAAGGTATTTTATATAATATCAAAAGATTTGGCATGTTTTTCTGGTGTTCAGGATAGTAAGCTAATGACTGGCAACTAATATATTATTCACAAACATATAAAAATTGTATTCCATGCAGATGTTAATTTTAGAAAAAGACATTTTGTAGTTCAAATTGGAGAGACAGAGATTTAGATTGTGAATGTGTGTGTTTGTATACATATATATGAATTACCATATTTTTAAAATAAAGAGTACTGAAATATCTGTAAGGGGAATAAAGGGGTGTAAATATCTTCAGGGAAGTCAGTAGCATAAATCATGATCAAATCTAGTAGGGAAAGTCTTGCCAATTTAGTACAATCAAAATTAAACTAGTGGAGGTTTGTCCTATATAGGGAAACTCAGAAGAAAGTTTAATATAAAATGAAGGGCTTGGTTGTTAATTAGAGCATAGCATGTCAGCCCATCACGCTAGTGAGAATATATTTTTTTAGGTGCCCAAAACATGCCAAAACCCATATTTTGTTTCATGAACTAATTGTAATTTTTAGTTTTATGGTTGGATGTCCCTGCATTTAAGAACTGTGCTGATGATCAAAGTTGTTATTATTATCTTTTAGACTTTCTTAGAGGACAATTTAATATAACTTGATCAATTTAAGAATTGCTTCTTATACCAAAGCATACATTTCATGGAAATATGTCTGTTTTACATTTGTAGAATTTGACAGAAGCTAATGAAAAGTTGGAAGCACAGAGCCAGGAAATGAGGAAGAATTTAGAAGAATCTGTGCAAGAAATGGAGAATATGACTGATGAATACAATAAAATGAAATTTATGGTGCAACAGTCTGATATTGCTATGGACCAGCTAAGAAAGGAAAAGGAGCAATTTAGGTTACAGGTATGAGGCACCTTGTATACCTAGAAGCAAATACACAAAGTATTAAAATTAGAATACAAAGGATCAAATGAGTAATGTTGATTTTAAGAGTGCTAAATAGTACCAAATTTGAAGTTTCATTTACAATACATTTGCCCATGGCCTTATCCATTGAAAAAGATATCAGTATATTTTACATATAAATTGTAAGAAAGCAACTAGATTCCAAGTATGTGTACTGCAAAATTCCCATTGATAATTAGTCTGTCAATAGCTTATATTATGAATTGTATCTCGATGGTAATATGCAGGTGCATGAGTTGACAGAGCAACTTAAAGCAAAGAATGAAGAAGATGACCCTCTTATGGCAGCTGTAAATGAAAAAGTGGAGGACTGGAAGGTATTTTGCAATTAATATTAACTGTATTTTAGCAATTTGTTTTGTTTTGTCATAATTAAGATTCTTTTTGTCTCCTTTTACCTTGTAGAGAATTTTGGCTTCCAAAGATGATGAAATAATTGAATATCAGGAAATGTTGTTGACTCTGAAAGAGAAGCTGAAAATGGCCCAGATGGATGCTGACAAGAGCAATATTCTTGCCCTCCAGCAGGTATCCACACATTTGTGTGTGAAATAAATATTCACATTATTAGAAAATATAATGCAGTAATTATCATCACAACCCACTTTTGTATGGCCATATCGTAGAAACTTATTTTAGAGAGCTAGATTTATCTATGCAGGATTTCGAATATTTTAGCACTAAATTCATTATCTTTTAATAATTTTTTTCCATAAAATGTGCTATATGAGCTTTAAAATCTGTTAACATAGATCATTTGAAGGTGAAGCTGAAGACAATAAAAATATTTGATAGGGAAGTCATTATATGTTTTGGAAGTTAATTGCTTCCTTAATACAGTACATTTTAAACTTTTGAGAAGGGATGGAATAGGAGAAGTGAGGCATTGCATAGTTCCTTTTTGAGTAAGGAGAAGTAGGGGAAGCAGTTTAATTGCATGGCCTCAATTATTATTTGCTTGTCCCTCTCTTCCAATGATATGTTCCCAACTCTTGTCCTCTCCCTTTCAATCTCATACCAGCTTTTCCACACATAAAATTCTCCCTGTAGCAGTCTATTGTCTATAGGAGGGCTCATGGTAGTCATCATGTACAAGTAATGCATTAGTTTACCCCGAATTTATGATAAGCTGAAATATATGTACCTCATGTCTATTTAGAAGAAAATGAAATGAGAGATACCATTTAGCTGTGATTAATTTAGCAGACATTGTCATGAAGTTGTAAGCTGTATATTTTATTTTTATTTCTCTGCTTTATTTTTTGCTCCCTTTGCTTATCCTTCTAGACAATATCTGAACTCTGTATTGTAAGTACTTTTGTCTTTCTGTTGACCATTTTGGTGTACTTTAAGAGCATGTTACATGTGTTATTTATTAAATACAAAACTACTTTTTAGGGTGTGCAAGAAAGAGACCGTCAGATCAAATTGCTCACTGAACAGATTGAACAGTATACAAAGGAGATGGAGAAAAATGTATTGATCATCGAGGACCTGAAAAGAGAACTCCAGAAAGATAAAAGTAAATATTTGGAATAAAATTATTGATTGAATTTACAACCAGGGTTTGATTATAGCCGTAATTGCTAGTCAAGAAGGCACATTGGTAATCAGTTCATGTGCTGACACTTAGCTATGAGTAATATTAGGTGGGATTTTGAATTTGTTTGTTCAGAAGGGAGGATAATTTTTTTCAGAGTATATACTTAATAATGCATTTAGGAACGTATTTCAAGATAATTTACTCATTCTCTTATTTCATGAACAAATATATATTTTTTCAACTTTCCATTCAAAGGCTTTATTGGCCATGTATCAATAAAGTTTTTCAGAAGTTGTTGCTTCTTTATTACATTTGTAAGCCTGGAATTTATGTCCCTGACTCCCTTGGATTAAAATGTTATAGTGGAAGGGAAGCTGATTCTTTTTAAAGAATTTACCGATTGTTAATTTTCTACTATATTTATATTTTTAATGTCACATATTGTATATATGTTTCACCATTCAATTCTATAGGAATATTGACTAATTAGACATTTATATTTTTATTTCAGGCGAGCTATCAGTTACTCATCAAGATCGTATTGGAGAAATGCGAGGAAAATTACAGATGCTGGAAGAAAAAATCAAGGAAACTGAAAGGACAGCAGAACTTGCAGAAGCAGATGCAAGAGAAAAGGACAAAGAACTTATTGAAACTCTGAAGCGAGTGAAAGATTATGAAACTGTATGTCTTTTGATCAGAGAGAATATCTTCCAGGCAGAAGCAGTCAATTTTCTTAAAGCTGAGAGAGGTGTTCCCTCCCCAGTAAGGGGAGGTATATAACAGCAATTGAGGGGACAGGAGCTGGGGATGTATTGGGCCAGAAACAAATTCAAGAACATACTTTTCTTATGCTATTCTTTTTTCTATTTACTGCACCCATTGTTTATCTGTTATTCTTGCACATGCTAATCAATTCAGTCATTTCATTATACTATTCATGCAGTTACAGCTTGCATACCATCCTTTCTCTTACAGTTATGCACATACTACATCTACAGTGGGGCAAAAAAGTATTTAGTCAGTCACCAATTGTGCAAGTTCTCCCACTTAAAAAGATGAGAGAGGCCTGTAATTGTCATCATAGATAGACCTCATATGAGAGACAATATGAGAAAACAAATCCAGACAATCACATTATCTGATTTGGAAAGAATTTATTTGCAAATTATGGTGGAAAATAAGTATTTGGTCACCTACAAACAAGCAAGATTTCTGGCTCTCACAGATCTGTAACTTCTTCTTTAAGAGGCTCCTCTGTCCTCCACTCATTACCTGTATTAATGGCACCTGTTTGAACTTGTTATCAATATAAAAGACACCTGTCCACAACCTCAAACAGTCACACTCCAAACTCCACTATAGTGAAGACCAAAGAGCTGTCGAAGGACACCAGAAACAAAATTGTAGACCTGCATCAGGCTGGGAAGACTGAATCTGCAATAGGCAAGCAGCTTGGTGTGAAGAAATCAACTGTGGGAGCAATAATTAGAAAATGGAAGACATACAAGACTACTGATAATCTCCCTCGATCTGGGGCTCCACGCAAGATCTCACCCTATGAGTCAACATGATCACAAGAACGGTGAGCAAAAATCCCAGAACCACACGGGGGGACCTAGTGAATGACCTGCAGAGAGCAAAGGCAACGATCAGTATCACACTATGCCGCCAGGGACTCAGATCCTGCAGTGCCAGACGTGTCCCCCTGCTTAAGCCAGTACATGTCCGGGCCCGTCTGAAGTTTGCTAGAGAGCATTTGGATGATCCAGAAGAGGATTGGGAGAATGTCCTATGGTCAGATGAAACCAAAGTAGAACTGTTTGGTAGAAACACAACTCGTCGTGTTTGGAGGAGAGAATGCTGAATTGCATCCAAAGAACACCATACCTACTGTGAAGCATGGGGGTGGCAAAATCATCTTTTGGGGCTGTTTCTCTGCAAAGAGACCAGGACGACTGATCTGTGTACAGGAAAGAATGAATGGGGCCATGTATCGTGAGATTTTGAGTGCAAACCTTCCATCAGCAAGGGCATTGAAGATGAAACGTGGCTGGGTCTTTCAGCATGACAATGATCCCAAACACACCGCCCGGGCAATGAAGGAGTAGCACTCCGTAAGAAGCACTTCAAGGTCCTGGAGTGGCCTAGCCAGTCTCCAGATCTCAACCCCATAGAAAACCTTTGGAGGGAGTTGAAAGTCCGTGTTGCCCAGCGACACCCCCAAAACATCACTGCTCTAGAGGAGATCTGCATGGAGGAATGGGCCAACATACCAGCAACAGTGTGTGCCAACCTTGTGAAGACTTACAGAAAACGTTTGACCTCTGTCATTGCCAACAAAGGATATATAACAAAGTATTGAGATGAACTTTTGATATTGACCAAATACTTATTTTCCACCATAATTTGCAAATAAATTCTTTCCAAATCAGACAATGTGATTGTCTGGATTTGTTTTCTCATTTTGTCTCTCATAGTTGAGGTCTACCTATGATGACAATTACAGGCCTCTCTCATCTTTTTAAGTGGGAGAACTTGCACAACTGGTGGCTGACTAAATACTTTTTTGCCCCACTGTACATCTGTTTTTAACTTGTTAAGTTTGCATTTAATAAATGCAAATAAGCAGGTAAAGGAAGAATCTTTGTCCTGGAACTTTTCTCTTTATATCGCCTTCCAAATTTTATTTGCTGGTTGAAGAATATGCTGAAACTGATTTTGGAAGATAATTAATGGACTTAAGGTCATAATTCCAGTTTCCCAGATATTTTATTATATGTTTTATATGTATTTCTTGATATTCAATTGATAATATTAAACTATTTTCTAATCTGTTCTTTTCCAAGGGAATATATGGCCTAGAAGATGCTGTTGCTGAAATAAAAGGTTTAAAAAAGCAACTCAAAATAAGAAATAGTGAAATTGAATCATTAATTAAAGAAGTTAATAAACTTGAATTTAAAATCAATGATCTTCTTGATGAAAATGAAGATCTTCGGGAACAGCTAGGTATGAGCACATCAGATTTATTAGATAACTTGATATTTAAATAATATATTTAGCATGTTTTGATTATCTTGTTTTCTCCAGAGTTTTTAAAGCTATCTTGAGGTATTGAACCGATACTTTCTTCATATGCGAATTTGGGCAACGTGTCTTCTGCTTGTTTGTAGAGAGATTAAAGCAATTTTATATTTTGGTCTGGATTTTAAGGGCATTGAAAAGGTGCTTAACAGATAACACTTTTACTAACATTGGCAGTGTTATCAAATAACCCATTGTGGATGCATCTGCAGCATGGTAGGAATTGGGAGTGGAATGAAAAGTGAGGAATTTTTTAACCATATGGAGGGATTTTTTTCCTTTGGATTTTGGTCTTTATTTTCATTTTATTAAGTTTACATATTGTTATTAATATTAAGGAGCACTATGCCAAGTAGGTCAGTTGGATTTGTCTAAATTTACTTCACTGTATGTGTGTATACACAAACGTGTCTATGTATGTGTCTATAAATACACATGTATGTGTATTCTATATATGTACACACACACACATACATACATATATATTTATATATATAATATCTGTTTAAAATGTTCAGTTGGATAAAACAGTGAATCATAGGACAATCACTTTTGAATCAATGGTTAGCCAAGGTCATGTGATCATCTTTCCAAAGTTGCCTCCAGCTTCCTACAAGGAAAGTCAATAGGGAAGCCAGCAGAAGTCAAATGTTGCTCCCGTTCTACTGATTTTTCCCCCATCTGTAGTCACACTGTTTCTCTGTTAGGGTAAGGAAATATCTCTGAAAAAGACCCAAGTCATGGGTGTTCTACTTTATGTGTGTGTTTATGTGTGTGTGTGTGTGTGTGTGTGTGTGTGTGTGTGTGTCTGAGTGTATGGCTCCCAAAACCAAGAAAGACACATGGAGTTGCTTCTAAGCAGTTTCCTTTATTCCTTACCTATGGATAGAAATCTTGTCAAAATAAATAATTACTTACATCATTAAAGATATATTCTCAGAACTTCTAGGGAGGAACTATCTTGACCCTCTTTCTCTCAACAAATATCTAAACTTTGCTGTCACTTGCTACCCTGGGAATCCAGATTATATTCTACTCCAGTATATGTTTGTGTGTGTGCAGGTATACACATATGTATGTACACACATATACACACACACATATGTATGTACACAGATATCCACATACATATTAAGAATTAAGATTATTTTCCTTTATTGCATAGAAAATAAATACACATAAATACCGAGAGAATAATTAGCTCAAATTTTAACTGTAGGTGCTGTCTGCTGAGCTTGGTGGTTTTCTTGCAGATGTTTTGTTATGCAAACTAAGTAACATCATCAGTGCTGTATCAAAATCAGACAAAACCAATAACCTAATAATAAATGGTTAAGTCTAAAAGAACTAGCCCAATGCTGCTACTATGATGAAAGGGTGGTCTGTTTTTGCCAGGTTTAGTAAAAATCTGCATTTTCAACATAACTGAATTTAGAAATGAATATCGAAGGACAAAGAAAATGAATACAATGGCTGAGGCTTTTGCTCAGTATAGATACTTAACTAAGAAAAAATGAAAAGTGTCAACAAGTTCCTATGTGGGAAGAGATACTCTCTCTCAGTGCATCTTGCCATATCATCCAGTCCAGCAATTTCATAATCAAATCTACAAATAATCCCTAATGAATGCTCTGTTGCATTTTAGGGCTCGATCCAAAAACAATGATTGATTTAACTGAACTGAAAAAGAGCAAAGCATTAAAACAACAGCAGTACAAGGCTGAAAATCAAGTCTTACTGAAAGAGGCAAGTAATATTTTTCACTTAATGCTTTTCATAAAAATTAAAGTACAAAGAGAAATAATGCCATTTAAATTCAATGCAGATTGAAAGATTAGAAGAAGAAAGAGTTACCTTGAAACAACAAATCCGTAAATTGGCTCAGGAGAAAGGGAGAAGAGCTGCAACTTTAGGTAAGCTGGTACTTATTTTTTAAAAAATAATTTAGTGATGAGATTAATAATTGGTTTTTCTATCATTCCTGCTCAATCAAATAATATTTTCCAATACAGGAGTCAGACTAAATAATTCTAAATAACAAAATCACTCAGAATCACTTTGTATAGCAAGAGGGTGGCATACAAATTTAATAAAAAAGAAACAAATTCTTAGTTTTATTGAACATGTTACAAGTATGATGTAGTCTTTCATTGCGAACATAGTATTTTCCATTAAACTATATAGAAAAGAATTTGCTAAACTTTAGTACTGTGTCTGATCTGTTACTAAATGTCTTTTTATTTAAGTAGTTGTTCTGTAATCTACATCAGGTTAATCAGTGTTGATAGTTCCTGTTTCTGCTTTATGAGATTCTTCACTTCTTTTACATAGTGGGATAAAAGTTTGAACTGCTATCTTTTATACATTGTTGACATCTCCTGCCAATCTAAGACATCCAAACATTGAGGATTTTTTATACTTTCTTTGGTAAAGTCTATTTCTTAACTTTTACTTCTCAGATCCTCCCTAAGTTAATTTTGTCTGAAAAATTTGTTCCAAGTAGGACTGGATGCAGATGATCTACAGCTGATTGATAATTTTACTGAAGATTTGAAGATGAAAAGAGAGAGACCTGAGTTAATGAGTACATCTAACTTCGATAAACTTAAAACAAAGGTAGTCATTCTTTTGAACTTCCATTTTGACTGAATTTCTGAAAGTATACAACTTTGAAAAAAACTATACTCTATACAAGAAAATATATTTTAAAAACTGTTTCATAATGTGTAATACTTTGTTATTTCCTTATGTGGCTGAGTAGAATATTAAGCATTATTCATTTTGAGAATACACTTCTACATATATACATACATGCATGCATGCATACATACATACATACATATATATAAATAAAAGAAAAGAAAGCATACTTTAGGATAAAATAATTATTTGATTTTCTGAAAGATCTGTGGAATTAAACTGAGTTTTTCCAAGTCTATCTGAAAAAGTGAAAAAGGTTTCTTTTTTCATTCTCAACTTGCTCCACAGGTACAAGTGGAAGATAACAGTGATAGTTCTAAGGCTTTTACAGTAGATGAGCTTTACAATTCACTAGAGCAAACATCCACAGAAATTCTAGGGACAGCTTTATGTTCAGTCAGCAATAAGAATTTGAACAGCATAGATTGTTCAGTTTCATTTTCTGTGCTGGAAAGAACTGAAAAGGATGATAAAAAGCATATACAAAGAGAGGAAAGGGAGATGAAGAAAATGGAAGCTTCTTGTCAAGCCCAAATGCCGTTGTGCTCTGTACAGAAACTATTCTTGGATTCTTCTCTGTTCAGGAAGCCTATGTCATCCTATATAGTGCAGGAAATCCTGTTAAAAAATGAGAAAGACAATTCTGAAGTAAAATTGATGGATTTGAGAACAGATTTGCAAGACACCGGCAAAGACCTATATTTTTCAGAATCGTGGCCGGTAGAGCTCTTGGAAGGAGAATTTGATTGTGATCAATCATTGAAGGCATATCAGATAGATCGAGTTGAAAATCTCATAAGACAGCTGAGGAGTGAAATAATGTTCCTTAGGTCAGAGGTGAGACACCTTCCTCATATATTTTTAGGTTACTACCTCATAGTACTTATCATAATTATGGCTAGATCATAATATTTATTTGAATAAATTGTCATTGCCTGAGTGGCATTAACTGGAGAGATGAGCATTTCCCTATTTGCATAGCAGAATTATAATGACGCTGTAATAAGATTGTGCTAAGAAAGAAAGGGGAATGTATAACATAATCTATCTGTAGATAGGACAGTCTGTTAGATTTATCCAGCAAGACTTATCTTAGTCTATTGTATAAACATTTTGAGAAAAAGAGATTCAAATAGGTCCTGCCTTCATAATTTCATTAATACAAAAGGGGTAAGGTGTTTCTATCTTTATTTTTAATAGTTTGTGGCCAAATCTCTAATTCTTTGTTCCTTGCTTGTGCCCTACAATTAAGGAGCTTAATAACTTGATCATCTAGAACAGGGGGGTTAAACTTCTGACCCGTGGGCTGGACACGTCACGAGGAAACCGTGCCCACCCTATTGCCGGCAGTGGGGAAAAAGTTCCGATACATCGCGCGATGTCATGTGACATTGCGAGTTTGATATGTCTGGTCTAGAAACTCTTTAGTAATTACTAGATAGGTAACCACAGGTTGACAAGACATAGGTAATATTAAAGCTTTTTGATGCTAAAACATAGATAATGATGCACTAATTATTACTTATTCTTCAGAATGAGCAGATATTAAGAGACTTGTTTGCCAAGAACACACTGAATAAAAATGCAGAGCTAGAGCTTGACAGATGCAGGAGCCAGAAATTTGAGGTAGTTCAAGGTTCCAAATATAATATAAAAAATCTTTGTGTTTTGTAGCATGATAAGTATTAAATTATTTCATATTTTGTGACTGTAATTACTGCCTTGCCTGTAGCATTCGATTGTCAACCGTATATTCAAACATACTGTATCATATACATTGTTGAAAATGTATGACATATGTTTTAACTGTGATTCTTTAACTTCTTAGTTTATTAACTAATTCAGCTTTTTAAAATGGAATTCTGTTTTTTATGCTTATATCATTTTTGTTGACAGAATGACTACCTTGCCAAAGAATTAAATGAACGAGAAAAAAATTTGGAACAAAACAGGATTGTAATAATGAAATTGAAATCCAATTGTAAGCTGCATTTTTAATTTTTTAAATTGCTTTAGTCTAAAGTAAAAAAAATGCATTAAAATGAAAAATACATACAGAAAATTGCTCAGTTTTCTGAGTAACATTGATCAATATTTTCATTATATTAATAGAGACATTTAACAGGCAAAAAGTGAATATTGGCAATCTAAAAGTGTTATATATAACCCACTTTCCTTTTTTCAATAACAATAAACTAGGTTATCCCAAAAAGTAAGTTAACTGCATGAATAAGGGTCAAGATTCTACTTCCTTCTCAAATGTTTTCCAAATATGTCTTGCAAATTTTAATGTTGAAAGTATAATAGAATTATGGCTAAAAGGGAGTCAAGCTTCTGCCTTAATATTAGATGAATATAGCTTTCTAATTGTACACATAGTAGATTTGAGGCTTGTTCACTTACAGTCAGTAGAGAAATAAATGTCAAAATAATTGTTGATTGGTAAAGTTGAAAGCTAGGAAAGTTGAAACTGTAATTTTAATAAAGAATATCTAAAGGTTTATAGTTCCCATAAGAAATGTAACTACATGTAAACTGCAACAGTTAGCGGATCAACCAAAATTAAACTTGGTCTCTGTTTTAAATCTTGCAAACCTTTGCATAAACTAGAGGATGGCAAACTCTGCCATAAGGGACTTTATGCCATGAGAAATATCCTCAGTGCATAACAGTAAGTAGTAAAGAACCCTAAAATGAAATCACAGATAAAATCATAAAGCAACCAAACAAAATAGAAATTGTGTTATCAGTAAACCAATCAATTGTGTTTTTAATAATTTTCTAAAGCTTTATTAAAACTAATCATATTTCAGGAAGCAGGGAATTCCATAGTATTTGCATCATCACAGAGAAACAACATTTGTGAGCCTCCACACCCCTAATCAAATGTTGCACCCAAACTGCCTTCACAACTGCCAACAATTGGGCTGTTGCTTTCTAGACTAACTGAAAGTTGTTTATGAATTTCAAATACCAATATAGAATAGTACAACTAAGTGGCAATAAGGAGTCAAGTCGCTGTTTCAAGCATTAAAAATGCATATGCATGTGAAAAAAAATTTCCATGGTGTCCAGATGTGAACAATACGCATTGTAATTGTAGTGAAAGAGTTAGTACAAGAAAACAAGCACCTTCAACAAGGCATGAAAGAAATTTTACAAGCGATAAAGGATATGCAAAATGATCCAGGTGTGAAAGATGGAGAAAATGCTCTTATGATTCCTAGTCTGGAGCGGTTAGTAAATGTGAGTCTCTTGTTTTATTTTAATTATTTAGCTTAATTGAATCTCTCCCATTATTCAATGGATTTCATGTTATAAAAAATAGCACATAAAATGAAAATATATCAGTTATGCCTCTTGCTGAATATAACTGAAAGTTTTACAGAATTTGAAACAAACTATAGCAACAATAAATCCCTATAAGTGTTTACAGGGGATTTACAGGCCCGCTGGCTGAGGAATTGTGGGAGTTGAAGTCCACAAGTCATAAAAGGGCTAAGTTTGAAGACCCCTGGTTTACAACCTCCTGACAGAATTCCTAAAAATGGGATCCTCCTCTAAGGTCATCTAGAAGGCATGTACCATCTTTTCATGCCTAAAGTGAAATGTTTGGGATTAGGATCTAACTGGAGGAGCCAAATGTTTTTACCCTTATCAGAAGAGACTAAAAAAAAAGAGGTAGTAGGCAGTTGCTGAGAGTGTTGCAGTCCATTCTGCAAAAATATAAACTCACCATACTTTGCATTGTAAATTATATATTATAATGGTTATGGAAGTAAGGTGTGCATCAGCAGTCTTTCATGAATTTGCCCATAGCCCTGATCAGCAATATTAATACCATGCTGCTCTACCTCTGTATTCATACAACTATACAAAATGTTTCATATGCTCTAAAGGCAGAGATAAGTGGACTGAATTTTACTAAGCTGTTTGAAGCTGTTTTGTTAGTGAAGATAAGTACAAAATAATGGCTTGGGGTGAGATAAAGACAAAGATGAAGGCTTGCATAAGGGACCAAAATCAATTTCCTGCCCAGATCGCCATATCTTATCTTGAAGAAAAAATAAATTTCTAGTGAATGTTTTTTCCCTTTTAATTTTCTTGAAAATCTTTTGGAAATAGTAATGCCTAGTATTTGCAGTTTGCATATAGATTGATTCCCTTTGTTTTCCTCATTCCTTAGAATTTTTTCTCTAAGAGAGTTATAGAATAGTGCTGGTGTCTGTTTTCAAATGTGATATGTTTTTTATTCATTGCACTTTGGAGATATGTTTCATGTCATCATAGAAATCATTCTTCAAGATTTTAAATTAAGCTCTATTAAGCTATAGAGCAGTGGTGGCGAACCTATGGCACCCGTGCCAGAGGCGGCACTCAGAGCCCTCTCTGTGGGCACGTGCGCCGTTGCCCCAGCCCTGCCTCTCCCCGTGGCCCCCTCCTTACCAGCAGCTTTCCCCGGAGGAGAGTTGCCCCCAGGCACGGCCCGCACTGAGCACCGCAGCCAAACACTTGGTAGCTGGGCAGCGGGGACAGGACTCCGCCCTCGCGCCCCATCGTGTGCTGATGATGCTGCAGGGTGCGGGCAGAGGGCATGGCTGCCATGGCGCTGCTGGGCCGCCTGGTCGATCTGCAGTGTGCCATGGAGGTGGTGGGTGGCCTGGTGGGTGGGGTGGGGGCAGGGCAGGGCAGGCTGGAGCAGGGTGGCGGGGCGGGGCAGATTTTGGGCATTCGGTCTGTAAAAGGTTTGCCATCACTGCTATAGAGCATTAAATAAATTTACAACATATTAGGATGAAGTTATTAGATGGGTCTCAGATATTTTATTATTTATTTATTTGTATTTCTGAACCACTCATCTCACTTAAAAAGGGATCCTGATTAGAGTACAATAAAAAATAAAAAACTTTAAAAAATTAAAATATAATTAATATTAATTATAATTATTTTTTGGGGGGAGGAAGCAAAAATAATTAAGATCTGTTAAAAATCAATTGAGAAGGCAAAGAGAGGGCTCTCAGGGCATTATCTAGCCCCAAGGCTGCATACTTCTTTGGGCTCCCTCTGCAAGGCTGCAGAACCTTGTTTGAACTCCTGTTTGAAAGGCCAGGAGAATGGGGGCCTGCCTCACTTCTAGGGAGAGAATATTCCACAGGACAGGGACAATGTCAGAGAAGGCTCTATTTTTAGATTGTGCCAGTCAGAATTCTTTAACTGACAGTTTACATAGCATACCTTTCTTGCCTGACCAGGTGGAACAGGTCAATGTAATGGGACGAAAGCAGTTCTGTAGGTACCATGGCCTTATTTAGCCTTATTTTAATCTATGAATCCAGCAAGATCACTTGTTATAGTTTCAGATGATAGGAATCATAGTCCCAAACTTTTGGAGAGCACTAGTTTTTTATCTCTCATACAAACACACACACACACACACACACGTACATACATACATACATGCATTAACAGATCCTGTGGAGTACTTGGATAACTAATAGATTTCTATTGTTTGGGGGAACTGAAAATTTTCCATAATTTAATTGAAAATACTTATTTTTGTGATGAACATTGTTGACAGGCAATTGAATTAAAGAATGCAGAAGGAGCTTTTGATGCCAGCTTGCATTTGAGGGCTCAAGTGGACCAGCTGACAGGCCGAAATGAAGAATTGCGCAAAGAATTGAGGGAATCTCGAAAAGAAGCAATAAACTTTTCTAACCAGCTAGCTAAAGCAAATACAAAAGTATGTATGTTACCTTGGCTTTCAAAATGATCTCTGCTACTACTGGAAAAAAGTCTCAGTCAGAGTTATTTGTGTTGCAAATTGTTTTTAATGGAATTGCTTTGTTGAATGTTGTTTGTTTGTCTGTGGGCTGCATTACTGAATTATATCTGTTGTGACTGACATAATGATGTTCCAGGTGTTCTTCTGCTGGACTTGTTTGAAAGCTGTTAAAATATATGAAGCTTTACATATAGTGTGATTTGGTACTATGGAGTTCCAGGGAAGGTTTTCTAATTTATAACTATGGAATTTTCCAGTAGTGTTAGTGAGATGGGCTAGATAAAACTTCAAAGATTTTTGAGATTTCCCCCCCTGCATTGTTATTTTCTAATGTTTATTTTTCAGATTGCAAATCTAGAAAATGAAATTGATATGCTGAAAAAATCAGAAGGTGGCAGCATAGTATTTAAATCACTAAATCTTCCAGAAGGGATATCTCCTTCTAGTGTGAACATAATTAATTCTCAGAATGAATATTTAATACACCTTTTGCAGGTAAGTAAACTAAATAGCATATATATTTTTATATGTCCAACCTGTCAGATTTTTTTCCATATACAGAAACAAAAGTTCAGGAAGAAGATGCAAATAGGGTTTCTTCATTCATGAGAGTTAAACTTAGTAGCTTTTCAATTAATATTTTTTCCTAAAAACTAATTATAGACAAGTATGAATGCTTATTATACAATACATATAAATTTATATGTATATTACACACAAACACACAAAATAGCATGCGCATAGGATGTTTTGTTAGTAGATGCTTATACAATTAAAGCCATTGTTGTGAAGCATTAATTCACTAACTTCATTAACTTCAAGAAAACAATAACATTGGAACTGAAGTAGAGAGTTATCATATTTTTAATATAAGTGTATTATTAGGAATTTGAAAATAAAGAACAGCTCTTCAAAAAATTAGAAGAGGCAATAGAAGAATATAAGAGAAAATTTGCAGTTATCCGCCATCAACAAGGCTTGCTGTATAAAGAATATCAAAGGTATAGTGATTTTTCCTTCTGATTCTTTTGATTAGAAAGTCAAAATATCTTTGTTAATGGAAGAAGTGAGAATTTTGTCTGATAGGTTTTTTGAGCTAGCCTATGACATAATAAATTCAACTCAGTTTATTAATAGTTTTTACTCCTTTATGGTTCATATTGCCAAATTACAAATTTTAAAACTGATACTATTGTGTCAAAAAGGAATATTTTGAAATCATGACAATCTTAGCTTTTTTCTATCTAAGATTGTTGAACAAAAAATTATTCATAACTTTTTAATCTAAACTATCAAAGCTAGGCATCCACCTAACTTGTTAAAAATATATTTTACAGGTTGATAAAAAGAAATTGCTTTTAAGTATGCATGCATTTATTTAAAAGCTTCTCTCTTTTTTAGTGAAAGAGAACACTGGCAAGTTGCTAATGAGAAAATACTACAGGAAAAGAAAAGATTGGAGTATCAAAAGGAGGAAGATGATATAAAAATAAAGGAATATACTGTAAGGAGATTATTTTCATTTGGATGTAGTAAATTTTAATTTACATGCAAACAAGAGAAAATGTTAACTATAATCCTAAGAATATCATTTAATTAGCTTTTTTCCTACAGTATTAGCAAGGGATCTTTGATTTGCTGAGGTTTTTACTTTTCCCCATACTTTATCACACAAAGAGGAATAGAGAGCAAAAGCTGTTTTCGTAGCTGTTAATGTACTTAGTTCTCTGAATAGATTCTTTTGGAAAATACTTGGGTCTGAGGGAAGGTGGAGTAGATTGATGGTGTGAATAAAGCTTCATAATCCAGAATGTTAATTATTCATGAGTAAAATGCTTACCAAATGTTGACTACAATGTCTATAATACTGGAAACTTCCCACAGGATTTATTAGATGCACTTGAAAAGGATAGTGATGATACTAAACAACTATTTGTGGATTATAGTAGAAAAATAAATGTTCTGAGAGTCAATGAAAGATCAATGACAAGACAATACGCAACATTACTTGAAATGGAAAGGCATCTTCGCAAAGAAAATGAGAAAATGAAGACTGAGATGGTATCAGTGGAGGTGACGGTTCGAGAGAAGATTGGATCTTTGCAAAGGTTCAAAGTATGTGTTACTTTATCCAAATTTGTTTATCTCATTGTATGGTTCAATTACACATAAATTGATTGGTTATGTGTTATCAAGTTCATGAATCCGGTATGTTGCTGTAGTCTCTCTTATAAGATTCCTGAAGTGCCCCCTGAAGTTTTCCATAAAATTCTGATAGTTATCTATAATAGGGTCATTGCATTTAATGATGGACAGGGCCCTTTGAGATACTGAGAGTATGAGGAGACTTTGTATAAAGGAAACTCACAACCAGTCAGTTGGAAATTCTGCTGCCTGGGTGAGTTCTCTGTAAAATAGGCAGCACTGCTGGAGCAGGTTTTGGTGCTGGAGCTATTGGTATAGAGGGTTCTGCATTTGTTGGCTCAAATGGAGCGTCATAGTTGATATATTATGCATTTTGACTGACACATTGCATATCTTGGTTTCCAAACCATCCTGGTGGCATAGAACAGCATCCAAAGTCACTTGGTCAGCTGCTGTACTGGCCTGCAGGTCAGATTCCATTCTGGTGGTTTCATTGCAATCCATTGACTAGATTAATGTCATGCGCAAAAGACAAGGGCCACACGTTAAATTCCAATTAAATTGATTTATTGTTCATGCCTATGCACAAAAATGCAGTTGACTAATGGTTAGCACTATTTTGGCACTAGATTAGGATTTATTTATTTGTATTTGTATTTATTATTTTTACAAATAGCTCCTTCCTCCTTCTATTTTCCTAACAATAACAACCCTGTGAGGTGAGTTGGACTGAGAGAGTATCTGGCCCAAAGTCAACGAGCTGGCTTTTATGAAGGTTTGGACTTTATCAGCTTGTGGAAACATAGAAACTCTAGGCTGATTCTTTCTTTGACTCCACCCCAGGCTCTGCCATTCCTACAGATATATTTCTAGTAACTCTTGGAATAATAATTTCCTTGGGACCATTGACAACATTCTCCTGAAATCAGTATTTAAGCTTTTATATTTTAAAAAGCATTTTCTCTTTTTAATTTAGGAAATGGCAACTTTCAAGATAGCAGCATTGCAAAAAGCATTGGATGACAGCGTACCTCTAAATGATCTTGAAATGGCTAATAAACAATATAATGAGTTAACTGCTAAATACAGGGATATGCTTCAAAAAGATAACTTGCTTATTCAAAGAACAAACAATGTGGAACGCCTAGAGGTAATATTATTTATATTATATTACTTTGAACAAACTTTATATTGTTCCCTTCATCCTTCATTTACTTTTCAAGCTATTAGCAAATCCATTTGGATGCTTTATTATCAACAAGAATTAGAAGGGGATCTTTATGGAGTGGCCCCATGAAACTGCTGTTAAAGTCAAAGTATATTTCAGTCAGGCCAACATAGAAAAATCAGTACTATAATTACATTTAAATTATATTTACAATAGAAAAATAATGTAAATTTACATTTTCTTTCATAGCATGAGAACACATCTTTGAAAAATCAGATAGAATCTTTAAATAAGGAACTAGAAATTACAAAAGAGAAACTTCATACAATTGAACAAGCCTGGGAACAAACAGCAAAACTTGGTAAGCACATAGTTAGGGTAAAAAGGTATGGTAATGCATTTTACTCTTTTTCTGTAAAACTAAATATACAAGTTTGTATATTTTTTCTTTTTTGCTTGGGAAGTAATGGAATACCAATTTCACATTCTAAGTTTGGCAAGAGTAAAATTCTTAATTACATCCATGTATTGAGTTGAAAAAAAGAACACAGGTTTTAGTTATATCTCTGTTTCTTTTCTCCTGTATTAGAATGTTAACATATGTTAGGTGCCTTGTCCTGTTTGGGAAAGTTGGTTTCTTCTGTCTTCAGTGAAAAAATGAGGTATCTCAAACTCACAAATGGGATTAGATCATCAACAAATTATTAATCTACTATAATTGAACAACATTATGGTTAAGTCACTTGGGTCATATTCCTGCTTTCTTTTACATTAAAAGAATAAAGATTTTGGAAAATTTAATATATTCTCTATAACACTGTTATTACGGTATATTTTATTTCTATTCAAGGTATGTAGTGCATGTGAGTAGCATTTTATTGTATATGATGATGATATTATTATTGTTATTAGGAGACAGTACTACAGACAAAGCTACAAAGGCCATAACCAACAGTGAGATTGTTTCTATTTCTAAGAAAATTACTATGCTTGAAATGAAGGAACTAAATGAACGACAGAGAGCAGAGCATTGTCAGAGAATGTATGAACACCTACGAAATACATTAAAACAAGCAGAAGAACGTAACTTTGAACTAGAAACAAAATTTGCTGAGGTAGTTATTAATCTTTATTTACATAGCTTGCATAAAGTGTTTCATACAATTATAGATTGCTGTTTTATTTGTAATTATCTGTCATTGAATTATCTTGTTGGTTTTTTAAAAAAATCATGGTGATAGAGACTTTTAGGGACTATTGATTAAAATAGGGAGCATGTACATGCTCAAATTTTATACTGATGTAAAAGGTGCAGTAAGGTACGTATTTACCTGTGAGTAGCTTCCAGTGAGCTCAGTGAGCTATATTTCAAGTAAATAGGCAAATGATTATACTGTAAGTGAGTTTTGCTTTTGGAATCTAAGTAGATCTCGTTGTTGCTTCAGATTTCTGCCATTCATTCCTGCCTTTTGGATAATGGATTGGATGATCCATTAGCTGTGATTGCGATGGCCCTTGTAGAACAAACAGCAACATCAAACATATTTAATATATTATGTTATGTTATCTTATGTTATGTTATCTTATGTTATGTTTTAGGTTAGGTTAAGTTATGTCATATTACATTTATTATATAAATTATTTTTACAATGCTGCTGGCTACATTTGATATAAAAATCAAACTCCTGCATGTATTTCAAAGAGAAATGTCTTATGCTGTAATCTAATATCCCAAGTTCTAACAATATAAACAGCTATCAGATTAAATATATACAATACATGTCTTCTCACCTCTTGTCAGTAGTATTAGATTTAGCCTAGGCCGTACTCACTTTATTAGATCTTTATTTCAGTATTTGTAGAGAGTATTTGAAGATTTTATACATAATTCCTTTATTAGATAGGCATTTGTAAAACAGTATGCTTTGAAATATATTCATCTTTATTGTAATCAAATTAAAACACTGTTCCTAGACTTTTTGGCAAATATGCCATACGTTGAGTGAAATATACAATAGATATAGACAGATTGTGTTTTGAAGTGAGTTTCCTTCTAGTTTAATAAGTCAGAAGGAGTTAACAGATGCAACTGGAAAACAAAGATTTAAATCCTAAGCCTTAGTCAGATGTCGATGTTTTATATCTTATTCTTCATGTTTAGGAATGTCATAAAAATGTACATGATATAACTTGTCCAGCTGTATGTTTAGATATTGTTTTGTATTATCTCAGTAAAATTCATTTCAATTTGATCTTTCTTAGCTTACAAAAATCAACCTTGAAGCACAGAAGGTAGAACAATCTTTACGAGATGAACTGTCAAACAGTGTGAGTAAAGGAATAAATGAGGTGGATAAACGTCGAATAATGGAGCTAGAGAAAAGTGAAACTGAACTCAAGATTGAAGCATCAAAGTAAGTTTTAAACCGCATCCCTTTGCTGAAAAAAGAGGGAGTGTGCTGATAATTACCCAGCAGATCATCTTTTTCCTATATATGTATGTCACAAGTTCTTTTTAATGGAAAAATTTTAAGACAGGTTTTTGTTAAATTAACTTTTTTTTATTCCCAAACTCTTTTACAAACTTATGAAGCTTGGGGATTATTATAAAGAAAGCTTTCATGTGTCTCTTTAGAAAATATTCTCATTCATTTTATTAATTTTTAATTTAATATAAAAGAAAATCAGTTATTGCAAACTGAAGGAGTCAAACTATTTACATAATACATTCAAGATTGAACTCTTACAGCTTTTTCTGTTCTGGTTCTGAGAGCCATTTATGAGCAGAAAGAATAGTTGGTACTGGTATATTGTTATTTTAATAGTCCAATTTTAGGCCTTTTTTCTGATCTTGCCAACTCTTACAGTATCTTTTATTTCTGCCATAAGGTTAAGGGAGCTTTCTGATATAGCTAAGACACAAGTTACTGCACTGGAGAATCGGCAACAATTGAGAGATAAAGAAGTAGAATCACTTAGGATGCAGATTTTGGACTATCAGGTATGATTTCTGATACCAGCATAGTTTTTAATGCTCTTTTTAGTAATGTTCTTTTAAACACATTTAATTTATTTTTATTTTATTGGATTTTAGGTACAATCAGATGAAAAAACTCTTATTGCAAAATTACATCAGCATATTGTGGCACTTCAGGTTAGTGAGGCTACAGCTATAACTAAGTTGGCAGCTGCAGCATCAAAACTTCAGAAGACAGAGATCGCTAACATGCGCTTAGAGCAGAAACTGGATGACAAACAGCAAGCGTTATATTATGCAAGACTTGAGGGGAGAAATAGAGTCAAACATTTACGCCAAACTGTTCAGTCATTACGGAGGCAATTTAGTGGTGCTTTGCCCCTGGCTCAACAGGAAAAGTTCTCCAAGACTATGATTCAACTACAGAATGACAAACTTAAAACTATGGAAGATATCCAGCAAGCTCAGCAGGAACGTCGAAATGCAGAGAACAGAGCAGTGGAGTTGGAGATGAAATTAAAAGGAATAGAAGAACTAGTAGCCACTTTAAAAGATGCAAGAGGAGCCCAAAAGGTTAGATATTCAGTTTTAAATTGAAAGTTTTTATATGTAATCCTGCATATGCCAGATCAGGCTTTGGATATTATTCTCATCATCCATACCTATTTGAATGGTGTTGTATCCTTCTTAGTGGTACATAGTGATTTATATTTCTTTTCTAAAGTCATCTTGTTAGTTAGGGCTAGAAGATTATTAGATGTGCACTAAACTTTGTATAGGTACATCAAGAATTCCATTTCAAAGCCTTTAATTCCTTTCTGAAAAACTATAACAGTTGTTCAGTTCTTGACCATTATGCTACTTTACTGGAATTAATTAATTGTGCCATTTAAATTACTGTTGAGATTTGACTTATTATAAATTAACAGGTAATTGAGTGGCATGTGAAAATTGAAGAACTTCGCCTCCAAGAACTTAAGCTAAATCGTGAATTATCCAGGAAAAATGAGGAGATTAAATATTTAAAAAATATCCTCTCTGAATATGAACAGACAATCAATCATTTGGAAGAAGAAATTGTTCAGCAGGGCAAGGTACAAAAAAAATACCATTGTCAGTTTTTTTCTTAAAATAATTAATATATTCTTAAGAATGTTACTGTTGTTAATCTTTCATAAAAACATTTTTTGCGTGTAAGTTTATTTGTACCACTGTACTCTAATGGTGTCATTCCTAGATGTCATTCTTCATGTAAAATTCTGATCTATTGTAGTTCCACGAGGAGCGACAGATGGCCTGGGATAAAAGAGAAGTAGAATTAGAACGTCAGCTGGATATATACGATAGTCAGAAACAGGACATATTAAGTACAGCTCAGAAGGTAATTACATTGATTTAATGCCATATAATAGAACCATATTTGGGGTGGGGCTGCTTTCTTTATCTTCCATTTATTTCTCTCATTTACAGTTTAATGAAGCTGCAGGTACAGTTCCAGATCCTAGCTTGCCTCTTCCACATCAGCTTGAGCAAGCTCTTAAAACAGTTAGAGAGCAAAGTCGAACAATTCTGGAAATGCAAGTCACCTGTAAATCTGTAGAAGAGGTAATAGAACTACTCACCTAATTGAATCCTCTGCTTTTAATGATGTTATCAGATCAAGGGAGAGGGAGAAAATTATCAGTATTCAAGCGAGCTGAGGAACTGAGAGTGTTTTTAATTACTTTTCACAAATAATTAACAATACTTTATCACTTCAACAGTATATGGCTGGAAACCTGGATGTTTTAACCAGAAATTCTCGGGTTTTCCTAAATAAAAATGGAAAAATAGAAAATATTGTTAATGAAATGTCAGTATAACTATATGAACTTAATTTGATTTCTTGATAAAAGCATTTTAATTTTTGTGATTACCCTTAGCTAGTAGGATGATCAAATTCTGACCATTTAAGCCTTAATATATTTTACGATAGTTTAACTTATCAACATTAGTTGATAAATTAATGTGCCTTTTTATCTATGATGACTAAATACAAAATAAATGTATTACTACTGGCATTTTTAATATTGTAACTGGCTCTGATTCTACAGGATCTAAGCACAATAAAATGTTCAGCAAAAGATAAAATTAAATATTCCTACCAAAAACTTTACCAGCTAGTTCTTATGTTATTTTTTATATTTTATATTTTTATATTTTCTATTTCCAAAACTGCTATCTAGAAAATTCTGAGTTCCTTCTCTTGCAGTTGCCTCCGCTATCATTACCATTCCACTTTTATCCATACCACCATAAACCTGCCTCCCTGCTCTTTTGCTGGTATTTTTAACTTGAAGAAAGTTACAGTTAGAATTAATAATAATAATAATAATAAATAATAATAATAATAATAATAATAATAATAATAATGATGACTTGATAGGTAAACAAAATGCCAAATCCAGTCTGAACATCTGGCTGACTGTGCGATGATCCATAATAATAATAATAATAATAATAATAATAATAATAATAATAATAATAGTAATAATTATTATTCTGCATGCATGTTAGACTTAAGTCTGATTATATCACAATAGAAGTATAATTGATTGAAATGTCATGTAAAATGTTCGTATTGCTGAAAGTTCTTTTTATAACTATTTTTTCAATAATATGGATTTTTTTGGTTTCAGAAGCTAAAAGAAAAAGAAGCTGCTTTGTGGAAAGCAGAGCAAAACATCTTGTCACGAGACAAAGTCATAAATGAACTAAGACTGCAATTGCCAGCATCATCTGAAAGAGAGAAATTGGTAGTACAGCTAGATCAAATTGATGATTATACCCACCCTCATGCTCTGAAAATTGCACACCAGACCATTGCAAATATGCAAGCTAGATTAAATCAAAAAGAAGAAATTCTGAAAAAGTACCAACATCTTTTGGCCAAAGCACGAGAGGTATTATAATTTAGAACACTTAAATAAAAATGAAGGTGGAATATTTAGGTTTCATAATGGAAATTGTGAATAGGCTTGGAAAAAAACTTAGTATACCAATACTTTCAGTTGGCATTTTCTTAATATTTCAGTTTTTTTTTAATATTGTGTGCATCGTGAAAAATACTCCTAGATAGGCATACAAAGGAATGAAACTAACAGGTTAGTAGGGATGAAGAAGAAAAAAGAAACATAAATAGGTCACATATTAAATTTATATGTAATCTTATTTTGAAAATGGAAAATATGGAGAGTTAGTTTGGGTTTCTTTGTATTTCATAATAAATCTGATTTAGTATTTGAGTAGTTTTGGGAGGAATAAGTCTGCAGAAACAAAATGAGTCAATCACTGAATGAATTGAATAAATGAATATGTCTGCATATATATGTGTATGTATATGTGTGTGTGTGTGCATGCATATATGTATGTGTATAAAATCTGTTTTTATTAATTAGATAAAATAGTGCAAATTATCAGTAAAGTCTCTTGTTAGAAGAAATACAATTGTATTATTTAGGAACAAGAAGAAATTGCAAAGAAACATGAAGAGGACCTCAGAGTTCTGCATCAGAAATTAGATGTACATGTTGACAGTTCCTTTAATAAATTCAAGCAAACAGCTTTAGTAAGTATAATAAGTTTCATTTGTTTATAAACTAAATGCTTATGATATAAAGGTAAAATGGGAAAAATTTGTGCAGTCAACCAGAAGTTTAGAGTGGATTTGGCATTTTTGTCCACTTTTGAGACCTTCCCATGAACCTGGGATGAGGTGATATTGTTTCATGGTGTTCAAGGTATTGGTGCAGGATGTCAGGTATTCAAATAAAACTGCCTTTTGCAATTGACTGATGGTGATTTTATCAGTGCCAGTGGTGTTCAAGTGGTGCTCCAGTTGTATTGGGATTGCACCCAAGGCGCCTATCACCATTGATACTATTTTTTTTGTCATAGTTGCACATTATTGTTATTATTATTAGGCTAGCTATTGATGGAACTAATGGGTAGAGTTGACACTATTAACTTTTGATTTGGAGCAATTCATGTGAGTAAATACAAAGAAATGGACAATATTTGCTAGTATGGACATAAATAACAATAACTTGTATAGGTACTCCTCGAATTACAACAGTTCACTTAGTAACTGTTTAAAGTTACAACAGCACTGAAAAAAGTGACTTATGACCATTTTTCACATTTATGACCGTTGCAGCATCCACATGCTCACGTCATTTATATTTGGATGCTTGACAACTGACTCATATTTATGATGGTTGCAGAGTGTCGGGTCATGTGATCATCTTTTGTTACCTTCTGACCAGCAAAATCTGTGAGGAAACCAGTCACTTAACAACTGTGTACTAATTTAACAACTGCAGTGATTCACTTAAGAAATATGGCAAGAAGAGCCATAAAATGGGGCAAAACTCACTTAACAAATTTCTCACTTAGTAACATAAATTTTGGGTTCGATTGCAGCCTTACATTGAGGACTATATATATTTATAATATAGGTATCTATATTAAAAATATCATTTCTTTGCATTTTGCATTTGTTTCTTTAGTATCAGGAATAAGATCTGCGATCTGAAGAAAATTATATCATCCTAATGATTTCTTTAAGGAGAATATTTAAATCTATTGAAATTCTTGTAACTTTGAAAGTTCCTAATTTTGACATGTGTATGTTCTGAATTGAGAATTATATGAGCTAAATTAACCTCTTCTTACAAATGTATTGGCAAGAAACTTTGATTTTTGATGTTAAAATGGTAAAATGAAATAAACGAGTACAGAAAAATTTATTTCAATATATTTGTTCTGCAGGAGTTGATTCAAAAGCCTTCTTTAGCTGTTCCAGCAAGTAAACATTTAATTCGTCTGGCAGAACTGGAACAAACTATAGCAGAACAGGACAGCTCCCTTAATTCCCTTCTCAGCAAATTAAAGAAAACATCATCTGACTTACAGAAGCAAAAACAGATAACTGCAGTAAAAATCAAGGAGTTTGATAACATCAGGGCCCAGTAAGTCTACACTGCATGGTTAGTTTTTAGAAAAACTTGACTGATTGTCTTGATTTATAATGGAGTCTTGTGTTGCATTGAATAATATTTGACTATTTCTTAGTCTACCTGGCTTTGCTCAGTTTAATAGTGGAATTCAGTTTTATATAATATTTTGTTGTACTAGGCTTGAGGAGAAGCATCAAGATAGAGTTAAAAAACTACAAGATGAAATAGAAGAATTAAGGAGTTTATTGTCAAAAATGGGAAAAGAACTACTGAATGTAAAAAGTGAGTTGGAAATGCAAAGAGAAGCAAATAACAGGTCTCCAACAACTACAATGAAGAATCTAGTGGAGCGACTAAAGAATCAGCTAGCTTTAAAAGAGAAGCAACAAAAAGTAAGTATGATTATTTCACATTTTTTTTGCGATTGTGAATCTAGGGAAGGGAAGGGTACAATCATTAACAAGCTTTTTGATAAAGTATATTATGCAAAGACAGACAAAACCATTTTATAAGCCATAACTAAAACTGTAAATGAAAACAGAAAAGCTACCTATCTGCCAACACTTTTACAGAGCTGGCAGACTTCAGTGTTTCTATACTGGTGTAGCAATTCTTTCTTTTGTTCTCCTACTTGGTTTGCATGATGATTGCAAAATAGACATGGTGCTTTCATTTCTTTTTCTTCCAACCTGTCCAGTGCCTGAGAGATCATGAGGATGCTGCAAAGGTTGCAACTGTGGAAAAAAGGGTCAGTGCTATTATAACTTTGAATGGTCACTAAATGAACTGTTGTAAGTTCAGGACAGCCTGTATGTATGTATGTATGTATGCATATATGTGTGTATGTATGTATGTGTATATGGATAGACAGACAGACAGATAGATAGATAGATAGTCCTCAAATTACAACAGTTCATTTAGTGACCAAAGTTTCAACAGCACTGAAAAAGTAACTTATGATCATTTTCCACAGTTGCGACCTTTACAGCATCCCCATGATCATGTGATCAAAATTCAGATGCTTGGTAGCTAAGGTTTTTCTGACAAGAAAATCAACGGGGAAGCCAAATTCACTTAACAATCGGGTTACTAACTTATAAACTGCAGTGATTCACTTAACAATTGAAGTAGGAAAGGTCGTAAAATGGGGCAAAACTCACAACAAATTTGTCACTTAACAACAGAAATTTTGGGCTCAATTGTCATAAGTTGGGGACTTGCATATATATGCATGCACAAACACACACAAACACATATGTCTCCCACTTAAAATCTTTAACTCTTGTCAGCAAAAAGAAATCTGAATTTGTAATATATCGCAGTAGTGACTTGAGCCTACTTAACGCCCCTAGGTGGGGGGCTGCAAGGCAAAAGAGATTATAAAAAGTAGAACTGCAGTATAGCAATCAAAATGCTAAGGTGCAATCAATCAGACTGTCTGAAAAACTTTCTCTCTCATATATATATATATATTTTCTGAGGTTTTCGCGGGTATTTGTATGTAGGTCTTTGGTTGTTCGGGTTTTCTCCCGCGTAAAATTGGAAGTGTCTTGGCGCCAAGACACTTCCAATTTTACGCGGGAGAAAATCCGAACAACCAAAGATATACATACATACATACATACATACATTATATATATATATATATAATATAATATATATATATATATACATACACCACACACACACCACACACACACACACACACACATATATATATAATATATATATAATATATATATATTATATATATATATATATATATATGTTTTCTGAGGTTTTCGCGGGTATTTGTATATAGGTCTTTGGTTGTTCGGGTTTTCTCCCGCGTAAAATTGGAAGTGTCTTTGGCGCCAAGACACTTCCAATTTTACGTGGGAGAAAACCCAAACAACCAAAGACCTATATATATATATGTATATGTATATGTATATGTACATGTAATATATATGTTTTCGTATATGTTCACGGGTACAGCTATGCAGGTCTTGGCGTATTCAGGTCTTTTCCCATGTAAGATTGAGAGTATCTTGGCGACGTTTCAACGAGGTCCCACTTATCTTCTTCAGGCTGGGGTCTTCGGCTTCGTGCTTGTGCGCACGAAGCCAAAGACACTTTGCTCGCACAAGCACGAAGCCAAAGACCCCAGCCTGAAGGTTTACTTGGGGACTGCATATATATATATATATACATATATGTTTTCTGAGGTTTTTGCGGGTGTTTGTATGTAGGTCTTTGGTTGTTCGGGTTTTCTCCCGCGTAAAATTGGAAGTGTCTTGGCGACGTTTCGACGAAGTCCCATTCGTCATCTTCAGGCTGGTGTTTTCAGCTTCGTGCTTCGAGGAGCACGAAGCTGAAAGCACCAGCCTGAAGATGACGAATGGGACTTCGTCGAAACGTCGCCAAGACACTTCCAATTTTACGCGGGAGAAAACCCGAACAACCAAAGATATATATATACATACACACACACACATATACATATACATATATATATATATACACACACACACATATACAATATATATATATATATATATAATATATATATATATATATATATATATATATGTAATATAATATAATATAATATAATATAATAATATAATACTGTATAATATACAGTATATATAATACTGTATTGATCCTGGTTCGGCTGCGCTGGCTGGCATCGGTTTCAATTTCGCCATTCTTCCTCCCCCCGCCAGCCCCATCTGTCGGTCATATCCGTCCTGCAACGCACAGATGTCCAACGACATTGCTAGGTCACTCCCCCTGCTGTCATGTTTGGTTGTGCTGTCAATCTGCCGTGTAGTTGCATTGGTTGGTAATCCTCTCACTGTGGATGCCGGCCAGCACAGCCGAACCAGGAGATCAGCATAGCGGTTTCTAGAATGAATATACCTGGGACTCAAATAAAATAATTATATATATAATTATATACATCTATACATATACATATACATACATACATGTGTGTGTGTGTGTAGGTCTTTGGTTATTGGGTTTTCCCCGCGTAAAATTGGAAGTGTCTTGGCGACGTTTCGACGAAGTCCCATTCGTCATCTTCAGGCTGGTGCTTTCAGCTTCGTGCTTCGAAGCTGAATATATATAATTTTCCGGTGAAACCGTCTAATAGAACAGGGCTTTTCAACCTTTTTACCAATTGTACCACTTTTAGGATATGGCAGTATTTGAGTACCACCTAGCAAGGTGTCAAAAACTTGATGACCAAAAAAAAAAAAAACCTGTTCAAAGTTGTAATTGCACTGAAATGACTTATGACCATTTTTCACACTTATGACCATTGCAGCATGCCCAGGGTCATGTGATTTATATTTGGACGCTTGGCAACTGATTCATATTTATAATGGTCACAGTGTTCCAGGGTCATGTGATCCCTTTCTGCAACCTTTTGACAAGCAAAGTCAATGGCAGAGCTGCTGGTGGCCAAGTGCTAAGGCGGGACTTCCTTTCCTCCCTCCCTTCCCTGCCTCCCTTTTTCTCATTCCCATCTCCTTCTGAAGGAAGAATTTGAAAACCCCGCCCCCATATTTTCCCTCTTCCATATATTGATCAAACAAGGAAAGGCCTCCAGAGACAGAAAAGACAAGCTGCTCAGTGAACTAGCTTAAAAAGGCACATTTCCCTTTAAAAATTAGCTACTGACTAGAAAGGAAAGTAAGGAATGTAGCCGGCACTTAAGGAAGAAAAAAAATGCAAGTACTAGCTGCCAGCTAAGGCAACCTCCCCAAATGGCTCCATTCATAAGTAAAGGAATGCTACAGACAAAATCCATTCAGGAGAAAAATACTTCAAAATCCCTTGCAGCAAAACTTACAGCTAGCAACAACACAGCAATAGAAGCTAACAGGAGACATCAGCCATCAGCCAAATAGAAATTGCCAAACACTCCTTAAGAACACAAAACCCTCATTGCACAAATCCCAGAACTTCAAAGTCACAAAAGCACATAATCCTTCCACTCTCCATCTCCTTCCCTCCTCCATGCCTCACCTCCAGTCATTGCTGCCTTTTTTCATTCCTCTTGGAGGGTGACCCCTCCCCCGCTGCATTTCTTGCCTGTTTGCTGCTGCCAGCACAGGTAGTTGCCACAGCAGTTGTAGATCA
Source organism: Crotalus tigris (assembly GCF_016545835.1). Lineage (NCBI taxonomy): Eukaryota > Metazoa > Chordata > Lepidosauria > Squamata > Viperidae > Crotalus > Crotalus tigris. Next base: position 402,595 of record NW_024097800.1, read on the forward strand.
GCTCATGGCCAACCTGCTTGATCTCCTCTCCCTCCACCCTCCTCCTCCCCTTCCCCCTCCTTCGGTGCAGCCTACTCTGCCTCCTCCCGAGGCTGCTGCTTTTTTTCTCTCTTCCTCTCCTGCCCAAACTGCCTCCTTTTATAGGCTCTCCAGTCTCCGCCCCCCTCCTCCTTTCTCATGGGGGAAGGTGAGCCAGAAGAGAGCCTGGGGCCTTTGCAGCTCCAGAGGACTCTCTCACTGTAAATTCTTGCCTGTACTGGTTCTTTCTCTCCCCCACTACACTTGGCTAGGCAGGGCTGTGTACCACCTGCCACTTAATAATGTACCACAAGTGGTACGTGTACCACCGGTTGAAAAGCCCTGTAATAGAATACCTGGTCTACTGCTATGATTACTTTTGCCTTTCGGCCCCAATCTAGAAGCGTTTTGCAGGCTCAAGTCGCTACTGTGATTAACTATTTCTGTAAATTTAGATTTTTGCCGACAAAGAGTTAAAGGGAGACTAGTATAGCTATTTCGAGCTGTTTAGCTCTCATCAGCTAGCCATACCCTTCTGAGATTCGAACCTGGGCCGCTTACATGTTAGGCAGCTATATTAACCTCTAGGCCACAGGCTCTCCTCACGTCTGTCAGCTGAACCAGGGAGGATACATACACACACACACACACATATATATATAACATATATATGTATGCAATTATCCTAAAAGTTTGCCAACAACGTCGGATAGCTGCACGCTGCAGGACGGACGGGACTAGCGAACAGGGCAAGGGGGAGGAGGCGGACTGGCAAAATTGAAGCTGTATATGTATATGTATAATAGTACATATAAATAAAGTAAAATTTTCTGTAGTCTTATCTATTACTTTTTGAGTTTATTCCAAAGAAGTCACTCAAACACCTCAGCCAGAAAAGGTTGCAACTCCAATTCTGGGTTCATTTATCTTTACAAATACAATGACAGTTAATTTTTTTGTTTGCAGAGCTTATTCTTTTTAACAATATTTTTAGGCTTTGAGCAAGGCACTTCTGGAACTCCGAGCAGAAATGACAGCAGCTGCAGAGCAACAGATAATTTCTGTAGCGTCACAAAAGGAGGCACATATGAATGTTCAGCAAATTGTTGACAAGCACACAAAGGAATTGAGGGTAAAAAGGAATTAGCATGATTGCACAATATTGCTTAGTTTGTTTTCATACCATAGTAGTGTCTAGTAGGAATATATCCCACTTTGAAAATTGTCACAATTGGAATGTATGCATATTAAAGCTATACCTGCTCCTCATTTAGCAACTACCTTAGTAACCGTTCGCAAATATGGTAATTTAAAAAATATTTTCTGGCCAATTCATACATTTTGTTCATCTGACATCAACACTTGCCAGAGTGAAAGCAATATTGGTGGAGCATATGAGAACTTAATCTGAATAAGGTAGCAGCAACCAGCAATTCTCACACTGGCTTTCCTTCAGTTATGTGTTAGTTTTTTAATTTTTTTAATTTATTTTTCACTTTTCTGTACTGCCCAACTCCCTCAAAGAGAGACTGTGCAGTATACAATACTTAGCGACTATTTTGTTTAACAACCAAGTCACTGGAACAGAAGTTTTTCATTAAATTAGGAGTGGATATATTTGCTTTATTAGGTGGGATTTCAAAATACAGTGTCTGTCTGTCTGCCTATAAACTAAATCAAATATTGGGAAATAGAAATGTAATTCATTTTTTTCTTTTTGTCCTGGTGGCCCAGTACCTCAATCATTTTTGGAGTCCAACATCTTTGATATTGGACATTCCAACCTGTTGAAACATAATTGTTCTTTTATTTAAAAAAATAATTGAAGGAAAGCTAGGAAATCGTTGGTTCCTACAAGTTTTTCTTGCTAAAAAATAAAAACTTAATGGCAATTGTTAATAAAGGGATCATTAATACAAGAGGCAAGCTAGAATAAAAAAATGGGGTATCAGTACAATTGTTTGGATAATTCTGAAACTTTGAATTGAGAAAGCATATGAGTGATTACTATTTATTCAAATGTTTCTGCTTAAGTTATTAACAGTTATCTGAGAGTTTCTGAAGTACATCATCAAGCTTATCAGAGGGCATACATCTTTCTGGGTTTTAGATTCACAGTATTTACTTTGAAATGGTTATTTGATGCAGAAATATCATTTTCTTTGATCAAAACATATCTATATACACATACACATACACACTGACCGATGACCTCTGGCGAGCCCGGGATAGGGGTCATTCCTCTATCTTGGTGCTTCTTGACCTCTCAGCGGCTTTCGATACCATCGACCATGGTATCCTTCTGCGTCGTCTCGGAGAAGTGGGTGTGGGCGGCACCATATTGCGGTGGTTCTCCTACCTCTCTGACAGTCGCAGTCGATGTTGGCGGGCGGACAGAGATCGACCCCTAGGCGCCTCGATTATGGGGTGCCTCAGGGCTCGGTCCTGTCCCCCCTCCTTTTTAACATCTACATGAAACCGCTGGGTATGATCATTTGGCGACACGGGGTAAGGTATCATCAGTATGCGGATGATACCCAATTGTATATCTCCACCCCGTGTCCTTTCAGTGAAGCAGTCGACATGATGTGCCGGTGCCTGGAAGATGTGAGGGTCTGGATGGGGGTGAACAGGCTTAGACTCAACCCGAGTGGCTCTGGGTCTTGCCCCCCAAGGGTCATTCTGATGGTCCATCATTAGTCCTGGGGGGGGGAAATTTACTTCCCTCAGTGCAGGCACGCAACTTGGGTGTCCTTCTGGACTCACAGCTAAATTTGGAACAACATCTATCGGCTGTGGCCAGGGGGACTTTTGCCCAGGTTCGCCTGGTGCACCAGATGCGGCCTTATTTGGACCGGGAGGCTCTACTCACGGTTACTCATGCCCTTGTCACCTCAAGACTGGATTACTGCAATGCGCTCTACATGAGGCTACCCTTGAAGAGTGTTCGGAGGCTGCAGTTGGTTCAGAATACAGCCACGAGAGCGATTGTGGGTGCACCAAGGTACACCCATGTGTGACCTATCCTCCGCGAGCTGCACTGGCTTCCTGTGGGTCTCCGGACACAATTCAAGGTGTTGGTTGTCACCTTTAAAGCCCTTCATGGCTTAGGACCAGGTTACTTACAGGACCGCATACTGCCGCATAGTTCCCAGAGACCGGTGAGGTCCCACAGATTGGGCCTCCTTCAGGTCCCGTCGGCCAGACAATGTCGGCTGACGGGCCCTCGGGGAAGGGCCTTTTCTGTGGTGGCTCCGACGTGGTGGAATCAACTTCCCCCCGAGATTCGAACTACTCCCACCTTGCCGGCCTTCAAGAAAGCCATTAAAACTGTCCTGTTCCGGCAGGCCCGGGGTTGATGTCCCCGGGGGGGCCGGGATACGATTGGGACATGCTGTGTGAATGCACTCATTTTTACTGTTATATTTATTGTTTTAATTTTGTACGCCGCCCTGAGTCCCTAGGGATTGGGCGGCATATAAATTTTATTAATAAATAAATAAATAAATCTATAACAGGTTAAACAGGAAAAACAGGACCAAAAGATTATTATATATAAGATTATATTATATATTATATTATATTATATTATATTATATATCAGGATCAAAAGATTATATATCTGTTGAGGATTGGCAGTGGGGGTGGGGTGGGGAGGTTTTTGATTTTTATTCCCCCCGTTTGCTGGGTGGTTGCAGCAGGTTTTGGTCACCTCACATGACCCTGGGACACTGTGACTGTCATAAAAATGAATCAGTTGCCAAACATCTGAATGTAAATCACAAGACCCTGGAGATTCTGCAACATTCCAGCTGATCGGCAGTTCTTCTGGGCTCAGCAGAAGTGCCAGGATCAGTGCTGCTTTCCAGCTGATTAGTGCTTCTTCAGGGCTCAGCAGAACCACCAGGATCAGCGCCAGCTCCAGCTGGAGCCTGGTGCTGATCCTGGTGCTTCCACTGAGCCCTGACAGCACCGATCAGCTGGAAAGCGGCACTGATCCTGGCGCTTCCGCTGAGCCCTGACAGCCCTGCAGCTCCAGCCATTTCTCGCTCAGGCTTGTGCGGTGCGGCCACCGGTTCAGCTCATTCCCCTCCCCCGCTACCACTTTTCTAGGATGGTTGTGTACCACCTGCCAGGTGCCAATGTACCACAGGTGGTACCCGTACCACTGGTTGAAAAGCCCTGATCTAGAGTATTGCAGTTCAGTTCTTCCAATGGGCTAGCAGTTCAATTTAATTACATTACATCTTTAGCCAGGAAATAAAACAAAAGAAAAAGAAAAAAAGACAAGTAAATTAAAAAAAAACCAAATACCATGGTTCACAAAAAGTTTGTGAATATTTTGAATTTTTCGGTATGATACTTTTGACTGGTTTGTTTAACTGGGTTGTCTTTATCTAGTTTTAGGATTTATGAGGAAAACAAATCACATTGGAGCCTTTTCTAGGTCTTGTAGAATATGTTCTCCAGCATGATAGATGTAGCATCCACCGATTGGGTAATCAAAGCCCTCCTGCTCAGATTTAGACTAAGACCAAACTTTAGCCACGCCTCCCTTGGGCGCTCCTTTCCCAGTTTTGTCTTAGTCTATGCTCAGAGAGGATACAGTTTTGTTAGCTCCTCAGCAATTGTTAGTTTAAATAGCGTAGCATTAGGATTGTTAATATAGCTTCCTGTAGTGTACTCTTTACATAATTTTTGTTTTTTTAGTAAAGGATAGTGAATTAGCAACCTTGGAGATTTGCTTTCCAGAGGGCCTAATTGGCCTCGTGGATTGTCGGAGCTTTGCCTCTGAGGCGGCTTTCAGCTCAGAGTATCTGTTCAGCACACCAAGGGAGGCTTCCCTTGTGTCTGATAACAATTTTTATTGCCAGCGTTTCTGGAGAATTCAGCCGATTACCAGAGCTTCTCTCTTGCCTCATGGCCACGAGGCTCTATCCAGGATCGCACAGAGACTCCCCCAGGCTGCAGAATCGCAAGTAGTTTGTGGTGCCTTATAGCTGTAAGGGGGAAAGTGTGTGTAAGGTTCCCTCTGTCTTTTTGCCTGCCTGAACAGGGACTTCAAAGACGAGGCCGGAGAAGCTGTCTTACAGCTCTGACTAAGAGAGGCCATTTTTAGGCGCAAAGAAAACCTGTGGCCGCCATTTTGAATTTGGTGCTGGGCGTGGTCACCATTTTAAGGTTGCTGTTTGCCTCCAATTCAGGCCTAGCATTAGTGACTCACTGCGTTGGGTCCTCTTGGGGGTTTAGCTGTTGTTTTTTCGACGCATTGCTTCTCAGAGATTTGTTACAAAAATAAAATAAAATAAAAATAATAACAATAATAACACCTATTATCTTAAATTGTGGGGTTCCTGACCTGTTCTATTTAGCTCCCGGCGCTGTGCTGGCAGGGCCCAGCAGACAGTTTTAGACAGCTGTTCTGGCTGTTTGCCATTGTGGTTGTCTTAGGGCATGGGAAGCTTCCCTCACGGACAACTTGATCTGCGTAGTTACCCCCACCTGGGCACAATGGCAGATGGTGAGTCTCCTCAGGCTTTGCAGGGTTCTGATATTCCCCCCATTCAAGCAAAACGCAGATCCTCTGATTCAAATACAGGGGGGAAGAAAAAAGCTAAAACCAAGCATTTATCAACCAAATAACCCTCCAAGACTGCTGAGTGACAGGCCTCGAGGAGACACCAGGCACTGGAGCAAGAGGTCTACAAAGCACAAAGGCTCAGGTCCAGAGAAGCTGAATTGGTTCCCCCTGCTTCTCTGGCCAGCTCACCTTATGAGCCCTCACTGGTGCCGTCTTATCAAGCCCCCAGGGCAGGGTCTCCTCAAGGGGGAACTGAACAGGTCAGTCTATCTGCCCCTAGACAACATATCCCTACATCCCCTCTGCCAGGGCCTTCCATTTCTCCTGCTAACATTAGTACGCATACTCCTGAGACCACCGCTGCTGGTGTGCCTTCAGCTGAGTGATCCTTATGGGCTCAACAGTTTCAGAGCTTTATGCACCAGGCCTTCAATCAATTCATGTCTTCTTCCTTAGCAGCTGGTCCCTCACAGGTTTCACCTTCTCCACTCTTGCCCGCAGACCGCACTGGACGTCCCCAGTCAGCGGGTTCAGGTATTTCTGAGACTTCATCTCAGTTTGGGGAGACTGAATCTGTTGACCTGGTGACAACTGAAGGACCTATGTCTGAGGATGAGGAGGTAACTCAGGATCCAACCCCAACATCGGGGCTTTTTGATCCAAACCTATTCAAATCTCTTTTGTTAAAAGCCTGCACAACAGCCAACCTGGTCTCGGAGCAGGAACCCAAGCTATCTACCTCGGCTGCACAAGAGTCAAACCCTTTATTTGTTAGAAAGTGGTAGAGGAAAAACAAGTTCCTTGTCCAGCTGTTTTCCACGAGACGGTGGAAAAAGAGTGGACCTCACTGGCCACCCTACCCTCTCCTAGCAGCACAGAAAAGAGATTATATAATGTATCTTCTGCATTCTCTTCCCTTCTAGAGGTTCCCACAGTGGACGCTCCATTAACATCTTTGTTCTCCACATCCACTGTTCCTGGAGACATGGCCGAACATCTCAAGGCAGAAGATAAACGTTTTGAGTTTTCTCTCCGCAGGGCTCACCAGGCCTCTGCCTGGGCCATCAGGGCATCTTCGTCCTCGTCCTTTTTCACGAGAACTTCTATCATGTGGCTCCGGGAACTACAGGCATTAATTCCTCCAGACCAGGTACGCGCACAACATACTCTAGGTAAACTAGTAACAGCGGTGGAATACATGTCAGATGCTTCCCTCAACTCCACCAAATTTTCGGCCAGATCTATTGCAGCCACAGTTACGTCCCGCAGATTCATGTGGCTCAAACAGTGGAGGGCTGACCTAAAGTCAAGATGGCGTCTTGCTACAGACACCTACAGTGACAAGAATTTATTTGGCCAAATCCTAGAGCCGTACCTGGTTGAAGGGAAGGATAAGAGAAAAATCTTAGCTCATCCGTCCAAGAAGATGGATAGGAGACCTCAACAAGAATTTCGCAGGCAGTCCTTCAGGGCCGGAAGTTCTTGGGAATGGAGGCAGCCCTTTCGATCAGGGCAGTCCTGGGATTGGCCCAGAGGTTCCCGATCCTTCTCCCCCAGACAGGATTGCCAACAGGACCGCCAGAATTCAGGAGCCAGGGGTCAGTTCCAGACCAAGCGACCCTTCAGGGGGGCGGGAGGCCGTCCATTCCGAAGGTCTAAGTGACGCCAGATTGGACCCTCCCATAGGCGGACGCTTAACCCTGTTCAGCGGCACTTGGGAGGTCACCACAAACGATACCTGGGTGAGAGAGACCATAAGATTCGGTCTAGCCCTAGAACTAAAGTCCATACCACCAGACCGTTTCCTTCAGTGCCCCGCCTCAAGACATGCACACAAGGCCGACCTAGTAGACACAGCAATATCACACTTATTAGAAATAAGAGCCATAGAATCAGTTCCTCCGGAACAAAAAGGAAAAGGGTTCTACTCCATTCTCTTCGTGGTTCCCAAGCGCTCGGGGGGATGGAGAGCGATATTAGATCTAAAGGGACTCAACCGCTTCCTAATCTACAGGAAGTTCAAAATGCAGTCCCTCAAGTCCATTCTAGCAAATGTCAGGAAGGGAGATTACCTCTCCTTCATAGACCTGACAGAAGCCTACCTTCATGTTCCTATCAGACCACATCAATGCAGATTCCTCCGCTTCTGCCATGCAAACAGACATTATCAGTACAGGGCACTTCCCTTCAGTCTATCCTCGGCACCACGGGTATTCACAAAGATACTGGCAGTATTAGCAGCACATCTCAGATTAATACCGGTAAGAGTACAATGTTACCTGGACGATATAATCATCCAGTCCAGTTCATTCCACACTGATCAACTAGATCTACAGACCACAATAGAGACACTTCAGAGACACGGCTTCTCAGTAAATTTCAAGAAGAGCCACACCACCCCTACCACTCGGATCTTGCATCTAGGGGCGGTGATAGATTCAGACCTATGCAAGGTCTACCTGTCCCAGGAACGCAGGGACGGTATCAGATCCTTAGTTCGCAGGATCCAGAGAGAGAAGGTAGTTCCCCTTGTCCAGTTGTCACAGCTGTTGGGGAAGATGATTTCTTGCCTAGGAATAATGCCGTGAGCCAGTCTTCATTCCAGACATCTACAATGGTTCCTGCTTCCCTTCCAGAAGCGGAACATGAGTGCCTCCACACGGAAGGTGAGAGTTCCGTACCACACTCTACAGTCACTCAGATGGTGGGGGTCACCAGCCATACACAAGGGGACATTCTTCAAGGAGCCTCACAGACTTATCCTGACCATGGACGCCAGTCTGTTCGGTTGGGGAGCGCACATGCAGACACATATGGCTCAGGGTCAATGGTCCAAGCACGACCTCACGGACAATATAAATTGGCTAGAACTAAGGGCAATAAACCTGGCTCTTTGCCAGTTCTCCAACATAGTGAAGGGGAATCATGTCCTGGTAATGACGAACAATGTCGCAGCCAAGGCTCATATCAACAGACAGGGAGGGACCAAATCTTGGTCCCTCATGCAGGAGGCCCTAGCATTGGGTCTGTGGGCAGAATCTCATCTGAAATCCATCAGAGCAGAACACATTTCCAGGGAGGAGAATCGTCAGGCAGATTCTCTAAGCAGGGCGACGATAGACCACTCGGAGTGGCGATTGGAACCAAACATCTTCAGGGAAATATCGGAGAGGTTCAGGAAGCCTCAGGTAGACCTGTTTGCTTCGCCAGCAAATGCTCAGCTTCCCAGGTATTTCACGCGGTTTCCGTCACGGGGGCGGAGGGAATGGACATATTACGCAGCAGATGGCCCAAGGGACTTCTATATGCCTTCCCTCCACTTCCCCTGATTCCAGCTGTCATCAGGAAACTCCTATTAGAGGGGGCAGAATTAATCTTGCTGGTCCCACATTGGCCAAGGCGTCCTTGGTTTGCAGATCTCGTGGACCTATCGATCTCCCCACCTTGGAAGATTCCAGCAGATCGCATCTCCCTCAGTCAGGGTCAGCTCCAACATCTGGACCCGCAGTGGCTTCAACTAGCCGCTTGGCACTTGAAAGGGAGAGCTTAACTAGACAGTCCTATTCGACTGGAGTGATTGCTATAATTCAAGCCTCCAGACGTCCCTCCACTAACAGGATCTACGATGCCACGTGGAAACGTTTGTGTGCATGGTGTAACACCAGGAGGGTCAACCCACTGGCTAGCACCATTCCAATATTATTGGACTACCTTTTAGACGGACTAAACAGGGGACTGTCTCACAATACCATCCGTAGGCAGATCGCAGCATTATCCACGGTCCTCATTTGCGAGGATCAGGTACAGCTATCTCATCATCCAGCTGTTACGGCCTTCCTTAAGGGAGCCGTTAATACAGGTCCCCCTGTAGTACACAGATATCTCACATGGGACCTGCCAAGGGTTCTGCAGGTTCTTACCAGTTCACCATTTGAACCCATCAGATCTTGTTCACTACACTTCCTTTCATTGAAAGTAGCCTTTTTGATAGCCATCACCTCGGCAAGACGCATCTCGGAACTTGCTGCACTCTCGATCAGGGAGGATTTTTGTGTTTTTCTGGATGACAGAGTGATCCTAAAATTGGACCCTTCTTTCATTCCGAAAGTCAATACTAGCTTCCACAGGTATCAAGATCTGATTCTTCCGGACTTTTGTCCGCGACCTTCTCACCGTCTTGAAAGATTGTGGCATACATTAGATGTACGCAGGGCTTTGCATCACTGTGTGAAGCGAACCGCTGCATTTCGTAGATCGGAGGCCTTGTTTGTGTCTTTCCAACCTTCTTCCATGGGTCTGAAAGTATCATCCTCGACCATTGGTAGATGGATTAGGGCCTGCATCTCTCACGCTTACAGGACTCAGTCTCTTCCTGTTCCTCCTCGCATCACTGCTCATTCTACACGTAGCGCTGCTACATCTGCGGCCTGGTCCACTCAGGCCTCGATTGAGGAAATTTGCAGGGCAGCCACCTGGGCTTCCCCTTCTTCATTTATAAGGCATTACAAGCTTGATAAATTCGCTGCCTCAGACGCATCCTTCGGCAGAAGGGTTCTGCAGCAGGTAGTCTTTATGCATGAGCCACAAGCCTAGACTTCCCTCCCGACAGGGACACGGGTGGCTTTGGTATGTCCCAATCGGTGGATGCTACATCTATCATGCTGGAGAAGGGGCGTTGTCTTACCTGAACGCCTTTTCTCAGCATGAAGATGTAGCATCCACACCCACCCTTAACACTTAGTCTAGGCAGATTTTTTTCAGGAGGAGCTACTGTGTCGGACCTAATGAACGCTTCGCCTCAACAAAACTGGGAAAGGAGCGCCCAAGGGAGGCGTGGCTAAAGTTTGGTCTTAGTCTAAATCTGAGCAGGAGGGCTTTGACTACCCAATCGGTGGATGCTACATCTTCATGCTGAGAAAAGGCGTTCAGGTAAGACAACGCCCCTTTTTATCTGTTTCTTCCTGCAGTAAGAATGGCTGCATTTGATATGCAACTAAAATCTGGGCAGAGGTTTTCCTGGCCATGGTGTCCATTTTCTATTCAAGCAGGAACCATTAAACTAGCAAACCCTCTTAGAGATCCTCTTCTCAGATAAAGCGAATTGTAAAATCATAGTAAAATTGTAAAATCATAGTCAGAAAAATTAGATAATATTGGAAAACTGGATGCAGTGATAAAAAAACAATTTCTAGTTTTGAATTGGGAGCCATAAATACAACTGAATTTTCCTGTGTTTTGCAATTAGGGTAAGATCCTATCTTCTATTGTCAGAAATTAATGCTTTCAACCTTTTTTTCTATGAATTTAATGCTATCATTAATTATTTGGTTGTCCTGAATAATAATTAATATATATTAATTTCTTAGGGTCAGATAGAAGATTTAAATGACCAACTTTTGAAACATAAAGATGCTCTTAAATTAAGCAAAAATAAGGAGAGTTCTCTGTTAGATGATATGGATGATTTAAATCAAGAACTTCAGAAAAAAATGAAAGCCTACACTAAAGTTCTAAGGGAGAAAGATGATATTGAAAAAGAGAATGAAGAACTGAAAAAGCAGAATAAAAGATTAACTAGTTCAATTCAGGTAAGTAATCCTTTTTGCCATAGGATATTTTTTGTGTTATATTTTTTTAGCACTACAATTGATCACTACAAGTGATAAACAGGTCATTCTGCATTCATGCAGAAATCTGCTTAGGGCACATTTGTTAAGTCATCTAGGTCATTTTTAAGCTTGAAGAATACCTTCATATGTTTCCTGCATCTTGTTTTATGTCATTTCAGTAACCGAAGTTCCAGCTACATATATTTTATAGTTTAATATAGTTAAACCATAACTATAGTCACAAACTATTAATGTCTAGGCAATATCCACTTTTTTCAAATGAACTTGCAAAATTACTAATTATGAAATACTCATACTTGTCAGACTGTCCTTATACTAATGCTTAGTACTATATCACTTGTGATGTACAGAAACTATAACTTAAGCTATTCCTTATTTTTCAGAGCAAGGCTGATGAGCAAACTCTGATAGATGAACTTCAAAGAAAAATAAAAAGAATGGAAACAGAGCTTGGAAAGAAGAGTGATGAATCAGAAAAAAAGAATCCAAGAGAAGAAAGGGTGTTGAAAGTATGATATAAATTGTCTTTAGCCAATATGACTTATCTCTGACATGTTATCCCCCCCCACATATTTTGTAATTATATAGGTATTTGTATTGAAAGGAATGTTATATATAGTATTTGTTTATGCATGCAGAGGCACATATTTTCAAGAAATGTATGCTTCATTAGAGACTGATAACCTTTAAAGGGGAAGATTGTTCAATTTGTTTTTCTTCACTTTATAGAGCCCAAGAGAAGAATTAATTAGATGGGAAGAATGTAAAAAATGGCAGACCAAAGCCGATGGGATGAGAAACAAGCTAAAAGAAAAAGAAAAGGAGATAGAATCCCTAAGCAAACAGCTTAACACAATAAAGGAACTTTTTTCCAAGTTAGTTTTATTTTTACATTGTTATTATTTATGATATCAAAACTCATTGCAGTTTAAATATATTTGATAAGAATTGATCTATGAAAAATATTTTCTGAGCCATAATATATTTTTCACATTAGTAAATACATTTTACAATCTTACTACTTCATCAGAAATCACCACAAGGAATTACTAAAAATAATCATTAACAAAAACTGAAATTAAATATGGTGCAAAACATTCATCTATATAATTCAAAGTAATATATTAACTTGAATAGCATCTTTTTTAGCAAATTGCTTCTAGAGCACACATTGGAGATACTTTTATAAACAGTGTTTTTCATTAAAAAAATGAAAATGGATAAAGTTGCAAGAGGAAGTAAACTTTTCAAGGGTTTGTTTGTTTTGCATTAATAAAAATACATATTTCAGGGGTGAAAAAGAAAAAAACGCTTTGCAAAAGAAACTCAAAAGCTGCAGTGTTACTGTTGATCATGTAATAGGAGTCAGAGCATCTGAATCAGAGCGAGAGTTGGAAGAGCTTCATAAACGAAATATGGATCTAGAAAATGAGATTGTTCACCTGAAGTAAGAAAAAAATCAGTTTTATTATCTTAGACATTGATTGAAGCGGTTGTTAAGCAAAATGTTTTGTGACTGCCCATGTAACTGCTTTGCTCAATGACCACAATCCTGACACTTCCGTTTGCTGATGCTAAGTGATGGTGCATGTTGTTAAGCAGATAAAGTTCTTGGTAATGAGTGTGGGATGCCTCAGAAAGGTGTGTGTGTGTGGGGGGGTGTACTAGGAAGTTCTGGACAGTAGCTGAAAATCCTCCTTGCCAAAATCCAAGCAGGATTTTCAGCCCAAGAAACACTCATGCACAGACTGCACCAGGCTACTTAAAGGTGCCCCACCTGAGGTAACTCATGATTCTTACCTTATTGTCCTGGTTCTCTGCTTTCTGATTGTCTTGTCTCCAGGGCACAGGTCGGCCCTGGAGACAAGACAATCTTTGAGCCTTCCCCTGTGGCTCCCAGCCTCCTCTGCCTTTGCAGAGAGAGACAGAGACAGAGAGAGGCAATTGCACTTCCCTGCCTCCCTCCCTCTCTCTCTCTCTCTCTCTGTGTGTGTGTGTGTGTGTGTGTGTGTGCGTGTGTGTGTAAAAGAGAGTGCACTCACAGTGTTCTCCGAGCTGAAAAACTTACTGGGCGGAGCTCCTCCCTTTGCTGCGTCTAAGCAGGAAGCAGGAAGGGCAGGAGAGAGCTAGCTAGCCCAGCTAGGCTGACTCAGGAATTCTGGGAATTGAAGTCCATGAGTCATAAAAGAGATGATGTTGCCTACCCCTGAGCTTGTTGGACAACAGCTTGAAACTTGCCAGGTGAGCAGCAGATAGGAGAGGGGGAGAGAACGAGAGAGGGGGAGGGAGAGAGAGAGAGAGAGAGAGAGGAAAGAAAGAGAGAGAAAGAAAGAGAGTGGGGGAAGAGGAGTGGCAGACCAAGGGCAGATAGAGAGAGAGGGAGGGAGAGAGAGAGAGAGACCCTTTTGACATCTAAAATGAAGATAACACTGCATATATCCTTTTTTTTACCTGTGTGTGTGTGTGTGTGTATGTATATATACACACACACACACACACACACACACACACACACACACACCTATAATAAAGGTAAAAAAGGATATATGCAGTGTTATCTTCATTTTAGATGTCAAAAGGGTTTTGCAGCTCCCGGTGTTTTGTTTTTGGTAGGAAACGGGTCCAAGTGGCTCTTTGAGTGTTTTGGGTTGCCTACCCCTGCTCTAGGGGCTGGCTGAAAGAACTGCCTGCCAAAAGATGTCAGCTCCCTTCTTTGTGTGGAAGGGAATATCTTCAGCAGGAGGCAGGAACCAAGCTCAGATATTCATTTCTCCACCCCACTGAAGGAGTTGAGCTCCTCTGATGAACTCAGCTATAGCTCATGAAAGCATATATCTCCAAATAAATCTTGCTAAATCTTCACAATTTGGACTGGTGACTAGGTCTTTAAGTAAAGCTTTCCTTTGACTTACAGTGTCAGGATACAATCCCAAACAGCAAGGAAATTTTCCAGAACTTGAGTCAAGTTATATACTTCCCTCATTCCTTTGCTCTTTGGAATGCTCAACCTGATGCTGGGATAATTAGAAAGAAGGGAATTAATGTTTGTTTTTACATTCACTGGCGAGAAAGGGATTACTAGAGAGTAAGCAGGCACACAATGGGGAATACACAACCCTAATCCTAATTCTTGCTCTTTGCCTAATGACGTGCTTAGGAGGCAAATAAAGCCTTTAGTGTAAAACTTAAATTTTAGGTAGCAGCTGCAGCTGGCTGAAAGGTTTTAATCAACTAAGACAGTGGTGGCGAACCTATGGCACGCGTGCCAGAGGTGGCACTCAGAGCCTTCTCTGTGGGCACGGGTGCTGTTGCCCGGTCCTAGGCCTTCAGCTGGGTTTTATAAAACCTTTTCACTTTAGGCCTCCGCCGCCGTGTGCAAAAAAAAAAAAGGTTCAATCAATCAGTCAATTCAACTTCTCATGGGGAAAAAAAAGATCTTGCAAAGTTGGAATTGATTGATTGAACTTTTTAGTCCCATCCAGTCTGCCGTTACCACTGCAGCCACACCCAGCCAATGGGCCACACCTACCAATTGGCCACACCCAGCCAATGGGCCACACCCACCTGGTACCCAATGATGCATAAGTGGGTTTTGCGTTGCAGTTTGGGCACTTGGTCTTTAAAAGGTTCGCCATCACTGAACTAAGGTCACAAAGCTGAGCATGTTAAGTTGCAGTTAGCACTTTTAGAGATGCACTGCAGAGAAAAGCAACATAAGAACAGATAGCTTGTTTAAGAAATCTCTCCACTCTGTAAGGAGAGGGGTAACAATTGATGAGGCATAGAACAATGCGTACTGACTAAGTATAATGGTGAAAGAGAGAAAGAGATGCTGTGAGTGATCTCAAAGTTACTTTTTCATCACTGTTGTAACTGAGTGAATGTTGTCTGAGGAAGTCACTAAGTGAGGATTACTTGTACATATTTCTGTACTAACTTTTGCTCCTTCATTTAGGGAGGTCAGCAAATGGAGAACAGTTTTGAAATTCATGTATATATATATATATATATATATATATATATATATATATATATATATATATATATATATATATATATATATTAGATATAAGACCAAAAACTCGACTCTTGGGTACATGCATGATAAAATCCAAAAACAAGTCGATCACCAAGAGAAACAATAAAAGAGTTTTAATAACCGAGCTTTCGTTGGGAGTCATTCAACATCGTCAGGGCTCTAAAAGGTAGGCACTGGGGATACGCTTTTTATAAGATGTTAATAGTCTGCATCCGGCTTCTAGAACGTGTTAACGGGCCCAGCTGATTGTGCTGTGCCTTAGATGTTTCACATACGTCATTATGTCCCATTTCCTTCATTCGACCGTGTTTTTCCCATTAGCCCTAGGGCTGAGAGGAATCCCCCTCCCTTTACATGCTGATTGTCTCCCTCCTCCCTCGCTCCACTGTGCACGAGCCGAGGGGGGAGGTTCTCCCTTCCCCTCATCGTTGAATCCACCCATTACTGGTCGGGGTGCCATCATCCTTCTTATTCCCCACCTTACTATCCTCCTCAATAACTACCAGTCCCATATCACTGACACTACCTTTCCCCCCCACCATCTCTTCCACACGTCTGTCCAGATATCTCCTCCTCACGTGTCTGTCCGGATGTCTCCTTCTCGCACAGGCAACGGCGCACTGTTCCGTGCATCGTAAACCAACCCCCCCCGTCTACCCCCACCCATCGGGAAATCCCCCCGTTCAAGCTGGCTGGTCACCAACTCAACGTTCGCACTCTGTCCAGGAGCACTGGGGCTCATGTTTGCGGTGTCATGGAGGGGCGTTGGCACCACACTTCCCCCCCCTCTTCTCTGTTGATCTTGCAGCCCATGCCTGCTCCGACATCCAAGCCGGTTCCAGCATGGTGCTCTCGGCATCAAGTTCATTGGAAGGGGATCCCCACCGCTATTCTCAAGATCACTCTCCTCCGTCTTCCGATCTTTCATCGTTAGCATCTTAACGAATTCATTCCCAATAGTCTGCTGGCCGCAGGGGGTGTCTCAATCCATCCTCTGGGGTTCGTCTACTTCCTTCCGACAGGAGTGGGTCACCACACCCTGTCTCCTCACTCTGTCATTCGAGGGAGTTCCATAACGTTGATGCACAGCGAGTGAGGGAGGAGGGAGACAATCAGCATGTAAAGGGAGGGGGATTCCTCTCAGCCCTAGGGCTAATGGGAAAAACACTAACGGTCGAATGAAGGAAATGGGACATAATGACGCATGTGAAACATCGAAGGCATGGCACAATCAGTTGGGCCCGTTAACACGTTCTAGAAGCCAGATGCAGGTTATTAACATCTTATAAAAAGCGTATCCCAAGCGCCTACCTTTTAGAACCCTGACGATGTTGATGACTCCCAATGAAAACTCAGTTATTAAAACTCTTTTATTTTTTCTCTTGGTAATCGACTTGTTTTTGAATTTTATCATATGTGTGTGTGTGTGTGTGTGTGTGTAGGTCTTTGGTTGTTCAGGTTTTCTCCCGCGTAAAATTGGAAGTGTCTTGGCGACGTTTCGACGAAGTCCCATTCGTCATCTTCAGGCCGGTGTTTTCAGCTTTGTGCTTCAAGGAGCAATGTGTGGTCTTAGCTGTTTCTTCCTTTTAACTGCCAGTGGAGGTATGAACTGATTGGGTGGGAGCTTAGCTGTGTTCTGATTGGGTGGAGGTGTGTTCTGATTGGTTAGGGGTTTGGCTGTGCTCTGATTGGATGGGGGGTTGGCTGTGCTCTGATTGGATGGGGGAGTGTTCTGTTTGGGTGGGGGCTTTGTTGTGCTCAGGTTAGTCTCAGTTGCAGGGGGTTTTAAGATGGTGGGCTGCCTTGCTATTTTTTGGCTTCGCATTCATGGTCGTGCCTCATCTTCATGGTGGGTGTCAGTTTGCTTCATGTATGGATTGGAGGGGTTTAAAGTGGCTACTGATGCAGCTGTGGTCTGGCTTCTGGTTTGTGGTCGTGCCTCATCATCGGTGTGGTTTTGGGTTTGCTTTTTGCGTGGATGTGTGGTGGTGACATCCTGTGTGGCTTTTGTGAGTGTGGGTCTGGTGTCATTCTTTGTGTTAGGGAGTCGTTTGTCAATAAGGGTGGGTTTCCAAATGGCTGGTAGGCGGGAGGTATCATCTCGTTTGTTCAAGCCATCGAGATAGAAAAACGCCCACACAGCATAAACAAGCGAGATGATACCTCCCACCTACCAGCCATTTGGAAACCCGCCCTTATTGACAAACAACTCCCTAACACAAAAAATGACACCAGACTCACACTCACAAAAACCACACAGGATGTCACCACCACACATCCACGCAAAAAGCAAACCCAAACCCACACCGATGATGAGGCACGCTCACAAACCAGAAGCCAGACCACAGCTGCATCAGTAGCCACTTTAAACCCCTCCAATCCATACATGAAGCAAACTGACACCCACCATGAAGATGAGGCACGACCACTAACACGAAGCCAAAAAATAGCAAGGCAGCCCACCATCTTAAAACCCCCTGCAATTCAGACTAACCTGAGCACAACAAAGCCCCCACCCAAACAGAACACTCCCCCATCCAGTCAGAGCACAGCCAACCCCCCATCCAATCAGAGCACAGCCAAACCCCTAACCAATTAGAACACACCTCCACCCAATCAGAACACAGCCAAGCTCCCACCCAATCAGTTCATACCTCCACTGGCAGTTAAAAGGAAGAAACAGCTAAGACCATCGCTCCTCGAAGCACGAAGCTGAAATCACCAGCCTGAAATGACGAATGGGACTTCGTCGAAACGTCGCCAAGACACTTCCAATTTTACGGGGGAGAAAACCCGAATAACCAAAGACCTACATATGTATGTATGTATGTATGTATGTATGTACGTACGTACGTATGTACGTACGTACGTATGTACGTACGTACATACATGGCAACTTTGTATTTTTGCCAAGAATTATTCATTAAAATGTATGTAAAGTCAGTGGGAGTCCAATTCAACTCAAAACTTTTTCTTTTTATCTAATATTTATTTATGATTAAATCAACTTTTATCATACAACCTTATCACAGTCACACAAATATAAGATGTGAAATATGAATCACTTGTCAAATTGTGCAGTTCTTAAATAATATCTTTCCATTTGTATATCAAGAACACAATATGCTGTCCCTCGAGATACTGTTGTAGAAGATTTGCACTTAAAAAACAGATATCTACAAGAAAAATTACTAGTACTAGAGAAACAACTTCCCCGAGACACTTGTTCAAGGCCATCAGTAAGTTAATCTTATAATAATGGTTTTTCAAGATAAAATTCTTTGCTATGATAGATTATAAGTTCCCATGATTTTGACAATGTTTTATGATTGTGTATTTTAGTACAATATTTTATGATATTTGTTATTTAGAGAGCCAGTTTGGTGTAATGGATAAGGCATTAGGCTAGAAACCAGGAGTGTGAGTTCTAGCCCCACCTTAGGGACAAAGCATCTGGATGATCTTGGACTATTCACTTTTCCTCAACCCTAGGAAAGAGGCGATGACCATCCACTTTTGAAAAACCTTGCCAAGAAAAGTGCAGGGAGTTGTCCTGCAGTTGTCCAGAATTGGATATGATTGAAGGGAAAGGAAAAATGTATTATTTCATTTATGTTGTTTCTGTAAACTATTCAGCTTGCTGAAATATGATAGATTAGTCTTTTAAATAATAGAGTATAGATTTACTTTTTAGACATCTTGGGTTTTATATGCTGCCTTGGCAAGATCATGTTTTGAATAAAAAGTGCAAATAAGTATGAAGGGATTATATACAAATTTTCTTTACAGTAGCAGTTGCTTCCTTGCTTCTTGTCAGAATTCTGGGTAATATAGCATAATATAGTAATATAGTTGGGTTCCATTTGTTCTTTAATACTATTGTTATTTGTAAAATATCTTAAAATGCCAACTATTAAGCTTTTAAACATTTATTATAACTTAACCTTCTTCTGAAGACATCAGGGATAGGATCAGATGATCAACATCAGAAAGAACAAGAGCTTCAAAAGGAGAATCTAATATTGTCATCTGAAAATATGGAGTTACGATTCCAGCTAGAACAAGCCAATAAGGACTTGCCAAGATTAAAGGTATATATTTTTATTTTATGAATTTGATGTTCTGCAGAAAATTAATATGTTTCAGATTTTTTAAAAAAATGTATTTGTAACACTTGCTCACGTATATCAATAGATCAATTTCTCTATACATGACTATATCTTAGATTAAATTATTGGAAATAAATTATTTCACAAAGATCCTTTTATGAGATATGACTATCATTGTAGATCACACAACAATAGCCTTTGCTTTGAAGAAATTTATATGTGCATCTCATTAAAATTAATCTTGATCAGGCATTTAACATCAAAATATTTGTACGATTTTTGTTTAGATTCTGGATTTACCTATTGAATTCTGCTGAGTATATGGTTCCTTTTCTCTTAGTTATGGCATTGGTTTTTGTATTATTTTACTGTGATTACAATAAAGTGGTTTTATTACTCTTCCTCCTTTTTCCAAAAGCTTTGAAATATTGAAATGTCTACTGATTAGCGAGAATACAATCTTTCTGAATTATTACCCTGAATAACATAATATTCACATTCTTCTTTCATAGTGTAAATTGTCTAATTCAAAAGTTAACAGATTCTTGTCACAGAGTGACATAGTTTTGCTTTGGTATCATGAGTGTAAATAATTACAGTAGTTAAATACATAGTGTAAATCATTAGAATTATTATTAACAATTAAGTATTTAGTATATAACTGGAAAGAAGTTCTTTGTGAACATATAATCCTTTGTTGCATGCATCCAGATACCTTTGTAATAGAATGGATATTGCAGAGAAAGCTAATTTCTTTATTCATATTTTGAATTTTCCATTTTACTATATTTTTATTTTTAGAAGAAGTGTTCAATAGAATGAGATTATCACTTTATTTTTTCAATAGAATCAAGTAGCTGATTTAAAAGAAATGTGTGAGCTACTGAAACGAGAAAAGGGAGAAACTGAACGGAAATTAGGCAATGTCAGAGGGGTAAGATTATATGATAGAACTTGTAAAAGAGATACAGGAATGAATCCTATAAATACTACGTACTTGTATTAACTGCATTAAAATATAGAAGACCTTTGGCTTTCAGCAATGAAGAGTTTCTTATCCCAAGGTAGAGAAATATGATTTGTTTGCCTTAATAGCAGAGCATGAGATTTACTAAAAACTGAGACAAAATTTAAATAGGAATAAAAATAATATATCAAATACTATATATGAGAATTGTTTTTTTTTACATGTTACAAAAATATAATTTTTTGATAATTCTGTCTTAGTACATAAGAAGGACTGTATCATGTCAAAAAACTAGGAGATTCTACTCTCACCAAATTCATCAGTATTCATTTAGGTAAATGTAGCACTCCAGAACCAAAAACTCCTTGGATACTATGTAGTAGATCACCATCTCATAGTTAGCAATAGCACTTAGACTTATATATCACTTCACAGTGCGTTACAGCCCTCTCTAAGCAGTTTACAGAGTCAGCCTATTGCCCCCAACAATCTGGGTCCTCATTTTACTGATCTTGGAAGAATGGAAGGCTGAGCCAACCTTGAGCCGGAGAGAATTGAACTTCTGGCAGTCAGCAATAGTGCATTCTAAACACTGTGCCACCACAGCTTTTAGTAGCTAGTCCCATCCAGCCTGTAAGATTTAGCTAAGTTTTCATTATTATAGTATAGTTAAATGAGTCCACAAAGCCTACAGAATAAGTTATAGAACATAGAATCTGATTATAATGGAGCAATTATTTGTAACCCTTAGCTTCTGTTTGTTCACATGAGGGGATAAATCATCTTTCCATAGATGTCCAGGCTGCAATATCTCCTAGCTGTAATTAAGAAAAATGATTTTTCCCATAGTTGCATTTAACTGTAAATTTTAATATTATAAGAAGACAGTATTCTTAACTATATTAGAAATCCGTGAGAATGAAGTAAAATCTGCACGTTCAATTTTTTCTGATTACTGGGGATATTAATATAGTAGGTGTAAATGACTTCTCATAAGTTATGCCTTGTAGAGTTTCTTTGTCACAATATGAAGCCAAAATAGGTTTGCTTTCATCTGTGTGTTTCACTGCAAAAGAATTTGTTCACACTGCTCCTGCAAGTACTTCACATCCTGCAATGTTACAAAGAACAAAATAGAGAAATAGCTGCTAAAGTAATTGGTTTGCAGTTTTTATTAAACCTCATATCCATATTATGTAACTATAAAGTGATAATACCATTTATTCTAAACAGTACTATATAATATTGAACTAAATGTCTATATCAAGGAGATATCACAAATAAAAAATATACAGTTAGAAAATATTTTCTTGGAGCCTATGTAATAAAAATGGTATTTTTAGATTAATAGATAATATGATATAATATAATATGATCTCTTATTTATTCATGTAGGCTGGAAGAAGTGGAAAAACAATTCCAGAATTAGAGAAAACAATTGGCTTGATGAAAAAAGTTGTTGAGAGAGTCCAAAGAGAAAATGAAGAGCTAAAAAGGGCACCTGGAGTAGTCTCAAATGAAAAAGTTGCCAGACTTGAGCAAGAAAATGAGGACTTAAGGGTAACATATGCTATTTTAAAGACTTTTTATTTTAATATTTAATCTGAAAAATATACAGTGATTATGAAGGTTGTCTCCTTACTCTTGAGCTTATAAAGATCTCAAGACCTGGTTGAGGTCCTTGGGATCCCAGAACTCGTGAGGTGGCTCTCTTATTAATATCCCTTCATTTATGATTTTTCCTCTTTTAGCTCTTCTTTTAGAACTTAATTATAAATTATGAGTTTGGAGTACCCTAATCATTCTAGAAGTTGGATAATACAATGTACCGTACATGAAAAAAAAAACATTTTTTTTAAAGTATTTTAAGTGAATACAATATGGCTCTGTAGAAATTGATAAGAGCTTTACCATATACAAATAGATACTATGCTTTTTAAGATTTTAATAATATGAATAATTTGTGATATAATATTCCTTTTTTCATTTATTTTTAAAATACTAAGTCTGAAATGGAAAAACTGAAACTTCACTTTGGAAGTGAACTAAGTGCACGTTATGAACTGAAGACTAAAGGCACAGAAAAAATCATTGCTGAAAATGACAGAATACGTAAGGAGCTGAAAAAGGTAACTATATAACATTGTATAGATATTGTATAAAACATTTTCAATATAGCTTGATTCTATCTGGGGTTGGGTAACAACATTGGCTTGCATTTTTGAGGAAGCAACTTTATTTTTTAAAAAATATTGCTATAGATTATTAATCTATACATTATTATTTATAACATTTGAAATTATTCCAAATATTATAAATAAGCATGTCTCAGTCTTTCCCATTTTGAAAACAGAACCCTTAATCTTGATATAGAAACAAATCATGGCTTCAGATCCTGATTAGTAAGGATTAGTAAATTAGAATAATTAAACTAAACCACATTTTTTCAGATTTAATGGAAAATTACTTTCAAGAAATAGGATTTGTTTTGGCATATGCATCAATGATAAGACAGGAACTTGAAGACATAGTGTTCATTCCAAGCTTAGTTTGGAAACATATTTCAATTTGTTTAATATATTTTTTATCTCAATAGGAAGTAGAAAATGCAGAAAAACTGCGAATGGCAAAGAATAACCTTGAAATAATAAATGGGAAACTGAATGTGGAATTGGAAGAGACAACAAAGAAATTAAACTTAGCAGAAAACCGAATCCCAAAACTTGAAGATGCTGACACCAAGAACTGGAAATCTATTGTTATAACAAGGTACAGGTTGCTGTTTGTTAACAGCCATTCAATAACCTAAATTGTGACAGCATTAAATGAGTGGTACTTACAACCAGTCCTTGAAGTTTCAGCTTTTACAGCACTTCCGTGGTAATGTGGATGTGATCTGGGCATTTGACAACCAGTTCACACAGTAGTTGTAGCATCCCACAGTCACATGTTCACCATTTCTGACATTCTCTGCTGGTTTCCTACAAGCAGAGTTGTGGGGAAGGTGACATGGAAGATTGCAAATTCTGCTGCTATTTTTTCTCCTCAGGAAGCTGGCAGAAGTCACGATCCTCACTGAACGGCCCTTGATTTTCACTTAACAATGATAATGGGGATTATCAGGATTGCTATTGCTGAATGACATGCTCATATGATACCTTGCTTTATGATCACATAATTTAGCAATAGAAATTCTGGTCATCATTATAAAGTAAGGGCTAACTATAGAACTAAATAATGGAAAATATATATATCCATTTCCCCCAAGATTTCAAAAACTGTTAATTTATTTTTCAAGTTTATTGGCACTTTTGAATAAGTTTCAAAATTTGGAAACTTATTGTTAATGAAAAACATATCAATTAATAGCAGATTTTTGCATCTTTGAACTACATACTTCTAATCTAGAGCATATGACAAGGTCCTTTTTGTTATTTTGTACATTTAAAAAGTTGATTTGGAAAGCTATACAAAATGTTCTTCAGAGTAATCATGTTGAGCTGTGATTCTGTGTTATTTATTATCGATGTATGCATTTCTGTCCACACTGCATCTGTTCAATATGAACAATTCAGTATGTATCGTGTGTCATGTATGATTTAATATAATTGATAAATCAATTGATATATCATATACAATCTTATTTTCTTGAATAGTGGTTTTTTTTTAATGAGGCAATAGGAATCAGTATTGTCCATTTTTATTTTTTTTTTACTTTCAGGATGTTTGAAAATAAACTCAAAGAAATGGAATCTGAAATTGCCAGAAAAAACCAAACCATTAGTGATCTTAAACAGAAATTACAAAAGCCAACAGAGAGTGGAGAAAAGAATGAAAACTATATTGAAGACTACCTTAAAGCACAAGTAAGATTTTATTTTTATTTATTTGGTGCCTTCAGGTCAGCTGGCAAGTCCCTTCTGTTTTCCTTGCACATTTTTTTTCAGAAATGGTTTGCCATTGTCTCCTTCCTAGGACTGAACGTGACTGTGGTTGAGTTCGGACCAGAACTCACACCTTAACTGCTATGTGAACTAAAATAAAGTTTAGTGTGGACATAATGTGAAAATGTGGTATTTATATTTTAATGCAGTTTCTTCCTTTGCAAATGCATTTTTTTTCCTTTCTGGTTGGTGTCTAGGGGGCAAGTTATTCTATTCCACTCCTGGTTCTCTGATTACTGGGGAAAACTTCCTAGAATGGGCATCTCTGATAAGGAGATTAAAGCTTTATAAATCTTTTTAGAATCCTATCCTTTAATTGTTCCTGATTGGCATGGATTATTTTATTGTATACTGCTTTTAATCTCTTAGTATTGTTTAATATAGAGTTGGGATCAGGCACACATGCAAAAGTCACAGAGGACATCTGAAGGCTCATTCCTTCATAATTGCTCATTTGCTTCATTTTGCAAAACAATTATCCCAGAGTTTTTTAATACAATTTTTATATCTTTGGTGATGAGATTAAAAGTAAGGATCTCTATCCCTTAACAGGACAAGCTCCTCTTCTGCAGTAAACTTTTTTTATCAATTTACAAATTAAAGGATGGCAAAAAAGAGAAATTACATGTTTCTTCTGCAAAAGCTTATTTACCTCATTATTTTACTTTTGTTAGCTGAAAGTGACACCCCTGAAAATATCATTTTATTGACTTGGTGTGTTAAATTGGCCGAGTATCAAAATCACCTTGTAAATTTCAGTCTATATGGACTTTTAAATGGGCTTTCCTCTACTTCAGTCCAATACTTGAATCATTGCACTGAAGTCTATTCCATTGTTTACCTTAGAATTTTCTCATAGTGAGAAGTTCCTAATATTAAAATGAAATCTTTCTTTTCACGTGAAGGCTGAGGTCCTCAAAAGTGTTCCTGAGGATACCAAAACAGAGCAAGAATATGTCAGAGAAAATCAACTTCTCCGGTAAAACATACAAAATGTTCCCTTTATAAAAACAGAACAAAACATTAGCAAAAGCTGCATAGACTTCTGCTCTTTATTGTTTCTTCTTACAGATTAACTAATGATCGTTTGGAAAAGGAAAAAGCAGAACTAATTTACTTGATGGGATCTTCTAGAAATCAAACAAAACTTAAAGGAGATGACCTTGCAGCTGGTAATATATAAAATACTTAGTTGTATTTCTAACTAAACAGACCTTTCAAAGAACCATTAGCAGAATTTCATTCATAGAGAAAGGCTGCCAGCATTCTCACCACAGTTCCCAACAAATTATTTCCGATAATCAAGAAACTTTGCTGCATGTGATAAGATCTGATAAATGTTTATATTTGGAGGTGGGAGACAAAATCCAGTTATTATAAGAGACTAGAAGTAAAATGTTTTTCACAAGAATAAATTGGAATAAATAACATGATTGAAATTCTACTCTTTGGAACATAAAAAGTTAAATTCAGTGATTTTGCAAATCTATTCTACCAAATTGCTTTAAAACCTAATAATCTGTGTGGGTGTTTAGATCTAATGTACTCAAATCTTTTATTGCTGTATCAGGGATTGTGTGATTTTCCTAGAGCAGTGATGGCGAACCTTTTAGAAACTGAGTGCCCAAACTGCAACCCAAAACCCACTTATGCATCGTCAAGTACCGGGTGGGTGTGGCCCATTGGGTGGGCGTGGCTGCCGTGGTAACGGCAGACAGGGTGGGACTAAAAAGTTCAATCAATCAATTCCAACTTTGCAAGATCTTTTTTTTCCCGTGAGAAGCTGAAATTGACTGATTTTTTTTTTTTTTTTGGCACATGGCGGCAGAGGCCTAAAGTGAAAAGATTTTATAAAACCAGCTGAAGGCCTAGGACTGGGGCGACGGCACGCGTGCCCACAGAGAGGGCTCTGAGTGCCACCTCTGGCACCCATGCCATAGGTTCACCACCACTGTCCTAGAGCACGTGAAAGCCCCCTCATCTCTTTCCTGTGCAAACATTAAGTAGAACCAATGTTAACTATGATTAAACATTATCTATATGGCCAAGGTTGCCATGTTAATTACAATTAACATAGTCATGGGGAATTCATATAAGGTTTCAGAAGGCCCTTCCCTAGTTATGCCAGTAGCTCTTTTGCATAACTATTTCCAATCAATTATCAATTACATTAGAATATTATATAGCTGTTCTCAAACATACTTCTTAGATATATGAAAATCTATGTGTATTCATTTGTATTTATATCTATAAACTTCTATTTGAATATTTAGAGAAGACTGGAAACTACAAACTAGTGGCGGAAGTAACAGACCTCAAGACACAGCTTAAATCTTCAGAAGTGGAACAGCAGCGACTTCATGTTAGTACTGTAATTTTTCAATTCATTGGTTATTTGCAAAATATCCATATTGATAGGCTTAGAAAATATTGATGCATTGAAATCGATCATTATATAGCATTACATTGCTAAATATTACAGCAGTCACTTTTCAAGTTAAGCAAACAAACTTTTCAAGACAAATTTCTTATATTGGATTGTAACTGCAAAAAGTAGAGGCAAAATGAAGTTGATGTTGTGATAAATACAAACTATTTAATTCTTGGTTAAATCGATCTTTTGTACTAGAAACCATTTTTTATAATGTCAGGTTGTAACTAAAATGCAAATATGTATGTTTTTATTCATAGGGCATGAAGAAACCAAGAACACTTTTTGAATATAGAAAAAATATAAAGACGTTATATCTGTTGAAATTAATGGATTGTGCTGAGCATATTTGTTTGTATGTGTGTATGTATTAGGATTAATATATAGTTTTTTTTCTCATTAGGAAGAAATAAAAAAACTTAAAAATGAATTAGACCACTTTGATCCAGCCTTTTTTGAGGAAATCGAAGATCTAAAATATAACTATAATGAAGAAGTTAAAAAGAATATTATCTTAGAAGAGAAATTGAAAACAGTTTCTGAAAAATTTGGAGTTCAAGTAGACATTCCAGGTAGAATTTCTATTGACTAAATAATACTGAAGAAATGTTTCCAAGAAACTTGCCAATACTGAATGAAACATTTGACACAGAAAATGAAGAAATACATCTTTATGAGTCAGGTATTTTTTTTCTCCACTTATTTTAAAGTCAATAAAATGTGGGTTATTTCTGCTGTGTGTAACTCTTATACAATTTTTTTCAAGTGCCTACCTGATTAATCTGATTGAATGCTTTCACAGGCTCAAAGACAAAAGATTAAAGGGATTATAATAATGTAAAATTGCTAGTTTTTTTAATTGTCCTAATTTATTAGAATTATTATTTTTCTATGTTTGAATGTATAAATTGTGAATAAAACAATATAATACATTCCTAATTTAAAATATTTAAGATAAGTTATGTTGAATAAAAGTGTTACAAACTTCAAGATCATTTTTCATTAGTTAAGATGTTCTTGAATACGATAAAATGCTGCTTTGTTTTGACAGGACTAGAGTTGCGTCTCCTTATATCTGCTTCAGAAAATTAAATGTTCTACATCAGATTTTAGGAGCCCCAAAGGGGCCATAGAAGAATAAGTCACTGTATAAGCAGATATCTGTTCATGATCCTAATGTAAATAAAGTTCTACTACAAACGTTATAAAGTTATTTAAGATGTGAAGGATCTTAGCTAAACATTTTAAAAGAGACGCCAGAATGGGGAGTTGCTTCCTTAACTGTTCATAATTAATGCAAGTGTTCCTTTCTATAAAAATGCATAGAAGCAAAGAATCAGACTGATTCTATGTATTTTAAGTAAAATGGTTTACTTACAATATTCATGACTGATTAATATTGAAACATTATATTCTCCAATACTGGTAGCAGCATATAAACTACAAGATCTTGCTATGAAGTTATATAGTTTCTATAATAATTTCTAAGTTTCCATCTTTTTTTAATGCCTTCACTATATAGAATCTACTAAGGTTAAATATTACTGTGCCAGCAAAAATGGACATACTATTAGGTTTTTTTTAAAAAATGAAGTATTTGTACATTTAAAACTAAAACAACCTGTGAGACTAATACTTAACTTTCACTGCTTGAATAAAAACATGTTGTGTATTTCACATTTAGGGACTGAAACAATAAAAGTGCTGATAAGTTAAGGTTTTCTTTATAGCTTCTACTAGTTTGTCCAGTTATGTATGTATATATGTACATACATGTATGTGTGTGTGTGTATATATATATATATATAATTATAATTTTACAGTCAAGCATGTATAGACATAATATAATTTATATTACACTTCAACAAACATTTTACATATCTTTAGCTTATTATAAATGAAGAAGCAAACATACAGATGGTTCAATGTTTTTTCTGAAGAGACCTGGTCATAAGTCACTTATTATATCTCTAAGACTATTAAATCTGTGTCCATCCAACTTTGAAAAATAATGAAAAAGAGTCTTTGGTTCAAAATTGTACTTGGATCTACAGAAAGTGACAGTAACTGGTTTTGACGTCAAAGAAGGATCTGCAATTGGCCAGGATAAGCCAAGATGATGTCTGTGAAGCTATTTAAAAAAGAAAGAAAAGCAGTTAAAACATTGATTTTAATGTATAATCTGTATAGCCTTGTTTAATGACAATACTTGCAGAAAAGTTTGCGTAGAAACAAGCAAAGAAATAAGACTATGAAAAGTATTTGAAAGAGGTAACTTCAAAAAGCCCGTTACCACAAGGATTAAAGCAGCTATGTTCTTTGAAAGATAGATATATATTCTATGTTTTGAAGGCTTTTCTCAGCGCTTTCTTTAACTCTTTGTACATGTGTGCAGTCTTGGCATATATGTATATTTGGAGGTAAGAGTAACATTTTAATAAGCTCCAGGACACTAGGCTTTCTGAACATTAAAGAAAAAAAAATCACAATTCCTCAATGAAACTTGCAGGATTACCTTGATTAAATTTCCATCACGACAATGCCACACAATTCCTTCTATCTTGCCCTCTTTGCATCCATCAAGCCAAGTTAATATATCATTGCGATTTATTGATGGTGCATTTTTAATCTTAAATGTTCCATGTAGTACAAGAAGGTGTACAGGATGTTTCTTGTTTCCTAAACCTATTAAAATATTCAGAAAATTATAACCAGTGTATTTTATTTTATACAAGAACTCCTCACATTAATCTGAATTGTTCCTTCTCCAAAATCCTATTATAATACTTGCTTCCATAATATATTTACTTCTACCACTATATGTATCTAGGTTTTTTATTTATCTTGTCTAAGAGGTCACTTGGATTGAATTGTCTAATATTTTATTACAATTCTTTATTTCATCAAAGTCATAGAGCAACATATGTTATTTCTACAATTGAATACTTTCAGAAAATAACCTTAATACTCCAATTGGGAAAATAATTTGGAAAAGTTGCTTCATAATTCATTGGTGCATGTACATAGCACCTGTCTGCAACTCTTTAAAACTGTCATATATGGCTGGCCTTTAAAAGGTCCATGCTACTTTAAACAGTTCCAGACAAATATCATGTTCACACTTTGAAACACTGGATTACCTTTCTAATTAACTCTATTATACATTTACTGTTTTGTTTTTCTACATTATTACATTTGTAATTTCAGTGTAACGGTTTTGCTATATTGTCACACTTTTTAAAAAAAATGAGTTGAAGTGCTTACCATACGGATTTGCATTAATATTTGTTCCAATAAGTTCCAGCGTCTGCTCTGCAATCTCAATTAAAGGTACTGGACAGATTTCTAGAAGATCAGGTTCTTCAGCATGATGCTTCAAAATGAGAGCGAGTTCATACTCGTAATCAACAGCAGAAGAATGCCAACAATATAGTTTGCTGTTTTTTTCTACTGGCACCCAACCTGATTATTATGAAACACAATGTCAGTATTGACTTGAGATTGATTGACCTGACATATAAATAAAAATATTAGTGAGATAAATATACATTTTATTGTATGCAAAAAAATGATTGAAAAATTACCACTAATCAGCAGAGGAATTCTGTTTATTTCAATTCAAAAAGGAAAAACTCCATAGCTTACTCTTGTGTTTGAAATTCAAAAAATCATGAAACATGTTTTTTTCACTTGGAACACAGGGGTATTCATGATTAAGTACTCCTATTTACTCAGAAGTCAACGAAATACATGACTTATAAAAACTGTGACATTTAGAAACCACCACCATCAATAATTTAAGAACAAAAAGCAAACAGCCCACTATAATACACTTTTTAGGAACAACCCTCTCACTTTCAGAGTAATGCTGGCCAGTGTATAGTTAAAAATTTTAAATTATGAATATGTATGTAAAACAAGGATTCTCATGATAAGGATTAATATTCTACTCTCAATTTGGCTAGAAAATATTAACGCATGATTTGTTAACCTACAATTTTTTTCAAATGGTATCACAACAATATGAAACTTGTAAGAACTAGTGCAACTCTTGAAACTTGAATGCTTTACAGATGTGTGAATTTCACCTCAAAATGCCCAACCAGCGCAGTCAGTGCTGGGAATTCTGGGACTTGAAATCCATATATCTGAAGAGTGCCTGGGCAGGGGAAAGTTGATCTTATGGTTATGGCAAATAAATGTAAGATTGCCACTATCGTTTTTTTTGTAATTAGTATAATTGACAGCATAAATAATTTGAAAAGAATGGAATAAATGAATCTATTTTTAGTATAATGTAGACCTCAGTCCATTAACAATTTTAACTCTGAAGTTATGAACAATTCTCAGGAGGGGAATATATATTTTCCAGGTAGCTGCTTACATATTGATGTTTCTTTTGCTTGTATTATTGCCAAATGGGAAGCTGTTAAATGAGAACCCTCGGGATAGGATGTTTTGCTCAATTCACCTGAATTCACCTAGTTTCCCTTTGCCCCACATAATTTATCGTTAAAATGGAAGGGAAGTCTTAATATCATTGATAAAATGATAAAGGAAACAAAATTACCTAATATTTTGTTTTTTGAGGGGGGAAAATAAACTTGGAAGTTCATGAAAGAAAAGTTCAAAATGAAAGATAGGAATATTTTTCATGATATATTTTGAAGATGAGGAAAAAATAGGATTTTCCGAAAAGAGATAAAAAGAAGAGCACGCAGTTCCTTTTCTTCTGATAAAGTAGGCAGAATTAACTTTGTACTTTCCAATTACAATCCACATTTGGATGTCCTTTACTAGATACCATACCATTATTACTGACTTAATTTAAATAATTTCTAGACTATTTTAAAAACAAATCTATAGGAATGATTTATAACTACACTATAAATAAAATCTTTCCTAAAGATGAAAGATTAAATAAATGACTTTAGAAGTTTAGAATAGAATTCTCATATTAAATAATATTTTTATACCTGGAATGTGTCCATTTTCATCAGGAAAAGGCTTTCCATTGTAGTACTCTATGTCCTTGGCTGGAATCCAACATTCAGGGACAGACCTGAAATCTTCTTCAATATTCCATGTAAATCCTATAGGCAAGAATATGAACACCACCTTTGTAAAAGTTACCATCTATCTTCTGCCTTTGAACAGGTTTACAATTTAGGGTAAATAATGAGCAACAGTTTGGCAATGGCAATTCTGGTTTTTTTGTGTCAATTTTCGATTGCTATTACATTGCAAATATGACAACTGCTAATCTGCATCTACTTTTGCTGTCCCATTTAAAAATTTTGAAGTGTATTTTCATTAATGTTATTGACATAATGACAATCAAAGGATCTTCAAACTACTTTATTTAATATATGGCATATCATACATTCAAACTACTAATTCATTTTAATAGGGCAGTCGTACATCAGAATTTGATCAAAACATTTTAACATACTGTTAATCAAGAATTAAT
The DNA here is from genome assembly GCF_016545835.1 of Crotalus tigris. Taxonomy (NCBI): domain Eukaryota; kingdom Metazoa; phylum Chordata; class Lepidosauria; order Squamata; family Viperidae; genus Crotalus; species Crotalus tigris. Next base: position 434,784 of record NW_024097800.1, read on the forward strand.
ATTCTCTAGATAATTCTTTAAGGACAGAGGGAAACCTAACATGAAATGCCTTCATTATCACTTTTTTATGTTACAATATATATTTATCAGAAAAATCACCTACCTTTTGAGTGTTCTGCTGAATACATAAACTGTTTAAACTTCTTCTCAGCTTGCTTGTTCGGTTTTCTATCAAGTCGGGCCCAAAGATAGGGATGACCTACAATGAGATTGAAAGTTTGATGCTTTTTTCAATTATTTCATAAACCAGGTAATCTGAGGTCTTGTTGAAGCACATATATCTCCAGAAATAAGCAAACATGTGGTATGACTGTATAAAAAATATTTCATACTTAGATTCTATAAGTGGTTGCACCATTTTGAACTGAAATAACAGCAATCAAGCATAACCCAGATTTTTCACTCTACATTTTTGCTTTCCTGAGTCTTCTAAGAGTGCTTCAATTCTGACTATCAAAGTATTATCTACGTATTTCCAATTGTTAGTGTTTTGACTTCTAGCTATCATACTTTTCAATCTTCTCATCCCTATATTTAGTGACAAGATAAACAGAAATGGAAATTAGAATCATCCTTGTCACATACCCTTTCTCAACCACTGTTGTTCCAAATTCAGTAACTTATAGTAGCTCTTGCGTTCATTGTAAATGTTCTAAGAATGATCACATGTACTGTTAGTTTTAATATATTTCATATTCAATCATGATTCACAAAATCAAAGATCTTGCTCTATCCAGTGAGACAAAGGTAAACCTATTTCATGTACTTCTCTTGCTTGTAATTATCTTAAGCTAGCTATAGTCTATGCATGACTATTTTTCTTAGTAACATCTTCACAAAACGTTTGCTTACATCAGAAATAAGTGCAATGGACAAGCATCTGTAAATTTTCTTCTGTCTATATTCCTTCCTTCCTCCCTGTTTTTTTATCTTTTTTGTTCATTCAACATCTTTACCATAATTAATTGGTTTTTTATGTTTTGATCTTGTTATATATCTTATATAATTATCTCCAGATCTATCATTGAAGTTTGACACTTTCACAGATATTTTTCTTAAAATCATTAGCGCTACTGAATCCTTCCATTAGATCAAGGTAACAATTTCCTCAAAAAAGACAATATATTTTATTAGACAATCCTGTTGAAATGAAATGTTTGTTTGTAAACCTTGCTTATTACACTCAATGAAATTCATCATAATAATCCTATGATTATTTTAGACTTAAATATGCTTAGCTGGTTTATGATATTTGTTATTAAACGCAATAATGGTTAATTAAGGACAAATATTTTTATATTAAGGCGGCATACTACAGACATATTATAGAATATTAAGTAATATCAGTTTCACAATATTAGTTTCTGTCCTTAAAATCCTTATAATAGATCAGAATAGTATTATAAAGTATTACTGAATGAAATTTTATACAGAAGTGAACATGCATATTAAAAATCATTATTTAACAGCAAGATGTGTAACAATAAAAGAAGATAATTATGTAAGACTGCTAAAACAAAATTGGATTTGGAAAAGTGGAGGAACTTCCAACTTTCAATATTGGGGAGAATAGCAACAGTGAAAATAAATATCTTACCAAATACTCTTTTTATTTCAAACGATCCCTGTAAGGCTGGGAAAAGCCCTTTTTGATGAACTGAATACAATAATATTGAAATTTATCTAGCAAGGGAAAAAAGCTAGAATCAAAGTGAAAATGCTACAAAAAACAAAAGACAGTGGAGGATTTGGACTGCCGGACTGGAGGTTATATTACCAAGCAACCATTCTAACATGGCTTAAAGAATGGATAATGCTTAGGGATAAAAGACTATTGTACCTAGAGGGGCATGACCTGCAAATCTGTTGGCATGCCTTTCTGTGGTATAGAAAGAATAAAATACATAGATACTTTCAAAACCATTTTATAAGGAATGCACTTCTTTCAGAATGGGAAAGAATAAAAGAAAAAAAATATATTAAGATACCCGAATGGCTTTCAACAATGGAAGCTTTTGCTTACCCAAATGTAATTAACTACGATAAAGTTATGATTTATAAATATATTTTGGACAATGAAGGAAAATTGAAAGACAGACAAGAGTTATAAGAACAAGGTATTGATTTAGCATGGTGGCCATATCTGCAAATTCAAATGAGATATAAAAAAGATGTTAAAACAATGGGATTTTATAAAGAACAGACAGATTTTGATCAGATAGTATTAAAAACATGAAAAATTGATTAAGAAACCCTATAGATTTCTGTTAAACTTAAAGATAGAGGAAGAACAAGTAAAAGAAACAATGATAAAATGGGCAAAGAATTTTGGATATAATATAGAATTAGAAGATTGGCAAAAGTTATGGGAAAGAAATATTAAATTAACTAAAGCAGTGCCATAAAAAGAAAACTTATATAAAATGTTTTATAGATGGCATATGACGACAGTGAGATTAGCAAAAATGTTTAAAAATACTTCAAACAATTGTTGGAAATGTAAACAGAGACCAGATACTTATTATCATATCTGGTGGACATGCCCCAAAGCAAAAAGATTTTGGGTTAAAATACATTTATGGTTGGAGAAAATGACTAAAAAACAAATAAACTTTAAACCAGAATTATTTTTGTTAGGAATAATAGGAGCTAATTATGAGAAAGATTGTAGATATCTAATACTACACATATTAACAGCAGCAAGAATGGTATTTGCCAAACATTGGAAAAACGAAAACTTACCAACTGAAGAAGTACTAAATAAGAAAATTCTAGAGTGTGCAGAAATGGATAGATTGACTTTAAAGATAAAAAAGACATGGGAAACTTTTAGAACATGGGAAAATTTTTATCAATGGCTAGAAAAATGAGTTAAAGAGAAAGGAATGTGATATGTAATTTTGAATCTAAATTAGTAAGAAGGCTATTGAATGATGAATTAACATATTGTTTATGGTAATTATATCTATTATTGTTAGTTAAATACATGTACCCAGACGTTATGCTATTTGCTAAATATTGAAAATGTTATTTGGAGAAACCCAACCCTAACCCAAACCCTAATCCCGACCCCACCTTATCGCTAACCCAATAAAAACTAATAAAATCTATACAAAAAAATCAATGTCTAAAAAGATGGATAGCTTGGATATTTCTGTTCTTGTTTACGATTACTTCACTTTTCATATTCTCACCTAAGCAATTCTCCAATTCTTCAAAATACTATCTAATACTGTTGTTTAACAACAATTTACATTTAGTCTAAAAAAAAAGAAGACCCTGCACTTGTAGGGAAATGCCAGGAAGAAAAAAATGGTTGTAAGATGTGTTGTTTGAGTATAATGGTCTTCAGGTAAATACTGCAAGATAAAGCTCTCAAGATATGGCTATATTTGGAATTTTTTGGGACAAGGTAGCCATCTAAGATTAACATTCAGGACCTTCATAGCCAAACTTCTATGGCTTAGACAGCATATACTACCACATAACTCTATGTTGACAGCTACATTATATTATTCAAATTGAAGTGTTACTAGGAAACTAAGAGCCATGCTGAGCAACAGGACCCTGTTGTCTGGCATTTTTCACTACATGGAAGAGGAACATCCTAACATTTTGATTTAGTTACAAAAATGTGCATGCTACTTGTTCATATATATAATACCTAGTCCAATAACATTTTTAATTTAATTCTTCTATATTACCTTTGTATGTAGTTATATAACAGCAAGTTCCATCCACCTTTTCTGTTGGGATTGCATTGTATATATCTGCAGCTAAAGCCTTCTTACTAATAGAGTTGGTGGCCAACACTTTAAAAGACTGAAAAGAAAATGGTCATTGTAAACTTTTAGGCAAATGTAGTCTTCTTTAAAACTTTAAAAATTTCTATCAGGGTTTTTTAAAAAAACAAATTAGGATGACCCCAGTAAATTCAAACTGAATCTGTTTGAAATTAGAAGCATAATTAGCAGAAAATTAAAAAAAACGGGTGGAGGTGGAATGTTTGTTGTAATAATATGTTGGGATAAAGTTAAATCTTCTGAAAAATCTATTTATTCAAATAGCTTTTATGAAATAAATGTATTAAATCAACGGATGATAGCTGCAAGTCTTGTATCGGCAGAAATCATTGGTGGAGCAATATTCTACCAGCTAAAGAGTAAGCCAGGATGCATTATAATCCCTGAAAAATCTAGTCCCACAAAGAGGTAGAATCTGAGGAAGTAAATTCCAATTTACCAACTTCCTTTTGAAGTGTGAAGGCTATTTCACGGCTTTCGCTATTTTTAAAGTATTTGCACCTTTAAAAAAAGCCCATAAGTAACTAAATAGTTCACATGGATGCCGTCCTGTGAATTGATAAATCAAACTTGGCAGAGATTTTGGAAGAGGTGAAGCGACTACACCTCTTAATGCAAAGTCGTTCCTTGCCGGATATCCGCGGTAGTTTCACGTGGCCGTGGTGCAAAACTGGGCGAGAGAAACCGGCGCGAATAATTCTTGGGTGCAGATGCAGCAGGTTGTTTTTCGCGCAGTCAAGCTCGTGTCTGGTTCTACTAAGACCCGCGATGGTCCGGAAAAATCAATATCCGATTCTTTGCTTGAGACTTCCCAGTTTTTTTTCTGACAGGCCCGTGGCTCTCCTTCACCCCAGCGGGTAACTCCGACCCCAGTACCTGGCGCTCCCGCTTGGCCGAGGGCTCCTCCTTCACTTGAGTCACGAAGAGGCAGGGTACCTTCTGCTGTACCGAGCCCAGGCGGCTCATGGCCCCAAGAACGCGTCCCTTCACCCCCTGCAAGCGGGAAGTCTCCAATCCTCAACTGCTGCAAGCCGCTTCCCAGCCAACCTGGAGGCCGCCTCCTTGAGCGGCGACAGACGAGGCAGGGGTAAGTCTCACTGAAAAGATTTCTGGGAAATGTAGTCCAAGGCCGGAGAGAGACACCCTTGCGAATGATTTACTCGCTGAATTAGAGGAGGTGAATTCTTTTGATCGCAGTTTTCATCCATTGTTCCTCAATCAACCTTTACTAACCAAGTTACCATCCTGATGTATTAAACTACAACTCCCAGCCAGCACGACTAGGATGTTAATCTGAAAGGGAAAAGATAACGTAATACACGCGCTCCAAATAACCACTTCTTTGTTACAACTTTAAATATTTTAGAATTTTAAGAACTGACCTCGATCTTAATGGTTTAACCTTTAAAACATTTCATAGATTTAAAAAAATGGTTCGTATGAAGAATTCATGCAGATGCATTTGTGCAATCAGAAATTATTATTTAATAAGAGAAAAAAAATAAAAATCATGTACCTTGCAATAAAATGAAGAATGCTTATTGTTTTATATCCTAAAATACGTTAGCCTTTAATACCTTTGTTTTCATATCAAAATATTCTGCCATTCAGAATCATTTTCCAATTACTTTAAATATTTGGGAATCAGTTACTATCGTTTATCAATGAAGAATATACATTATTTTTAGAATTCACCTGCTTGCATTTTACATTGTATTGTTCTTTGATACAATGAAATTTAGGGTGGCAACTTGTATAGGACTAAATAAAAAATCCAAATCCAATGCTAGATGGCAGTATAAAGATTCAAAGCAAATTTTTTTCTGCCTTCCAGTGGTGCTGGTGTTTTCAGCCCAAAGGTGGCATGTCTACAGTAGTTGAATTATAGTTCAGGAACAGCAGTGTGAATGTTTGCACTCATTCCTTGTCAAAAATGGCCAATACTGATTTTGCAATAGTACCTTACAAGGGTTAAAACAGAAAAATTCACAGGCACCCAAAGATAAATAGCCCCAGGCACCGAAAAATGGCACATTGAATTTATCTATTTACCTGATCCAAATGCCTGGGGGGAAAGCCAGGTCTTCAGTGCCTTACAAAAGTGTAAGTGTAACTGAGTTGGTGCCATCCAAATCTTCAGGGTGACACTGTTCCACAGAATTAGGCTTTTATCTGAAGAGACATTCAAAAATGCTGCATTCATTATACAGAGGCCTTCTTTGAAAAACTATGCATGGATTCTGTAAGATATAAAAGCAGTCTTAAGTGTGAAGCCATTGATTCATGAACATTCCTTGTAAAGTTTCTGTCTGTGCATTAATACCATTCTTCCTAAACTGCTTTGAAATAATAAAAATAATTATAATTATTTCTTATTTACAATATTTTACAAGTTTAATTATTACCATTTCTAAACATTTATCTCTGGAGTAGCTCCTGTATACTTAGCTACATTTAGATCAGCAATTGTTTATTTTTATTTATTTATTTATATCTTCAGTTATTTTTGTAAATAACTCAAAGCACAAACATACCTAATACTTCTTCATCTTCCTATTTTCCCTACAATCCTCGGAAGTGTATTGGGCTCAGAAAGCGTCTGGCCCAAAGTTATCCATCCAGCTTTCATGCTTAAGGAAAACCTACTGCTCACAGAGTTCTGGTTTCTGGCCTAGTGCCTTAATCTAGTGGACAAATTGGCTCTCACATTCATGATTATTTTCAGGTTCCTTGAAAAATAATATTTTAATATGCTCTTCAAATGCTTTCCCTTCTTTGAAAAAAAATAGCCAGTTCTTGAACTCTAAATATAATTTTTTTAAACAAATGTGAATTTACAAATTAATAACATAAATATTGTGATGGGACCTGGACCTACTCAGCAAAAATAGTGTACTGCTCTGTTATTCTATTCATGTCTCATATATTATAACGAATCTTTTCCTTATGTTATCTAAAACTTTATGATTAATTCTTGATTGTTACCCACTAAGAACTGATTATAAATGGGTTATAAATGAATGCATGAATATTTAAGTAAATAGATTCTTTGTTACAGAAATACGTAGAACTAATGCAAGCTGCAAATATTAATTTATTTTATTATGCAGTGAAACCAATTGGCTTACTTTTACATGGCATCTTTATGGTTTCCTTTATGAATATCTAGTACAATGGTGGTGAACTTATGGCATGCGTGCCAGAGGCGGCACTTGGTGCCCTCTCTGTGAGCACACGTGCCGTTGCCCCAGCCCCACCTCCCCCCATGGCCCCCTCACCAGTAGCCTCCCCGGAGGAGAGTTGTCTCCAGGCGCGGCCTGCATGGAGCAGTGCAGCCAAGGGCATGGCAGCCAGGCAGCAGGGACAAGACTCTGCCCTCATGCCCTGTAGCGCTTAGATGATGCTCTGGGGCACAGGCGGAGGATGTCGCCATGGTGTTGCAGGGCTGCCTGGGCAATCTGTGGTGGGCTGTGGAGGCGGGTGGCCCTGTGGGTGGGCAGGGGTAGGGCAGAGCGGTGGTGGAGTGGGTGGGCTGGGAGATGGAACAGGGATGGGCCAGGACGGGACAGTTTTTGGGCACTTGGTCTCTAAAAGGTTCACCATCACTGATCTAGTACATTGCACTGCATGAGTGAATCTGCTTTAGGAGATCCTGTAAACTATATTGCAAATGTTTTTGCCACTGTTCAGTAAATCCTCCTCCCTGCCACATGAGTGGAAAAATCAAAGCTAACCTTTTTGGTTGGCCTTCTCGGGATATTTTTTTCAATATATCTGTGCTTTTCTCTCTAACAAATTATTTTTCTCAATCCAAATATCCCCAGACAATGAGCTTTTCAGAACCTGCATTTAAACTGTGCTAAAGTAACAATAAGCAAAGAACTACACTTATTTTCTTGCAGTTAAGCATTTACCCATAGCCAAACATTCTGTGGCAATATTAGTAGTTATTCAAAGACTTAGCAATGCACATGCCATTAATAACAGGCTTTGTACTACATATGTGTCTATTATGCTATGACCATAATAAAGATCTTATAGATTGATATGTGTGTTAATAGTATATATGATGGCAGATAAGCTTAGAAACCAAATCATTTAAATAATTAAAATTCTGGCAAATTGGGAGTTACTGATATAGAAAGGATGAGGATATTTATTCTCCTTGTCTCATTCTCAATTCTGTCCATTAAATATGAGTTTCAAAAATTCTCTTAACTGAGTTCTATTTCTTTCATACATTTATGTTATGTTGGAATAATCAGATGAGTAGACCATGTGGAAATTGCTATCTTCTTTCCTGTTTTCCAGCACTTAGGAACAATGAAGATAAGTGAGCTTTCCCAGTTTGAGGGGTCATATGATGTCCTTTGTGATGATGTCATAAGAACTAAGGTAACAATGAAAGAAATTCTGGAAGTTTGAATTTGTGCACTGTCTAGCAACCACTTTCAATTTGTGAGCTCTTCAACAAACCTTAAGAAGGTACCGTCTGTTTTACAATTAGTATAAGAAGCTTTTTGATTAAAACTTTCAACTGGAGATTTCCCTTTAAGAGGAAATAGAACTTAGATCCTGAATTCAGCTGTACTCAGAACAAAAGGGAATATTCTTCCCATACATGTTGATAATTCCAGCATTTATGCTGAGATCTTTCTAAAGACAGTGGAGTAGAAGCACAAGAGGTGAAATGACAGAAGTTGGGGATGACTGTTTTTTCTATGTTCATTCAACCTGTGCGAAGGTAAATACTGCATAATTTATAATGGATTGCATCTATTATATTGTCATGTGCCTCCCAGTTTTCCAAATTGTAAGAAATGCCAGGAAGACTGTTGCACAGTCAAATTCTTCTTCTTCTTTTTTATTAAAAGTCATTTGCAATTACTTTCACTGTATATATAGTTCATTTTTATGTCTGCCATTGTATACACAGAAAAGTGACAATAAAGGTTATCTCATTTCATCTCATCTCATCTCATTTTATCTTATTTTATCAAACTGCAGCCTGAATTACCTTGGAATGAATGACCATTGGAGATTTTTCAATAATAATTCTATAGCACATCAAAAGGAAATTGAAATTCCTTCAGCAATCAGTAGTATTTCAGATTGAGCCATGGCTGCAGCAACTTTCCTTTATTCTTCCAAAGTTACATCTACATTCCACAGATTTCTCTTAAATTCTCAATCTAATCTATTTCCCTCTATCTGCTTCTCACATGTTTAAATCTGCCAATAATTTCCATGTTTTTCTTTTTTCCCCTTTTTAAGCCTGCAAATTCTTTTATATTTAATCTTCATGAATGACATATTTATTCAGAATTCTAAAAATTGATGTCTGCATAATTTATTTCCCAAGGATATTAGCAAATTTCAGTATACATTTATAATACCCCCTTTCACTCTAAATAGAAAAAAATAGACATTTCTATGACCTTTTCTTAGATTTATACCTACCATTTTCTCCCTCTCTCTCTCTCTCTCTCTCTCTCTCTCTCTCTCTCTCTCTCTCTCTCTCTCTCAGTGGGTGGTATATAAATAAACAATTCTACTGTTCGAGTCAATTTCTAGGACTTAGTATATGATCCTAGATTTACCCAGTGAGATAAAGAAGTTTATAAACTGTTGTTCTAAGACCACAGATTATATATTATTTCCAGTATAGGTGGGCTCTTTTGATTGTTTTGAACACAGAATAATTTTCTGGTTTATATGTCTAAGTAGGGTAACACAGGTAAGGAGTGGGGTATGATGCAGCAGTAAAAAAGAAATAAAGTAAAAAAATACTGATAAATGCTTCAGGAGAGTTTTAGCAATCAGAAAGAGAGATTTATCCCAGTACTCATGAAAGATGTGAAAATGCAGCATTCAGATTGGATTACAAGAAAGTAAAAAAAAAAATGTTATCTGAAATGGGAAGATATTGCTGACATTCTGGGAAACAGTGATAACATTATTTAAAAATCAGAAGCCTCTGTTTTTGACTGCTGTCCTCGGTTATCTTTTTGACACCCCCAGAAGTACCCACTTCAAACCATTCAAAAGAAATCCCCAGTTACATGGAAGCCATTTTCCACCAGTAGTTCTCACTGTGAAACTAACTTTCCTGGACAATTAACAACTGCAGCAGAAGCAATATATAGTCCTTTCTTAACACAGACATCTGAAATGCAAAAATCAAACTCTACACCAAGGACCCCTCATGCCCTCTATTTTATTTATTTATTTATATCCTGCCTTTATTATTTTGATAAATAATTTGAGATAGTTCACATCCCTAACACTTCTTCCTCCTCCTTTTCCCACAACAACAACAATCCTGTGAATTGAGTTGAATTCAGAGAGAGAGTGACTGGCCAAAAATCACTTAGCCAGCTTTCGTGTCTAAGGCAGGACTAGAATTCACAGTCTTCTGGTTTCTAGCCTTAACCATTAGACCAAACTCTCCATAAGTGCTCATGAAGACAGACTATCTGTTTCAGAAGAAAGATCTGGATATAAAATAGGTATTAAACAATATTCAAATTGTCCTGGTTGTAGGACCTAATCCAAAAATTTCTCATACCCAATTCCTCAAATTGTCCTCTGAAATCATATTATCATGTTGATAATTCTATGTTATTCTCACCACCTCTAAATTTGAAGGGTGAGAAGCTAATTTTGTGCTTGGTACTAGATTCCTAAATATTTTTTCTACTTATTTGCTTGCTTTGAAATCTGTAGCATGCTAAATAGCAATAAAGTTACTCCTCTTGCTGTTAATGAAGTTCACTGTATCTTCTAGTTATTATCCATGATGGAACATCTGGTTATTACTTAATTTTATTCAGTTTACTTGAGTGAACATTGTATGGTAGCTGAGCTTACTTGATAATATATAAATTAATTTGTAAATTCTCTGGGATTTCTATTTATATTTTTGCCAGAGTAGAAAAATCATAATGCCAAACTATAGTAAATTGCTTGTGATCTAGATAGGCTAAGGTCTGCCTTCTTTCACATGTTTATTCAGACTTTACAACTGACATTGTCATCTACCCTGCTTTTTAAAATTAGATGGATATGATTGGAGAAAGATGTTTCATAAAGATGAAATCTGATTATTGATTATCCTGCTTGATTCAAATTCAAACACTAAATCAACTCTTTAGTTCCACAGGTATTAGAATGGATTTTTTTTTTTTTTTTGAGAAATTGTATTAGTTCTGCTGACTTTTTTTCTGATTTTGTTTTACTGGTCTTCTGTTATTTTAAAAAGAGTTGTTTCAGTTGTTTTGTAACCTGAAAAATTATTTAAAATATTTAAACAGAGAAAATGCTATGTAGCCAAATTTTCAATCCTCTCTTTTTTCTATATCCAGGGATCAAAGTGCAGGTTCCGTCACTGTGAAAAAGCCATTGGCAGTGATATTGTGTGCTCATTATGGAGAGAGGGAAAATGTTCCCATCAACTTTGCAAATTTAGACACATGGAAATACAGGTAGTTGTGATGCAAATATATTAATGGAAGAAAAATAGACACTGGCTTTCCTGTTTTAACATTTTCATTAATACACCCAGTACTATAAGAAGGTTCTATAGCAGTACTCACTGTTTGGACCTAGATTGTTATTTAAGTGAAACATTTTTGGATGGGGTTGAAATTTTAATATGCAGTTGTTTAGTGTGAAATATAAAACAGTCCTTCCCCACAGTGAAGACTCTCTGTGCAGCAACTATAGCACTTATAATAAACAAGAATTCTAATTGTTGTTTGATACCTATTTGATGCCAATCAAATCTTTAGATTTGAAAGTAATCCAAACAATTTCAGCAAAATCACATAGTATATAGCAGTGGGGATCAAACTGCAAATGTTAAAATGCAAAGTCTTTTTTTAATGCTTTGTTCCATTTCTATTCTTCATAGTTTAGATTATGAATTGCAGAATTTCCTTCCTGATAATTTCTATTGAATCATTAAATATGGAACCATCCATGTTTTCTTCTATAGCAAAAATACAACAGCATCTCATGCTTCTGGGAAACACAGCCTTTAGGCTGTGTGAGGATCAGTTGTGTCTTCCATCACAGGAAACCTCGTAATATTAATGGACTTTTTTTGCCCCCTAGTAATGGTGAGTATCTTTTCCATATTCTAGGAACTGAAATAAAGTCAATTACATGTGTTTCACTTCTATATTATTAATGAGCAACATCCTACAAGTAATTAGTTTTTATATATTGAATCAAAGTTCTTATTCATAATCTGATTAGAATGGGGTCAATCTTTGTTTTTAAGGCTGTTCTCACAGCATATTATTATTAATATAATAATTAATACAGTGCCCGTTAAAACTGTTAAGAATTTTGCAGATAACAGTATTAAAGTTAATGGGAACCAAAACTTTGTTAAATCTGGAATTCACTTCTCTATGTTCAGACTTTTTGAACTATCCATCCATCCATTTGTCTGTCTGTCTATGATTTGAATTTATATGGCCACTCAACAACTGTAAAAATAAAGCACATAACAATAGAATAATATATGTATATTCAGCACCTAAGATAAACAACTCAACTACAACAAATCAAGACAATTATTGCATGGGTTCTTTCACATACATAATTCCTCAAGTTCAGCGATACATTTTTGTATTTAAGCCATTATAGAAGGCCAGCATGGTCTGTATCAATCTAATCTTGGTAGAGAGGTTTAGAATCATTTTTGTGATGTGCTTCCCTTCTGGCAGAGAAGAAATGTTTTAGTGGACCAATTAAATGAGCTAAAGCAGTGATGGCGAACCTTTTAGAGACCGAGTGCCCAAAAACCGCCCTGCCCCCCAGTTGGCCCCCTGCCCCGCCCACCTGCAGGGCCACTCACCACCTCCATGGCCCGCTGCAGATCGCCCAGGCAGCCTTGCAGTGCCATGGCAGCCATGCCCTATGCCCTCACCCCACAGCATCATCTGCATGCGATGGGGCGCAAGGGCGGAGTCTTGTCCCTCCTGCCCAGCTGCCATGTCCTTGGCTGCGCTGCTCACACGGCCGTGCCTGAGGAAGACTCTCTTCCGGGAGGGCTGCTGGGGAGGAAGGGGCTGTGGGGGAGGTGGGGCTGGGCAATGGCACGCGTGTCCACAGAGAGGGCTCCGAGTGCCGCCTCTGGCACACGTGCCATAGGTTCTTCACCACTGACCTAAAGCAAGATAGTTTATCGTTACTGATTGGGTTCCTATCAGTTTCCTATTTACTGCCTCTTTTGACGGTAATTGCCATTTTGGTTGTTCTGTATCACATTTTATTAGAAACATGGTTTGTTTCTACTGGTGGAGATGGATAGCTGTAGCTAATCAATATTTTACTGTAGCTAATCAATATTTTACTGTAGTTTGGCAGTGTAATGTTTCAAGGATCATTGCTACCTCCTCCCTCCAGGAAAATGAAGTTAACACTAATAGAGGATGGTCTTCATTTTGTTTGCCTGATGTAATTTGGCTTTAGCATCCACTTCCAAATATTGTGTTGAGCCCTGGACTGTGTTTCCAAGGGATGTCAGTTATGTGATCGGAAAGGACATCAAGGTTGTCTGTTTTTTGTTTAATTCCAGAGGAAATCTCCTCCTAGAAAATTTCTTCTATGTATCTTCTGAATTGCCACAAGTTTGTGCTGATTGGTGAATGAAATTAGGGGAGGCCTACATCTTGATAAACCCTTAGATACAATGGTTAGATTATAAGACTAAGTGATACAAGGTTCAACAGCAACTCACATTCAGCTAAGTAAAGTTGAATTGCCTTGATTGAATGTAATTATATATTAGATTGGGGTCTTGGGCATCTTAGGCTCTAAACTTCGACACATTTATAGGGCTTCAAATTCAGCTGTGAAATCTCTGGAATTTCTGCAAAGTTATGTTTAGTTTCAGGAGACATCTTACTTACTTTTTTTTTTTATTAAATTTTTTTAAAATTTTACAATAAAAGCCCCTTCCCCAATCCCTCCCAACCCACCCCAAAACCCTCCCCCAATCTTCCCAGAGCTGAGTACAGGCTTAACTAGAACTTAAAAGAAAAAAAGTTTTAAGCCCAAATAAACCTTAAGCAAATATAATTACACTCAATAAACAAGTTGTAAAATACTTTAACTCCATTATATATAAAAAACAAAAAGAGGAAAAAAAAGAAGATAAAAAAAATAAAAAATTAAAAAATAATAATAATTACACTTCTAGATAATATCTTAAACTTTAAATATAAATTATTCAAAAGCTAGATAATATTTTCTTATATCATACCTATATTGTATAAAATTTATCCATCTTTTCCACACCAAGAGATACTTCTCTTGCGATTGATCTTTCAAGAAAGCCGAAATTTTTGCCATTTCCGCTAAGTAAGAAACTTTAAAAAACCATTCTTGCAAAGTAGGCAAAAATTCCTTCTTCCAATATTGCCCTATTAACAACCTAGCCGCAGTAATTAAATTTAACATTAAAATAATCTCTTTGTCATCACAATCCGGAACAATACCCAATAAGAACAATTGTGGAGTAAATTTTATCCTTCTTTTAAAAATTCTTTGAATATTCCACCATATCTTAATCCAAAAAGCTTTTATACTTTTGCATGACCACCAGATATGATAATAAGTAGCATCCAAGCAACCACATCTCCAACATTTAGGCTGCAGGTTTGGATACATACAAGACATTTTTTGTGGATCAAGGTGCCATCTATAAAACATTTTATAAAAATTTTCCCGTAAGTTTTGGGCTTGCTTGAATTTAACATTCCTCACCCAACTAATCTCCCATGTATCTAATAAAATCGGTTCATCAAAATTTTGTGCCCACTTAACCATACAGTCTTTAACTAGCTCTGCTTCTGAATCCAATTCCACCAAGACACCATAAATTCTTTTAATATGGGTTCGACTTTGATCTCTAATTTGTTTTAACAAATTCTCATCCTCTCTAAGCAAGCCCACCTTATAATCTATCTTCCACCTTTCCAATAGTTGTCTATACTGAAACCATGAATAAATAATATTTTCTTGTGCTAATTCATCCATAGATTTTAATTGCCAATTTTTACCATCCCACTTAAGTAATTGTGTATAAGAAATAGTATCCATCTTAACTCCTCTCCTTATTCCTTCTATTGCATGCCATGGAATAGCCCATAATGGAATTCTTGAATCACTTCTATAATATTTCTTCCAAACCCGAAGTAAAGAAATTCTTAAGATATGAGATCTAAAAACCCTATCAACCTTTTTATTATAAATTAAATAGGCATGCCATCCAAAAAGTAAATCCCATCCCTCCAAAAGGAGTATATCTACATTTGTTAGATTAACCCAATCACTGATTGATGTTAAGACCACAGCATCATAATACAATTTCAAATTCGGTACCTTAAGTCCACCTCTCGTATATCTTGTAAAATTTTAAGTTTTACTCTTGGTTTTTTCCCTGCCCAAATAAATTTATTGCCACTCATCTAAATTTGCTTCTTTCTTTAAAATAGGTATCATTTAAAATAAAAAAAGAAATTTTGGCAGAACATTCATTTTAATCACTGCTATTCTCCCCAAAAGGGACAATTGCAGCTTTTTCCAATTGTCCAAATCCTTTTGTATTCTAACCCACAGCGTTTCATAATTATTTTTATACAGTTTTGCATTGGAAGCAGATAGAATAACACCCAAATATTTTACCTTATTAACGACCTCAAAGCCTGTCAATCTAACCAAGGTCTCCTTATCCAAGTTGGTCATGTTCTTAGGCAATATTTTAGTCTTATTATTAATTTTAAAACCTGAAACTTGTCCATACTGATTTATCAATGGTAACAACTCCGTTACGGAATAAATTGGTTGAGATAAAGTAACAACCAGATCATCTGCAAAGGCCCTTAGTTTATATTCTTTTTTATTAATTTCTATTCCTTTTATTTTCGATGATTCCCGAATTTTGATCAATAAAATTTCCAAAGTTAAAACAAACAGCAATGGGGACAATGGACAACCCTGTCTGGTCCCCTTTTCAATTGAGAATACCTCTGATAAACCTCCATTAACTATAAGTTGTGCCTTTTGTTTTTGATAAATGACTCGAAGAGCCTGTAAAATTTTATCTCCAAAGTTCATTTCCTCAACCAATCTTAACATAAATTGCCAATTTAATTAATCAAAAGCTTTTTCAGCATCTAAAAATATCAAACCTGCAGAGATTTGGTTGTTATTATCCAAATATTCTATTAAGTTAATAATTTGTCAAACATTATTTTTCATATACCTTCCAGTTATAAAGCCAGTTTGATCCATACGTACTAGTTGATTCAACACAATCATAAATCTATTAGCTAAAATTTTCGAAAAAATCTTATAATCTACATTCAAAAGAGATATAGGTCTATAATTCTTTGGTAGAGTAAGATCTTGGTCTTCTTTTGGGATCAAAGATATAAAAGCTCTACCCCAAGACAAGGGGGTCTCTAAACCCTGTAATATATTATTAAAAAGTTCCCTTAAAGGTTCTATCAACTCATCTATCAAAGTCTTATAATAAATTGATGTCAATCCATCAGTACCAGGTGCTTTACCTAACTTTAATTCTTTAATTGCTGTCATCATTTCCTCTATAGTAATCAATCCATTAATTTCTTGTTTCTGATCTTCTGTTAATTTAGGAAAATAAGCATCTTGTAAATATTTATCTATATCTGAAACCTGTACTTTCCTGCCCATATATAATTTCTTATAATAATCTAAAAAAGATTTCTTAATCAATTCCTTCTGGAGTACCAATTTACCATTATAATTTATTTTATCTATAATTCTCGACTTCTGTTTCTTTTGCAGTTGATAAGCCTGCCATCTCCCTGGCTTATTAGCGTTACAAAATGTGTTATGTTTCATATACAATAAATTAGTTGCAGTCCGATCTGCCATTAACATATTAAATTGCGATTTAAGCAATTTTATGGATTCCTTAACCTTCTCATCTGTAGGATTCGAAATTAAAACTTTTTCTTTTAATTTAATCTCATCTTCCAACTCCTTACGTTTCTGCACCTGTTTCTGTCTATAAGTCTTATTCATTTGTATCAAAACCCCACGCATGTAAGCTTTACTTGCGTCTCATACCATTGACATTGAAGTTCCCTTATGCATATTTAAAATAAAATATTCCTTTAAGTGCTCTTTAAGTTTCTGAACATTCTTTTCTTGTCTAAACAAATTTTCATTCAACCTCCAAGATCTCCTCTCCTCTTTTTCAGTATCCAATTCCATCCACACTGGACTATGATCTGTCAATGTCCTTGGAAATATCTTTACATTCTTTACCCTAAAATATAAATCCGTTATGATCAGAAAAAAGTCAATTCTTGAAAAAGATTGATGTCTGTCCGAAAAAAAGGTGAAATCTCTCTCTTCCAAATTATGTTCTCGCCAATAGTCTCGCAACTCCCAGTCCTCTTTCAAATCAAAAAAGGCCTTAGGTAATTTGGCCTGTTTAAAAGAAGTAGAAAGTCCTTTTTTATCTCTATATGTATCTAAAACTCCATTCCAATCTCCCATTAATATAACAGATCTATAATCCAGTAAAATCAGTTTTTGATATAGCAACCTATAAAATTGTTCCTGTTGTTGATTTGGTGCGTACAAACCTACTATAAGTATTTTCTTACCATACAATCCCACTTCAATCATAACATATCTCCCTTGAGGATCAGAATCTACTAAACGAGCTGATAAATTTTGCTTAACATAGATAACTACACCCCCTTTTTTCCCAAGAGCAGAAGATACAAAGTGAGATCCCAATCGAGCATTAACTAAATATTTTTGATCCTTAGAGATAATATGCGTTTCCTGCAAACAAATAATGTCATTATTATGTTGCTTCAAATAGTGAAATATTTTCTTTCTCTTTTGAGGGGAATTAAGGCCATTAGCATTCCATGTCAGGAGCTTTACCATCTCCCTCATCCAAAAGCCTGGAGAAGACTGCTTGAAGATCTGCCATTGAAGATTGTACCAAAGATCTCTTAGGTCTTGCTCCTCCCACAGGCTCAGAAACAAATTCTTGTGGAACTTCTTTAACATCTTTCTTCTGTTGTTCCTTTTCCTTATGTCTATGCGCTGCCCGAGTCATTCTTTGCTCTTTCATCTCAGCTTGTTGAAACCACTCAGCCTGTGATTTTCCAGCTTTCATCAATACAGCTTCTTCAGACTGCTGTTCAACCTCCTTCCCATCCAAGACTTTAAACATTGTAGGTGGTGATGAGTGTGCTCCCAGGACCGAAATATAAAACTCCTTTGCTTTAGAAACAATATTAAGTCTATAGCGTGTCCCCGCATGGCTCACCACGATTCCAATCGGAATATCCCATCTGAATGGCATCAGCCTTTTTTTAAGTTCATCTGCTAAAAAAGTAAACTCTTTTCTTCTTCTTAAAATTTTAGATGGGATCTCCTTTAAAATTATAACATCTTGTGCAGCAATCTGAAACCTCTTATTGTAAAAAGCTTGTATGATTTCATTGCGCAGAGATCTTTTCCCAAAGTAAATTACCACATCTCTTGGCAGATTTCTTTGCTTTGCAACCCAGGAGTTAACTCTAAATATTTTTTCAACTTCTCTAGATATTTCCTCTTTTTCTCTGCCCAAAATCACAGCAAAGTCATTTACTACCATCTCTCTCAGGTCCTGTTGCATGTCTTCTCTCAAGCCTCTGATTCTTAAAGCAAATTCCATCTCTCTATATTGAGACATAACAATTTCATCTTGAGAAATTTCCACCTTTTTTTCCATTCCTTCAAATTTTTCCTCCAACACCTCCACTTTGTCTGCAACTTCTTCAACTCGAGAGTCCAATTTTTCAACCACAGAAGCAAGTCCTTTTAAAGCCAAAACTATATCTTGCCTCAAAATACTATTATTCTCCGCTAAAAGCTCTTTCACTTCCCCTCTAATTTGAGATATAGCATTTCCCATTATATCTTGCATATCTTTTACCATTATTGGTTGCAGAGGAGGAGAAGATGGTGGTGTAGCTTTAGGTTGTTGTGCTGGTAATATCGCAGGAGAAGAGGCCACCTTAGGTACTGTAGAAGTCACTTGACGCTTTGAAGCCATCTTCAAAGATTTATTTCTTCTTTCCTCCTTGAAAATAATACAGAAAAATACAAAAAAAAATCCCTTAAAAAAGTAACGAAAAAAAGTTAAACAGAGAGGGAAAATACTCCTCCTAAAACCCAGATCCACCTTCAAAAAATCATTCAAATCCGTTCCGTTCCATTCCAATCACTTAAAAAGAAAAAAACCTGCCGATCGCCATTTTACTTTCCCTCTCAGCAAAAAAGAAGAAAAAAGGGGGGAATAAAAATCAATCTTTAAACTTAAAATCCCCCCCAAAAAAAGTAAAATCCTCTATTCAGCTCTGTCCGCTTTTAAGATAACTCACCAGATCACTTTAACAGCAGAGGTGGGAGCGGCGTCTTGCTTTGTCCCTATAGAGAAAGACAGCTGAGAAGCGGAGACAATCTGAACTCCGTGGGAGCATTGTTTTCTCCCCCCCCAAAAAATTATTTGGGGAATTTCAGAGGCTGTATGATGATACTACCCTCCCTCCCTTTGCCCGGGAAGGAGGTTTTGAACCGCAGAACAGCTTACTTTTAACATTTGGCATTCTTTTGTGAGTGTACTTGATGCAATTTAAACAGTCCTTTTAAATGAAGCAGTTATCCTTGGGAGTTTTGATATAGTTGCCTATTTATAATAAAGAGTGAATATCATTTGGTTTCACTGTCATTTTATTGCTACTACTGATATTTTAAAATCAGTGCTTCCCAAACCTGAGTAAATTACCCCAAATTGGGTAAAAGTGTTTTTTCTTTTGATAACAACACCCACAAACCCATTAAACATCACAACAGAGACATAAAATGTAAAGATTGTCATGTGTGCTAAAATATATTTGAAAATCTCTATTCCTATCAAAAGGAAAATCAATGAAATTACCAATGGTAATCTGTCCAAATGACTTAAATTTTGTTCAATGAATACTGTTTGTATAATACAAGTAGTCCTCAATTTATGGCCATTTGTTCAGTGACTGTTTGACTGTTTGAAGTTATAACAGTACTGAAGGAATTGTGACAGGTCCTCAAAGTTTTGTAAGACTTTCTGATCTGAGGACTTCCGGTGGATAGCGTCGATGATGGCGGCTACCTTGTAGCCGTCCTCCTGGGAGAGCGTGAGAACCGCGGAGTGCAGCAGATACCAGCTGTCCCGCGGCTCGAAATCCCCCTCCTGGGCAAAGGGGGGGGAAGAGAATCACCCGAATAGAGGTAGAGCCTCTCAAACACCCCAGGAATTTTTTTCTTGGCGGGTGAAGAGAGAGCTCCCTCGGAGTTCGGGCTGCCTCCGCCTCCCAGCTGTCTTTGTTCCTTTGGGAACAAAGTAAAACGCTGCTATCACCTCCGTGCTTAAAGAAACTTGGTGAGTTATTTTTAAAACGGACAGAGCTGGGTAAAGGATTGAACTTATTGGTTTTTATTTGATTTTTAGTTTAGGTTGACTTTTTTTTGTTTGGCTGGAGAGTGAAAGTAAAATGGTGATTTGAAAGTTTTTTTTTTTTTCTTCCGGAAGAAAGTGAGTCAAACGGAATGTTATGGATTATATAGCTTTCTTTTAAACTTTTTTCCTTTTTTTAAAAGCTGGATTTGAGATTTTTTAAACTCTCCTTTGTTTTTTTTATTCTTTTTGAGGATATTTTTTATTGCTTTTCTTTTTTTTAAGAAGGAAGAAAGAAGAAACAAGATCTTTTGTTCTTTTTTAAAAATGGCTTCAAAGAGACAAGCAGCTTCCACAGTTCCAAAGGTAGCTTCTTCTCCTGCGATTCTACCGGCACGACAACCTAAAACTATACCACCACCCTCTCCTCCTTTGCCAACAATAACGGTACAAGATATGAATGATATAATGGGAAATGCTGTATCTCAAATTAGAGGGGAAATGAAGGAGCTTTTAGAGCAGAACAAAATCCAAATTAAAGGGGAAATGAAGGAGCTTTTGGAGCAGAACAATTCTATTCTGAGGCAAGACATAGTTATGGCATTAACAGGACTTGCTTCTGTGGTTGAGAAGCTAGACTCTAGAGTGGAAGAGGTTGCAGACAAGGTTGACATTCTGGAAGACAAGTTTGAAGGCATGGAAAAAAAGATGGAAACTTCACAAGATGACATTGTTATGTCTCAGTATAGGGAAATGGAATATGCTTTAAGAATTAGGGGGCTAAAAGAGGACATGCAGCAGGACCTGTCAGAGGTTGTGGTAAATGACCTTGCTCTTATTTTGAATAGAAATAAAGAAGAGATATTTAGAGAAGTTGAAAAAATCTACAGAATTAACTCTTGGGTCGCAAAACAAAAAAATTTACCAAGAGATGTGGTGATTTATTTTGCAAAGAGATCTCTGCGTAATGAAATCATACAAGCTTTCTATAATAAGAGATTCCAGATTGCTGCTCAAGATGTTATTATTTTAAAGGAGATCCCATCTAAAATTTTAAGAAAGAAAAGAGACTTTGCCTTTTTAGCTAATGAGCTTAAAAAAAGAATGATGCCATTTAGATGGGAGATTCTGATGGGTATTGTCGTGAGCCATGCGCGGATGCGTTATAGACTCAATACAGTCACTAAAGCAAAGGAGTTTTATAGTTCGGTCCTGGGAGCAGGCTCACCATCATCTATGATGCAGAAAGGTTTGGATGATAAAGAGATAGAACAGCAGTCTGAAGGATTAGGTGTGATGGTTCCTGGAAAGCTACAGCTGGAGTGGTCGCGACAAACAGAGATCAAAGAGCAAAGAATGACCCGTGCAGCACACAGACGTAAGGAAAAGGAACAACAGAAGAAAGAAGTTAAAGATTCTCTTCAAGAAATTGTTTCATTGCCGGTGGGAGGAGCAAGACCCAAGAGTTCTGCAGCACATTCCTCAATGGCAGATCTTCAAGCAGTCTTCTCCAGGCTTCTGGTTAAGGGAGATGGTAAAGTTCCTGACCTGGAATGCTAATGGCCTTAACTCCCCTCAAAAGAGAAAGAAAATCTTTCATTACATAAAGCAACACAATAATGATATTATTTGCTTGCAGGAAACACATATTATACTTAAAGATCAAAAATATCTTGTTAATGCTCGCTTGGGATCTCATTTTGTATCTTCTGCCCCTGGGAAAAATGGGGGAGTAGTTATTTATGTTAAGCAAAATTTATCAGCCTGTTTGGTAGAATCTGATCTTCAAGGGAGATATGTTATGATTGAAATTGTTTTATATGGTAAGAAAGTACTTATAGTGGGATTGTACGCACCAAATCAACAACAGGAACAATTTTATAGACTGCTACATCAGAAATTAACTTTGTTGGATTACAGATCTGTTATATTAATGGGAGACTGGAATGTGTGTTAGATACTCAAAGAGACAAAAAAGGATCTTCTATCTCTTTCAAACAGGCTAAATTACCTAAAACCTTCTTTGAGTTGAAAGAGGATTGGGAGCTGAGAGATTATTGGCGTGAACGCAATCAGGAGGAGAGAGATTTCACCTTCTTTTCAGATAGACACCAATCTTTTTCAAGGATTGACTTCTTTTTTATCACAACTGATTTATTTTTTAGGGTAAAGAACGTTAAAATTTTTCCTAGGACATTGACGGATCATAGTCCAGTTTGGATGGAGTTGGTCGATGAAAAAGAGGAGAGGAGATCGTGGAGGATGAATGAAAACTTATTTAGACAAGAAAAGAATGTCCAAAAATTAAAGGAGCATTTAAAGGATTATTTTGTTTTAAATATGCATAAGGGAACTTCAATGTCTATGGTATGGGATGCAGGTAAAGCCTTTATGCGAGGGATTTTGATACAAATGAATAATGCTTATAGACAGAAGCAGATTCAGAAATGTAAGGAACTGGAAAATGAGATTAAATTAAAAGAAAAAACTTTGATTTTAAATCCTACAGATGAGAAGGTTAAAGAATCTATAAAATTGCTTAAATCACAATTTAACATGCTGATGGCTGACCAAACTGCAACTAATTTATTGTATATGAAACAAAATATATTTTGTAATGCTAACAAACCAGGGAGATGGTTGGCATATCAATTGAGAAAGAAACAGAGACAGAGAATTATAGATAAAATAAATTATAATGGTAAATTGGTATATCAGAAGGAGTTGATTAAGAAATCTTTTTTAGATTACTACCAAAAATTATACAAGAGTACTAAAGTACAGGTTTTAGATATAGATAACTACTTAAATCAAGCCAACTTCCCGAAATTAACAGAAGATCAGAAACAAGAAATTAATGGTCTGATTACTAATGATGAAATTGAGATGGTGATTAAAGAATTAAAATTAGGTAAAGCACCGGGCACGGACGGCCTGACATCTATTTATTATAAAACTTTGATACAAGAGATGGTTCAACCTTTAAGAGAACTTTTTAACAATATATTACAGGGCTCAGAGATTCCCCCGTCATGGGGTAGAGCTTTTATATCTTTAATTCCAAAAGAAGATCAAGATCTTACTTTACCAAAGAATTATAGACCTATATCTCTTTTAAATGTAGATTATAAGATTTTTGCGAAAATTTTAGCCAATAGGCTCATGAGGGTTTTGCATCATGTTATACACACAGACCAAACAGGTTTTATAACTGGAAGGTATATGAAGAATAATGTCAGACAAATTATTAATTTATTAAAATACTTAGATAAAAATAATCAAGTTTCCGCAGGATTGATATTTTTAGATGCTGAAAAAGCTTTTGATCAAGTGAATTGGCAATTTATGTTAAGATTAATTGAGAAAATGAATTTTGGAGGAAAAATTCTACAAGCTCTTGGTGTTATTTATCAAAAACAAATGGCACAACTTATAGTTAATGGGGGTTTGTCAGAGGTTTTCACAATAGAAAAAGGGACTAGACAGGGATGTCCATTGTCACCATTGCTGTTTGTTCTAACTTTGGAAATATTGCTGATTAAAATTCGAGAATCACAGCAAATAAAAGGAATAGAAGTCAATAAAAAAGAATATAAATTAAGAGCTTTTGCAGATGATTTGGTGGTTACCTTATCACAACCTATTCATTCTGTAGTAGAGTTACTACAATTGATACATCAATATGGACAGGTTTCAGGTTTTAAAATTAACAACAATAAGACTAAAATATTATCCAAAAATATGACTAATCTTGATAAGCAGACCTTGGTTAATTTGACAGATTTCGAGGTTGTTGATAAGGTAAAATATTTGGGGGTTATTTTATCTGTCTCTAATGCAAAACTGTATAAAAATAATTATGAAAAGCTGTGGGTCAAGATACAAAGAGAATTGAAAAATTGGGAGAAGTTGCAATTATCCCTTTTGGGAAGAATTGCGGCGATTAAAATGAATGTTCTGCCAAAGTTTCTTTTTTTATTTCAAATGATACCTATTTTAAAGAATGAGGTTAACTTAAATGAATGGCAGAAAGGTATCAACAAATTTATCTGGGCAGGGAAAAAACCAAGAGTAAAACTTAAAATTATGCAAGATACTCGTGAGAGAGGTGGACTCAAGGTACCGAACTTGAAATTGTATTATGATGCTGTGGTTTTAACATTAATTAGTGATTGGATTAACTTAACAAATGTAGAAATACTCCTCTTGGAGGGGTGGGATTTACTTTTTGGATGGCATGCCTATTTAATTTTTAATAAAAAGGTTGACAGTGTTTTTAAATCTCATATTATAAGGATTTCCTTACTTCGGGTCTGGAGGAAATATTATAGAACTGATTCTAAAATTCCATTATGGGCCATACCATGGCACGCGATAGAGGGGATAAGGAGAGGAGTTAAGATGGATAGTGTTTCTTATGCACAATTACTTAGATGGGATGGTAAAAATTGGCAGTTAAAATCTTTGGAAGATCTAGCACAAGAAAATATTATATATTCATGGTTTCAATACAGACAAATTGTGGATAGATGGAAGGTAGATTGTAATGTGGGTTTGCTTAGAGAAGATGAGAATTTTTTTAAACAAGTAAAAGATCAAAGACGAACTCACATTAAGAGAATTTATGGGGTGTTAGTAGAATTGGACTCAGAAGCAGAATTAGTTAAAGAATGTATGATTAAATGGGCACAAAATTTTGGTGAACCAGTTCTATTAGATACTTGGGAAACTATTTGGGTGAGAAATGTTAAATTTACACAAGCTCAGAATTTAAGGGAGAATTTTTACAAAATGTTTTACAGATGGCACCTTGATCCACAAAAAATGTCTCGTATGTATCCTGACTTACAGCCTAAATGTTGGAGATGTGGATGTCTGGATGCTACTTATTATCATATCTGGTGGTCGTGTAAAAATATAAAAGCCTTTTGGATTAAGATATGGTGGAATATTCAAAGAATTTTTAGAAGGAGGGTAAAATTTACCCCACAATTGTTTTTGTTAGGTATTGTTATTGATTGTGATACCAAGGAGATTACATTGATGTTAAATTTAATTACAGTCGCAAGGTTGTTAGTAGGGCAATGTTGGAAGAAGGAATCTTTGCCTACTTTGCAAGAGTGGTTTCTCAAAGTTTCTTACCTGGCGGAAATGGCAAAGATTTCGGCTTTCTTGAAGGATCAATCGCAAGAGAAGTATGTTGTGGTATGGAAAAAATGGATAGATTTTATACAACATAAGTTGGATATAAAAAATATTATTTAGTTTTTTAATAATTTATATTTAAAATGGAATATTTTGTTTCTTTTGTTTCTCTTTTTTTCTTTTTTTTTCTTCTTTTTTCCCTTTTTTATTTTTTTTTCTCTTCCTCTATTCTTTTCTTTGTTAAACATTTATTTTTTGTTTTTTTATATATATACTATTGTTAATTATTTTATAATTTTTCTAATTAATGTATTTAGATTTTTAACTAATGCTAGACTCAATTATGGTTTATATTTTTTTCTTAGTTTTTTTGGTCAAATTTTAATTAAGCCTATATTCAGCTCTGGGAAGATCGCGGGTGGGAATGGGAGGGTTGGGGAGGTGGGGGGGAAGATTGTTTTGTTTTTGTTTTTGTAAAATTTTAAAAAACTTAATAAAAATTATCTTTGAAAAAAAAAAGACTTTCTGATCTGTAATTTTGAGTAATGAAGAAAAAAGTTTGAGAAGCACTTATCTGATTCATACCCATCAACCAGGGTTCTAGGATGCTTAAACTAATTTTGCCTGCTCTGGTACAGTTCTCCAAACATTTATGCAGAAAAACAGTATTGCAAGGATACGTTAAGTATTCAGCACTCTTTCCTGTATAATATTCAGAGAAAGTGGGCTTGAGAGGCAATATGAATAACTGATGTACTGCATAATGCAGGAACTTCTTGTTTGTCTTTTAAAAAAATGGTATAAATGTTTATAAAATGTTGAAAAGATAAATGTTGCATTTTATGGCAATATTAAAAGTATGGTTCCAATATAATGTTATTTTCTGTATGGAAAAAAATAACATGAGGAAAAGTTGTGCTTTAATAAAAAAGGCAATTGAGTATTAGAAGAAAGATCTACATATGGAATATGTCATAAATCTCTTCTGCAAATTGCATGAGAGGTGTTTTTTTTTTACTATTATTCTCAATGGAATCTATGTGAACTGTGTTTTAGAAAGAAAAGTCATTTCCTCCATGCTAGTTTTAGCTAGGTAGGAAAATGGTGGAGAAGAAAACCCCTGCCTAAATAAAGCATGTTAAGATTTCAATAAAGGCAAAAGATTTAGGATTTTCCAGAGTTGTAGAAGCTTAAGAAAAGGAAAGATTTGATGCATATATTAATTGTGTGCAAACATTTCAGGAAACTGATTGCAAAATAGTGCCATATTTACTTGATGAGAAGAGTCTCATGTTTTGATTAGGGAGAGGGTGTTACATTGCTTTCCCTAGGAATAAGAGTTCCCTTCTAAGGATGTACTTGCAGGTTAACCTACTAAGAATATGGGAATTTAGATTTGGTGTTGTAATTCTTTCCCTCTGCTGTCTCTTTATGCCTTCTTTTTGCCTCATCTCCACACCGTTAATTTAGTTCCTACCTTTAGTTTCCTACTAAAGATAGTCCTCAACTTACAGCCATTCATTTAATGATTGTTCGAAGTTGCAATAACACTGAAAAAATTGGCTTACGATTGTTTGTCACAGTTACAACCATTGCAGCATCTCCATAGTCATGTATTCAGAATGTGGACGCTTGACAACAGGTTCCTATTTATGATGGTTGCAGTGTTCTGGGATCATGTGATCACCTTTTGCAACCTTCTGACAAGCAAATCAATGTGCAAGCCAGATTCACTTAACAACTGTATACTAACTTAACAACTGCAGTCTAGCACTTAACAACTGTGGCAAGAAAGGTTGTAAAATGGGACAAAACTCACTTAACTGTCTCACTTAGCAACAAAAATTTTGGGCTCAATTGTGATCATAAGTCAAGGGATTACCTGTACTCCCTTCTCTCATACCACCGACGTCCTGGTTCTTTAGACCTCCTCCTTCTCTTCCATATGTTTCTTCCTTTGTTTTTGTCTCTTCTCAAAAGAAAGAATTCAGGTTTCTGTGATTCTATGGGTGGTCATGTATTGTGTATGTAAAAAGCAGCTTATATGAAGATAGGAAATCAATTAATTTTGAAGATGTGCTTTACAGGCAATATATTTTAATTATTATTTTTTGGTTCTAGCTCTGTTCTTTTTTTGCTATGGAACTGTTCTTTTCACAGATATCTTTTTCTGCTATAGTTTTAACTAATTGTATGATTTATTTATTTATTTTGGCTCTAGTAGTTTTACTTGTGAACCACCAAGTGTCATTGGGAGTCCAGCAGCCTACAAATTTAATACATAAATGATTGAGCTGTTAAAGTTGTCAAATTTATGACACGGCCTGAAATATTAGAGAATATTACGATGCTGATGAAAAACTAATTTTGTGACAAATGTCTGCATTTATAAGTTTTGCAGCATCTCTCTCTCTCTCTCTCTCTCTGTCATGCATTCATTATTAAAGTCAGTTTATTTTATTTACTTAATTAATTTCTGTAGCTGTCTATCAACTTAGTGACTCTGGGCAGGTATGCCTTGTTCTGCAGAATTAGTATGCATTGTCCTGTGCCTGAGGCACAGGATAGATTGCCTAAAGAAGTAATCTCTTCCTCAGATGCTTTTCTCCACAGAACAATGTATCTCCAAAAAGCGTAACCACAAGTTAACAAGCTTAGCTCTCTAGTCTTAATAAGTTGATTAGAACCCTCAGGCTGACTGGTGCCGCTGCCTGACAATCAGAAGACCCTAATCAGGTTCTCACTAAAGGCTGTTGTTTGTTTCCTAAGCAGCTCACATCCGCAAGTGGGCTGGACAAACAATGCATTCCTTTTTATATATATTCCCACTGTATGCTTGCTTATTCTCTTGCAGTTCCTTTCTCTTCAGAGAATGTATTTCTTTAAAAAAAAAAATTCTTTTCTTGCTAATTATCCCAGGACTGGGGTGAATACTCCGAGGGACAAGGGAGTGAGGAACAAGATTTGCCCTTCCATCTAGCTTCCTCATGAGTTGAGTTCTGGAAACCCAATTGGGCACACTCAGCTATTTGCGAGTATATTCTTCTGATGCTGTAAGAAAAGGAAAGCCAGTGTAAAATCATAAGCACAGTGTGGTCACATGATTTTCACTTAGGGACCATTTAACAATTGAGTTGCTAGAACCAAATGTGGTTGCTAAATAAGGACTACCCTTACAAGTCATTTAATTATTATATTTTATGCTATTATAATCATTTGGTTGCATTTTGTCTGCATGTATATCTATTTTTGTCTATCTCTGGGCTCCAAAGAAAAATCAGAACTGGAGGCAATTAATGTTTTGATGGTTGATTATAGGGAAATTATAGGGTTGAATGGGAAATTGAAAAATATTTCAAGAAGACAAAGTCAACCCAGGAGCTAAGCTGGACTCGAAGGTGTTTTTATATTTTACATTATGTTTATGAGTATATAATTTGAGGATTGCTTTTAGCTAAAAACAGGAATTCTAAATTTATAAATGAGGAATCTGGCCATTGCACAGGATTTTTTTACGTATGGGTGAGTTTGGTTTACTCCTTTTTTATGAATTTAAGATCATCTTAAATTCAGGACTTTTCCTTTCAGACAAGAAATAATTGACCACTAAGGCAATAGACCTTTTACTCCTTACAATATTAATAATATGGCTTTGTTCATTTAGTTGGGGGCTTTATCATGGATCTAGTCATTATGAGTTATAAACCATGGATTATAGATTAGTACAATGCATGATTAGTCAGAACATAGTTGAAAGCCAATGCTTAGCATGATCTTTCATTTTATGTTGCCCTTTTGCGATATGCAATTAATTTTGTATACTTTGGGGAGTGAATAGCATCTTCAAGGCATGTTTTTCTTTCAGAGTTTATTTTCTTTGCTGTTGCCATAAACATATCACACAATAAATTTCACTGAAGCCAGTTAGAATAATATGTATTAACTGTCTGGAACACTTAATGAACCAAGGCTGAAATCCTACAGGTGCTTAATAGAAAGTTATTCCAACTGAACATGTAAAAATTTTCTCCTATGTCATTGTGAATAGGATTACATAATATTAAGTTAATCAATTTATTTATTTGGTTAGTGGTTCAGGTGATCAAATACATTCTAAATATAATTATCAAATTTTGTTTTGACTTTTGTGAGTCTGCTAAACACTTCAAAGTCTCAATTCAAAAGTTTTATACTGAATTTAAAGTTACTTCCAATAGATTCTACATTGCAAGGGGAAGTTCAGGAAGGAATTTTGCATGCTGCTCAAAATCAAGATTCCACAAAAGGTCAGGAGAATTCATTAAGGCCTATTCATCCTCCACTTATTATTACCATCAATCTTGAGGATGAAGAAGAGGAAGAACAAGAAGAAAAATGTAAATATTTTTCAGACATTCATGTTTATCTACATGCTGTGTTTTAGAAAGAGATGAAAACTGAACCCCAACCTGAGAGAAGATAACTTAGAATGGAACTCAGAATGAAGCATTCTGAAATAACTCCCCAAGTGCTCTCTGAAGGGTTGCATAAGGATTTTTCTATTATTATTGTTTTATATTTTGTGAGCGGCTCAGTGGCTTAGAAGTGGAGCTCTCATCTCACATTCAGGAGGCTGTGAGTTCAACCCTAGGTAGCTGCAGATATTTCTCTCTCTGGGCGCAATGAGTAATTGTCTGCTGTGAACTCATAGGTGTCAGGAAGGGCATCTGGCCAGTAAAGGTTCAACTCCATTCAGTCACCCGACTTTGATGCAAGGAAGTACAGGGTCGTTAAAAGAAAAAAAGTTTTATATTTTGTCCAGAATCCTCAGGAAAATTTATCCTTTTTTTTTACTTTGAACTTTCTTTTGTCATTTTGTCCCATTAATCCACATTTGGCCCTCTTTTACTAGCTTTCAGAGACTTATTCAACTGATGGACAGAATCTCAAGACCTTTTACATATTCTCTCCAACATTCTGTTGAGATGGAAAGACTAAGAAGGAAGAGAAAGCATAGAAAGCATAGATTCTGGAATTATTTCCAAGTTCTTCTCAGCAATGGCCATTAAGAAGATCTCTGTGTTCTTCCATGTAACAAAATAACATGGCTCATGCATGTGCTTTTGCTTTCCATTTGCATTGTGCCTTTGTTTCTATGTGTGCAGTGGAAAGATTAAGGCCCACTGCATACAATCTGTTTTGGGACATGTGACTCAGAGAGAATGGGGCCTAGAATGGAACAGTTAGTAACATACCAGCCCAGTGTATATCTCCTTCTCCATAGGAGCAGATTTTTCTCACTTGAGGGATTTTTTTTCTGGAATATTTTCCTCTGCAACTTTGGCCAGATGTGGCCCTTTTTCAAACTTATAAATTCAATACTTGCCCCACAGTAAAATGTCCTGAGCCTCTTTACCTACTTTTTCCCTATGTCCAGTTGGGAAGGAAAGAATGAAAGTGGAGAATAGGAATTCTTTAGAAAAAAATAATCTAGCTTTTCCTTTTAAAACAATTCTATTCAGTCAATAAAAGAAAGATTTTATTTTGTATTATAAATATAAATGCAATTCAGATTTTCTTTATATGGCACAGGAAAAAGCCTGGAAAGAATTTTATTAGAAATAACTTTTAAAATTGCTCCATACAGATGCATCTTATTTATTGTCAAAGACACCAGAAGATATAGAAGAAGAAAAGGCAATAAAGGAAATGTGCTATAAATCTGGTAAGAATCTTATTGTTATATCAGCTAAGAACATTGGTGCATTTTTTTAGCTGATATAACAACTGCATTTTTTTTCTTTTGTCTTTTTGTGGATGAAACAGGAGAATATTATAGAATTCAGACTTCTCAAGAAAATCATTTAACAAAAAATTCTTCAGTACTGGAGAATGAGCTCATTAAACCTATGGAAACATGCAGAGAATTACAAGAAGGCAAGGAATAGAACAACTGAAGTTTTTAATTTTGAAACTTAAATGTTTTATCTTTTTAAAGATAAGAAATATTCATTGTTAAAAATCTTGATTAACATTGTTTAGAGATAGAATCCAAGTTCAATCTCTGGAGTTGCCAACTAAAAGTGCCAAAAGATGTCACAATGGGGAATTTGCCAGTTAGCTGAGTAGAAACCTGTGTTAAGTATAGAAATCTGCTGCTAGTCAGAGTTGAAAATATTGGGTTGTGCCAAGAGTGTAACTTATTTCAGCTTTATAGCAGGCTTTGCACAGCATGTTATTTCAGAATAAGTGGATACTGCCCAAAATGGGCTGATTTTTTTTTTTTGTGTGTGTGTGTGGAGGAGAGGATTAGAGATGGGGATTTGAAAAGTGATTTGGAGCCTCCTGTCTATTAGGCTTGGGACCTTCTGACTATTGGGTTCTAGAGGCCAGAAAAGGGGACTTGATAGTCAACATGTTTTAGTGTTCCGATTCTGAATTACATGAATAAATAATATGATCTCGTGTAAGACAGCTTCCTATGAATCGTTGTATGTAAAAAAGAAATACAACATAGTCTTTTTGTTTGTCTAGTTAAAGTATATTGAATATTTAGATGGGTTGATGCAAAGTTATATTAGTCTTATTACAATTTACTATAATATGTGAACCTAACCTTACTCCAATTTCAATTGAGCATTATGCAATTAGTTACGTGTACAAAAGTGCTACGATGGCTTTTTAAAGTATTAAAAACACTTTACATTATGATTATGTTCATTTTTTTCAGATATTTCAGTCATGAAATTAGGTAAAATATTATTCATTAGTCATATTTTACTAATTGTTCCTAAGAAAATTCATCTGAGTATAGAAAAAAAATGATAAGTAGAACTCAGTAATTCATATTTATGATCCCCATATTGCCAGTAGATGGGGTCTAAAGCTTATAGAACAGTAGCTAATGCTATGATAATAGCTGTCCCTACAGAAAACTATTCCTATTATATGCAAATTTTCTCTTTCACCATTCTAGGTGATGGTGTTGCAGTTCCATCAAAGTTTAACATTATAGAAAGGCAAACAAAAATAACAGCCTCAGTAGACAGTTGCTCTAAATCTGAACTTAGTGCCTTTGAAAATGGAGGTAATTATTTAAAATACAATTTCTACATTTAAATTCTTATAACTCACAATGA
The DNA here is from genome assembly GCF_016545835.1 of Crotalus tigris. Taxonomy (NCBI): domain Eukaryota; kingdom Metazoa; phylum Chordata; class Lepidosauria; order Squamata; family Viperidae; genus Crotalus; species Crotalus tigris. Next base: position 467,357 of record NW_024097800.1, read on the forward strand.
TAAGTGTGCAGAAACCTGCATTCAGATACACACCCACACACATACACACACACAAACTACCTAGTTTGCAGAAACTGTGCTCAGTCTTTTTTCATTTTCCAATTTAATGAAGCAATGCCATCTGTCTTTATTTAATTTTATTTAAAGAAGTTTTGGGATTGTTTGCAAGCTACATTTACCTTCTCAGGCTGCAATTTTTGTACCTTTTCTCTGTTGAAACCACCAACAATAGAGACAAAGAGGGAGAGGGAGAGGGACTTGGGATTTGAATCAACATATTATAAAATCACCTGCACTGTTGCTCCTGAATAGAGATGTGGCAGGTTTCAGAACAACAGAAAAGGATTCTCCATCAGAACAAGCAAGATAATATTGGGTGGCAGGTTGGGAGAAGCTGCTGAATAGATCTTTGAGAAATAAGAGCCCCGAGAAAGGATATTGGTGTAATCATCTGTAAGAAAAAAAGAATATGGAGATGAAGAATGTCCATTCAATTATTTTCAAGCATCTAAGTCCTCATGTGCTTTGTATGGAGTCAGTAACTACAGTACTGCGGTGTTATTTCCCAGTCAAACAATAAAGTTATAAAATAAACTTTAGCCCCTTTCAGATGCAATGCCCCAAATGTCTAATATGTGAGCATTCCTGATAAGCTTCATGTCACTTCTTGTTCTTGCTTTTGGATGTCAGCCCTTTGTAAACCTTCACTGTGGTTGTTTGTAAAGAGAAGGCTACATAAAGTATACAGCTATATGTACATTGGCTTCCCTATAAGCCAAGTTCCTGCTTTATTAGGACAACTTTATGTTATTCTATTGTTCTTATATGATGATTAGATTTACATCCTCCCTTTATTTCTGTATAACTCAAAGCAGTGTACATAATGTTCTCACCTCTTATTTTACCCAAAAGAAAAACCTTGTGAGGTGGGTTGTTTCCTCCTTGTAGGCAATTCTTCTGAATTTACAATTGCAGCAAAGAAATAGCATCATTTGAGTGATGGTGGCAAATGACGCTTAACTTATGGCTCTATGCTGAGAATTTTAGGTGCAATATCAACTGACTATGGCTATTGATTCCAAAATGTTCCAACCTCTTCCTTTCATGTTAGATGAGGCACGTGTTTATAGTTTGTTTAAAATAAGCAGAAGGCCTTTGAAAGGAAACAATAAAACATCTCCTTACAGGTTTGCAATATCAGCACAATGATTCCAGCACAAGGAAGAATTATTTCCATTTGGGCTTTGCATAAAATCCATTCATGGTCATACTATTGAACTATATTTAATTTTGCTAGTTTAAACAACTTTGTTTCATGTGCATATTTTGCCATTCGTTGCTTTTCCATTTAAAGGGGAAAATGCAGACATCTTGAATACTTTTTGTTTATTTATTTCTTTTGTATGTTTCTTGTTATTGTTACATTTTCCCTGATAATTCTGTGATATACCTGTTTCTCTGTAGGAGGTGATTGTTACTTGTCACAAAGAAATATATTTGTTGAAGGGATACAAAACAAAATGTTCAATGGAGAGAAACAATTTACCATGCTAAAGTGTTTAAACGTTAAAGGTATTCAGAACTTATGTCTCATGTTTCTTTTTCTCAATGGGAAAGTAAATGTGTGTGCTTTCTTAAAACATTCTGGCAAGGGCTTTTACTAAAATATATCCCATAGAAATTGCTAAGTTTAGAAGTATTGAAAAAAAGATTAGATCCCACTCAAAAAGGTGATTTGAGCCATGTATTGCTTTTGTGATGCCATAATTGGGGAACCATCTTGATATATTCTCATGCTGGTGGCATTGTATCACTGGATGAGGATATGACACTTCCACAGAAGGAATGCTCTTTCAGAATGGCAATCATTACTATGTTGTTCTTAAAAACACTTCTGCTTTAATATTGGAGGGGATTTTTGGCAAGCTTCTCTTACAGTTCGTGGTAGTTTATCATAGTACTGTACTAGTATAATTAGGTTTAACTAATTGCTGTATGTGCTATCAAATCAACTCTATAGATAGAACTCCGGGTTGATCTATCTCCAATCAGGCCTTTCAGATCTTCCAATTGTGCCCCATTTTAGGAATATTGTAGAATAAGCCCCAAATAAGGCTAACTTAGCTAAGACACAAATATAAATTTTGTTTTATCCAACTTGCATCATCATTAGCTCACTATAATCCCTGGTCACTTGTGTGCTAATATTAAGGGAAATGGAAACTGCTTCTGCTTTTGTTTGCTCCAGCCACTGCTCATATACTTGGGTGAAATATATAAAAATGCTAAAGAAAAGTAACAATTGAACTACTATTATAATAGCAATAAAATTGGAGAGCTCTAAAGATTGACAGTAAGTCCTCTGTTCAATACTGATTTGAGCAAGTGCTTAGTTATACTGACTTCTGGATGCCTTTGCCTTTTTTGGAAGGAAACATGTATACTTATTAGCCATTAAGTAGAACAATTAATGGGCAGATATATATCTTTTTTTATACTTGCAGCTATTAGCAATGATTTGACCTTGCTCCAGGGTGAACTGTTTTTGTCAGTTTAAGAACATTCAGACTCTGCTAGGAATTTTTGTATTTGTAGGTCATTTTATTTGCCAGTTTGGCAACTGGAACTGAATAGCAATAGTCAAAACAACCACTAAGACAATACCTATAAATAAAAAATATGCATTTAATATTGATGCTATAAATATCAGAGCATTATATTTCTTGGAAGAGTGTTTAAAGATTGTTAAAATTATGAATAGAATTCTTGGATCATGAGCTAACATGGGAACAGAGGCCGCAAATAATCCTTATGTGCCAAGCCACATAAGCCAAACCATGATTTCTTTGAAGCTTAATACGTTGCATAAGCCTACTAGAGTGGTTTATTCACCAAATCATGTAAAACAATGGCTTAGTGGAGTGGGTAGATCTATTGGCTTCCTTTCTAATCATCACTGTGGAACAACACAATCCTGACTTTTTTTTTTAGCTACCAGCCATACAGAAAGCATCAAGAAGCATCATTTTAAGGGAGTAAAGAAAAAGAAATGGTTATCTGAGGACTCCAAAAATCTGCCTACCCCTTTGACAGCAAAAGGTATTTCAGAGGAACTGTTTGAATCATTTCAAATAGCACGGTCTGCCCTATTTTACTATTTTCCATCATAAGATATAAGATGGAGCTCTCTATTAAGACCCAGTGTTTAATTTATTTTTTCGTATGAGCGATGGACAATTTATAGTCCTCCACAAAGTGCTGATCTGTTGTAGGTTCATGGAGGACTAAATTGGAATGCATTTCCCATCCTTGCAGTATATGTTGAGCCCCGAGTAGCTTCTTACATGTTGGGGGGCAATATTGATTGTTTTATTATCTCTTGCAGCAATGCATACTTCAAACTCTAAAAGTAAAGGGAATTGCCAACAAAATGATCAAATCAAGAATGCTGAGAATGCCTCTTATGTTCCTTCTCAGAGAGCCAACGGGAGAAGTATTTCCTTGAGTGCTCCAATGGCTGGAAGGTCACAAAATCTCACTTATGCTAAAATTGGTGTAGCCAAAGAATCCAAAATGAATTTATCTACAGGTGAGCATTTAGCTTCATAAGATCTCTTTCTGAAATGACTGTCAGTTTTTTTTCTAATGAGATGGTATGCTAATTAAATAATAGTATTGTTTCATTAGTAACAGTCTTATCTTCTGTCTGTTGTTTTGTACATGAATTTGAAACAATGACATTTAAATTTTATTAACTGCATAAATTGTTTTTGGAACTAATTTTGAGAAAGATTTATCTAAAATAATTTAAGTAAATTGTTACTTAAATGAATATGATTCCAGTTTTATACAATGTCTCTGCAATTAAGTTTTTGCAATGAGGAATGAGGTTACAAGAAACTGGTCATTTAAAAATTCTGCTGTTATGTTAATTTTCTATTAAAAATGCCTAACTGTAAGTGCTATTCACTGAAGTATATTTACTAAGAAGGCAAACTGTAGCAGTCATTACTATTTTTTAATATTGTTTGTGATTATTTTGAAATCTCACTTTACATTAATATGTCATTAATTCTGTTTCTTGCTCTAGTTATTATGATTTGTGTCTAAATGTTAGTATATGAAATATTTGCCCCAATCCTTAGTGCACGGGTGTCAAACTCACCACATCATGTGACGTGTCGCGACATATCGCAACTTTTTTTACATTGCTAGAGCTGGGGTGGGTGTGGCCTCCATATGATGCAACTGGCCTGTGAGCCGGCAGTTTGACACCCCTGCCTTAGTGTATCATGTAAATGCAACAGTTATGGTTTGCAAACTATGGCCTGTGGCTTAGTCCACAAGCCAGGATTAAATAAATCAGACATAACTTAAATAAACTCAGCTGCAAAATTCTTTCCTCTTCTTTAATTCATGTAGAGATGTTGAGAATTACTTTTCATTGATGTTAATCATCTTTTTTCTAGAAATAAAAGAATACAGGGGAAGTTTTAGTTCAGATTTATCACCTCTTGCCTTGTTATTATTTATTTATTTATATTATTATTTATTTATTATATATTTATTATATATTTATTTTCACAATGTAATTTTAATCTTAATTCTGTCATGCTTCTAATCTCCCTGTTCATTTTGTTATTTCATTTACTAGTTTTATTTTTTTATCTTTTTTTAAAAAAGATCAAAAATGGCAAATAACATTTAAAAGGAAAAAAATATGTAGATAGCATAAAGGATTAGTAATAGAGGACTGGGACACTTCAGACTCATTATAACATACTCTACTTTTGTCACTTCCAGGAAAAAAAATATTTACATTTTCTCTGTAGCAGTCCATAACACCAAAATTGAATCTTATTATGAGCTTTTAGAGGTTTATATTCTGTAATTCTCAGCAATATCATCCCTTCTGAGAAGTGTCTTCCTAAAGCTGGTAGTTTTATCTTGTACAAACTAGAAAAATATATTCCATGTTATTTAAGATATTTTGATATTTCTAGAAATTGTTATTTCACTTTGTTAAATTGGTTGCTCCAAATATTATTAATAAAATTAAAACCAAACTTTTCAGAGGAAGATATTTTATTGTTTGAAGAAGATTTTCAAATAGTTTTTGTTGCATTCATACTTTATATCACAATTCTGTTTTAATGTTGTAATAACCTTTATATTAAATTTAATATTTGTTATTTTGTATACTGAAATGTAGTAATTTCTTAATAAACATTATCAATGCTACAGATTTATTTTTCTAATATTTTATGCTGCATTTGGTTTATTTGTTGTGCTTTTTTGTTCAATCTTAGTGCAGTAGCACAACATGCTTTACATTTTTTCACACTTAATGAATTTTATTTATACACCATATTTTAAAATGTGCCTTCCTATATATTTTTCAAAAAAAGCTAATACTGAAGGCTGTACTAGAGAATTATTACTTGGCATCCTTGAAATCCTGGCAAGTGCTTGGTTCCAATTAGAATAAAGCTTCCATGATATTTTGAATACTGTAGTTGGTTTGGGTCACTGCTGGGAAAGAAATTTTGATTTGATTTGAACTCTCATGAACAATTGCTGATTTAAAACACCCTTATTTAAAAATGGAAGAATTTTTTTTAAAAAAATAAAATGGGCAAAAAGTATGTTACTCTTAATTATTAATGAAACTTTCATGATTTTTGTAAGACTACAAAAAGAATATAAATTGCATAAAACAGCTAGTTATCAACATGTTCAGTAAAGCTTTTATGTTCTGTGTTTAATCTGGATGCCATAGCAGCCTTTCATTTTCAGTAGATTTCAATAGTTTTTTACAGAAGCTAAACCAGCCATCTTATATCATCACCAATGTAAATATTTCATAAAAATAGCTTTGAATAATATAAAGAAATCTGGAATACTTTCATTTCCTTGTAAATGTACATTCTCGTTTGAATTGTTTAAATTGTATTCACATATTTTCTATTTTAAAAATATTTCATTTATAGCTTTGTAACATAAAAAAAGTATTTTAAAAAATGATTTGTGCTACAAAATCCAAATTACTACTAGAAGTTAAAAGCTTAAAATGTTCACCATGTCTTTGCTGTCATCTAGATATCATCCTGATGTTTCCAGCTCAGATTTGTAACCCTGAGACAGAAACCAATTAATGTAGGTTTGGAGTTTGGACCAGTCACTCTCTCTCAACTCAATCCATATCACACATTGTAGAGATAAAAGGAAAGGAGATCCCCGTCTACTTAATTCGTTTATTTTAATGCATTTTGGTTCCTGAAGAATAGACAAAATATATATCTAACCAAAAATGCACTAAAATAAATGAATTAAATACACAAGAAGATTTCTTCAAAAATCTTGTTCACAAATTCAGGTTAAATAGAGAATACATTTTCTTATAGAATTTAAGCTAGTTTTCAATAGGATTTTTTATTATGTAATATCAGAAAATATTATAGTAACAATTCTGCTACATTTGCTTAAGGAGAATGACAGAGTCAAAGTTATAAAAGAGAAAAATTAAAACTATTTCTTTTCTTTCTTTTTCTTTAAAGAGAGGTGTGCTTCGGCGTATAATATACCAGCCTGGAGAAAAAGAAGCCCGCATTCTAAAATATATACTAAACCTGAAAAAATGCATTCAGGTATTTATAAGGTGATAGTAATATACTGCAAGTGTTAAAAATGAAGCAATCAAGAATATGGAGAAAAATTTTTAAGAGATCAAAATATTTTTTTTTCCTATTGCTAATGGAAAAGGAGTAAATTCATGAAATACAATGCTATCTAAAGTCTAGCTACAGATCAGCCTTGTCTGTAGTCCTTCTTTATATAAATCAATAATTAAAACTTGACTAAGGAAGAGTTACTGTACTTTACAAGTAAATGTGGATAATGCAAGTAATAGATGAAGTAAGTCCATTAAGATATGGCAGCTTCAAATAATTGCTTTCTTCATGTTCGTGAAGCCCCATTTTTTAATATAAGATATACTAACAGCTAGGAATCCAGATTATATTATTAATGTCATGATCTATGGTTTGTTGTAGAACACCTTGACTCTATAACTTTCAGATTTTATATTATTGCATTTTTAAACTTTCATATGTTTTCATTTCAGAGCCCAGAAGAAATGGAAGTAGATAAAATGGAGGTTAATTTTAAAGAGAAGAAAGAGGGAATAAAGAAATATTATATTGCTCTTCTATGGTTTGCCATAAAAAGAGGACAAAATATTCAAATTCAAATGATTTGGTTATCATGAAATCCAACTGGAGATCTAAGCTGACAAAAACATTCTAAAATTCAGGAAGTATATGTGCCAAATCATTTACATTAAAATATGTAAACAAGCCATCTATTTCTGAATCAATAATTTTACTGTTAACCTAGACTGAAAGTTTTACTGTTTGGGAGTAAGTATAGGCTTCATAAGTGCTTTCAATCCCATGTGAGAACAAGCACATCTCTATTTTTCAATAAAGCCATTTATTTTCCAGGCTTTTGTCAAAGTCTGAACAAAGTTGAGCTAATTTGTTGAATAGCAGAGAGTACTGGGCTCTTTCTTAATCACTTTCGAAAGGGTGCACAAACGCCCTGCTTAACGTTGCCAGAAAGATTGGGTGTTTTCTCTCACAGGAAAAGATGTTTAGGAAATTTTGCCTTTTTAAATAGAGATTAGCACGATTTTAATGACAATGGTACTAATGAGGGGAATACCATAATGTGGAGCTACTGAAAACACCGTGATGCAAAGATGACATGATCAGAATTAAATATGCTGATTTATATATGCTGATTACTCTCTGGAAGAACACATCTTCCTTTAACAGCCCTGTATGCTTAATTATAGTATACATTACTTCCCCATCCAGGGATTAATCAAATCTGGATTTAGCAAGAAGATTGCTTCATATATTTTTTAAAGTACAGGAGCCATAAACTTAATTACATTATAGAGAATTCAGATTCTACATCAAACATACATTTTTCAAGTGAAGCATCACATATAGAGCGTGTTGTAAGATGGGTACAACAAGATGTGGCTTACAGTCACCAAATCTCATGGACCCAGAAAGGGATACAGCTGGAATACTAAACTTAAAAATGCAAAAGCATTCCTTGCTGCAGTAATCATCTTTGAACCAAGTTGTAGCTGATAATTAAGGAAATTATCCAGGTAGACCAAAGGGAAAATTAAATCAAACCCTTCTAGATAGCCCCAGAAAGTTACTACAATTTATTTTATCAAACATTGGTGAAAACTAGAGAGACAAGGATTGAGTATACAGTTAATAACATTCGTCTGCACACATTCTATCCATATAGAGGAAAACTACATACGAGAAAAGATAGAATACTATCTTTGTGTCCAAATAATGTAACACTTTCAACTGATGCAATACCAATAACAGAGATACAAATTTTGAGAAACACTGAAATAACATGGCAGAAGGAGTAGGGATAGATGATGTCATCTCTTTAACCAGATCTCTCTTAAACACACTTGACACTGTTTTATTCAGGACTATATCTCTGCCATCTATCATATTTCCTGCAGCTGATTTGCCACTCTTATTGCCACAAGGTAAATCTTAATAGAATCTCGTACACATGTTTGATCAGATATGTTCTTTGCCTTCCTCCAGAAACATCCCTTTACTCTGACGTCCTCAGGTTGGAAACTGAAAGGAAAGCTAGCCTATTTTCCTTTCTCCATAGTAACCAAATTGCAAGTTCCAATCACCTCTCTTACAACTGATTATCAATGCTTTGCCCATGCCATTTTATGATTTCTCTGCACTTTCCCTGCCTACAGGATCCAACATAGACATTACTTATCTATCTAGATAACATTTCTCTGAAGGAGAAATTAAATAATGCTTTGTCTTTTAAAATCAATTATGAATGAAACAATTTTGGCCATTTTGGAAATGTAAGTCTTCTAAAAACCTGGGGTATCCTCTGGAAAATGCCAATAAAGTGAAAAAATGCATAATATATTTAAATGAATGATTTTTTTTTTAACTTTAACAAATCATTAACCATTAGAGGGCAATAGTACCACATATAAAAATACTAGTAGCCTGAGCAATAGTAAAAGAATAGTAAGATTGCCATCTACAGTGAAGCTTGTGTGCAGATATTAGTTTGATTTCTTATATGGGCTAAACTGAAACTTGCAGAACATATATCCACAAAAATTGAACTTGTTCTCACGCTTCCTTTGCACTTGCTTGTAATATAATATTTTGGAGCAGCTAATCTATTTTTTCTATGTTTATTTTTATATTCTTTGAACACTGTCATAAAAATATCAACTAAATATACATTTTTACACATTTCCATATAATTTTATTATTACAGCCAAAGGATAAATCAAACATCCAAATAAAACAAAACTAGACAGAGCCATCACAAGAGGACATAGCAATGCAACACAATGATGCAATCAATGGGCGACCAAGGTCTGCCTAGTTTTACAGGCAGTATATCAAAAACAAGCTATCTTCAAAAAACTTAATCATACTGACCTGACACTAAAAATACAATGAGTGTAGTCTAAAACTGGATAAAGCACGTAATAAAATAAATTTTAAAAGATTATTAAAAAGATCTAAAATGACTATGTTTCTGGCGAATCCCCAATGCTGCTGCACAGAATCTGGCCACTTGTGCCGTGATCTCTGCCTGCTCATCCTTAAATAGCCACTGGAGATAGATACTTTCCGAACAACCAGGATATCTATCAATTATGGGAAGGATATGGTTTTTCCAAATGGCTCTGTCAAAGGAACATCGAAGGAGTATGTATCCAATGGTTTCCACCTCTCCTGAGCCACAGGAGCATTTCCATAGCTACCTTAGAATTTATAAGAAGTGTATGAGACTAATTACAATTATCTAGGTAACCTGACAGTTCATCTTTGATATAGAACATTCATAATGATCAATGATACAATATCACTGAGCATATAATAATCAGTTGTATTCAGCTGCAGCAGCTTTTATGCCCAGAATATGCTTTGTCTGATAAAAAAAAAAACTAAAATAATAATTCATTGGCTAATTTGTAAGAAATTATATTCCAGCATCATCACTCAACAGATTTGACTTTTTCTTTTTACTTTGCCTGCCAAAGAAATGTGCTGTTCTTTGCTAATGTTTATGCTTATATATACTGTGAGGGTGCTGCTGGCTTCTGAAAACAAAACAAACAAATCAACCAAAGTTGCTAATGCTTTTTAACTGCATGAATAACATTAACATTCAGCAAAAAAAATAGTATTCAATGAACAAAACTAGCTAAAATCAAAATCTATATTTTAAATGTATCCTGAGGTAAAAAAAAAAAAATCAATAGGCCATAAGAGCATGCATAGAGGACACGTGCACCAAGGAACATAGGAATTGTCTGCCTGCTCACACCAAGACCTATCTTAGTTCACATTTTGTTGCTCACGGTTGCCAACCAAATGTCTCTAGGTTGCTCAAAAATAGGAGATGGAGAGATGCCATTGTCCCCTTTCAGCTGTATTCAATACCATGTCACCAACATGGAAGTAAAACTGACTTACCTGGAATGATAGCTTTTGGGAATAAATAAATATATCAGATTTGTTTTACTTTCTAGAGGAGGTCAAAGAAGAAAATAGTTTTAGAAGGTCCCTTTATAAAAAGTCAAAATTATCACGTTTCAGGCTAAACTTCTTCTGGTGTTATTATGGAAAGACTACAAAAGAAATTGATCTACAAAATTCCAGCAATAAGATTAGATATTGGAATATGCATGCCACAAGTTCCCTTTGGAACAATAGCACAAAGATACACGTGGGATTTCTTTTAGTTCTTAACTTTGATTTTCATCAGCCCCAGTCAATGTGGTCCACGACAGGCGATATCAAACATATTTTATGAGAAGTGACTGCAAGTAGCTGTCTATAATATTAGATGGACACCAGATTGCCAACTTCTGATATACATAATTTTTCACAGCAACTCAAGAAACACTTTTTCTCAGACATAGTATCTGCAAATTGTAGCCCAATAACCCATTCATGATCAGTTCATACTTGCACTTGTTTCTATAGTTTTTAAAAGGAATTGTTTCCCTCCCTCTCTGAAGAAGCCACAGATCATTCCTATTTTTCCCCCCACAAGGTCTGTGTCCTAGCACTCAATTGCAGTTCTTCCTTTACTACAAGAAGCACAACTGAAGTGCTAGGATCATAAATACCATTCCAGTATTTTGCTTTTTAATTTTAATGTAGCAGGTGAAGAAAAATGTTAAATGTTAAATACTTAAGGTTGCATAAAGGGAGTCAACTTGGTCTAGTGCTTAAGTCACCAAGCGAGAAACCAAGAGATTATGAGTTCTAGTTCCTATTTAGGAATGAAGCCGGCTAGATGATGGGCTAATCACTTTCTCTCACCCCAACCATCTCACAGGGTAGTTGTGGAGAAAATAGGAGGAAGTAATATTGGATATGTTACCCCCTTGTGTTACTTATAAAGTAAGGCAGGATAAATAAATTGCCCCTTAAAACTGCAAACCAATACAATACTTCTAATTAGCAGATTAGAGTAGCCACATCACTTTGCTATGCTGGCTAATAATAGGGTCACTGTGCAGGCAAAGAAACGCTTGACATAAAAGGAATGAGACACAGAGCCCCACATTCATAAAACTTAGTGATGCAAGTCCATGTGCCATTTTACTGCTTCAAGGCAGACTAATGCAACTTTGCGAGAGAAAATGTCTCAAAAAGATAAATCCTGGTGAATTGCTCTGTTAAATATAATTAATAATAATAATAATAATTATAACGTTGGAAGGGACCTTGGAGGGTCATCTAGTCCAACCCCCTGCTCAGGCAGGAAACCCTATACCATTTCAGACAAATGGCTGTCCAGTCTCTTCTTAAAAACTTCCAGTGTTGGAACATTTACCGCTTTTGGAGGCAGGTTGTTCCACTGGTTAAATGTTCTAACTGTCAGGAAGTTTCTCCTTAGTTCTAGGTTGCTTCTCTCCTTGATTAGTTTCCACCCATTGCTTCTTGTCCTACCTTCAGGTGCTTTGGAGAATAGCTTGACTCCCTTTTCTTTGTGGCAGCCCCTGAGATATTGGAACACTGCTATCATGTCCCCCCTCATCCTACTTTTAATTAAACTAGACCAGACATGTCAAACTCGCGGTGTCATGTGACATCGCACAATGTATCAGGACGGTTTTGCCATTGCTGGCAATGAGGTGGGTGTGGCTTCCGGATGATGCATCCGGCCCGTGGGCCGGCAGTTTGATACTGCTGAACTAGATATACCCAATTCCAGCAACCGTTCCTTATATGTTTTAGCCTCCAGCCCCCTAACCATCTTTGTTGCTCTTCTCTGTATTCTTTCTAGAGTCTCAACATCTTTTTTACATCGTGGTGACCAAAATTGGATGCAGTATTCCAAGTGTGGCCCAAGGCATTGTAAATTGGTATTAATACTTCACGTGATCTTGATTCTATCCCTCTGTTAATGCAGCCTAGCACTGTGTTGGCTTTTTTGTCAGCTGCAGCACACTGCTGGCTCATATTTAAGTGATTGTCCACTAGGACTCCAAAATCCAAAATATGTGGCTGACAGTAATAGTGACATCTAAATGTAATTTTAATTAATATAAATCAAATAAAATTTGCTTTTCCTGCCTTCACTTATACCTTTATGAATGTGTTTTGATTCCAGATGGTTCCTTCCAGGAATATAACAAATATTAATAATGCTTGATTTTTTTTATCCTGTTTTTTGTTGCTGCCATTAGTAAAATATTTTAAAATTACAGGTAGTCTTTCTATGACCAAAACAAAGACAGGGAACTCTGTTGCAAAGTGTCAAGGAAGACATCAAGTATCAAGTGAAACTGACAGATTTACATTCCCACTTCCACTGCAGTTATTAAGGGAATTACCTTAAATTGTTAAGTGAGACATCGTGTGATGATGATGGGCAGTGTTACTGCTGCTTGTCAGAAGTCAGTTGAGAAGCAATCATGTGACCACAGAATGGTTAAAAATACCTGTTGGTTGTGAAGCACCTGAATCTTGATTACCTGACCATGCGAATACTGTGATAGTCATAAGTGTGAGGACCAGTTGTAAAATTACTTTTTCAGTGCCTTTGCAACTTTGAATGGTCATTAACCAGGGCAGTTATGAAGCAAGGTCTACCTACAGTACACAGTTTATCCAAAAGCATAAGGGAGTTGTATAGTCCAGACAAATTACTAAATTAAGATTATGCAAATAGACTTTATTTACACAGTTTGGATTTTCAGTCCTTTCTCCATTTCTTGATGTATCTTCTGTCTCTACTCAAATATCTCTTGATCTTTCTGAAGAGAAAAGGAAGGGATAATTTGATTCCTCAGTTGGCATCACATTTAGTGGTAGAATGACAGCAATAAATTGAAGCTGCTGAAAAAAGCTGTTTAAAAAAACATTCAGTGTTTTTTTTTAATAAAGTCATGAGGGGAATTTTTGAAAAGACTGTAGACATTCTCCCATTTATTTATTAAATTTAAATGTATTACATTCATTCCTTCAACAAGGTTGCAGTTAACTTCAGTATCAGGTCAGGCACAAGATTGTGTGATGAAATCACTTGAAATTACTCAAATGTATAACCCCAGTTCCTTTACAGTGAAGTGATGGACAATTTTTGTTAACTAAAGTGCACATTATGTTTGCATAATATTATATTGCTGTTATAGTAATACAACTCATAATACACAAAAATTCAGATTCAGTAAATACATGTGTTATTTCTGTTGTGCTTTTCTCAAAAAAGTCCTTTCAAGTCATATACATAGGCATAAAATCATGTTAGTCAACATTTAATTCCATAGTGGAATAATTCAGATAGAATGAAATGTCAGAACTACTGTAGAAACTACAAAGGATCTCCATGAAACCAGATATGTTTTATTTACTGCTTCAACAACATGTTATGACATCCTTTGGATGAAACAGTAGCACATATAGTTAAATTTGAACTGCCCCTGCCAAGTTATAATTCCCTTGCTTATTTTCTCCTCCCATCCATGACAAGAAAGCAAGCACCAATTGCTTTTCTTTCTGTGGATATACTTTTTGAGGACTGATGAAGGAAGGGGGGAAAAAAACCCAAACCACAATCACAACAATTTTACAGTCCTTTCTATCACTAGAGGGAAACAGCAGCTCTGATGTCAATTGTACCCAGTAAAAAGAACAATAGAAAGACAGCTACAAATGCACCTCATGGAAGAAAGGAAGGAGGGAGGGAGGGAGGAAGGGCATTTCATTGTTCTACTAATGAACTAAAGAAAGAAATAACAGCAACAAAGGATCAATCTTTCAGAGCAGTCCAGCAGAAGTTGAAACAGAGAAATAAAGCATAGCAGATGGACTAGATCAGTGGTGGCGAACCTTTTAGAGACCGAGTGCCCAAACTGCAACCCAAAACCCACTTATGTATCACCAGGTGCTGGGTGGGCGTGGCCCATCAGGTGGGCGTGGCTATGGTGAAAATGGTAGGTTGGGTGGGTGTGGCCAGGATGGGCATGACCAGGGTGGCGTGGCCAACTAGATGTTGCTATGGTGGGTGGAGCAGTGGGCAGGAGGGCATCTTTCTCAGGAGGTGGGGGGCATGGGGGAGGCTCCTGAGCCCCACAGCTCTTCCAAGGAGGTGAGGAGGGGCTGTGCTGGGATCGGGGCTCCTCATGCCTTCCGCTGCCCACCTGTGCTCTTCTGCTGAAGATGCTGTGGCTCTGCTTGCCTGGCAGGGCGGGGGTGCGCTCGTGCACGGGGATGCACATAGGGCTGCTGCCTCACTTTCCATTCCATGCCATGCCAGGACTGGGCGCGGAACCTCCTCACAGCTTCTTCTCCCGTGGACATTGAGAGCACCCACCCCACCTACTGCTCATCCCAGGGCAGCTGCCACTGTCCCACACTCTCCAGTCTGTCACCAGGCAGCCAGGCATGCCGGGATATCTTCCTTTGGGCTTCCTCGGCTTCTCCTCCCTTCCACGTGGGGGCTGGTCAGATTCCCCCCATGGGCAGCTCTGTGCCTGTCCCTGGCCAGCCCTCCTCCTCCATCCTTCTGCTCCTTCTGTGGGCAGACCATGGCTTACCGAGCCGGGTGCACCTCTCCCCACATGCGTCCTCAGGCAGAGGAGCCAGGCAACCACTGCTGTTGCTCCCCTCTGGCTTCCATCTGCTGAGGCCCAAGCTCGGCACACCCAGCTGGCTGGTGACAGGCTGAAGAACGCGGGATGGCGGCAGGTGCCCCGGGACGAGCAGTAGGTGGGGTGGGCGCTCCTGATGTGTGCAGGTGAAGAAGTGGCAAGGAGGCTCCATGCCCAGTCGAGCCCAGCCCTGGCATAGAAAGTGAGGCAGCAGCTCCACGTGCTTCAGACCCAATCCTCATAGAGCGCTCTTCTCCTGCTTCCCTGACCTGGTTCCTTATATCCACCCAGCTTGTTCTGCGGTCTCATGGCAGTGGCATTGGGTAGGAAGCAGAAAACAGGGCTTGTTGAGGATCAAGCTGTGTTTGCCGCTGCCGCCACTCTCGGAGCCGGCGATCAACAGGGCCCCATCACGGGAGGACTTGGGGGCACTGGGGTCGAGCCCTACAAGCCTACCTTCTTCTCACCTGAGCTGCCCAGATACATGCCCCTGTTGCATGACTTCCACAGAGGCACTGGTGCCGGCACAGAGGGCGATTGCATGTGCGAGTGGGACAGCCACACATGGCAGAAACACTGCCCAGAACCAGAGGCCGGAGGTGCAAGCAGGCTCTGCACCAGCACCACCACCAGTGCCTGCAATCTGCCCAGCTTCCCCTCTGGCCCCAGGCAGCACTTCTGCCATGTGCAGCTGTCCCGCTCACGTGTGTGATCGCACTCCACGCCGCTGCCAGAGCCCACAATCTGTCCAGCCTCCCCTCCAGCCCCGGGCAGCACTTCTTCCATGCATGGCTGTCCCGTTTGTGCGTGCAATCACTCTCCACAGTGCCACCACCACCAGCGCACATAATCTGCCTGGCCTCCCCTATGGCCCTAGGCAGTGCTTCTGCTGTGCGTGGCTGTCCTGCTCGCATGTGCGATCACCCTTTGCCCCAGCAGTGTACAGGAGGCTGAGGCAAGGCAGCTCCACCCACACTGGCCACCACTACTGCTCTGTTGCTGCCACTGCCACCACTGCCACTGCACACGAGGCTGAGGCAAGGCGGCCCCACCCACCCCCGACCGCCATTACTGCTCTGTCGCCACAGCTGCCACCACACATAAAGCTCAGGCAAGGTGGACCCATCCACCCCCGACTGCCATTACTGCTCTGCTTCCGCCGCTGTCGCTGCACACAAGGCCAAGGCAAGGTAGTCCACCTGCCCCTGACCACCATTACTGTTCTGCTGCTGCTGCTGCACACAAGGCAGCAGCAGCAGCAGAAACCACCCTCTCCCAGACACCATTACTGCTCTGCTGCCTCCACTGCCCATCGTCCTCCTCCTCCCCTGCATGGCCGCCCGCTGAAACCTACCGCTGTCGGCTCGTGCTCGCTCGCTTGCTGTCCACTCTGACTCATGCTCATCTCTCGCTGTCTGCAGCAAATGCTGCTTCCGCTGAAAGTTGCTCCTTTTATAGCTTCTTGCCTATTCCCAGACTGCGCATGCATGGAGAGGAGGAGGGAGCAGCTCAGCCCAGCAATGGCTCACGTGCCACCAGAGATGGCTCTGCATACTGCCTGTGGCACATGTGCCATAGGTTTGCCACCATGGGACTAGATTGTCTACCTAACTTGCATCAGCAGAAAGGGGGAAGCAGTACTTGAAGAGAGGTTAAAATAAAAAAAAACCTCAGATGGAAGTCACTTTCCTAACAGACTACAGGTCTGTTGTCTCATTGTCTTCCTTCCAAAATATCAGGTGGCCTAGCCTCATGGTAGGGCAAGCAGGAAATGTAGGCCAGACCCCAGATTAAAATTATAAAAAGGAATAATTAAGTATTTGATAAAAGAGTACTTGATGTTTTCTTTTAAAAACAGAACATCTGACCAGCAGTTTGAGTAAAAAGCAACAAGCAAGGACACAGACAAAGAAGCCATTTTTTTTCTAATGAAATGTCTAAGACATAAGAAATATAATTAAAAGGCAGCAATATAGTTTTAACCTAGCAGAATTCATTCCTCAAATTCCTTCAGAAAGTTAAGAATGAACATAAATCTCGTTCAGCAGTACAAATTAAGTAAGAATACACCTTATCTACTTCATGAATTTCTAAAATTCTATTTCTTACAGGGGTAAGAGAAAGAAAAACTATATTTTTGAGAGAAGTCTGCACTTTGAAGTCCATGAGTTCCAACAGCTTATGAATAACATCTCAAATAACACCACTGCCATATTAGTGACATTATTTCCCTTTGAGATGTATCTCAAAGAGATGCAAAACTAAGAAAAAAGTAGACAACATAGAATACATGGGAACTGGGTCACCAAAAGTAGTGCAGTGAAACACAAGAAGGATTTCTGAATAGCAAGCTACCTTCAGTGTTATTCATTTCTCAGTGCCATGTTGAGAAAAAAAACCCAAAACATCTGCTCACCAGTTAATTGCTTTTGCCTGACTGAAATGAAACATGAATATTTAATCAGTTCAAAGAAAAAAAGTATGAGAAATGAAGTTTCAGCAGTGTTTCAGCAGTGCTTGATTCATTCACACAAAGCATTTTTCTTTGAACTCCTATTACAAATATGACATTTTCAAGGAATTGCAGAATTAGTAAAACATAGGATTTTTAATTGGCATACAAACCAGATTATCCGAATTAGAAAATCTTTTTCTTATTCATGTTTGTATTGCATTTTGCAGGGTGCGGAAAATTTAATTATATAGTCTCCCATAAGGTCTGAAGTAGCATAATGCAGGGGTCTCCAACCCCCGGTCTGTGGACCGGTACCAGGCCGTGGCATGCCAACAACCGGTCCGCACAAACAAGCAAAGCCCCATCCACGGGATGCAGGCAGCAGACAAAACCACACACCTTCTAGTCCACGGGAAAACCTCTTTCCATGGAACTGGTTCCTGGTGCCCCAAAGGTTGGGGACCTCTGGCATAATGGAAAGGTACAAATGTAATTTTGATTCAGATTTATTTGCTGTCAGATTGGGGCATTTCTGTTCCCAAAGGATGTTGAAGTAATGCAAAAGCTAACGTTAAACAGAGCCTCTCAATCAATATTCAACCAATGATATGGTTGAATGGTAATTTGTGCATATCCGGCAGCACTAAAAAGACATAGTCTCTTTTAAAAAAGCCTCTTAAACGCTTTTGTAAGGAGAATAAGAGAAAGAGAATATGATATATGGCTGATGATGCATAATCAAATAATAGTTTTTTATAATGATTTAGTCCTTGGCTAGATTAGCCTTTTTTTACACCAATGTATTATGAGAAATAGCCACTTTAGTTGCAGCTGTTTTAACTAAAAAGAAAAAAGGTGAGAATCTTGTATGTTGTAGGAAACTGAATAGATGTTTTACTCAACATAGCTATAGCATCCACATTCTGGAAGCTTCTTACAGTAGCTGCCTTTTTGGGTACACAGGATGTTATGGACATGGAACTGTAACAGAATTCAAAAAAATTGACAGATATTATTAAGATATTGAATTTAGTAGCTGGAACAATAAGATGTACAATAGGTCAGAACACACAGTTGTAGGTGAGTAGTAAGACTGAGAGTGCTGACTCAAGCATGATGCAAGCTACACTATGATTGGTTGTTGATGTAAAAATTCAGAGAAGAGCAACTAAGATGATCAAAGGCCTGGAGACCAAAACATACAAAGAACAGCTGCGGAACTTGGGTTTAGCTAGTCTAAAGAAAAGAAGAAATAGAGGAGACATGATAGCAGTATTCCAGTATCTGAGGGGCTGCCACAAAGCAGAGGGGGTCAGGTTGTTCACCAGAGCACCAGAGGGAAGGATGAGAAACAATGGTTAGAAACTGATCAAAAAGAGAAGTAACCTGGAATTAAGGATAAACTTCCTGACAGTGAGGACAAGCTTACTCCCAGAAATTGTGGGTGCTCCATCACTGGAGATTTTCAAGAAGAGACTGGACAATCACCTGTCTGAGATGGTATAGGTTCTCCTGCTTGAACAGGGGGCTGGACTAGAAGACCTCCAAGATCCCTTCCAGCTCTATTCTATTCTATTCAAGTATAAAAGGGAGTTCTGTATACTGCTTAGCTTGCATCCTGATATTCCTATGTTCCTGACAATCTTGTGTTTTGTTTTTGTTGTTCTGGATGTACTTATTACATTTATATATAAGAGACTACAAGTTTGTGTTAGTGTGTCTGACTTCATCTAGACAGCTAGTGTGCAAATCATTAACAGATATAATTATATATTTATTTATAACCAAAGGACCTGACTAACAAAATACAAACATAACTTAAAATTTTAACATAAAACAGTTTACCACATAAAATAAATTGTTATATATTATTTATCACATAAAACATATAAAATCTCAAGCTCAATTTATTAAGACCTTGTTTTGATAGCAATTGTTAATTTTTTTTGTCAGCATTTTAATTTTAGGATTTTTATTGTAATAATTTTAACATAATCAGAAATAACTCTTCCTGTCTTGATTTTAATTAGGATAGATAATAATGTGCTTAAAACTCTTGTAAAACTCACAATGCAATAAAATATGGTTTGTAGTTTCAAGATTAGTTCCATTACAAGGATAAAATGCTGGGAAATGGGAAACTTTTGACACTTCTACCATAAATATTTGATGGCAACATATTTCATCTGACTTTTGAACATTTTTCAGAAACCAATATTTAGTTTTATCATAGTTAATTTATATGTAGTTAATTAACTTGCAATATCTGGCTAGTGTCTTGATGTTTCAAGCCCAATCTAATAGCATCAACTTTATATAATAAAACACAAATTTTCCTTTAGGCCAGTGATGGCGAACCTTTTAGAGACCGAGTGCCCAAACTGCAACCCAAAACCCACTTATGTATCATCGGATGCCGGGTGGGCACGGCCCATTGGATGGGTGTGGCCAATTGGGTGGGCGTGGCCCTTTGGGTGGGCATGGCTTCAGTGGTAACGGCAGGCTGGTTGGGACTAAAAAGTTCAATCAATCAATTCCAAAGATTGCAAGATCTTTTTTTTTCCTGTGAGAAGTTGAAATTAATTGATTGATTGAACCTTTTTTTTCCATACGGCAGTGGAGGCCTAAAGCAAAAAGGTTTTATAAAACCCAGCTGAAGGCCTAGGACTGGTGTGACGGTGCGCGTGCCCACAGAGAGGGCTCTGTGTGCCACCTGTGGCATGCGTTCCATAGGTTCGCCGCTACGGCTTTAGACTAATAATAAACAATAACCATCAAGCTGAAGTCCTGTAGTCTCTAAATTTACATTTACATTGAATAGCATCTATATTTCTGGCGTTCGAGCTAGAATACAACTTTGTCTTACATTTTATTTATTACTATATTGCCTATAAGTAATCCATTGTGTTGCATGTCACTTGCATTATACTGTCTTGACATAATATCTGTATTAAATATGTAAGCTGCCTTTAATTTAAACTGAAGTTTGATTCTATTCTCAAAATCAGAGGCAACCTTAAAAACCTATGAAGGCACTAAGTAATTTGCCTTCAGGAAAATATAATATTTTGAAACCAAGTAGGCTAATATAAAATACTAGGTAATTGTTGATTTGAGAACTGCTTGAACATTTGTTCAAACATTGTGTTCTTCAGGGTAGGAGGCTAATTTTTCATTTAAATATGTAGCATAGAGTTTTTCCAAGATTGATAGCAAAGTAATGGGGCTGTAATTAACAGGGACTTTCATCTTTCCCTTCCTATAAAGAGGAACTATTACAGTATAGCCCCATTCCAATCAAAGGAGATTAAACCAGATTTATTTGTTGTAATAAATCAGGCTATTAGTAAAGGGGCCTCTTTAATCTAGATTATTTTTCAGAAGCTTGATAGGTATATTATCCTGACAGGGAACCTTACCAGATTATATTTTTGAAATAAGTTCCACAATTTCTTTTTCAGACACTGGCTCCCACAGTGGGAAATTAAGTAGTTTTGATCAGATGTTATTTGCTATGTTCACAATAAGATGCTCCTGGCCCATAAAAATTGATTTCAGCATTTCCCCCAGATATTAGATTGTATACAAAAATCTGGGACAAAACTCTTAAAAGTAAATGTTTTAGAGTCTTTGTAATTAATAAAGAAGCATTAATCAATTTTTATTTGGTCATAGACCAGCAAATAAAGAAGCATTTATTAACAATGACCATAATCCGTCTCTGCTTTCTGTTTCTTCAGGTGTATTAATAGTTTATCTCATTTCTTCAATTCTTATTAATGCAGAGCTCAGAGATCCAGGTGCTGTGTACTAAACTTTCGATATTATTTGTTTGTGTGGTGTATGCATATCAGTGTTGACACATGGTAACTGTCTGGACCATAAAGTTTAGATCATTTTATTAAAGTTTATTATAAGAGACAATACAAATAGAAACAAAAAATTGAGAAAGTTAAAGAAGAGAAGTGTAGAAAGAAGTGAAAAAAAAGAAAAACATAGCAACCTGACTTTTTTTTCAGTGCAATAGAATACAAAAACAGTTATACCCTCAGCCTTTTGTTTTAATTTTCAAGTTATTTCTATAACATTTTAAAATGAAAGAGAAAAGGCATCTTTACCCATTAATCACTAGTCAGGAATATAATGGCTTGCTCAATGTTCAAATGATCCCAATATTATTTTCAAACTTGGAAACTGTCCTATCTGTAAACAAATCACTAGCCTATAAGGACAGGTCATTTACCTAGGGTCTGTAATCCGTGCTCTTCGGGCAGAAATTAGGTGTCCAGTTCAGCCCCTCTACTCTAGTAAGCCTCTATGCTATCAGCCCCCTTCACCACAAAGATCCTGCAGGAGAAGGGCAGTGTGGACAACCGTGGGATCTGGCAGGGTGAGAGCTGTGAACCATAAACACAAAGCTTTCGCTGTGTCCCTGCACAACAGTTACAGTGCCCTTGCTGACCTTAATAGGGACATTAAGGAGACAGGTAAAGGTATTTGTGAAGATAACTCAAATAAGCAGGGGATTGTGGTCCGAGATGAAGAACTAGATTTTGACAGGGAGAAGTGTGAATCAGGTATTGCACATCAGTCATGCAAGAATAGAAAGGCTCCCAAAAAGAGAAGCTACCTTCTGGTAGGTGATTCAATTATAAGGGATGTAAATTTAGGAAAGGACACAGAGGCTTTGAAAGAGGTCAGGTGTCTTCCAGGTGCTACTGCCAGTAGGGACAAGAAGCGTATTTCTAAAATAATCAAGAATGGCAGCAAGGACTGTGATGTGGAGGCTATTGTACATCTTGGCACTAATGATCTGTCCCAAAAAGATGTACTCTCTGTGCAGAATGATTTCCAGAGCTTGGGGAAGGAACTTAGCAGAATAGGCTGTAGGCTTACTTTCTCAGAGGTTTTACCAGTGTATAAGGAGCAAAACGGAAAAGGCCAGCGCATAGCACAATTCAATATGTGGCTAAAGGAGTGGTGTAAAGGGGAAGGCTTTGGATATATTAGTCACGATGTCAGTAGCTGGTCCAATCAAAAGATGTACAAAAGAGATGGCTTGCATCCATCAAAAAAAGGGACTGAGTTACTCGGCTATAAATTCACAGATTTTCTGGAGGGAAATTTAAACTAAACAGCGGGGACAGGGAGTTAATTGATATGGAACAACCCTATCCCTGGCAATTTAAAAACTATAGGGCTATCAGTGCATGTAGCATAGATGTGTGTGTGGACAAGAATACCAACCTTGCTATCAAGCAAAATGAAGCCTCTAATAGCGTGTGCCACATAAAGTGCACTAACCAAATAGGTGATAAGACAATAGGGGAACTCAGGCACCACACGGATTATGTAGAAAGGAAACACAGGGCCACCCACAAAGGACTCAAATATTTATACACCAATGCACAGAGTATGAACAGCAAACAGGGTGAACTAGAAATTCAGGTTAATGAGGGCAGATACGATATTGTTGCCATTACGGAAACATGGTGGGATGAAACCCACACATGGAACACACAGCTAGAGGGATTTAAATTATTTAAAAGAAACAGACCAAATAAAAGAGGAGGTGGAGTTGCTCTCTATATAAGAAATAACTACATCTCCACAGAAATAGAGCACAACAATGATAAAAACTGTCTTGAATGCATTTGGGTCAATATAAAAGGGGGGGGAATGACATTGCCATAGGTGTATACTACAGACCACCCAACCAAACAGAGGAAATAGATGAACTTTTTGCTAGTCAGCTAACTAAGGTATGTAGGAAGCACATCACAATAGTAATGGGGGACTTTAACTACCCTGACATCAACTGGGAGACAAACTCCGCACCAAGTGGAAGATCAAACAGGTTCCTGGCAAACCTAGCAGACAACTTTGTCTCCCAAAAAGTAGAGAAGGGAACTAGGGGATTAGCCATTTTGGATCTAATTCTCACTAACAGAGATGAAATGATAGACGGTGTTGAAGCCATAGGAACCCTGGGAGGAAGTGATCATGCAATATTAGAATTCAACATTATAGAAGCAAAAGCAATAGAACACAGTCAAATTAGAGTCTTGGACTTCAAGAGAGCTAATTTCAATAAACTTAGAGAGGGCTTGGGAAGGATTCCATGGATGAGAATCCTCAAGGGGAAAACAACTCAAGAAGCTTGGGAAATTTTGAAAAATGAGATAATAAAAGCACAGTCTAGCACAATACCAACAAAGAGGAAAAACAACAGCTCTCAAAAGAAACCAGCATGGCTGCATAAAGAACTCTCTGACAAATTGAAAGATAAAAAGGACAAGTATAGAAAGTGGAAAGAGGGGAACATAACTAAGTCAGAATATCAGCAAATAGCCCGAGCCTGCAAAGATGAAGTGAAGAAAGCCAAGGCTCAAAATGAACTAAGGCTTGCGACCAAAGTCAAAAATAACAAAAAAAGCTTCTTTCAACATGTAAAAAACAAGAAAAAAGTGAAGGAAATGATTGGTCCATTAGTGGGTGGAAGTGGCAAGAAGGTGACAAGCAACAGGGAGAAAGCAGAACTATTTAACTCATTTTTTGCATCTGTCTTTACACAAAGGGAAAAAACAGACCAACCTATCAAAAATAGTGCCATAAAAAACAAAACAGAAACACAAGTTAAGATAGGCAAGAAAATGGTTAGTGAGCACCTGTCCAGCCTAGATGAGTTCAAATCGCCAGGACCAGATGGATTACACCCCAGAGTTCTCAAGGAACTGGCAGATGTGATATCGGAGCCACTGAACTATATTTTTCAAAGATCCTGGAACACAGGGGAACTACCAGAGGACTGGAAAAGAGCTGATGTAGTTCCCATCCTCAAAAAAGGAAAAAAAATGGATCCAGGAAATTACAGACCTATCAGCCTGACCTCAATACCTGGGAAGATCCTGGAAAAGATAATCAAACAACGAATCAACGAACACCTAGAGGCAAACAAAGTCATTACTAAAAGCCAACATGGGTTTGTCAAAAATAGATCATGCCAGACAAATCTTATTGCATTCTTTGACCAAGTGACAAAATTAGTGGATCAGAGGAATGCTGTGGACATAATTTACTTGGACTTCAGTAAGGCATTTGATAAAGTAGATCACAACCTACTACTTGACAAGATAGAAAAATGTGGGGTAGACAGAACCACCACCAGATGGATCCGTAGCTGGCTGACCGGCCGTACTCAGCGAGTGGTCCTCAATGGAACTGCATCTATATGGAGGGAAGTGTGTAGTGGGGTGCCCCAGGGCTCTGTTCTGGGCCCAGTACTCTTCAACATCTTCATCAACGATTTGGATGAAGGGATAGATGGGGAACTCATCAAATTTGCAGACGACACCAAGCTGGCAGGAATAGCCAACACTCCAGAAGACAGGCTTAAGATACAGAAGGATCTGGACAGACTTGAACACTGGGCACTAACTAACAAAATGAAATTCAATGGTGAAAAAAGCAAGGTTCTACATTTAGGCAAGAAAAACAAATGCACAAGTACAGCATAGGTGGCACCATGCTCAATAGTAGTAACTGTGAGAGGGACCTCAGAGTCCTAGCAGACAATCACCTAAATATGTGTGCTGCAGCTGCCAAAAAGGCCAACACAGGGCTAGGCTGCATTAACAGAGGGATAGAATCAAGATCACGTGAAGTATTAATACCACTCTTCAATTCCTTGGTAAGGCCACACTTGGAATACTGCATCCAGTTTTGGTCACCACGATGTAAAAAAGATGTTGAGACTCTAGAAAGAGTACAGAGAAGAGCAACAAAGATGATTAGGGGACTGGAGGCTAAAACATATAAGGAACGGTTGCTAGAATTGGGTATGTCTAGTTTAACGAAGAGAAGGACAAGGGGGGACATGATAGCAGTATTCCAATATCTCAGGGGCTGCCATAAAGAAGAGGGAATTAAGCTATTTTCCAAAGCACCTGAAGGCAGGACAAGAAGCAACGGGTGGAAACTAATCAAGGAGAGAAGCAACCTAGAACTAAGGAGAAACTTCCTGACAGTGAGAACAATTAATCAGTGGAACAGCTTGCCTCCAGAAGCAGTAAATGCTCCAACACTGGAAGTTTTTAAGAAGAGACTGGACAGCCACTTGTCCGAAATGGTGTAGGGTTTCCTGCCCGAGCAGGGGGTTGGACTAGATGCCCTCCAAGGTCCCTTCCAACTTTACTATTATTATTATTATTGTCTAGTGCCACTCTTGTTCCACAATTGCTGAAAGTGAGCTGGAAAATATGCAAAAACATCTTTACAGTAATCACCACAGGAAAATGCAGTATGGCTGGAAGATAGTTGTGCTTGGCATTGGTGGAAAATTATGCTGCAAATAATTTAAATTGCTTCATAATAAGAAAGAATGGGAAGAGAAAAGATGATAAAAAGGTGAGAAAAGAAAATTGGATAGAAGCATCAAGAAAAAGAAGAAAATAATCATGCCTCAATTTCCACTTCATGCAGTCTAAGGAGAACTGTTCAACTAAGGAGAAATTTCCTGACAGTTAGAACAATTAATCAATGGAACAACTTGCCTCCAGAAGTTGTGAATGCTCCAACACAAATAGTTTTTAAGAAGAGATTGAACAATCATTTGTCTAAGATGGTATAAGGCAGGGGTGTCAAACTGCCAGCCCATGGGCCGGACGTGTCATCTGGAAGCCATGCCCACCCCATTGCCGGCAATGGCAAAACTGTCCTGATACGTTGTGTGACGTCACATGACATCGCAAGTTTGACATGTCTGGTATAGAGTTTCCTGCCTGAGTAGGTGGTTGGACTAGACGACTTCAAAGATTCCTTCCAGCTCTGTTATTCTGTTATTATGTTCAATCATAAACCAGGTGGTTCCCACAGTAAACTACCTCAAAATTAAACAAATCACATCATAGTGGCTTAGTGTAAGTTATGAACTAGGGTTTTATATCTCACAACAGAAAATATTCAGGGTTTCAGAACTTAGTTCATAAAACAACAAGGATTACACTTACATTTTATTATAATCACATAAATTAATAAATATTGCAGGTACTCAAGAATAATGTTACTTTTTATATAAGAATAAAAATAAAAAATATTACTCACTTAAATGATTTTTATATAAAAAAGAGAAATAATTTGTTTAAATTCTATGGATAGAACACATGTAAAAAGTCTGTTTATCAGGTTGCTAAGATATGACATTGTCCTAATGTTACATAAATCAGTCTAATCAATTGAGAACATGAATAGATAATTTAAAATTAAAAAGTTACAGAAAATCATTCCTCTCTTGGTTCCAAATAATAAAAAGCTTCGTTTTATTAGATAAATCTTTTTATTAAAAACTGGAAATTGAGAGCTGCTAGTTATGTAAGTATGAAAATGCTATTAGCAGTACTTTTGAAGAAATCACTATGAGGTTCAAATCCACAAAAGCCTTTCAGAGTGGGTCCATGTTGTCATGACAAACTGGCTGTGCTGAAAAACTGACTGTACACTGAAGCAAACTCTGTGACCTCTGAAGCTAGCTCATATCTCCTCAACTCACATTCCAGACTGCTTTTGAAGCTGCACGAATGGCTCCTTGGAGATAATTCAAAAGTGGATTGCATTATTTTGGACTGCAAATGAGGGAAATCAAATTTAAATGCTCTGAATGAAGAGGACTTTTCACAGAGAAAGATAGGCATGAAAACATTTCCAAAATACTGCAGATTTTACCACTAGATGTCACCACAACCATTGGCATGCTAATGTCAGAATAAGACAAGATTCTGAGGAGAATATGAGCCCCAATTACCTGAAAACAAGTTCCATTGAAAACAATGAAAATTATCTTGGGGCTGGACATTTAGAAGATTTTTTTTATTGTGGTTGGAAAAACAATATTATTCATTTTCTGATCATATTTTTTCTCAAGGCTAAGCATACTTTAAATTTAGTTTAAAAAAGTGGTACCACAAATGTTTCTGGAAAATCAAGAACAACTAACAAGGAACAACTAAAATAATGCATGTTTCCCTTAGTTGTTCTTGATTAATTGATCTTAGTAATATTACAACCAATTATAAAATGTCTAAGATAAATTCATGATTGGGTATGTTACTTGAATAAGTCATGCATATATGTATTAATACACTCATGCATAGACAGTTACTACTCATGTAGTAACTAAGGTGTTACAATAGAACTGGGGAAAACTATGTTGTAGTCTTCCATTAGGGGTGGAAGCCAGCTGGCTGACTTTGAACAGTAGGAAAAATATATTCAGTCTCTGAAAACCAAATTCTTGAATGAGAAAGACAATAAACTGAATACAGAGATGAGGGGATTGAGTTATTCACCAAAGCACCTGGGGGAAGGACAAGAAGCACCAGGTGGAAGCTTGATAAAAAGACATCCAAAGTGGAATTAAGGAGAAATTAATTGCTCTCACTGTCAGGATTTCATTACTCAATGGAACATCTTGTTGCCCAAACTTGTGGGTACTCCATCATTGGAAGTTTTCAAGAAAAGATTGGACATTCATGTGTCCAGGATGGTATAAGGACTCCTGCCTTGGGCAGAGGGATGAAGACCTTGCAGCCCTATGATTCTATAATTCTAAGGACTCTAAGCAGAATTCAGCTAACCATTAAGACATTTAAAAGAAGTTGACAGAATCTTTCAGTTTTCCATTTACTATTTTTTTCTACATTTGTTTTAGAACAAATTGAAATCTAGATTACATTAATAAATGAATTTGACAATATTAAAGTTCAGAGGTGACTACAATTAAACTTTAAGTCTTTAAATAAATACTTACTTGCACATAAACACTTCTTAAATGGATCAGTCCAATCTACTGAACCAAAATTCACTTTCACCCTTTTGTCTTTGACAATAGTAAAATTATTCACAATGGGTGGTTGGAAAGATCATCATCACCACCATGCATTTCAAAGCAACTTGGAAAATAGTAGGCAAAAATATTTGTCAGCAAGAATCAAATTACTGGCAAAGCATTCTTCCCTGATGCTTCTCTTTTTTTTAAAAAAAATGACAGTTTTTTTTTAGGTCAGTAATTCTTTCTTAGCCTAGATTGTAAAATTGAAAACATTTATCCACTAACCAGCAGTGAAACAATATGATAGGTTATGTTCCATAACCTTCAGGTATATTTCACCTTATAGTGGTATGAGTCAGAAACATCATCATCATCATAATCATCCACACATACATTTTGTTCTTATGATGATCAGTATATTCTTGTGATATGGATATTGTTCTATTCTAATAAAAAGAACACAAGTTCAAGAGTGGACTACTCTACATTTATAATGTCAAGATGTATGTTAAAAGTGAATTAGATTTTGACACACTGATCCACCTGCTACAGATCTACAGTGAAGATAATGGGATGTCAGACTAGAGAAGTGTGGCCTGATAGTAGTAATGACAGGGAAGGTTGTTAAGACTGAATTACCAGTGGGCTAAGTAGCCGACATACAGACACTTACAAGTATGTTGGTATCCCACAGTCACATGGGAGAAATGAAGAGGAAGCAAGGAAGACAACAACATCTAAGTCAGTGGTTCTCAAACTTTTTAATGCCGCGACCCCCAACTGGTCGTAAGTCGAGGACTACCCAACTGGTCATAAGTCGAGGACTACCCAACCGGTCGTAAGTTGAGGATTTTCCCTGCCCGGGATCGCTGCACATGCGTGGTGCCGCCCCCTGCACCAGCCGAGGCATGGCTGGCAAGCGGCAGAGACAGCGCAGGGCAACCACCAAAAAAATTCCTTTTTGCTGAGAGCAGGGAGACACAAAAAATATTAAAGTCTCTATGAGTTAAACCAGTGGTTCTCAACCTTTTTAATGCCGCAACCCCAACCGGTCGTAAGTCAAGGACTACCCAACCAGTCGTAAGTTGAGGACTTTCCCTTCCCGGGAGTGCCGTGCATGCGTGGTGCCGCCCCCTGCACCGGCCGAGGTGTAGCTGGCAAGGGGCAGTGACAGCACAGGGCAACCACCGGCTGGGCCATCAGCTGGCCCAGCCCAAGGGAGGTAAGGCACCCTCCGGGCCCCACATGTGCCAGCAACCCTCACTGCGCCTGCCGGCCTTCCACCTCCCACCCCTGGCCCTCTTTTACTTACATTTTGAGTAGTTGCTCAGCAGGGAGGGGTGGAAACTTCCAGCTTGCCTTCACTGTAGACAACTTGCAGCACTGTTTTCAGAATGGGACTTTTGGCGGACTCAGCAGGGCAGAGACAGCCTGGACAATTCCTATTGGCTTTTGAAAGCCAATAGAATTAGACTGTATTCAAGAGAGTCTATTCTATTGGCTTTCAAAAGCCAATAGAATAAAAGGGAGTAGCATAGCTAAGGAAAAGGGGAAAAAATGGCGGACTGCGTTGTTTGGCGACCCCCATGAAATGGTCGTTCGACCCCAAATGGGGTCCCGACCCACAGGTTGAGAACCGCTGATCTAGGTAACACCAAAAGATAAAAGAGGTCCTAAAGAGCCAGCTCAATGAGACGAACAAGATCCATGTCACTGTATTTCCTGACCGTGATCAGATAGTCACTGGTATAGTGAGCTGGCCAAAGGAGAACATGGAGGCTGCTGATGTGAAGATCTGGAAGCTCCTCACAATATATGGTAATTTCCACCCCAAGTTCAAACCCAGAAACTGGACACTAGCCAGAAAGAGGGCAAGCTGAGTTTGGTGAGTGTCAAAGCCACTGTCCTGGACAAAACCCAGAGCACCCAGGAGTACATCAGTAAGATGGCATTCAAAGATTACCTACTGCTCAGGTACTGTAGCAGTAGACATGGGAGAAAGAACAAGAAGAGCAAGTGCCATGTCAAGATGAGCCGAGGTGGCGCAGCAGTTAGAGTGCAGTACTGCAGGCCACTTTAGCTGACTGTGTTCAGCAGGTCAGCAGTTCAAATCTCATCAGCTCAAGGTTGATTCAGCCTTCCATCCTTCCAGGGTAGGTAAAACCCAGATTGTTGGGGGCAATGTAAATATATATATATACATTGCTTACTGGTGTACACCACTTAGAGAGTACTTGCACTTAAAGCGGTATATAAGTCTCATAAATAAATAAATAAATAAATAAAACCTGCATGAAATGTTCCATTGAAAGATAGCAGATGTGGCTGACATTCTACCAGTGGTTGGAAAAGGATGGACTAAAAGATAGCTCTCCATAAATGCAGGGGTCACTAGATACTATAGGATTTGAGGTGCAATTTGTGCAGAGAGGCCTGAGACACATTTCAACACATAGTGGCAGAGTGTAAGATGCAAACAGAGACACTATATACTGAATAGCACAACAAATAACTGGCATTATGTAGAGGAGCATCTGTACAGGTATGAACTAGATGCTCCTAAGTCTAGATGGAAGATTCCACAGTAGGTTGTGGAGAATAAGAAAGCTAAGATCCAATGGGATTTCTGGATCCAGATAGACACAGATATTGATCAAACACGCAGACTTTGTGGTAGTGGACATAGGACCAAAGATATTGGTGATGATAGATGTGAAAGTACCATGGCCTGAAGAAGGAAATAGAGAGGATATGGAAAGTAAAGCCCAACATGGTTCCAGCAGTGATAAGAGCATTAGGAGTTGGGAGAGTGGCTCCAACAGAGCCCAAGAACTTCAGAGCTCTCTGTCCAGAAGCGTGCAGTACTCAGAACAGCTAAGATACTCTGCTGAGCCCTCAGATTTTGAGATCCCTGATAGACCCAAGACTGAGGAAGACATACATACACAGACACACACACATACATACATGATATGTATATATACACACATACATGTTTATGATTAAAAATGAGAAGAGGGTAAGATTTGTTCTATTCAGTGGAACAGAATGGTGGATCAAAAATTGAATGGATGGATGGTTATGTAAAAATTATTATTAGTAAGATATTCCTGGCAGAGTAAAATATGTACAACTGGATGAATAAACAAATGAAGAGTTTTCTAAATGAAAGAATATAGCTAGTACATTTACAATATTGAAGCATAGGTATTTGTCATTTGTATAATAAATAATAAATCAAAACCTCAAGCCTCAAATTCCGTCTATATAGAGATACTGAGTGTGTATGTGTGTGTAGGGGGGTGTACATTTTTTACATATTGTACTTTCTTTCATTTTGTTGAAGTAACCTTGAAAATATCCTCTCTTCTTCAGTCTGCTATTTTTAAAGAAGTTTCACATGTTAATATTTCTTAAATTGCAAGTCTATATTTATTTATTTAAAAGATTTATAAAGTCATTCCTTTTATATAGAACTCTATGGCTGCTAATCAGGAATTAAAACAACATCAATAATAATACAATACATAAATATATAAAACCATATACATTAAAAATCTAGTACCAAAGTTATATTTCTGATATATAGCCCCTCATAAAATCTTCTCACCCATCCCACCCTAGCTCAGCGCTTGGGGGAAAAATTAGGCCTTCAGTGCATACTGTATTATACTGCATACGTGTATATTGCACAAGATAAAAGAAGGAAAATTGTTGACATCTTCACAAACCTAGTCTAAATTTGTGAACCGGAGCAGATCATCAATCTTCTTAGAGATCCTAGATATTTTATATCAGTAAAGCAAATAAGAAGATCAAAGATGACCATAACGAGAAGGAGGAAACATACCACAAGTATACTAAGCATAAACTTCCAATTTATTATTCAGAATATGAGTAATTTTCAAAGTTAAGCAATTTTTTATTTCTATTTTTTAATTATTTATTTGTAAAATGAGTATGTTACATTGTTTTAAGAGTCTCAAAACTCAGTGGAGCCTTTTTCTTTATTTCCAAGCACTTTTCAGGGTTTTTGTTTATATGTGCTTGCTCATTTGAATCATCTTACCTCCTGGCCACTGCCTGAACAAGCCTCCACAGTGCTCTTGGTGAGTTTTTGTAGTTTACCATTGCCTGCTCCTAGGTCTGAGAGAGAATGATTGGCTCAAAGACACCCAGCTGGCTTTGTGCCTAAGGTGGAATTAGAATTCACAGACTCCTGGTTTCTAGTTTGATGCCTTAGCCATTGCACTAAATTTGCTCCCATCTCTACCAAGTTATACTACTGATTTTTGGTGATTGATAGTCACATTTAAACACTTCAGTCAGGAATGGGGGAGCTCCCAGCCTTGCAAAAATGATGTTCTAGAAATTCATGTGGTTTGGAATTTGTTCAGTCCTGAGCATGTAGGAGATCAAGCAGTGCTCATCAATACAAAGGAGTAACTAATACCTTTTGAAACAAAGTGAAATCATGCCCGGTTTTCCTAATAAAACTGGGAATCCTGTATTTATTATTAGGTAAGAGTTGTAGCATATTTTAGACTAATATAAGACCTGCAGCCTTTTCATTGATATGAATTGCTATATTATCAAGGAAAACTTTTTGAGGACCATCATAAAACCCAGGGTCAGATAATTATGCTTTATGATTAATAGCTCATCTATTCTACTGAATGACAAATTCAGTAAAAAAAATGACTATAATTTTATGATATTTTATGATAGGTGGTGAACCAAGATGTAGGATATTTAGTTTTTTTATTTTTATTATGGGGCCTCAGTGGGAGTCATCTGCAGTTCTCTTTCAGACAACAGACTTCATGATCAGCATGAAAAAAGATGAGAGGGAATACACTTTATTCACAGAGGTATCAGAGAAGCATACCAGAGTTAAAGACCATCACAATTATCTGCCACAAATTGAAGGCTCTTTCCTTTTGCCAAAAGATATATTAAAACTTAATATGTTTATATATTACCAACACAAGCTACTTACTATACCTAGTTAAAGAAAGGCAAAATAAACATTTGAATAATGAATGAATAAAAACACAGTTCTAATTATTTATCTTAAAATCCTTAATTATTTTAAAGCACTAGGAATTATTTTTAAATGTACATGTGGTGATATGAAAAGGAAAAGGCATATTTAGCACAGCTAAATGGGTCTTTGTCCTACCTCTGGAATTGCACATTTATTTGACCCAGAAGATCGCTAAATGCTGAACACTTTTGGCATTAGGTAATAAAATAACATTTGAATTAAATCAGATAAAATTAATTTACAAAATGTCAGTTAGTAAAACAATTAGATTCATTCTGCTTAATGGCTTTTTGACTTTGTCTTTGCTGAAATATAATCATACTCTTATCTAGCACCACTAGAAAAGCAAGCACTAGGTTATCTGGAGCATTTAATAACATAGATAATAATTCACACTTCTTACCAACTTTAATATATTTGCTTCCCAGAATTCTCCTGGATTTTCTAGGCCAGTATAAAAGTATGGGTAAATTTAACAGAATACAGTTCCTTTGCAACCTTGACGTATACCTCTAATCCTAGCCTCCATATACAGATGCAGTAAAACATTCAGACAGGCATTTGGTGCATATATACAAAAAAATTCATTTTGGGGATTCAAATTATGTATTAGCCACCTTAAGCTTGTATGAGTGTGACTCATGCACTTTTCAATCTATGTTTAGACTGCAGTAGCATATTCTACACAGGGCTTCCTTGAAGACAATTTGGAAATTGCAGTTGGTTCAGAATACAATGGTTGGACTGCTGGTGAGAATAAGTTGCTTTAGAAGTACTCAGTGGTTCAGCTGGTTCACACCAGTTTGGCAGAACCGATACCTAATTTTTTTTTTGACTGAACCGGTAATAATAAATCTGTATTTTCTGGAACACATTTGGTTTTCGATCAACTTCCTTCCAAGTGTGTGTGTGTGGGGGAAATCATCCCCAAAAGTCTAAGAGAGGAGAGATGAAACCAAATGGAGACATGGCATCTTCAATCATGTCGGCTGCCCGCCAGCCTCTTCCCTTTCACTCCCCTCCCGAGCCAGACTGCCATGCTACAGAGGATGGGCCATACCTGGTCCCTCTTCACTGTTTCAGAGCCAGGGGGAGTGACAGCAAAAGGCTCTGCCACCGCTGTGCCACAGCCGTGTCTGCCACAGGAGGGGCTTTCTTTGGTCCCCACTGCCCCCTCCTCCACCAACTCTCCCTTGCCACCTCCCTCCACCGGCCCTGGTATCCCACTACCAGCCCTCTGTCACCACCACACTTTCTTGCTGCACTTTCTTGCCACCCTTCATTGGCCCGCATCTCCCTTCTCCGTTCTGGAAATGGCAGCCCCATTTTCTGCCATTTCTCCTTTCTGCAGAAGGGAGGAAAGCAAGATGCTTTGTATGGAAGGATGCTATGGTAAGCTCTGGGAAATTTACACCAGCTGAAGCTGGGTGAGGAAAGCCAAGCTCCCCTTTCCTGATGGTTCTGCAAAGCCCTTGAGGAGTGGATCAGACCAGCCCTGTGGGAAGCAGATCCGCTCCTCAAGGGCTTTGCAGAACCATCGGAAAAGGGGAGCCTGGCCTTCCTTGCCCAGCTTCAGCTGCCATAGTTTTCCTGGAGCTTACCATAGCGTCCTTCCTTACAAAGTCAGCATGATATAAAAAAGATGTTGAGACTCTAGAAAGAATGGAAACTAATCAAAGAGAGAAGCAACCTAGAACTAAGAAGAAATTTTCTGACAGTTAGAACAATTAATCAGTGGAACAACCTGCCTCCAGAAGCTGTGAATGCTCCAACACTGGAAGTTTTTAAGAAGAGATTGGACAGCCATTTGTCTGAAATGGTATAGGATTTCCTGCCTGAGCAGGGGTTTGGACTAGATGAACTTCAAGGTCCCTTCCAACTCTGTTATTCTGTTATTATGTTCAGTCATACACTAGGTGGTTCCCACAGTAAACTATCTCAAAATTAAACAAATCACATTGTAGTGGCTTAGTGTAAGTTATGAACTAGGGTTTTATATCTCACAACAGAAAATATTCAGGGTTTCAGAACTTGGTTCATAAAACAACAAGGTTTACACTTACATTTTATTATAATCACATAAATTAATAAATATTATAACTACTCAAGAATAATGCTACCTTTATATCATTATTATGGATCATCGCACAGTCAGCCAGATGTTCAGACTGGATTTGGCATTTTGTCTACCTATCGAGTCCTTACCCAGGACCTGGGATAGGCAGATGTGGATGTTATTACAGATATCGTCACAGGATGAAAGCAGTTCCTAGTAAGGCCGCTTTTGCAATTGACTAATAGTGAATTTGTCAATGCCAATGGTGTTCAAGTGGTGCTCCAGTTGTTTTGGGATTATTATTATTATTATTATTATTATTATTATTATTATTATTATTTATTAAGCGTCCTTCCTTTCCTCTCTTCTGCCAGAAGGAAAGCGACAGAAAATGGGGCTGCCACTTCCAGAAGGGAGAAGGGAGACACGGGCCGATGCAGGGTGGCAAGAAAGTGTGGACCAGCGATCGCTGCATGGAGGAAGGAAGGAAGGAAAGAAGGATGTCAACGCTGCTAATATTGAATATTCTTGCTTTGACAAAATATGCAGAACTGTCTGGTACTTTTCGAGTTAATTCAGATGATGCTGGGAGGGGAGATAAAGAATGTGTAGAGAGTAATTACGGGTTTCAGAATGGAAGTGAACCTTTGCCTCCCCAGGCTGGTTGGAGAACGTGATTTATGACAGCAAAAGAGGGAGGGAAAATGCTAGCAAAATAACTGCTCTAGGGTGGAGATTTCAGATCTTGGCATCCATCCATGCCCTGCCGACACTCTGTTACCCAGTAATAAAGGCTTTTTAGGATAAACAATGTCTGGAAGTTCTTTGAAGTGTTTCATTAGTCGGAACCTTGACAAAGGAAAGAAGGAAAGAAGATGTAAGGATACCCAGGGAGATAAAGGAAGTTACCATAAGCTACCTTTCTCCCTTTCTTTCTTTCCCGGGTGGGATGGAGGCAGCCACACAGGCTGCTGCTTTGTGCAAGTGGGTGCGACCCTGGTGACCGAGGCTCCTCAGGGCCACTTGAGAAGTTTTGTTCCTGGGTGGTGGTGGATGAAACTGACCACCCTGTAGCAGTTTTCCACCTCTGCCTCTTCCTCAGGCAGCTAACTCTGCCCCCCCCTTTACTTTTCATGTTCAGGGAAGCCTGTGCATTTGCGTGTTCTTAAATTGCTCTTCAGGCAGAGAACCAGTTGTTAAATTATTTGAATCCCACCATTGGAAATACTGTATAACATCTGTGATACAGTCATTGCATTGGTTGCTAATAGGTTTCAAAATCCAATTCAAAGCATTGGTATTAACCCATATAGCCTACTTTTGCCTTCTGCTTTCTTCCAGGACTGTCTCACTCAGCAAAAGTGCATATGATTTGGAGAATCTTTAGGTCCCATGAGAGAGAGAGAGAGAGAGAGAGAGAGAGAGAGGAGGAGGAGGAAGAAAGTCCCAGATACAGGCTTCTCTTGACATCTTAACATACTTTTTTTTCTGAGATTTATTTGACCCTAATTTTGTTAGTATTTCAGAAAAAAATAATAAAAACAGTTCTGTTTCAATAGGCAGTTGAGTGCTAGTGACAGCTGCTTTTTTGTTTTGGTTAGATTTTAATTTTGTTATTGTTTTTACTTATGCAGTTTTTGGAGAGTTTGAAGGACATTTGGTTCTTGCTACATATTTGAAGGAAACAGTTGTTAATTAGTGTAGGGCCTTCAATTCCATCGACATGCATTGAGTATTCATCTCAAAAAAGGATGCTTTTCCTAGTTCACCTCTGCTCATCAGTCCATAATTTAAGAAAAGATTTATATCTTCAGCGTAATAATTTCCACAAATGGAGCTGAAAAAGATTCTTAAGTATAGTATAGTCTACACTATACTTTTTTTCTCATAGAACGCACAGAACAGAGTTCCAGCACCTTTTTTGGATGGAATCTTGTAGGGTAGGCAAGGCGGGTTGTATGACATGTGTGAGTTCCAGCACCTTTTTTTTTTTTTACAAAAAAGCACTGTAAATAAGAGTGTACACCTCTTTTCCAATATATATATATATATATATATATATATATATATATATATATATATATATATATATATATTCCCTTTAGGAGTTTAGGTAATATGCATACAGTATATTCTGTAAGCAAGTTGTTTGATGCATTAATATGGATCTCATTTCTTACATCTTTATTTTTTGGACACATGCACAGCCTTACATTTTGGCTGTATACGCAGGCTAGGAGTTTGGAATGTGCTAAGGGCTCCGTTACTTGGCTTTACTATTAGTTGAGGGGTCCTTGGTGCTCTCTGAGTTTGCTTGTTTTCTTGCAGACATTTCATTACCCTAACTAGGTAACATCATCAGTGCTAGTAAGGAGTGCTGTTTGTTGTGGGTTTGTATTCTGGTGTCTTGCCTGTCTGTGTGGGTGGGGCCGGTCTTAGGGATTCTTTGATTGGGCTGTTTACTAATGACTCTTTGGCAGTTTCTTGATTGGGGTATTGCTTACTTGACTGTTGGTTTGAAGGTGACCTTGGAGTTAATTTGTGCTGATCTGAGTGCTTATTATTGGTGGGGAGGTGCTGGAGTCTTTTTTTCTTTGGGGTTGATTTGTCAGAGTGCCAGGCTTTTAGAAATTCCCTGGCATTTTTGGATTTGGATTTGGCCTGGTCTAGGATTGTCACATTTTCCCAATTGAAACTTTAAATCTGTCTGTATGTTGTGAAATTAAAGAATTTTCATCATGCCTTTTGACTGCTAGTTGGCGTTCATGGATGCGTTCTTCCAGGTTTCGGCCTGTTTGTCCTACATAGCAGTTGTTGCAGTTCTTACACTGTATGTTATAGATGAGTCCTGTTTCTTTTCTTCTGAGGTTGCTGGGACTTTGAGTTTACTTGGGATGTTTTGAAGGGACTTAATTGGCTTACGTGCTATGCTGATTGCATGTGATTGTAGTAGTCTGTTTGCAGTTTCTGATATATTCTTGATGTATAGCAGTTTAATTCTTTTTAGGGTTTGTGTTGGTAGTGCTGTATTGGGTTGAGCGGTCAAGGACTTTTTCATGAAGTTACATGGGTATCCATTTTGTTGGAATGTGTTGTATAGATGCTCCATATCCTTTTTCTGCTGTTCTGGGTTGCTGCAGTGAGTTTGGGCTCATTTAAATAAAGTCCTTACACAGCTTCTCTTGTGGGAGGTTGGGTTGTTGCTTTGGTAGTGGAGTACCTGGTTAGTATGGGTGGTTTTTCTGTAAAGTTGCGTTTCTAGTTTGCCATTGTGGTCTCTGCTGAACAAGATGTCTAGGAAGGGTAGGAAATTGTTTCTTCTTCTGTAGTAAACTGGATTCCTTTAAAAACATTATTGATGGTTCTGTGAGTTTTCTCTAATTGGTCCTTTTTTATTATGGTGGTTTCATCTACATATCTGATCCATATTATCGGTTGTATTTGTGGAAGTGCTATGGCTTCTAGACATTGCATGACAACCTCCGCTATATGTCCTGAAAGCAATGATCCCATAGGTGTCCCTTTAATTTGCTGGTAAATTTGGCCATCAAATTGGAAGTAGGTAGTTAAGTTCCATAATCCTGGGTTTTTTGATCTTCATGTATTCAGTTAAATCAGGTGTAGTGTGAAGCAATATAGTCATGGATACTTTGGCTAATTTTGGATCTATAGATGTGAACAGGGCTGTGACATCAAATGAGACTATGATTTAGTCCTCATCTATCGTCACATTCCTGATTGATTGAAGACACTGTAGTGGAGAGTTAATGGAGTGATGGCTTCCTTTTGGGAGATGCCCAAGCTTTTTTGTTAGTTCTTTTGCAATGTTATATGTAGGGGTCCCTGGTAGAGATTTATTATTAGTTGATTAATCATCACAGCTGATATTTGTACCTACATATGAGTCAATTGCCAAGAATCTGAATTTTAAACCCATGATCATGGGGATGTTGCAAAGGTCATAACTGTGAAAAATAGTCATGTCACTTTTTTCAGTGCCATTGTAACTTCAAACAGTCACTAAATGCTCTGTTGTAAATCGAGGACTACCTATATTTGTTTTGTGGATGTTTTAATTATTTTGATGTTTTTGTTAATTATTTTAGAATTTTAGAATTGTAAACTACCCAGAGTCACTTGGTTGAGTTGAGCAGCTATAGAAATTGAACAAACAAACAAACAAACAAATAGCATTATGTAAGTGCTTGTTTTGAAGCAATCTTGTATAAGGAATTGGACTGATATGATCAGGTGGTCTTTCTTTATTCATATGTGTTGGAATGCATGTAGTACATATTCCATAGCCCAGATAGATACTTTTACAAGATAGAACTGATTAGTTAAAAAGGAAAGAGATAGTTTGCATTGAATCTTAAATCTCTGGATAGAATGTGATCAACCTAGAATCAATCTGCAATGGTGCAGCTAGAACCCTACTGTCAGCAATGAGTTTTCTCAAAGCTAAAGGGATGTAAATAGAACTTTATTTCAATACCTCTTATGATTGACAATAAAGTTTTTAAGAAACTTCACACAGTTGTATGTTTATTGAATCTGATTTTCTTACTTGTTGCCTCAGGGTGAAAAAGTTATTTAGCTTTACTAAAGTTTGATTGCATGGCAGCAGATATATACATGACTGAAGTGTACACCCACACATACAGACAGAATTTTGGAAGTCATTTAACAGCTTCCATTATATTTATGCTAGAATGGGGACAAATATGTCAAGATGAGTATTTAATGCTACATGCAAACTACTATTTTCCTTTGCATATGTTAAGGCATAATTGTACAGAAAAAGTTACTTAGCAATGAGGCTGAGTAAGTTTTGCTCTATAAATTCCTGTATGTCTGGCTAGAAAAAAATTACTTATTAAGCTTTGTGTATTATATTATTGTACTGTAAACCACTATCATCTTTCAGTCTTTTATCTGCATTCCTACTTGTAATAATTAAGTTAGAGGATAATGTGAATTGTCTAACATCTGTTAAGGAGGGGAAAAAGACAGCTACTACACACTAGAAACAAATTTTCCTTTAAAAATATTTTTAGCAAAGGGTCAATTGTCTGGCTGGCAGTTTTTGACAAGATATGTCCTCAGACCATCTCCAGGTGTTGCTTGCTAAGGACTTGCCTTATTAAAAATATATCTGTCAATTGTCAGATGTTGTGACCAAATCACTGTTAAGAGGAGCTATCAAGCCATCTCCAGGTGTTATAGTTTACAATTCATGTCCTTTAAGAAAAGTGTATAAAAGTGTCAAAAGCCTTGGACATTTTCAAACTCAATATAGACCCAAAGTCCTAGGAGTGTGCTGCACAACTATTGATTCCAAGAGATCTATCTATTGCTGTTTCTGGATTATTGGAAAGCTAAAGGGACATGGACTGGTATATATTTTTCTCTGCAACTCTCCTAATAGTTATTCAATAAAATCCTTCTGGCTTTTCACCCAGGTTTAGGTGTCTTTGAATCCTAAATAGCTTATTGGCTCCTGTCTGGACAATCCAGGCTGTTATGCAGAAAAAAGCTAACATTCGTAGACTGCAGGATCAGAAATAATGGATTTAAGCTACAAAAAGGTAGATTCCAATTTAAAGGAAAACACTTTCTGATGTTAAGGCCAGTTTGACAGTGGAATCAAATACTCTAATTCTAATTCTAATTTTTAGCATACAAGTGGGACAGAATTGAACTCAGAAGCCTAGATGGCTTTTTCCAACTATATATTTCTACACAGCTCTATTTCTTTTTTTATTTCATGGCTGGCAAAAAGGTTCTAGTAAGCATAACAAGTATAACATTAGGACTTCTGTATCTGTGTTACAGATTAAATAACTGACTGGACAGATTCACACAATTAATGAAAAATTTACTCCTAACTATACAGTCAGCATATCAGTGAATTATAGGTAGTCCTTGACTTACAACAATTCATTTAACTTCTGTTCAAAGTCACAACAGCACTGAAAAAAGTGACTTACAACTGGTACTCACACTTGCAACCATTGCAGAATCTCCAGGGTCATGTGATCCAAATTCAGGTGCTTGGCAACTGGTATATATTTATGATAGTTCCAGCATCCTTGAATCATGTGATGGCCATTCATGACCTTCC
Source organism: Crotalus tigris (assembly GCF_016545835.1). Lineage (NCBI taxonomy): Eukaryota > Metazoa > Chordata > Lepidosauria > Squamata > Viperidae > Crotalus > Crotalus tigris. The sequence continues at coordinate 509,078 of NW_024097800.1, forward strand.
CAGTTAACTTCTGACAAGTCAATGGGGGAAGCTTGATTTGCTTAATGGCCACATGATTCACTTAACTGAGTGACTTGCTTAACAACCATGGTAAAATCCAGCATGATTCACTTAACAACCTCTTTGTTTAACAATGAACATTCTGATCCCAATTGTGGTCACAATCAAGGAATACCTGTAGTAAATAGCAAATGAGACCATTTGGGACCATTAGTTCCTAATTTTTGATCAATAAGTAGGTTTGGATACCTCAGTCTCAAACAAAATGTAAAGCTGGATGTGTTGATAAGAACTGTTATTCAGGAAGCTTGAGAAATTAACATTTGGAAAATTAGATTAAGTCCACTAGAAGGCACAGATAATCAAATTTTCTGTCGATATAGATGATGTGGATAAATTGTGCTTATAACAGGAATTCACTGACTCACAAACATGTGGGAACTGATATATATATTTTAAAAATTCTAAAATTTCTCCATCATGCTCCATTTTGCAAGCCAATCCAAAATTCTTCTATCATGAAAAAAATGTGCTGTTTCTATTAGAAATTAAGAAATTAGAAATTAAGAAAAAAATAAGATACAGGATTTGAAGATAATCTGAGCTGTCTCATAATAACTTTGTTTTCATGTATGTCATTTGCAGGTTTTCTTGCTACTTTCCATACTGGCATTTCTACATTTTTGACATAAAGCTTTCAGTGGTCCAGCCTAACATGCAGAATCTGAAGGAGCTATTGATCACAAATTCATACAGTTGAAAGAGAGTAAAAGAGATCCGTTCTTGTAACATCTTACAGACAGATCAGGGGAGGACAGAGGTCTCCTTATTTATAGAACATATGGATGACTGAAGACTGAGAACTTGGAGAACATGGAGTTGCAGAAAGAGTGCACTCTCATCAGTAAGTGGCTATTAATAATTCCAATAGCTGAGTCTGAGTTCTGTGTAGCAATGCATTTTTCTGCTCTTAGTGGTGAAGTTAAAATGTATAAAGTGATAAAGGCAGTGTATAAATTTTGGAGTGAGGGAAAAGAGAGCAGGGATCAGTGACTTACACTTTGCAGAATTGAGATGTATTTATTATTCATGTTGTTTTCCCATAAATTTATATGTATATATGCCAAGAAATCTAATATGCTGACACTGACAGTAATGAATCTGAAATATGGCAAACAATAAAAGCATACTTCAAAAATGATTGCATTTACAGTCAGAAATAAAATATTAAGGAGTAAGAATTTGATACAGCAAAACATATAAAACACAGTGGTGCTCTTTGGTTTTATTGTGTATGTTGCACATTACAGAGCCCCAATGGAAAGTGTCCTGACCTACTTTCATATGGTAATTACAGCTATTCAGATCTTTTTTAAAAAAAGTCTCTGTCCCAAGGTGAAGACAAGATACAGTACATAAAAACACTGAGGTTCTGCAGTGAGAAAATGGCTAGAACAATTCTGGAAGAAGGAGCATGAAACATGGATTTTATTGGAATTGTTGCAGGAACAGAAGGGCTTGAAATGATAGCAACTGATACTACCCAGGTATCAATGCCTGCACATTATTGTTGATACCCCAGTGGAAGGGATGGGTACCATAGCTGTAGATGCTAATATCATGGAAGACATTTTAAATAGTTTAGAGTAGGGAATAAAAATTACAGGATGAAATTAAAGACAAATCAGTCTGATACATTCAGAAAACAGAAATCGGATGAACATGTTTTAAATGGATGTTTCAGGCTTAATAACCATATCTAAGAAAAAGATCTCAGAAAACTATTTAGATTACAACTGAATATAAATCGGCAATATAATATAACTGGGGAAAAATAGATATAATTTTATGCTGCATTAGCAGCAGGAAACCTTAGCCTTGGAGCAGGAGAAAGGATAGGATACAAGTATCTGAATGAACTGAAGGAGACTAAGGCATGTTCTATATCACTTCTAAGAATAGTATGCAGGATTGTTGATTTAAATTCTTGGAAAATTCCAACTGAAAGTTTAAAAAAAATCAATAATGAAGAACAGTCTCATAATAAAAACTATTATTACCTAAGAGGTAGTGGGTGTCCCTTCAATGGATACACAGTGCGTTCAGAAAGTATTCAAACCCCCTTCACTTTTGTCAATTTTGTTATGCTGCAGCCTGAGTTTACAGTTGTTGAAATTCACTTTTTGTAAATTTATTAAAAAGAAAAAACTAAAATATGACATTGGCATAAGTATTCAGACCCTTTGCAACAACACTTGAAATTTAGCTCAGGTGCCTCCCATTTCTCTTGATCATTGCTGACATGTTTTGACACCTTGACTGGAGTTGACCTGTGGTAAATTAAATCAGTTGGACATGATTTGGAAAGGCACACATCTCTCTATAAAAGGCCTCACAGCTGACAATGCATACTATAGCAGAACAAAAGCCATGAGATCAGAGAAATTGCTTGCAGAGCTCAAAGATATGATTATTGCAAGGCACAGATCTGGGGGAGGCTACAATAAAATTTCAGCTGCACTGAAGGTTCCTAAGAGCACAGTGGCCTCTATAATTCTACAATGGAAAAAGTTTGGCACAACCAGGGCTCTTCCAAGAGCTAATCGTCTGGTCAAACTGAGCAATCAGGGGAGAAGGGCCTTAGTAAGAGAAGTGACCAAGAACTTGATGGTCACTCTGACTGAGCTCCAGAGATCTTGTATGAAGATGGGGCACAGTTGCAGAAGGACAACCATCATTGTATTTCTCCAGTGAACTGGGCTTTATGGCAGATTGGCTAGACAGAAGTCTATCTTCAGTGTAAAACACATGAAAGCCCATTTGGAGTTTGCAAAAAAAAAAAAAAAAAAGCACCTGAAGGACTCTCAGATTGTGAGAACAAGATTCTCTGGTCTGACAAAACTAAGATCGAACTGTTTGGCCTCAATTCTAAATGTTATGTCTGGAGGAAACCAGGCACCACTCATCACTTGCCCAATACCATCCCAACAGTGAAGCATGGTGGTGTCAGCATCATGCTGTGGGGGTGATTTTCAGCAGGGACTGGGAGATTGGTCAGGGTTAAGGAAGCTGAATGGAGCAAAGTTCAGGGATATCCTCAAAGAAAACCTGTTCCAAAGTGCTCAGGACCACAAACTGGGCCAAAGATTCAGTTTCTAACATGATAACAATCCTAAGCACATAGCCAAGACAACACAGGAGTGGCTTAGAGACAACTCTGTGAATGTCCTAGAGTGGCTCAGCCAAAGCCCTGACCTGAACCCTACTGAACATCTCTGGAAGAACCTGAAAAGGGCTGTCCACTGACGGTCGCCATCTAACCTGACTGAGCTTGAGAGGATTTGCAAGGAAGAATGGCAGAAAATTCCCCAATCCAGGTGTGCAAAGCTTGTGACGTCATACTCAAAAAGACTCAAGGCTGTAATTGCTGCCAAAGGCATTTCAACAAGGTACTGAATGAAGGGTCTGAATACTTACGTCAATGCGATATTTCAGTTTTTCTTTTTAATAAATTTATAGACATTTCTAAAATTCTATTTTTTATTTAGTCATCATGGGATACTGAGTGTAGATTAATGAGAAAAAAATGAATTTCAACAACTATAGAATCAGGCTGCAGCATAACCAAATTGATAAAAGTGAAGGGGGTCTGAATACTCTCTGAATGCACTGTATTTATGCAAACAACAGCGATTTGTTGTGCTTTAATTTACAATTTTACATTGAAGGGAGGAGGGATTGGACAAAGTAAGTTAGGTTAAATGGTCTCATATTAATATATTAACTTTACTTAATACATCTAAAGCAGTGGTTCTCAACCTGTGGGTCGGGACCCATTTGGGGTCGAACGACCATTTCACGGAGGTCACCAAACAACGCAGTCCGCCATTTTTTCCCCCTTTTCCTTAGCTGTGCTACTCTCTTTTATTCTATTGGCTTTTGAAAGCCAATAGAATAGACTCTCTTGAATAGAGTCTAATTCTATTGGCTTTCAAAAGCCAATAGGAATTGTCCAGGCTGTCTCTGCCCTGCTGAGCCCGCCAAAAGTCCCATTCTGCAAACGGTGCTGCACCAGTTGAGTAGTCCTCGACTTACGACCGGTTGAGTAGTCCTCGACTTACGACCGGTTGGGGGTCGTGGCATTAAAAAGGTTGAGAACCACTGATCTAAAGTATAATGGAGCAATTCCCAAAAGCAGAACAAGTTAATATTTGAATCAAGCTGTAATTTTAGCACACTTCATGTAACATTCTGTATCTCCTTTTATAATGCTAGTGTGGTTCCCAGATTAATAAACATTCAGGAGAAATAATTTAGTTGCAAGAATTCTCAGTCTTGCTATAAAGATTTAATGCTTAGAAAATTTTGTGATCATCATGCATCAAAAAGCATTCAGAAGCTACAATAAGTCCAGAAGGTAACACTTTGAATAGTTATGGGTGTGCTTAAATATACTATTCTAACATCTCTGCTTGAAGATACTTATGGGTGTCCATTGGCTTTTGGATGCAATTCAAGGTTCTAATGTTCAACTTTAACATTCTCATCATTTAGGATCTGGATATCTATGGGACTGCCTTCTTCCACTCAGCCTGGATCCTTTCTCTCAGGGGCTGCCATCTGCAGAATCCTCCAAAACATGTCTTTTCATTTGCAGCAATCCTGTTTTGGAATAGCTTGGTCCAGTGTTTCTCAACCTTACCAAGTTGAAAATGTGTGGACTTCAACTCCCAGAGTTCTCCAGCCAACCAGCTGGAAAATTCTCGGAGTTGAAATCCACAGATCTTCAACTTGCCAAAGTTGAGAAACCCTGGCTTGATCAAAATAATCTGTTTACTCCAGGCTTTTAGCATGTCAGTTAAAACGAGGCTGCTCCATCTGGCCTCAGATCTGGAGTGTTATGACTGATTGCTCCATCTGGTGAGAAAGAGTGTTTATTTTTTAGTCCATTGACTATAATATTTCCAGCTTTTTACATTTTTCTTTTTCTCTGTTCATTTGTTATATTATTTCCATTGCCTTGTTAAACTATTTGTTTTTAATGTAGATATATGAATATGGGAAATGAATCAGCTTCTACTGGAGCAGTTTATAAGTCTGGAAAAATAAATTAAAAATAAAGAATTTTTCTTTCAGTTTTGGCAGGTGCCAAAACACCTGACAGGATCATGCATTCACACTGAGAACAAATCCTGTGTGCCAAAATCTGGCTGGATTTTATAGATGTTCTTCCCATAATAATGACAGCAAAAAAATGTAACACTGCAATAGTAGGCATTTCAACAATGAAACAGCAGTTGTGTCTGGCAAATTTCATGCCTGAGATAATATCCATGTGATTGTCTCTGAGAAAATGATCTCTGTGAATTGGTACTTCAACAAATTGCTTAGGAGAGACCATTCTAGGTGCTATAGAGAGCCATAGCAATTAGGAAATGCAATGGTGGCTACACATCTCTTTAAGCTCTTTTTGTTCTTTCAGAAACTGAAACTAGTATCCTGGTTTGCATTTAGGTGCTATATGATGGTGGTAGATGGTGACAGTCAGTTTGGTGTACTGGTTAGGACATTAGCTAGAGTCTATGAGATTGTGAATTCTAATTCTGCCTTCGGCAGAAAGCCAATTGGTTGACCTCGGGCCTTTCACTCTCTCTCAGCCCTAGGAAGCAGCAAAACTTGCCAAGAAAATGACAGGGACTTGCCCTGGCAGTCACCAGAAAACAACAATGGCTCAAAGACACAACAATATAATAAGACCTTGACATCTGGTATCTAGTCAGGGTAAGAGTACAAGATGTCTGATTTCTATAACAAAAAATATCTTCATTTTTGTTTCCCTGCAGTTTTGATCTTTATAATCTGTTATAGCAAAACTTGTTATCAAGGGACACAGGCAAAATATGTATCCAAAATAGTTGTACAGCAGGGATAGTTTGTCTACAAAAATGCCACATTTTAGGAAATAGAACATAGACATTTAATAGATGGGGCTATAACAATCAGAAACAGAGGGGAAGAATATAAACCATTCAGAGCAACTGCACTCATGGGCATTTTCTTTACATTTGTTTTATTAGTTTTGATATTTCAGTGTATCAGTCTTAATCATTGTTACCCAGTATTGCTATGATTAGTCCTGAAGCCACAACAGTTGGTGATGCATAAAATAGACTTTATACCAACTAGAGATTTTCTTTGTTGAAAACTAGTTTTTAAATATGATTCTTTGTAAAGTAGGTTAAACTTCATATTAAATTGTTTCTTCTGTTCAGTCTAGTTTTAATTTGTTGAAGTCGGTCCTAATTATGTAGAAATATCCATATTTAAATTGAATATATAAATACCTAGCTAAAAAAATTCTACTGATAAAAAACATAAAAACTGTTGTATTTTTTTCTTCTTCTTGGTTCTATTTTTGAAATTACAAATTTCAGTAAGTCAGCACTTTCAATCTTTTTAATGTAGCAGTGTGAAACAGTTAAAGCACACTACTTTTGTTTTAAGTAGAAAGATTTCCAGTGCTATAATTGTCATTTTATAATAAAAGCCTTGAGTCATATGCAAAATTGTTCTACAGTTTGGCATGGACCAATGATAGCAGAATCTTAATTTGCTGTTTTCCTTTCCATACCACTATCAGAATGAGTAAAATGTAATGAATAAAAAATAATATAAGTAAGTCAGACACCCATCTGTATAATATAAGTTTGTATTAGTTTCCTAAAACACTAGTTTTGTACAAGCAATAGCAATATAGGCAATTATTGCTTGTTCAAAATGATTGTGTTCTTATTTTGAAGGAAACTATTTGGAATCAACAAAAATCACCTCAACTATGTATTGTATTGTCATATTGGTGACAATATCTAGAACCAGCAGTTTGACTGTGTATATTAACCATATCAGAGGGAAATAGTGGGAAATCTTTGACAGTCTTGGAAGGCTAAAATGAAAAACCTTCCTACTCTTCCTTCAGGTATGCTGTTATGAAATATGATGTAAAGAAAAGCAGAGATGATAAATGATTGAAAAGTTTTCTTTCTTTTTTTTTGTCAACAAGATTATGGGAAAAGTCTGCTAGTGTTTGTAGAAAATCTGAACATATATAGCAGAAGTTGAGGAGAGAACAAAAGAGCTCAGACCATTTTTTACTTTGTGAATAATTGAGCTTTTGAAATGCTATTTCAAATATTTATTCGAAGAGATTTTCATACCTCTCATAAGAAGACTGTGTTAAATTTAGGGATTAATTTTTCCAATAATTTGAAGGAAATAATTTTTTTTAAAAATGAACAATAAGATGTGTAAATACAGAATTTCCCAATTAATTATCTACACACTATTATATTCCATAATTGCTTAATCCAATAAGTTTCAACTTTAGTTTTGAAATATTCCCTGATTTCTTCTATTGGCTTAATGAGTACAAAATGTGAGAAGGCTATACATTTTATTCTACTCTACTCTACTCTTTGAGGAACATGGTAGCATACCTTTTCACGTAGCTATGGAGTCTTTTCAAAATTTAACATGATTCCAGTACATGCACCCACACACATTATGAAAAATATATACTAAAATGGCGTTGAGAGATGTTTTTTTTTTTCTGAGTGTATGTGAGGAAGTTGAACGGGCTTTTGATACTTTATTACTTTTTTATTCTTTTTTTTGCTACAATGATTTTGGATTGCTTTTTTTTTTTTAAAGGGGACTTTGGGTGAGGTATTTCCCCCTTTTTTGGGTTATTTTGTTACTTTTTGGGGTATTTTGGATTTTTTCTTTTTCAAGAGGAAGGAGGAAAAGTTTTTAAAATGGCTTCAAAGCGTCAAGTGATTTCAGCAGTGCCTAAGGTGGCTTCTTCTCCGGCAATATTGCCAGTGCAACGAGCTAAATCTAGATCATCACCACCTTCTCCACCTATACCACCACTTACAGTAAAAGATCTCCAAGATGTTATGGGAAATGTTGTATGCCAAATTAGAGGAGAAGTGAAGGAGCTTTTAGTAGAGAGAAATAATATTTTGAGACAAGATATAGTATTGGCTTTAAAAGGACTTGCTTCTCTTGTTGAAAAGTTGGATTCCAGTGTTGAAGAAGTAGAAGACAAAGTGAATTTATTGGAGGAAAGATTTGAAGGGGTGGAAAAAACGGTGGAAACTTCACAAGATGAGATTGTTATGTCTCAGTACAGAGAGATGGAGTTTGCCTTAAGAATCAGAGGACTGAGGGAAAATATGCAACAGGATTTGAGAGAGATGGGTGGAGGATAGATCAAAAAGTGGGTTTGGTTAGGGAGGATGTGATTTTGTTGAAACAAATTAAAGACCAAAGTCGAACTCATATAAAAAGAATTTATGGTGTTCTAGTGGAATTGGATTCAGAAACAGAATTAGTTAAAGATTGTATGGTTAAATGGGCTCAAAATTTTGAAGAGCCAATTTTATTAGATACTTGGGAGATAATTTGGGTGAGGAATGTTAAATTTACACAAGCTCAAAATTTACGAGAAAATTTTTACAAAATGTTTTATAGGTGGCACCTTGATCCACAGAAGATGTCTCGCATGTATCCAAATCTGCAGCCTAAATGTTGGAGATGTGGTTGTTTGGATGCAACGTATTATCATATTTGGTGGTCATGTAAAAATATAAAGGCTTTTTGGATTAAGATTTGGTGGAACATTCAAAGAATTTTTAATAGAAGGATAAAATTTACACCATAATTGTTTTTGTTAGACATTATTGTTGATTGTGATGATAAAGAAATTATTTTAATGTTGAACTTAATTACAGCGGCAAGGCTGCTGATAGGGCAATATTGGAAGAAGGAGTTTTTGCCTACTTTAGAAAAATGGTTTCTTAAAGTTTCTTATTTATCTGAAATGGCAAAAATTTCGGCTTATTTGAAAGATCAATCACAAGAGAAATATCTTTTGGTGTGGAAAAGATGGGTGAATTTTATACAGCACAAATATGAGATTAAAAAGTATTACTTAGCTTTTGAATAATTTATGTTTAAGGTAACGATTAGAACTATTGTTTTGTTTTGTTTTTATATATTGGAGTTAAAGTATTTAAAATTTTGTGTTTTTTTTGAATGTATTTATAATTGTTTGATGTTTATTTAAGTTGTAAGGTTTTTTTTTTAGTTTTTATTAACCCTGTATTCAGCTCTGGGAAGGAGGGGGGGAGGGGGTGGGTGGGAGAGGGGGATTATTTTATTGTAAAACTGTAAAAATTTTCAATATTAAAATGTAAAAATAGAAAAAAAAAGAAAAATATATACTATCAAGATACTAATTTATATTCCCCTTAAAATCATAAACTAAAACACATGCATTTTACCGAATTCCAAACTTAATGTTAAATGCTTAAGACACTAATTATAGCACTATCATAACATTGTTTGCTTAGTCATGGTCATCCATCTCTCTTCATTCACCATTTCTGAAGCAGAATCTCTAAAGAGGTCCCTAAAGTATGGATAAGTACAAATGGATGAAAGCAGAATTTTAGGTTGCTTGTCCTCAAGATATCTAAAACACTCAGTTAAGAGCAAAAGCCAACTGTAAACTATCACAGCTTTTAAAGCATAGATGTACTCTTTTTGGAATACAAAACAATATTCTTGCAGACATTTTTGGGTAAGCATATTATGTCTGGGTTGCCAAAAATCCAAATCACCACTAATTGTCAGCATAGTTATATGAAAAAAAAAATCTCATTTTGGTCCCATTGTTCAGATTTTTTGTTGGCTGGATATTTTTGCTGCCCTAATTTAGGCCCAACATAATTAGCAAATGTACTTAGCCAGTGATAACCTTGACTCTTTAAAGGTGTGTTTAACAGAGGTTAAGCATTATTATCAATCAACTATTCAGTTTCATACTGTGATTGAGTGATAAATTGAGTGATTCTCAATTTATTTACTCATATTAATTCCACTAGTATACACATGCACATATTTAGGATATAGCATACATCTGATGAAAATAAGTGATACAGAGAAGCATAATTTGATTGCGATGTTAAATCAAATCTTTCCCAGTAGTTTCATGAAGTTTTTCTAGATAGTAGCAACCATCTTTCCTTAACTTCTTAAGTAAAAGGAGCATGGCAGCTCATGAGGTTAGAATGGTGGGCTGCCAATTGGCAGGCTTGTGTTTGAGACCGATTGCTGATGCTGGGCAGGGTGAGTTCCCATCACATGCTACAGCTCTCCTGACCCAGCAGTTCAAAAGCAGACAACCAGAATGGAGGGACTTCCGGTGGTTAAAGTGGTAGAGATGGCGGCTACTTTGTAGCCGTCCTCCTGAGATGGTGTTTGATCCGCGGAGCACAGCGTTCATCAGCTGGCCCGCGGCTCGCAATCCCCTTCCCGGGCGAAGGGAAGGGGTAGAGATCGCATGAATAGAGGTAGAACCTCTTAACCCTCCCTGGATTTTTTTATTTTAGGGGGGTAAAAAGAGTGCTCCCTCGGAGTTCATTGCCTTCTCCGCCTCTCAGCTGTCTTTGTTTCTTCGGAAACAAAGCGAAACGCCGCTACCATCTCCGTATTTAAAGTAACCGTGAGTAATCTTAAACCGGACAGAACTGTTTAAAGGATTTTATTTATAGTTTAGTTTTATTTTATTTTTATTTAGTTTATTTAGTTTATTTAGCATGTGTTGATTTTTTCTTATTTTTTAAGCTTTTTCTTTTTCTTCCCGGGAGGAAAAGTGAGAGTGAAAGTAAAATGGCGTTTTGAAAGTTTTTTTTTCTTTTGAAAGACGGACTGGTTGAACTGTTGTTTAATACTGCTTTCCTTTTTAAGTTTTTCTTTATCTTTTGGGAGCTTTTAAATTGATTCTATTTTATTCTATTTTACCTTATTTTTAACTTTTGGACTATTTACTTTTTATTGGTATTTTTATGAAGAAAGAAAGATAAATTGAAATGGCTTCAAAACGACAACCAGCTACTACAGCTCCTAAAGTAACTTCTTCTCCTGCTACCTCTACTGTGCAACAACAACTTAAAATAATACCCTCAGTGCAGCAACCTAAAACTACTCCACCCTCACCCCCCCCATCTGGCACATCAGCACAAGACATTAAAGAAATAATGGTAAGTGCTGTGTCACAGTTTAGGGAGGAAATGAAGCAACTTTTGGAACAGAATAAATCTGAAAGCAAGGAAGAAATGAAGAAAGAGATGAAGGAGCTTTTAGAACAGAATAATACTATATTGAGGGATGATATACTTCTAGCTTTATCTGGAGTGGCCTCAGTGGTTGTGAAGCTGGACTCTAGAGTGGAGGAAATTGAAGAAACAGTAGAACTCTTGGACTATAAATTCCAAGATATGGAGAAAAAAGTGGAAACTTCACAAGATGATATTCTTATGTTCCAGTATAGACAGATGGAATATGCTTTGAGAATAAGGGGCCTGAAAGAAGATAAAACTCAAGATCTGATGGAAATGGTGATTAATGACTTGGCTGTTATTTTGAATATAGACAAAGATGAGTTACGTGGGGAAGTGGAAAGAATTTACAGAGTTAATTCTTGGATTGCAAAACAGAGGAATCTGCCTAGAGATGTGGTGATATACTTTGCTAAGAAGTCCTTGCGAAATCAGATTCTGCAAACTTTTTACAATAAAAGATTTCAGATTGCTGCTCAAGATATTATTATTTTAAAGGAAATTCCACCTAAAATTTTAAGAAGCAGAAAAGATTTTGCTTTTCTAGCAAATGAACTTAAAGCAAGACAAATGCCATTTAGATGGGAGATTCCGATGGGCATTGTTTTGAGCCATGCGGGGACACGTTATAGACTTAATACAGTTGCTAAAGCTAAGGAATTTTATAAAACGGTCCTGGGTGCAGGCTCACCTTTGCCCATGATGTATAAAGTCCTGAGTGATAAAGAGATGGAACAGAAATCTGAAGATACAGGTGCGATGACTGCCGGACAGGTGGTATGGATGTCTCAAGCAGAGGTTAAAGAACAGAGAATGACCCGTGCAGCACATAAACGTAAAGAAAAAGAACAACAGAAAAAAGAAAAAGAAATCAAAGAATCTACTCAGCAAATTGTTTCAGTGCCGGTGGGAGGAGCAAGACCCAAAAGTTCTGCAACTTATTCTTCAGTAGCAGAATTTGAGGGGATCTTCTCCAGGCTTAAGGCCAAGGGAGATGGCAAAGCTCCTGACTTGGAATGTTAATGGATTAAATATACCTCAAAAGAGAAAAAAAATTTACCATTATTTGAAACAACACAACAATGATGTTATTTGCTTGCAAGAAACTCATATTACATCTAAAGACCAAAAATACTTAAACAATCCTCGTTTGGGATCTCATTTTGTATCTCCCGCCCCTGGGAAAAAAGGGGGTGTGGTAATTTATGTTAAACAGAACTTATCTGCTACCCTGTTAGAATCAGATCCTCATGGAAGATATGTTATGCTTGAACTTGGTTTATATGGCAAGAAAATTCTTATTGTGGGGTTGTATGCACCAAACCAGCAACAGGAGCAATTCTATAGGTTGTTACATCAGAAAATAACTTTGTTGGACTATAGATCTGTGATTTTAATGGGAGACTGGAATGGTGTCTTAGACATACAAAAGGACAAAAAAGGCTCTTCTACTTTTTTTAAACAGGCTAAACTACCTAAAGCCTTCTTTGACATGAAAGAAGATTGGGAATTGAGGGACTATTGGCGTGAACGTAACCTAGAAGAAAGGGATTTTACCTTCTTCTCAGATAGACACCAATCTTTTTCAAGAATTGATTTCTTTTTGATTACAACAGACTTATACAACAGGGTGAAGAATGTAAAAATTTTTCCTAGGACATTGTCTGATCATAGTCCAGTATGGATGGAACTGTTTGCTGAGAAAGAAGACAGGAGATCCTGGAGGGTGAATGAGAATTTATTTAAACAAGAAAAAAATGTTTATAAATTAAAGGAATGTTTAAAGGAATATTTTGCTTTAAATATGAATAAGGGAATATCAATGTCAATGGTGTGGGATGCAAGTAAAGCTTTTATGCGTGGTATCCTGATAAAAATGAATAACTTGCATAGACAGAAACAGACTCAGAAACGTAAAGATTTAGAAGAGGAGATTAAATTAAAAGAGAAACTTTTAATTTCAAATCCTTTAGACGAAAAGGTGAAAGGAGCTTTAAAACTGTTAAAAACACAATTTAACATGTTGATGGCTGATCAAGCTGCAACCAATTTACTATTTATGAAACAAAATACATTTTGTAATGCTAATAAACCAGGGAGATGGTTGGCTTATCAGTTAAGAAAGAAACAGAAACAGAGGAATATAGATAAAATAAATTATAATGGTAAATTGGTCTATCAGAAAGAATTGATTAAGAAATCCTTTTTAGAATACTACCAAAAATTATACAAGAGTGCTAATATTCAAACTACAGACATAAACAATTATTTAGGTAAAGTTAACTTTCCTAAATTAACAGAAGATCAGGAAAAAGAGATTAATGGCTTAATTACTAAAGAAGAAATTGTTACAGCAATTAAACAACTGAAATTGGGCAAAGCGCCGGGTACGGATGGGTTGACATCTATCTATTATAAAACTTTAGTAGAAGAGATGACTCAACCATTGTGTGAATTGTTTAATAACTTATTACAGGGTTTAGAGATCCCTCCATCTTGGCGTAATGCATTTATATCATTGATTCCAAAAGACAATCAAGATCTTACATTGCCTAAAAATTACAGGCCTATATCTCTTTTAAACGTGGATTATAAAATCTTTGCAAAAATCTTAGCTAATAGGCTTATGGGGATCTTGCAGCAGTTTATACATAAGGATCAATCGGGTTTTATAACTGGAAGGTATATGAAAAATAATGTTAGACAAATTATTAACTTATTAGAGTATCTAGAAAAGAATAACCAAGTCTCTGCAGGCCTGATATTTTTGGATGCTGAAAAAGCCTTTGACCAAGTGAATTGGCAGTTTATGTTATGTTTAATTAAGGAGATGAATTTTGGACAAAATATATTACAAGTATTATCTAATATATATCAAAAACAGACTGCTCAACTTATTGTAAATGGGGGTCTGTCAGAGGCTTTTGTAATAGAAAAAGGAACAAGACAGGGATGCCCGTTATCTCCGTTATTGTTTGTTTTAACATTGGAAATTTTGTTGATTAAAATTCGGGAGTCTCAAGAAATAAAAGGAATAGAAATTAATAAAAAAGAATATAAATTAAGAGCCTTTGCAGATGACTTGGTTGTTACTTTGTCTCAACCTACTTGTTCGGTGGTAAAATTATTACAATTGATTCAACAATATGGACGTGTTTCTGGTTTTAAAATTAATAGTAATAAGACCAAAATATTAGCTAAAAATATGACTAATGGTGATAAACAGGTTTTAGTTAACCTAACAGATTTTGAAATTGTTGATAAGGTAAAATATTTGGGGGTCACATTATCTGCTTCCAATGCAAAACTGTATAAAAATAATTATGAAAAGCTGTGGATGGAGGTACAGAAGGATTTAAAAAATTGGAACAATCTACAGTTATCCCTTATGGGTAGAATTGCAGTTATCAAGATGAATGTCCTGCCAAAGTTTATTTTTTTGTTTCAAATGTTACCTATTTTAAAGAATGAACGTAATTTAGATGAATGGCAAAAAGGTATTAATAAATTTGTTTGGGCAGGGAAAAAACCAAGGGTGAAACTTAAAATAATGCAAGATTTTCGTGAGAGAGGTGGACTCAAGGTACCAAATATGAAATTGTATTATGATGCTGTAGTATTAACATTGATCAGCGACTGGGTGAATTTAACAAATATAGAAATACTTCATTTGGAAGGTTGGGACTTACTTTTTGGATGGCATGCCTATTTAATATTTAATAAAAAAGTGGATTGGGTTTTTAAGTCTCATATTATAAGAATCTCTTTGCTTAGAGTGTGGAGAAAGTATTATAAAAGTGACTTCAAAATACCATTATGGGCTATACCTCGGCATGCCATAGAAGGCATAAGGAAAGGGGTTAATATGGACATGGTCTCTTATGCACAGTTACTTAGATGGGATGGCCAAGATTGGCAGTTAAAATCTTTGGAAGAATTAAGGCACGAAAATTTAACTTATTCATGGTTCCAATACAGACAAATAGTGGACAGATGGAAGATGGATTGTAAAATGGGCTGGCTCAGAGAAGATGAAGTTCTTTTAAAACAAGTAAGAGATCAAAGGCCAACCCATATTAAGAGAGTTTATGGGGTTTTAGTGGAATTGGATTCAGAACCTGAATTAGTTAAAGATTGTATGATTAAATGGGCACAGAATATTGGTGAAACGATTTCAATGGATACCTGGGAACTTATTTGGATAAGAAATGTTAAATTCACACAAGCGCAAAATTTAAGAGAGAATTTTTATAAGATGTTTTATAGATGGCACCTTGATCCAAAGAAAATGTCCATTATGTACCCTAATCTGCAGCCGAAATGCTGGAGATGTGGACATTTGGATGCTACTTATTATCATACTTGGTGGACGTGTAAGCATATAAAAGCTTTTTGGATTAAGATATGGTGGAATATCCAAAGAATTTTTAAACGGAGGGTAAAATTTACTCCGCAATTATTTTTACTAGGTATTGTTACTGATTGTGATGCTAAGGAGGTTATATTGATGTTAAATTTGATTACAGCCGCTAGGCTGTTAATAGGGCAATATTGGAAGAAGGAATCCTTGCCTACTTTGCAAGAGTGGTTTCACAAAGTTTCGTATCTGGCAGAAATGGCAAAGATTTCGGCTTTTTTAAAGGAGCAATCTCAAGAGAAATTCTTTGCAGTATGGGAAAAATGGATAAATTTCATACAATATAATTTGGATATGGAAAAATATCATTTAGCTTTTTTATAACTTGTAATGATTGTTTTTTTTTTCTTTCTTCCTTTTCTCTTTACGTATTATTACTTATATATATATATATATATTTTTTATATATATGTTCTATTTTTCGTCTACTTTTTTCTTTTTTCTTTCTCTCTCTCTTTTCTTTTTCCTTTTTTTTCTTTTTCTTAGTATATATTATTCATTTTAAAGCTTATGTTATGCATATTATTATTACATATATTATTATATATATTATTATTATGACCTTTATTATTTTTATTAATTATCTTATAAATTGTAAACGTTATTTTTTAAAATTTGTTAAATAATCCTATACTCAGTTCTGGGAAGTCGGGGGGGGGGAGGGTGGGGTGGTTTGGGAGGGGGGGGATGTTTATTTGTAAAATTTTTGAAAAATTTCAATAATAAAAAAAAAAAAAAGCAGACAACCATGAGTAGATTAATGGGTATCACTCCAGTGGACAACTTCACGGGGATATGAAATGAGCTCCCAATAGATGTGCCCCAGGTAATGTTGATATCTCTGGCAAATCTTTTCACCACAGAAGCACGTCCAACATGGGGGAAAAAAACTTCTTAACTTGTGCTGATTTTACATTAAATAATATGTCAATATACAATAGGTTTTGAAATAAAACATATTTGAAAACAATTTTATTATGTTTTCAGGCAATGTCTAATTGCCCAGTTATTTCCTTATTTTGCATAATAAAAAATACTTGATATTTATCTTAAATATACTACCATTTTGCAAAAGGCCAAGAACTTTATTTCTGTAGTGATTACTGTTCTGCTCTGTGTGTTGGTAAGGCATTGAGATGAGGCAGGAGTAACAACAGTTGCTTCTTTATTTAATTTTCAACAGAACAACACAAAATGGTGCGGATCCCTTTTATACCCCCTTACAGGGAGCAGCATCAACCAATCAATGCAATGTATCTTTCCCGCCTTGCACATGCACAATAGGCTGGAGACAGCCTGTCTGGCCCGGGCAGCCACATGGTCTGTCTGGGTCTCCCTGCAGCTTCCTGCACCTGCTGTGTCAATCACAGCTCAGGACATAACACCCCTCCCTCTTAATTCAAAAACACATAGAACTTACTATTTTACATTAATACAAATCTAATACCTTTTCAGTTCTTTTGAGCATGTTCTTATTTCTAAGTACACTTAATCCTGCCCACCTACTAGCAGAAATTTCACATAGTCCTGCAATACTTTGATGAGCCTCTGGCCCGCTCTGATCTTCTTGGAGAGGTTACAAGTGCCCAGTCTACAAGCTTGCCCGCCAGGCTCGAATGCCTATTAGGTACAGGTGAACCCACATCATGCTGACTGGCTGGGTCCTGTAAACCCAGATCAGAGTTCCTTGGTGGGGTGGAATTCCCTGAGTCCATGACAGACCCCTCTTGGGAGCAATGTCCCATAGGCACAAGGCCAGCAGATGGAGTGGCCTAAACAGCCGGTTGTGTGCAATTTTCCATGGACCCAGTGCCAGAGACAGGAGCCGCCTCATTGGCAAAACCCCTATATGCAGAGTGCGAACCCCCGCTTTTTCAGGAAGACTGAGATCCACGATCATCATCGTGGTCCTCCTCCCCCCAAGAGCAGAGTCAGGAGTGGAAGGGTGACTGGGCAGCCTCCAGCGCAGCTGGTCAATGTGCCGACGAAACACACGACCATCTTCCAGGGCCACTTCGTATGACAGCAGCCCAGTGACTTTGCAGACCACTGCTGTCACCTAGAGATGTCCGGGACCATAATTCCTTGCCCAAATCAGATCGCCCACTTGTAGTCTCCTAGGTGCCCATGGCTGTGACACCTGTGAAGCCACCCGGTCTGGGTGCAATCTGTCCAGCTTGGTAATGAGACGGCAACCCCAGCGGAGTTCAACTGGGCTTTTCCCAGTAGTTGTGCAAGGTGTGGTGCATTGGCAAAGAAGAAAGTCAGCTAACCTGTGATGCCAGCTTCCGTGAGTGAGCCTCTTCAAGGTGTCTTTGGTTGTGTGCACCATGCGCTCATCTTGGCCGTTGGAAGCTGGATGGAAGGGTGCCAAAGTAGCATGGCGAATCATGTTGGCCTGTAGGAAAGCCTGAAACTCAGAAGAAGTGAATTGAGGGCTGTTGTCGGAGACAAGGACATCTGGAAGCCCATGGGAGGTGAAGATGCTCCTCAACACCTGGATGGTCCTGGCAGTTGTCGTAGTGGACACTCTATGACCTCTAGCCATTTCGAGTGACTGTCCACAATGAGGAAGAATTGCCTCTGAAAGGGACCAGTGTAGTCAATATCAACCCTCGACCAAGGAGCATGTGTTTCCTCCCACCTGTGTACAGGACCCTGTGGCATTTCAGGCCTGGACTGTTGGCAAACATGGCAACCCTGGACCTGGGTCTCAATCTCCTTATCAAGCCCCGGCCACCAGAGATAGCTGTGCACAAGAGCCTTCATCCGGACTATGCCCGGATGTCCCTCATGCAGAGATTGCAAGACTCTAGTCCTCAATGAGGTTGGGATCACTACCCTGCTTCCCCACAGGACACAACACTTAAAGGTGGATAGCTCATGCTTCCTTTTCTAGAAACTCTGGAAATTAGTGCCAGGACACGTGTCTCGCCGTCCTGACAGCACCCATGTCAACACACATGTTAGCGTGTGATCATTGGCAGTTTCTACAGCCACATCCCTTGCATTGAAGGGAGACTCAGGCAAATCCTGAATAGCTAGTATGTGGTTATCTGGAGCAGGATCTGATTCTACAAGCTGTAGAGGCAACTGCTAAGGCCATCTGCATGGCCCATTTCTTTGCCTGGTTTGTGAACCAGTGAGTAGTCATATGGAAAATTGACCATCTCAACATTCTAGGAGAAATTATGTGTGGGGTTTTGCTTGTTTGTTGTAAACAACCCCAGCAGTGGCTTATGGTCTGCATAGACTGTGAAGTGGCAACCATACAAAAAGTCATGGAACTTTTTTATGCCAGCCACTATGGCCAAGGCTTCTTTGTCTATCTGTGCGTAATTATGCTCAGCAGATGACAGAGACCTAGAATAGTAGGCTACAGGGACTTGTGTCCCATTAGCCTTCAGGTGACTTAAGACAGCCCCAATCCGATAAGGGGATGCATCTCAGGCTATACACACTGGCAGTTGTTCATTGAAATGAATGAGAACAGCATTTGAAGATAACAATGCCTTGACCTCTGCAAAACTGCTTTCATGGACTTGTGTCCACTTGCATGGAGCCTGTTTGTCCAAGAGCTGGTGTAATGGCTCTGCCACTGCAGCCTTGTGAGGTAGGAAGGAGTGATAGAAGTTTAGAAGCTCAAGGAAGGCTTGAAGCTCACTCTTCGACTTGGGGCTTGGGGCCTGCTGAATTGCTTTGAGCTTAGATTCAGCAGGATGGATGCCTTCAGCATCTATATGAAACCCCAGGAATTCAGTGGAAGTGATTCCAATTTTGCATTTGTCTTGCCTAAGATTCAGCCCCACTTTGCGAAACTGCAGCAAAATGGACTGAAGCCTCTCAGCCAAGTTTTCGGATGATTCCCCTGCAATGAGGACATCATTGAAGTATGGGCAAACTCCCAGAATGTTACGGAGCGTTCGCTCCATAACGCTTTGGAAAATGCCAGGGGCTACATTCACCCCAAACTACAGTCTTCTGACTTTAAAAGCTCCCCAGTGTGTTATGATCATTTGGGCCTCAGCCATTGCCTCATCAACCAGTAGCTGTTGATAGGCCTGAGCCAAACCAAGTTTGGCGAAAACTTGGCTTCTCTTAAGCGAGGCCAACATGTGGCTCACCACAGACACTGGATAAGAGTGCTACTGTAATGTTTAGCGTGCATTTATAGTCAACACAAATGCGGACTTCCCCATTGTCCCCATGGACTGCTATCCAAAATACTTTGCTAAAGCAGTTTGTCCAGCTCGATATTAATCTTTTGTTTCAGTGCAAATGGCACCTGATGAGGTTTAATCCTAATCAGGGCAATGGATGGGTCTAACCACAAAGCAATTGGAGGCCCCTTGTACGACCCTAGTTCTGGGCTAAAGACATCAGCAAACTCCTTGCAAACTTCTGCAAGGCCTGCCATTTGCAAGCTGTGTAGCCCAGTCACTTGAATCCCAAGTGCCTCGAACCAATCGAGTCCAATTAGACTCGTGCGATTGCCCTCTACCACAACAACATCCAGGAACCCTTCAAATTTCCTATGCTGAACCTTGAGCGTGGCCTCCCCTTTTACCCTGACTCGGGAATTCTGAAAATCTATTAAGACCAGATTCAACGGCCTGAGTTTAATTTGCTGGCCGCTTCTGTAGTAGATTTGCTTAAGGGTGTCCTGGGATATGATTGACAGAGCTGAATCCATGTCCAGCTCCATCATTAAGGGGACCCCCTGCAATTTGACTTCAATGTGAAGCTTCTTCTTTAATGGCCTGTGGGCCCCTGTGTTCCAAATGCTCCTGCGGGACGTGCAGAAACCCACCCTATTCTGGCTGGGGACCCTGATACCTTTCTGAGGCAATTCTTCTGAAGGATGGTCTTTTGTGCAACCCAAACAGATGTTGGCTATATGGCCTTGCCTGTCACATGCCCTGCAGATGGCAGAGTGGAAACGGCAATCAGAGCGTTTGTGGCGGCCTCCACATCCAAAACACTGAGGGAATGGAACTGCCTTGTCAGCTCCCTTGTCGGTTTGCTCTTGGAGCCTTCTCTCTGCTGGCTGCTGTAGACGGTCGACCTCCTTTTTGGAATCAGGATCAGCTACTTCTCGAGCAACCTCTTGATGGATGGATCCTGAACTCGTAGAATGCTTGGAAAGCTGCAAGGCCTTGACTGCTCCTCCTGCTGCTTCGTCGGCCGTGATCTCCCTTAATGCATCCTGGAAGGAAACGTCTTCCTTTGCAAAAATCTTTTGTTGCAGCTCACGGTTCCTCAACCCACAAACTAGATGATCTCAAAGTCTTTCCTCCAAGTCTTTGAACTCACAGGGCCTAGCAGCTTGTCGCAGCGCAGCAATAAAGTCTGCAGCAGATTCTCCTGGCCTTTGGTCCCACTGTTCGAATGCGTGACGCCAGGCAATCATCGATAGCTTTAGTTCAAAATGTTCCCTTAACATTTTCTTCAGCTCAGTGTAAGAGATTGATTCCAGAGGTGCTGGGGCAACCAGATTTTTGGCAATATCAAATGTCACTTGCCCACAGACACATAGTAACATTGTGGCTTTGAGCCCGTATTCCCAAACTTGGTTTACTCAGAAATAGTTTTCTACTCTGGCGACGTATGAGCTCCAATGTTCAGGGTGAGCTGTATCGAATTTGGACAAATGCCCTATCTTCGACATCGTTACTTCTTAGTGGCCTCGTTGGCTTGTGAAGGGGTTCCAGGACGAATCTTGCTGGGCTCTCCTCCAGCATCCTCGTACTGACAGGTAGAGTTGCACGAATCAGAACGCCAAACTTCTAAGCACTTCGGGCCTTCTGTGGTGAGTCAGCCTATTTTCTTTTCATTGTTTTCTTGTAGCATGATCCCACCTTCATTGCCAATGTTCTGTTCTGTGAGTTGGTAAGGCATTGAGACGAGGCAGGAGTAACAATAGTTGCTTCTTTATTTAATCTTCAACAGAACAACACAAAATGGCACAGATCCCTTTTATACCCCCTTACAGAGAGCAGCATCAACCAATCAATGAAACATATCTTTCCCACCTTGAGCACGCGCAATAGGCTGGAGACAGCTTGTCTGGCCCTGGCAGCCACATGGTCTACCCGGGTCGCCCTGCAGCTTCCTGCACCTGCTGTGTCAATCACAGCCCAGGACATAACAATTACGTTTCAACATTTTCAATTGGGCATAGAACTGATTAACAGCAGATACTCCTGCTATTAAATTCAGTCATTCATGAATTTACTAGAAGGATTATTCCTGAGCCAAAAACAGGCTCAGTTTCCTATTAAGAGTAAACCACTAGTGTATGTTAAAAACAAAAACAAAATCCTTACCTATCTGGACAATCATGTATGACTCCAATTGCTGCAATACAGCCTCAGCAACAACGCTCGAAATGGGTGATCCCATGGGGGTACCCTTTATTTGCTCATACATCATGCAAAATGTATGAGCAAATACCCCCATGGGATCACCCATTTCGAGCGTTGTTGCTGAGGCTGTATTGCAGCAATTGGAACACGTAGTGATGGCACAATATTGTCCAAAATTCTGGGCCCGCTATGTGGACGACCCTTTCGTCATTATTAAGAGGAGTCAGAAAGCTGACTTTGTAGGCACACTTAATTCGGTGTGCGTGGACTTGCAATTTACAGAAGAAGAGGAACATCAGGGCAAGCTGGCATTTTTGGATGTTTTAGTCCAACACCAGCCGGATGGGACCCTAACCACTCGGGTCTACCGCAAACCCACGCACACTGACAGGATTTTGCATTATAACAGCAACCATCCAGTGGCCCACAAGATCAGCTGTATTAGAACCCTCTTTAAGAGGGTTGACTCCCACTGCAGTACAGCCAAAGCAAAAACAGAGGAAAGAAAACACCTTTTCCGTCTCTGTAGGCACAATGGGTACCCCATAAAATTTATTAGATGCCACAGTACTCTACCGAAGTACTCTACCGAAGTTACCCCAAGATCCATCTATTGGGGTACCACCATCTCAGACAACTTGTATCACCCTCCCTTACATCTGCAACGTCTCAGAGGCTACTGCCAGGCTATTGGCACCTCATGATATAAAGGTTGCACATAGACCTGACCGGACGTTGCGTTCCTGCATTATGAGACCTAAAGACCCGCTCCCCGTTACTGAGAAGTCTGGAGTCATCTACAAGATTGATTGTAGTGACTGGCTAAGCAACTATGTGGGGAAGACTTCAAAAAGGGTCAGAACAAGAATGCAGGAACACAAGCTGGCAATAAGAAGCAGTACTCCCAGATATTCACTCATATGGCAGAGTTTGGTCATAAATTTAATTTTGATGGTGTGAGGGTAGTTGCCAGTGATACCTCTAAGAGTGGTAGGTTGCTCAAAGAGGCCTGGTTTTCAGACAATAAGTCAATCAATCGGCATGTGGACTTATGCCTAGCATACCAGGCCATGAAGGTGTGGGAAACATGCACACGATTTGGGAGAAAATATTTGAACAACAAAAATTTTGAGCACCTATCAGATGAGACTGGCAACAAGGAAAAGAAAAATTTGCAATTTGAAGTCCCCTCGATTGACAACCTACAGGTATGTCCACCACAAATTAAGAAACCTATTGATGCCAATGGCCCATCCCTGGGTGCCCTGGATATCCCCGCACACCATATCCAGCATTTGGAAACACGAACAAAAAACTTCCCAATTGATATAGAACAAGCCTGTTGCCTTAATAATCATACTGACCCCCCTGTCTCCAATGATACCTCTAGCATAATACATCTGGTTACTAACACATCAAAAGTGTGTATGAACTCAAAAAGGGAAATGATTACCACAAACGATGGTGGAATTACATCCTCACCCCTCTGCCGTGCTGATCGGAATCACCAAGACGGAGACATGCTCCCGAAAGACGCATGGAGGATCGGCGTTTGTAACCGCCCTGTCACGGTGGTAGTTACACGCTCCCAGAGAGCGGCTTTACAGAAGCTTGAAAGAGAGGCAACCGGATTGGGAATTGCACCGGACCACATGAAGGAGGAATACGGAGGATATCAAGCACATACTAAATTAACTCAAACACCCCGGAGAGCACTTACAATAATGAAACAAGGTGGACCTTGGACTCAATTAGATGACACGCTGGGAGCAGTGGGGGGAAATAAGAGCACGGAAGGGGTTAATCATGAGGACTGTGAGGGTGCTGGAGGGACGATAAGAGTAGATGCACTGAAAAACGAGGACCAAACTGAAACCCTCGGTATGAAGAATGGTGATAAATGCACAAATAAGTATGATGTGTGCCGAAAGAGTGGAAGAGAGAAATGCCTCGGAAAACACAGGAGGAGGGGCCAGCTTGATAACGAGGAGGACACTTTAACTCTGGGAAATACACGCTGCCTTCCCAGCTCAAGAACTAAAAGGGGTGGGGAGAGGGGCGATCATGCAGATGTAAGTAGGGATCGTAAGAAAGAGTCATCAAATATTGAAAGTGAAGTTAGAACCAATCAGCTGGGACCCGTCACGAGGTCCATGTGCAGAATGTGGGGGCGGCTGTACTCATAAGCAAGTTTCCTTACTGGTTGGTTTGTACCGTACGATGGTGGCAGATTCCTAGCCATCAAAAGCTTGGTTTTATCTATTAAAACTGTACTGTTTTTATCTCCTGGTGAATGCCTTTTTTATCACTATGCATATACCCAGGAATCGTTATTCTTTGATTTTTATATATCAATAAAAAAGGAAGCTATCACCAGGAAATAAAACACCAAGGTTTTAATAAATAAAATCAAGCTTTTGATGGCTAGCATCTGCCATCATCATCAGGATACAAGCTAGCTAGTGAGGACACCTGCCTATATATATATATATGTATATATTAAAAATAGAAATCTCTATAGAACTCCAAACAAGATGCTAATACCACCACTATTTATCGTTATTCCAAGGGGAAATACACATGATCATATAATAAAAGAAAAACAAAAATGGGAAAAAGTTAGGGAAAAAATCAATACAAGAATTATTAGAAAATGACTTGATTTCAATTTCCTTCCCATTATACCATGATAATTCATCATCTTCATAATTTTACTCATTGTCTGTCCACTGCAGAATGAAGGCCTCTTCCTCATGTTTCCAACCAATATGGTCCTGAGCTTTCTTTTGCCAATTGGGCCCACAATACTTGCTGATCCATCAAGCAAGTCAATCCATCTTGTTTTAGGTCTCTTTTGTGGACACTTTTTAATCAAGTGGGATCCATTCTATACTGCCTTAGTCCACCTGCCATAAGTTGTTCTTGCTATGTGTCCAACCCATTTACATTTTAATTCTTTTAGTTTCTTGATGATATCATATACTTTTGTTTGTTCTCTAATCCATGTGTGGGTCTTTCTATATTGTCTTGCGATACTGAGCATTTCAAATTAATTCTGATTAAAGTCCATATGTCAACTGTTTTCTCTTTAAAAATTACCTCTGTGTAAGAATGCATGGTTATGTGATGTATGTCATGTAGGAAAGCCATTCTTATTGAAATTTAGTCAAGCTTTAGTGTCTTTGAATAGCTTTTTAACATTGAGGGTTTTGCAGGTCATCATTAGATGAGATATGCTACTGACTGGACAAAATATTTGAGTCCCTACTAGCAAATCCTGACAACTGAAAGCAATTACTTCAATAATGAGAAAAGTTAAATTACAAGTTAAAAGTTAAAAACAAAATGGTTTTGAAGAGTATTTTTGGAGTAAAAATATGACCAATGTTTTTGTGATCCTTGTGATTCCCCTCTGATTTAAGAAAATCGCTTTCAATTTCACTTTGGAAGGGAGGGATGTTTTATTTTCAGGCTGCATTAGTCACAGTACAATACCATGACAATTAATGCTGAGATAGGCAAGAGGACTTTATCTTGGGACTATAAAGATGAATTTTTTAAAAAACAAAAGTAGCCTATATGAATTGTTTATTGCCATATTTATGCAAAAATTGATATAATTTTGCAAACTAAGCAGCCTTATGGATAATATTTGAGTCTATTAAGAAAATGTATGCAATATTCTTATTTAAATTCCTGCATATCTGCTTATCCCTGTTTTTCCACTTGGCTTGTAATTGTTGGTGCAACATAGAAAAACATTTTAAAAGACATCTAAGCCTGCAAAGATGACGTGAGGAAAGCTAAGGCTCAAAATGAACTAACGCTTGTGACAAAAGTCAAAAACAACAAAAAAAAGCTTTTTTCAACATGTAAAAAACAAGAAAAAAATTTAAGGAAATGATTAGTCCATTAGTGGGAGAAAGTGGCAAGAAGGTGACAAGCAACAGGGAGAAAGCAGAACTATTTAACTCATTTTTTGCATCTGTCTGGGAAAAAACAGTCCAACCTATCAAAAACAGTACCATGAAAAAACAGATTAGAAACACAAGTTAAGATAGGCAAGAAAATGGAAGTGAGCACCTGTCCAGCCTAGATGAGTTCAAATCACCAGGACCAGATGTCAATACTATGAATAATGCAAATGCAGGATTTATTGAACTGCATGCCAAACTATTTACAAGATCATTTATTAAGAATATGTAGGAGAAGCAGCTTTTCACCAAGCTTCTCATGCTCCTCTTGTCTATTAGGATAAGAGTTAGAATTCAGATCTATTAACTCACCTTTTAACCCACTCCTTTTATCCCTGCTCTGGAATCATATCATTTCATTGCCTTAGTTTTAGCTTTTAAAGTTTTATGAGCATCAAGAGTGAAGAACCAAGAATACTAACATGCCTGGCAGGCATAGTAATGCAAAAAAGACAGCAGTAAACAGCATCATAGAAAAACTTTAGAACATCTTGAAGAAGATAAGCAACAAAAATACAGGTCTATCTGAACAACAACAACAAAAGACACATAAGTCTATTTACAATAGATGACAAGTATCATGCCATATTTGACTGGGACTCTGACAAGCTCTTATTATCTGATAAGGATTTAACTCTAATAAGGAAAGGAGAAGTAGCCAGAATGGAATATAAGATTGATAAGATTTTTTCTCTGAACCTTGGCAACTTTAAGTTCCAAACTTCAGACCTTGTCTTCAGTGCTCAGGTACTCCCATCTGCAGTTGGAAGGGCTCTTCTAGTTGGTTGCCAAGGTAAGAAAACATTGCATTAGAGGTTAATACAAATCTGTCCTTACTTGCAAAAAGTGCTTATTGCCCACAGTCATATCTATATACAATCAGCTCTCAGAGATCAGCAAAATGGTACAGTAAATGACAATAAACACTAGTATAAGAAAGATTCCTTAGCTTTTCAAAGAAGGGAAAGACAGCTAATCAAAATGGAGATATGGGATGAGCACAACTGATGAGCAATGTTCAAAGTTTAGCACTAAAGGACTATGTAAAACATATGTACTTCAAGTAAAGTCATGTTATACATGGAAATTAAAGATTAAAAATTGAGTACAAAAAGTGCTATTCTAAAATCTCTCACATAATTACTCAGATGTAAAGTAATGCAAAATGAACTAACAGATTTCCCTAACCAATTTCCCATACTGTCAAGACTTTAAGAAATACCTGTGCCATCACTTCAACAACCAGTACTACCCCAAATAATTTTAATATTCAGCATCATTTACAGTTCTTTGGAATTGTTCCAATAGAGAATTTCAAAGTATCTGTGCCCACTCTTTCCTTTCTCCCAGAATGCTTGCCAAGGCACAGTGGGAAATTGTCCCACATAATACTCTTCAGAAAATTTCCATCAGGCTGAAGAAGGCAGATAAATTTGATTCCTGTTATACCTTCTCAGAAAGAGCAAATGAACCTAATACAGGACATTGATGATATCATATCAAGTCTACAAAATGTGATATTAACCACCAATTCTTTAAAAGACATTCAACCTCTGCATGCAGATGACGTTCCCCTCTGCCAAAATAGTCTTTCCTCTATATATGAATTATTACCAAGCTTTGTAGGTGAGACTGCTCCATTTAGCAAAAAGAGGAGACGCTTCAGTATAAATCAATTGAAAGTTGAATTAAAAACCCCCACAGGGCCCATAAGTAGAAATCATGGAGCAATAAGAGAATCTCTCATGCATGCTAATCCAGACATCCATTGTGATGAAGAAAACCTTATATATAGCCCTAAAAGCATCCTCATATCATACTATAAAAGAGCCATATGGAAGTTTACCAATATGCACCTCAAACTTTATAAGTAACTCTTCTCTTAGCAAATTATCATGATTGACTAACTCATTGCTCAACAACACCAAATGAAGCCAAAAAAATGGAAGAACTATTGGACAATGCCAATTCTGCCACCAGAGAGTTAGATTCTCAGAAGTAGCTACAGGATGTATTTGAGGTGAACGTATTGTACAATCAGCTTACCCAGTTATACAATGTTGTTGTAGGCTACTTTGAAGGGAATTAACCTTTTAATTTTTAAAGAGACCTTTAAACTATTCCATATCAATTTGGAAGCACCTGGACTGGACATTCCTTCCTGGCTTGAAGATCAGTAAATAAACCAAACACAGAGATCTATTCTTCAGCCTAGGATCATCTATATCCCATGAGACTCAAGAAACTTTTTTCTAAGGTCTGTTGCAGTGATACCTGCAGAAGCACTTCAATCCCTCACTTCTGATAAATTACTACAGTAATTTGGTAGGGTGGATGTAAGTGAGCAAATTCATCTATCATTTAAGAAACATTTTTTTTAACACTGGACAGCATTCTGTAGAAGGAAAATATAGATTTGCACGGACAAACTTTTTGTGATCTAAAACCATTTCTGTTAAGATCAGTTAAACAAGCACTGCACTTGAATTAAGCATCTAGCAGGCAGCATTTTGAGTTAGTATGCAATTTTTTAACTTACCCCTTTAAAAAAGCTAAAGTAATACATGAACAATTATTGTATTTCCTTTCCAAAGTGTTAGAATGCTTCCTAGTGCAACAAACCAATGAAAGAATACCGATTTTAATTTCTTTTGGGGTAAGGAGAAAAACCAAAGTTAATTAGAAAATATTCCAAAGGAAGATAATTATGTGAGAAAGTCCCAAATCCTATGAAATTTGATGAATAAGCCAGAAGATTGTGGAATAAAAATGCAAATGCTATTTGGAAGCACTGTAATCTCATATTCACCTGGAGACTTACATTGTTCTACATATTTTCAACAACATCTTTAGCCAAACAACAGGGATTCCTAATTTCCAAAAGCTTCTGCATATTAGACATTTAGCAGAGTTCAGGTGGTCACAACTATAACAAACTTATTAACTATTTTAAAGTATCTACTACTTTTAGTTTTCTTACTGAGGCTGTGACAAATGAAGTAAATATATATATATATTTGCAATTTGTAATCTTCCTGTTAAGATTTCAGAATTTATATTCTATGGTTTGTATTTTATTCCTGTGTTACTTTTAACTGTTAATATGATGTGAATGTGGCATATAATAAATAAATCAAGTTTTTTAAGATTTTTTTTTCTTTTATCCTTGAACATATTTAGCTTTTCTAGCCACTGTCTCTTATTACATATTTTTTGTAGGGTTTGTCTTCTGAACATCGGTCAGTTTTACGCTTCCAGAAATCAACCATAATTAAGTTGTCATATGTTGTAATTAAAGGGATAAATTAAAGGTAGTAAACATGGAATGCCAAGAGCTCCGCAAAAGTCATTTAACCTGTCTGCCTTTAAAGATTCCCCCCCAGTAGTGAATGTGGGAGTGGGTGACCTATTGGATGAAGTTTTCTTTTTCTTTTTTTCTTCCAGCACTTATGTATTATTTTGCATTGTTTTTTGCATTTTTACTATGTGGTCCTTATTGATTTTTTACTATTATTGAATCTAATAATATATTTTTGAAAACATAATTTATTGCATCCAAAACTGACCTCCTAATCAAAACATATCAGTATTGCCCATGAAACACTAAGAAAAAAAATAAATCTCAAATAAACTTTAATGAAAGTAATTTGCTTCATATTGGTCAAAAGGCTCAGCTGATAATGGAAACAATTGAGGACTTCAGATAGTGAGGTTATTTACATCTCAATGATCTTCATAGGCTTTAATGAGTCTAAATAGATTTCTGGCATAATCTCATCTTACTTTCAGACACGCAGAATTTACTGCTTCCTGTGGCTATTTATTCAACTAAGTAAATGGTGATATTGATTATTATTGTTTAAAATGTGGATTTTTATGTAACCAGTTTTGATTGCCAGCAATAGTCTTTAGTGGAATGAGAGCTGTGTGACTAATAGTTGCTAATTTTAAGTGGCTTTTAATTTTTTTTCGTATTTCTTGATTTTATATTATTTATTGGTTAAATTAGAGCCCAAAATTTTATCTAGGATCTGAAGGTGATGTACCTAATACCGCTTATTTTTATTTCCAACAATAATTCTATGAGTTGGATTGTAAAATAGTGACTAATTCACAGTCATTCAATGAGCATCTTTGCCAGATATGGACTTGAATCTATGTTTTCCTGACAATAAACCAGTTCCCTTATGACTTAAGTAGATCAAGTTGCTTAATTGTTAATATATAAGCCTTTCATAATTAGATTGTTCTTAAGAATCTTCACAATACAATACACAAATTAATGTAAGATAATTATATTTGTGTACTGAGTCCTTTGTATTCCATATAACATCAGACATTATTCTATCTGATGTAAATAGAACATTTAGACTGATGGGTTTAAAATTAATGAGCCATTTATTCTCATACTGTGAGGATAAAAATGAATCATGAACAACTTCTCCAATCACCAACCTAAATTATGAATCCAAATCAACTTTAGTTTTGGAGGACATTGCTGTTCTTTATTTTTCCTTGAAGACATATCTTCATACTAATGATATCAAAAGTAAAAACTGAATAATGGATGTATGATAAATAGATAATATGCTTTTGCAAAGAATTTGATGAAATATAGGAGACTTAATGTTGCTAACAGATAGCCCACCAGCTTTCTTAACTCTCCAATAGCCATGCTCAGTCATTGGTAGACATTTTGTGCTCATAATATAAGTGCCACAGAAAACCCCTTCTTACTCAGGTTAGCCAACAAGCTCATAAGGTAAGGGCTGCAGTTTTTACAATGTATAAATAGGATTTGTGTCTTTATATCCATTGGGGGAATTGGATTGAGATAGCAATTTTTCCTGCTAAAAAAGAGGAAGTAAGAAACAGGAGTTACTAGGAATATGCAGTGCTTTGGATTTTTTTTTATTCTTTCTTTATTATTTTTTTATAGCTAACTCAGGCAAACATACATAATCCTTCCCACTTTTATTTTCACCTTTAAAGCAATCCAGTGTGATACAGTAGGTTGGACTGAGAGAGGATGAAGGCCCAAAGTCACTCAGCTGGATTTCATGTCAGCAGCAGGATTAGGCTAGCATCTTAACCACCACACCAAATTGACTTTTGATTTGAATCAAAAATTTGATTCCAGAAAGGTGTTTTGGAGCATGGGGGTACAGACTTTTATGTGGTATCTGGTCTGCAACTCTTTAAAACAGCCACAATTTTCATTGGGGTTATTTTGTAATCCTTGTGAAGAACTATATGTTGCAGAGTCTCACATACTTATGAAACTGTTTAAGAATTATTATACTACCTGTATTAATTTAAGGATTAGCTCTATACTATATCTAACTAAAGGGACCTATTTATATTGGTGGGGATAACACTAGATGTAGTAAAGATACCCATCAGATTTCAAAAAAGTATTCATACTTAAAACAAGGTCATGTAACTGAATGAAAAACTAGTTTAAAATCATTAAAACCATTTAGATTAACTAGAGTCCACCTATCATGTCTCACTTTAGTCCTAAACAGTAATTTAATGAGTCTTACATTGATAAATTGAACCATGTAGGTATAATTACTATAATTTCCTATTTGTAATACTATCTTAAAGCTTAATGAAGTTTTATAATTAGTAAATGACATTACTATTAATGAGTTTTAACTTAATGGAATGAACTGAATTTAAGGATTGGAGTTATTTATTTCCATTCAGGGATCTGACCAGTGTTGGGATTCAAATATATGAACAACTAGTTCTCTGTGTAGATGTTGCTTCCAGAAGTACATTCTGGGCCTGGGCAACAAAAAATTAGCTACCAGTTCTGCCAAAGTGGTGCAAACTGGCTGAATCCCACCACTGAATCTGACCATTTGCAGGTAAATTCTAGGGTTTCAAAATACTTTTAGCATTTAACCCCTATTGTATGTAGTAGGGCAGGGCTTTTCAACCAGTGGTACGGGTACCATCTGTGGTACATTGGCACCTGGCAGGTGGTACGCAATCATCCTAGAAAAGTGGTAGCGGGGGAGGGGAATGTGCCAAACCGGTGGCAGCACCACACAAGCCTGAGCAATAGATGTCTGGAGCTGCAGGGCTGTCAGGGTTCAGTGGAAGCACCAGGATCAGTGCCAGGCTCCAGCTGGAGCTCGGCGCTGATCCTGGCACTTCTGCTGAGCCCAGAAGAAATGCCGATCAACTGGAATGTTGCAGCCTCTCCAGGGTCTTGTGATTTACATTCAGATTCTTGGCAACTGATTCATATTTATGATGGTCACAGTGTCCCAGGGTCATGTGAAGTGACCAAAACCTGCTGCAACCACCCAGCAGATGAGGGAATAAAAACCAAACACCCCCCCACCCCATCCCCACTGCCAATCCTCAACAGAAATGCTCACAACAATGAAAACCTCGGACAGGACTGGGTGGGCAGGCAGGTGTCTTGCTCGTCTGTGGCTTGGGGGGCACTTTTTTCAGTGTCATTGTAACTTCGAACAGTCACTAAGCGAACTGTTGTAAGTTGAGGACTACCTGTACATCATCACTTTTTTCCTTTTGGGGGGGGTCAAGTTTCTGACACCTTGCTAGGCGACTGATGGTACTCGGATGTTGCCATATCCTAAAAGTGATACAATGGGTGAAAAGGTTGAAAAGCCCTGTAGTAGGGAGCCTGGGTTTGCTTCAAGATACGAAGGGGGCAATCATTTTGCAATTGGACAATAAGCTGTATTCACTGAAAAATTTTGGCTAAGGTTCATATGCTACAGTTAATCACAGAATACTTACAAATCTGGTTTGAGCCAGTTACAACATTTGAAAAACACTTGTGAAAGTGTAACATTGCTAATCATACAACCCTGATCATTTAGAATACTTGCTCATTCTGCTGCAGACTTGTAAATTTCTTCCTTGTTTTACAGCTGAATGGTACTGTGAAACTGGTGAAATGGTAACTGTTCTGTCAGAATAGATAGAACAGTTGTGTAAATATGGAATGAATCCATTCACCTTTCAAGGCTGATACTAGATTGTTCAGAAATCTGTTATCTCAAAAGGGAGGGAGGAAGGAGAAATCTTAAAATTATATTCTGAGCTAATGTGTTTAGCTAGATTTCTGCATCTTGCAATAGACAGTATCTGTCTGTCTGTCTGTCTATCTTCATCATCATCTTTTTCTTTGATCTCTATAAGAAAGCAATGTATGAAGGAATATTGAGATGGTATAATTTTGCTGATATCTAATTCCTGAATAAGCATTAAATTTTTGAACTCTGACACTATTGGTCAACATAGGTTAAATCTGAGTAGGAGATGCACTCAACAAGATTCATCAAGTTTGAATGTCACAGCAAATAGGTCTATGACTGAGAGAGGCTGTGAGTATAAATTTTGATATGTCCAAGTACTAATCCAAATATTATTTTTAATTACTGATTCATAATAAAGAAAAAAAAAGAAAGGGAACTTACATTTCAGAATAACAGAGTAGCATTTTCTAAACTGGTTCATGAACTTAAAATTTCAATTTAATCCTTATGATCTACACAACATGTCATTATGCCATGACATGAATTTGTTTCATGCAGCTCCTTAGGAAAGGAAGATGACTCTTAAAAGAAGATTGAAAAATAAATGTTGTTTTCCAATGATGAAGTAACTCAAATTTAGGTGGCAGAGGTTGAATAAAAGAAATTAAACCTATCAACTACTGAGATTGCAGGGGAATATAACTAGAATTGCTCTGTTAGAAATCTTTATGTATTGACAATCTTTATAGTACATTTGAAGAGGAATTTTGCTTAAAATGTTTTTGTTGGTCCATTCATTTTAAATAGATCATAGTTTTGTGCAAGGTTCCACTAGAAGACTCTTTTTCATGGATGGAAGGCTATTCTAGCAGATGAATAAGTACCTTGAATTAAGTGCTCTGAAATAAGACACCCCCTCTATGTCCACTTGTAGCAATTCTAGAATTTATATATCTAGTATAGTTAGACTAACATGAGTTCATGCTGTTTAGTTACATGGCTAATACAAATGTATGAAAGAAAATGTTGATATTCCAATTGATTATAATGGAAAATATTTTTAAAACAATATGACATTTATAATATATCTTAATATGAAGCAGAGCTTTTTTATTTAAAAGCTACACAAACATATAGAATTAGCTTTACCAATAACCCTAATAACATTTAAGTCCTATTCATTAATCATTTGGTATTTGTACAGTGCTCTGCATTTCAAATAAACAGGGACTCCTCCTATTCTAGCTTCCTTTTCCTATATATGCATCATTCAACACAGGCCAGTATTGGTTTCAATCATCAGTTATTCTATTATATATTCAGGTAAATGTCAGCAGCAACAGTTTTGTTTTGTAAAAAAAAAGAACTCTGATGAAAAACCATAGCTTTAACTGTGATTTTCCAAAACTAGCAGCCTCCACATATTTTGGGATTAGTTTTTCAATAATTTCCCACGATTGTGGCCAAAACTGATTGGAAATTCTAAGAGCTATAGATTAAACAAACACTTCTCCTTCCCAAAATACCTTGTCTATCTGCAGTTGGCAGAAGCTATTGCAGATTAAAATTATTGTTAACCATGTAAAGGAGGACAGAGTAAATTAAAAAAAAAAAAGTATAGTCCACCAGAAAAGCCAGACGATCACAAGGCTCAAAGGGTATGTCACAGAACATCCAGGCACAAATCCCAAAGATACTTTTTGTTTTTCATGAGGCAACTGTTGCCTCATGAAAAATAGCATCTTTGGGACAACTATGGCCTGGATCTCCATAGACATCCAGGCACAAAGCTCTATGTAGGAGCTTATATTCAAGAGGAAGCTCTGGAATGGAAATCCCAATGGGACACTACTTCGGCATATAAAATCTAAAGAAAGGATGGGAAAGGACATGTCCTTGACAGAGTTGCCTTGCATATCAAGGGGGTATAGGGTTCTATAGTATTGAATGGACCCACTAGGTTTTAGTGATTAATCTGGCTCAGTCATGTTTCCAGCCTTGATTCACATCCCTCCTTAAAGTATCAGATGAATGATTTGGGGGTCCTCCAGAGGGTTCTTATCAAACATTTGCTGGCAGAGCATTGTAAATCATTTCAAGATGGGAGGCCCTGGTAGCAATGATTCATGCCCTCACCACCTTACTAATAAATGATTGTAGTGCATTTTACATGGTGCTCCTTTTGAAGAAGATTCTGAAGCTGATCCAAAATATGGTGTCTATCTGCAAATGTAATTAGTAGTCATTCCACAGTCACTGCATTAGTAACCAATTTGTTTCTGGGTCAAAATGCTGGTGATTACTTTTAAAAATTTACATGTTTCAGTTTCCAGGTTCTTACAGATCTGTCTTTCTAGGCTAATGTCATGGTTCTGACAGATGAAACTCTTCAAAGAACTTTGAGGCATTGTTTACCTTAAAGAATCTTTATTCGAGCAGCAAAGCATCAGCACATACATAAGTGAAGCCAAAATCTGAATTCCCCTCCCCTTAGCACATAGTATCAAACACAATTCCCTCCTCTAATTAACAGTCATAAATCACATTCTCCAATTAGTTTGAAATGCAGGCTTTCCCTCCAGTCCTCCAACCCGTCATTTCTTATCATCTCTTATTTCAGAAACCCTGAGTTCACACACTATTACAATATTGTTATGTCTAACTAACTCTTATCACATTCCTCCTCCTCTCCCCCCAGTATCATCTAATTCTAAGAGTAAAGCATAAAAAAGAAAAAGGCTGCATCTCCCTATGTTATCAAAGAAAGAACATTCGATGTTAGCAGCATTGACAGCTAGATTTAGTGTATCTAAAAAGGGAACAGAAAGTGTTTGCTGGAGCCATTTCTCTACATGGAATAACTACAGTCATTGGTGGCAGGGGGAGACATGGTACAACCATATAAAAACATTGAGAAACAACATTGATAACATTAAAAAAAGGATTTTCCCCCTTCCATTCTTACAAAGTGAAAATAAATGTAATAAGATTGAAGACTGATAAAAGGAAATACTTTTTCACACAAAATTGGATCTCAATATCTTTTTCCTTTATAGCTTGATCTTCCAAAGTTATTGAGTGAAATTCATTGACAAAATGATTGATTTGTTTCTATTCTTTAGTCCATAAAATATATTATTGGATTAAGCACTGACTAGAGAAATGAACTATTGTAGGCTTTGTTGTGGGATATCTATTGCAGGGTGAATCAGAAGAACAGGGGACTAATAGGGCAGTGATCGTGAATCTTTTAGAGTCTGAGTGCCCAAACTGCAACCCAAAACCCACGTATGTATCATAATCAGAAATAACTCTTCTTGTCTTGATTTTAATTAGGAAAGATAATAACCTGCTTAAAACTCTTGTAAAACTCACAATGCAATAAAATAAGGTTTGTAGTTTCAAGATCAGTTCCATTACAAGGATAAAATGCTGGGAAATGGGAAACCTTTGACACTTCTACCATAAATATTTGATGGCAACATATTTCATCTGACTTTTGAATATTTTCCAGAAACCAATATTTAGTTTTATCATAGTTAATTTATAAGTAGTTAATTAACTTGCAATATCTGGCTAGTGTCTTGATGTTTCAAGCCCAATCTAATAGCATCAACTTTATATAATAAAACACAAATTTTCCTTTAGGTCAGTGATGGCAAACCTTTTAGAGACCGAGTGCCCAAACTGCAACCCAAAACCCACTTATGTATCGTCGGGTGCCGGGTGGGCATGGCCCATTGTGTGGACATGGCTGCGGTGGTAATGGCAGACAGGGTGGGACTAAAAAGTTCAGTCAATCAATTCCAACTTTGCGAGATCTTTTTTTCCCGCAAGTAGTTGAAATTGATTAATTGAACCTTTTTTTTTTTGGCACATGGTAGTGGAGGCCTAAAATGAAAAGGTTTTATAAAACCCAGCTGAAGGCGTAGGACTGGGCCGATGGTGCATGTGCCCACAGAGAGGTCTTTGTGTGCCACCTATGACATGCATGCCATAGGTTCGCCACCATGGTAAAAGGGGATGATACCAGCAGATCAAAACATGCATGATTACATCATGGTTCAACCACTGACATTGTGATGAAAGTTCCATCACTCCCTGCCTTCTTCCCATTTGTTTCCCTTCTGCAGAAGATTATGTCAGGAATACTTATCTTCTGAGCCTCCAGCTCATCTAGTTCAGATGTTTGTTCTCACAGTGGCCAGTCAACTTCACAAGGAAATTTAATAATCTCCAGCAGAGGTCCTCCAGAGGAAATCACACTGCCATCAAGGCCAATAGTCATTAATCCCCATCTGTCCTATGACTTCCAAGATGTGGAGTGGGGTTGGGGGCTTGTTTGATTTATACAGAACTATTTTCTACCATGATCCCACCCCATGCTCACTATACTTCTTTATGGAAATGAGGAAATAGTTATAAGACTATAACACAAAACCTTTATGGATATATGATTTGTTGTTAATTTCTTGTATGTTATTGTGGCCCAAAATGCTGGAAATTACCATTCTATAAACTCTAGATACTTCAGGGCGGCAAGGCAACACCTATTAGTAATATCCAAGGATTTGTTATTTGATAGCAATAAATTAAAATGAGGGATTATCGTAAACCATTGTATATCATCAGGATTTGAAAAAATAGAATGACAACATATTCTTTGTCAGAAACACATTTATTACAAGAAATTGTCCATTTAAGGGTTTTTTTGTGAGTTAATACAAAAAATGTATTCAGAAAGAGATTCAGAAAAATAAATTGGTGCACTGCATGGGTTGATATAACAGGTTTTCAGCTGCTCACAGCTGAGACCTAGCATAACATAGGTCAGTACAATTTAATGCAAAATCCATTTCTGCCCAAATAACTCACTTTAAGAAAAACTGTTCTTTTTAGATCTATTTAAAATGAAAGTGAAGAAATGTTTCTGTGATTTATTTTCCCCACAAATGCTCAGTTTCAGATTCTTGATGTAAAATAAATCAAGGAATTTTCATTTGTTCCATTGATTAAAAATAAAAGTTAGGACAACTGTAGATTCCTCTGCAATGTGATTTATATAGGAACATAGAATGAAAATGCTAAGAAAATGCCATTGTGACATATTTACATTGCTGAAATACAGGTGAAAAAAATTGAGGAATCTCTGATGAGCTTCTATAAAACAACTAGTATGGTTCTTTTCCAGCATGTTAAATTTATTTGATTATCCAGCCAAAGATATATGGAGAAACAAGCTTATGCTCTTCCATTATACAACTATATATGTGAAGAAGTTACTCCATCTAGACATGTTTCCCAAACAGTTTTGCAAGGTTCAATTCTGCAGATTTCTGGATGAATTAAAAGCTACTTAGTATTCTGTAGAGCAGCTTTTCTGAAGCTGATGCCCTGCAGTTGTGCTGGATTGTATCTTCTTTATGTCAGTTTTGTGTGTCCATGATTGGATGGGAATGTTGGAAGCAGTCATCCAGCATATCTGGAGAGCATCAAGTTGGCGAAGAATGGTTTAACTCAGTGGTTCTCAACCTGTGGGTCGGGACCCCATTTGGGGTCGAACGACCATTTCACAGGTGTCGCCAAACAATGCAGTCCGCCATTTCCCCCTCTTTTCCTTAGCTGTGCTACTTCCTTTTATTCTATTGGCTTTGAAAGCCAATAGAATAAACTCTTTGAATAGAGTCTATTGGCTTTCAAAAGCCAATAGGAATTGTCCAGGCTGTCTCTGCCCTGCTGAGCCCGCCAAAAGCCCCACTCTGCAAATGGTGCTGCAAGTTATCTGCAGCGAAGGCGAGCTGTCTGGAAGCTTCCACCCCTCCCTGCTGAGCAACTACTAAAAATGTAAGTAAAAGAGGGCCAGGGGTGGGAGGTGAGAGGCCGGCAGGTGCAGGGAGGGTTGCTGGCACGCGTGGGGCCCAGCGGGTGCCTTACATCCCTTGGGCTGGGCCAGCTGGTGGCCCAGCCGGTGGTTGCCCTGTGCTGTCACTGCCCCTTGCCAGCTACACCTCGGCCAGTGCAGGGGGCGGCACCATGCATGCACGGCACTCCCGGGAAGGGAAAGTCCTCAACTTACGACTGGTTGGGTAGTCCTTGACTTACGACCGGTTGTGGTCGCGGCATTAAAAAGGTTGAGAACCACCGGTTTAACTCATAGAGACTTTAATATTTTTTGTGTCTCCCTGCTCTCAGCAAAAAGGAATTTGAATTAAACTTTAAACTATGTTTGAAAGAAAATAGTTTCTGTACAGAATAGCCTCAAAAATCAGTTAATAATTATTGAAATCCAGGAAGTTGTTGATATACTGTACATTCCTGGCATAGAAATTTTCACTGAAGAATCAAGCAGAGCAGGCTAAGACATCAAGCACACCTAACTGGCAAATTCAGACTTAATTCTAGACACAAGACAAAATCATGTCCCATTGCACTTGACTCTGCACCTATGTAGCCTAATCTACAATCCAGTGTGCAAAAGCATCATTACTATCTGTCTGAGAGACAAAAACAAACAATTGTTAAGCTCATCTGAACATGAGACATGAGCAATCCATATGAAATGTTATGTAGGAATGACCTTGGGGGAGAGAAGACAAGAAGAGCAACCAAGGAAATGATCATATAGAAGGCAGTTGAGCACACAACAGGAATGTGGTTGGGGCAAGAGCATCAGAAGGGACCCTTCCTAGTTTTTTGGGCTGTAAAAGAAATGTGGGGAGAGAACTACATTCAGATTTTCAAGATTCTGTTAATATAATTTTCCAATAAATTAGAACAAGCACATCTATCCATGTTTTTTGCCTGGTATACCTTGCAAGGCAGACATCATGGTATCTGGAACCCTAATAAAGGAAGGTGCCAGGTTTTGTAGAAAGCTGTGTTTACATTTAATGTATAATAAATAAAACCCTTCTTTAGATCTGCCAGCTGGGCCGTCACAAAGAATAATGCATGGAGCACATGAAGCACAGGAAGGATCTATCCAACTTTAGGCTCTGAATGCATGAACCAGTGATGTGTTACCAGTGTCATAGATAACACATAATTATCCTGGATATACTAAAAATGAGAATTAATTAATTTGTTTCTTAGCATTGAAATGCACTTATACATTGTGTGTGTGTGTGTGTGTATGTGTATGTACAGGAGAGAGAGAGGGGGGGAAGAGGGAGAGGGAGAGGGAGAGGGAGAGGGAGAGGGAGAGAGAGAGAGAGAGAGAGAGAGAGAGAGAGAGAGAGAGAGAGAGGGAGAGAAGCTACTCAGCTGCTATTTATTGGTGAACTGATTTACTGTCAATATCATATGAGACAATGAATTTATACTGACATTTTACTAGCCATGCTGCTAACATCTTCAGAGCAAATCTGAAACTGAATCTGGCAGCAACACATATTCACTGTCTCACACAACAATATCTGGAAGACCTTCCACTACCAACTAATTTTCATTTTGATCAATTCTTACACTTTTAGCATACATACATAGACAACATCACACTATTTATTTTCAAGCTAAAAACATTATGCAGAGTATAGAAAAGAGGGAAGAAATAGTAAGCCAAAAAAATTAAAGGGATGAGATAAGAAAAAGAAAGATGGCAGAATTAAAATTAGTTTATACCAACAGATTCATATTTTTCTTTTTATCCTTACAAACCATCCTTTCTTTTCCCCATGTCCATACATGACTCTATCACCACTCTTAAAAAAAATCTATCACCTGTTTATTTTTTATCAAAAGTTATATCCAACTATAACTTTCCCTAATTCTTAACATTCATTCTTTAATATATTCATTTTGTAAATTAATCTTGATTAATTCTCTCTGTAAGAACAAAGTACCTCAACATTTGTCTTTTATGCTGGCTGCTTTTATATTCAACCCATACTGAAGGAGCACCCAGACATTCTTGATCTCTTTTAACACACACTTTTCTTAATACGCTTAACCTACTGCATTCAATTTATTTTTTACTTTTTAAATATTTTATTAATTTTCTAATTTTACAATCATAAGTACTTAATAAACAATGTGTTGTCTGGGTCCACTGGCAATTCAGTGGTACATATTAACTTTCTCAGTCTAGTTCCAATACTATACCATCCAGTGCTTCCTTGATCATCTCATCTTCCAGTGGTATGTATTTTTCCACACTGGGCAAATATAATTCTTGTTACCGTTAATACATATACAATTAAATATAGACATCTTCATCACATTTTTCTGGTATTGTACACAATATTGATAGTGTCAGTTTATAATATCTTTTCTAGCCAAACATAGCTCAATTGCATTTACACTAAGAATCCGTTTGTTCAACCAATATCCTGATTTTCCCGCTTTTTAAAAAAATTGATTTCCCCACAATGTTCAAAGTATCTCTATTGCTTATAATTTTCTTATAATAAATTATATTTGGATAACCAAAGGTTTTTCTTATTCAAACCCTTTTAGAATTTTCATATATTTTCATAACAAAATATAATATTCTAGTTACAAATCCTATCCCCATAATTATAATAATACTTTTATTTCTAACAGTTATCTATTTTCTTAACCATATTCAAACATCTGTTTAATAGTATAATACCCCATCTAATAGGTCAAAACCTCTATTTTCTTCAGTCTTAGTCTAGCTTTTTTCCTTTGCCAAATAACTTTCCAAGTCAGTACATTTGAATCATCAAGTAATTCTTCCTCTGTTTTTGTATATATTGTTTGGAATGAGGAAGAGAATTTGAATGAAGTATTTTTGAAAGAATGCTCAACCCATTTATATTCATTAAACAGCTTCCATCTTTCTCCTTCAGTTTTAATTTTCATTTCTTGTTTGTCAATATTCAGGATTTCTCCTAACAGCTTTATCATCCATTCAATCAGCTCTTCTTCCTTATCCTCAGATGTGTTCTGAGATCTTGACAAGCAAGATATCGTTTCCATTTCCAGTGTTACCACTGCATCTTCTAATTTTTCATTTGTCTGTATATGTCTGTTAATTCCTTCCTTTAGGTCCTCCATCTTTGGATCCATTTCTTCTAATTTTCCTTCTGTTTTCTGGGTTACTAGTTTCTTCTTTGTAGTCATAGTCTGGATTTGTAAATTTAAATTAGAAAATTGTTCTTTTATCCCCTTTTTAGTCTGATTATGAAATAAAACAATTGTCTGTTGGATTGATTTCAACATAGAAAGAATTTCTTTCTGAGATTCATTAACATTTTCTTGTTGGTATATCAAGCTGGGAGCTTTGGAGACAGGTGTTAAAGATGATTTTTTACCATTTAGGGCTAAGTATGGAACACTCATTTTGTTTTTGTATGTAGTCTTTATAGTCCAATAGGGTCCCCAACACAGATAAGCAGCCCAAGAGATTTTTTTCCCTTTTCCCATCTGCAAAAATGAAAGTTTCCAGGAACAACAAAGAAACAGCTCAAGAGTTTTTTCCCCCTTTTCCCAGCTGCAGTTTTCAAAAGTGAAAGTTTCCAAGGACAACCAAAGCCAAGTTCCTTTAAAAATAAATTGTAGTGACATAGTTCTTCACTAGATGTCATTAACGCCATCTTCCAGCTTTTTAAATCCAAACTTATATTATAAACTTTTCAAAAAAAGTCTCAAAAATACTTTTAGTCCCCAAATTTCAAAGCTATATATCTGTATTGGTTCCAAATTAATCTTGTAATTTTCTCTGTTTTTCCCCAAGTAATTAGTTCACTGTTTTTCTTTTCCTGAGGGAATGGGGTGGAACTTCCCCTTCCCTCTCTCATCGGGGGGGGGGGATTTTTGCTTTGAGTGATTTTTTCCAGGAAAAGTCTTAAAATCATAAAGAGATGATATAGTCTCACCCAGTTCCATCCATGTTGCTTCTTCCTGCTTGGGGGACCCTAGATGGGTCTGAAGTTGCCCCGGAGACATGACTGTGAAGGAGGGGCACCCCGTCGATCATGAAGCGATGGCAATCACTTCTTTTGATCTGGGGAAAGCTGTATGAACCCGACAGGAGAAAGGCTAGCATGAGATCAGTGTCTAGTCCAAGCTACTTGCAGCCAAAGTCTCAAAGCATGAACCTAAACATCGGTGAACAGTGCGCTTGGAATTGGTGAGAGTACTGATCTTATTTCTTTTATTTACTATTTAAATCCTTGAAAAGATTGCCAAAGCAAGAAAACCTCCAGAAGTGAAGGGAGGGGACTGTATCCCCATTCCCTTATAGATGGAAGTGGCGAATTAACATAAAAGGTGCAAAGAGATATACTAAAATTTGATTTAAAATATTTCAGTCTGGACAAATCTAGGAACTAAAAAACTGTCAAGATTATACCCTAAATAAATTCTTATGGAATTATAAAAATATATAACAAAAATAACTTTTTGATTGAAAGAAAAACTGAAAAAAGAAATAACTATTGACATCTAGTGTAGAATCAGAGAATAGAACACTAACAATAAGGACCCAGAAATTGGCAGAATGCCCAGAAACAAAAAAAAGTTGTTCCTTTGAATTACAAATAACCTTGAAGACAGCTGGGAACAAAGGAAGACCAGCTATAACAGGCATGTCAAACTCACAATGTCATGTGACGTATCGGAGCTTTTTCTCCATTGCCAGCAATGTGTGGGCGCAGTTTTAGGATGATGCATCTGGCCCGTGGGCCGGCAGTTTGACATGCCTGAGCTATAAGATTAAAAAGTGTTTGAAATAAAAACAAAACAAAATTCCTGGACTGTGGCTTAAACCTAAGAACTGCTTATGGAGAAAAAAAACTTTGGCTTTTTGGCTAATCTATTAGAGGAGAATTCACAGGAAGGATTTAAAGTGGCTTAATATACTGAATCTATAATTTTGACTGATTGATAAATTAACTTTTGAATTAAAACATTGATGAAAGATTATTTGAAGGGGGGGACAACATGGATACCACATACGTATCAAAAAATGACAGGATGCCACATTCAATATTTTCTCCTGAAGGACTTAACTTGGAAAATCAAGAGCCTCCAGAAGCAATACTTCAAGGCAAGATAAATACTTTCCTGGAGGAAATATATGTAATGTTAGGACAAATACAAATGGCAATAGATTCAAACCACGACAAAATTCGAAACAACTTTGAGGATTTAAATAAGCATATTTCCAATCTAAATCTACAATTAAAAAATATACAGGAAATAACAACAAAGGAACAAACAAATCAGACAGCAGATTACAAACTAGAAGAGTATGACTAAATTGACGAAATAACAAAGGAAAAGAATTACAATTTGACACAAACAGGAAAGAATCTACAAGGTTCTGATACAACAAGAAAAATGGAATTATTAAGAGAACTATTAAAGTTTGGGGGACAGAAAGAATTTATCTTACTTACTTCATATTTTGTATTCCCAACAACATTTGTAAAAATACAGGAACTGCTGGGTCAGCAGATTATATCAACTTGGAAAATTACTTGGCAAAAGAAGAAGATCAGAGACAGATACAAGAGATTTGACTTGCCCTACCAGATGGACTATTACATGAATAAACATTTGATTGAATATAGCTAAAAGAACAGAGAATTTCAAACATAAAGGGGCCTTATAACAAGAAGGATAATGAGATTTAAGTAATATAGTATGTTTTATAATATATTAAATGTTAACATAGTAGGTTGATGTAACTTTTATTAATATAAATTAATACTTATATTTTACTTATATAAAATATAAACTGATTAAAAAGGATGTGATATATAGATATTATAAGGCAGATAAAAATATAGTATTTTTTATAATGCATGACATAAAATATTGGGATGATGTACTTAAATGGGAAAATTTAGGCAGTGAGATGACTAATATGAAGAAATTATGACTGATAAGAATTGGATTGAATATAAGGGAATCTAAGCAAACAAAAATTATAAAAATAGGATGTATGCTGAACTAATG
The DNA here is from genome assembly GCF_016545835.1 of Crotalus tigris. Classification (NCBI taxonomy): domain Eukaryota; kingdom Metazoa; phylum Chordata; class Lepidosauria; order Squamata; family Viperidae; genus Crotalus; species Crotalus tigris. The sequence continues at coordinate 553,967 of NW_024097800.1, forward strand.
ACATGATGGTTATGAGAATAATATACCGTATTTTCCGGCGTATAAGACAACTGGGCGTATAAGACGACCCCAACTTTTCCAGTTAAAATATAGAGTTTGGGCTATACTCACCGTATAAGACTACCCCTCTTCCAACGCACACCAAATAAAAATTTAAAAACAGCAGATTTGATTTCAATATGGTAATTTTAATTCAAATGCTTATGACATGCAGGTACTTAGCAGAAAAACTGTCATTTATAAACATAAGGCTGTCATCAAACATATAAACATAAAACAGTGCAAGTGGATTAAACTTTTCCTAATTCACTCTAAAGCTGAAAGGAAGGATAAGACAATAAAACCATGGGAGCTGCCATGCTGTTTGTTTTCTAAGCTGTCAACCAAACTGAACTGATGATGATAGGAGGAAGATAAAAAACAATAGAAAGAGCAAGTGCCGGGCAAGTCCCTGGCGAGTCAGCAACGCCCATCATAACTGCAAGCTATTTTTACAGGTTTTGCTTGCATGACAGTTTCCCTTTAAAAGCCTTCAAAATCATCCTGTTCATCATCTGATATCATAAAAATATCAATGACATGTTGTGGTACATTTGTAAGGCAGTCATCATATGGATCGAATTCCGTATCAGATGGTGTGGTCTCAGCTTCAGCTTCCTCTTCATCTTGCCACAAGTAGTCATCCTCCATACCATCTAATGAATTTGATATGTCACACTTCTTGAAAGACTTGATTACTGTTTCTGCATCAATATCATTCCCTCTTCCCTCTCCCTCCAATCCTTCCCAGCTCAGAAAGCAGCAAGAAGCGTGCGCACACACACACAACACACACACACCCGCATGCACACACGCCTCCTTTCTCCCTCCAATCCTTCCTTCCCACCCCGATTTCCAGCTCGGAAAATGCAAAGCGTGTGTGTGCGTGCGCGTGGCCTCCTTTCCCTCTTCCCTCTCCCTCCAATCCTTCCCAGCTCAGAAAGCAGCGAGGAGAAGCATGCGCACACACACACAACACACACACACACACACACGCATGCACACACGCCTCCTTTCTCCCTCCAATCCTTCCTTCCCACCCCGATTTCCAGCTCGGAAAATGCAAAGCATGTGTGTGCGTGCGCGTGGCCTCCTTTCCCTCTTCCCTCTCCCTCCAATCCTTCCCAGCTCAGAAAGCAGCGAGGAGAAGCATGCGCACACACACACAACACACACACACACACACACGCATGCACACACGCCTCCTTTCTCCCTCCAATCCTTCCTTCCCACCCCGATTTCCAGCTCGGAAAATGCAAATCATGTGTGTGCGTGCGCATGGCCTCTTTTCCCTCTTCCCTCTCCCTCCAATCCTTCCCAGCTCAGAAAGCAGCGAGGAGAAGTGTGCGCACACACACACAACACATACACACCACACACACACACACACACCCGCATGCACACACGCCTCCTTTCTCCCTCCAATCCTTCCTTCCCACCCCGATTTCCAGCTCGGAAAATGCAAAGCGTGTGTGTGCGTGCGCGTAGCCTCCTTTCCCTCTTCCCTCTCCCTCCAATCCTTCCCAGCTCAGAAAGCAGCGAGGAGAAGCGTGCGTGCACACACACACAACACACACACGCCTCCTTTCCCTCCTCCCTCTCCCTCCAATCCTTCCCTCTCACCCTGATCTCCAGCTCGGAAAGTGCGAAGCAGCGAGGAGACAGATTGAGACCCACAGGCATTTACCAGCCTGTGACTTCAAGTTAGCAAAAAGCAGCTGCAAACCACAAGCCTGCTAGAGGTGAGCCGCGGGGATGGATTGCTGAAACAAACAGCTTAGAGTTTAATTGCTCTCCCCACTGCCACTCTACCAATCAAGGACTCTTTTTGAGTGAGGGGGGGGAGAGAAAACTTGATGAGTAATATACCAAACCACATGTGTAAAGGAATAAAATAGAATACCCATATTTTCCGGCGTATAAGACGACTCGGCATATAAGACGACCCCCAACTTTTAAGAAGGTTTTTGTGGCCTAGAAAGTCGTCTTATATGCCGGAAAATACGGTAAGCTGAAAAAATGGTATATAGGGAGATTATTATTATTTGTATAAATATAAAAAATGCCTATACCTAATCATTTATATATTAAAAATATTAAGAATTATATTTTGGCTAAGGTTGAAGAAGGAAAATACAAATGGGAGAAGGGAAGATCAAAGAAATGTATTATTAATTAATATATTAATTATGGAATTATCAAATTTAATCATTATTGACTGTTAATTAATTATTACTGTCCTTTTTTTCTTGTTAAAATATAAATCAAGACAACACGCTGTACAGTAGGCACTGGAGATTGTTGTAGTTAAAAAACAATAAAATATCTATTAAAATAAAACAAAACAAAAAGTCTTCTGCTCCACATTTAGAACTTCTCAATACCTTCCCTACTTCTCTCATACTTTTATTATAAGCAAATTAATCAAAATTTTCAATTTATATAAATTCCATTGCACACCCACACACAGAATAATGCTAAAATAATAGTAGGAGATGACTAGGCTGAGCCCAAGGGAGAAATCAAACGTGTCATAAATCACAAGTCTCTGCATGCTCGCAAGAGATCTAAGTCCAGCTCACCTTGAATGCCTCTCTTATCTTCTCTTTATTTCCCTTAATGGCCAGTTGGCAGATTCTTATAGAGAGCTTAAGCTTGCAATAAAACTTTATACTCATTTGAACTTCCTGAATCTCCAGATTTCCCTGATGCTTGACAATAATACATTCAAAATGAATAATTTTTCCAAGCAAATAATGAGTACTATGCCCTCTTCTTTGGTTTCCAAATGCCGATGTTCTTCCTATATCTATCATCTCATTCCATTTATCCATACTTTTACAACGTAGACATATAACATGTCTAGTTTTCTTTCATGTTGTTCACCATTTTTACTGCCAAAGTTAAACTCTTCGGTATGCCATGATCATCACTAGATGTGCTACAGCTTTAACCTTTGCTACACATCATAGCTTTGATCAATCAAGGTTTTCACTTAATATTTTTAGTAAGATAGATAAAGTGCAGATAGATTTGTCAGCTTTAATTATATCCATACCACATGCAGCATTCCATGTTAATGGTAATAAGGTAGAATAATATAGAATAATGTGGAATAATAATAATAATAATGAAAAATCACTAAAACAATGATGTGTCTGCATAATTACTGGAATAAAGCTGTGTTAGCAATATGTGACTAACCAAATGCACATTGCATTCAGATACAATGTATGTAGCAGATTCTCCATTATGTGCCCGTGAGAAATGAATCTAATGTATTACAATGTAGATTTCTATGTGTGTTCCTTTGTTCCTGAAAAGGGAAAGTATAAAACTGTAGTTTGAACCCGCCCTCAGGAGTCAGAATTGCTGGTCTTCATTGCTTCTGAACCTGCGCAATAAATCTCTCTGCTAAACCCTCTGGAATTCGTAAAAGTCTCTCTCGTTTTCCACAAGAATTCTGGCACTCCAGATGGGACTTTTAGGAAGAGGCCGTTGACCTTCCAGATGGACTGCCCTGGTGGAGAGCCCCTCTCCTAACAACGACTCCTCCAAGCCGGCTCCGTGGCCTTTGTCTACAGGGAGACCTCAACGGGAAGGGAATTCACCCACCAGAAAAGCACTCCAGTCAAGGATCCACCCAGGGTAGCAGATGGGTCTTTAATCCTGGGAAGGGTCTGGAACGCCTGCAGGCAAGTATTGTGAAAGGGGATACCTGATCCCTTTTGGATCAGAAGAGGAGACTGATCACCCCATAGAAGACAATACAGCATCCTTAAGTCTTCAATAGGTAGGATTGTGTGGGTGGTTAAACCATCGCATTTTCTGCAGAGTGACCATTGGAATGTCCGGCACCTCAGGTCGGTGGTAGTGTGTTAGGGAGAAATGGGGGGGGGAACCAGACAAAGAAGGGCATTGATCAGACACCACTTCAGTGCATGTTAGGAAATTTCAAAAAGGGGTTTTCTAGGGATTATGGGGACCCAAGACCAAATTCAGCCATGTTAAAAAGATTCTGTGAATCTGAATGGACCACCTTTGGTGTAGGGTGGCCCAAAGAGGGATCGGCAAATCCCGAACTCATGGCACAGGTTCATCAAATTGTGACTGGATGTGGTCATTGGGACCAATATCTCTATATAGACCAATGGCAGATTAATATTGAGGAAAAGCCTTGATGGTTAGCAAAGTGTCAGATAGTAATTAGTAATAGTAGTAAAGTTGGAAGGGACCTTGGAGGTCATCCAGTCCAACCCCCTGCTCGGGCAGGAAACCCTACACCATTTCGGACAAATGGCTGTCCAGTCTCTTCTTAAAAACTTCCAGTGTTGGAGCATTTACTGCTTCTGGAGGCAAGCTGTTCCACTGATTAATTGTTCTCAATGTCAGGAAGTTTCTCCTTAGTTCTAGGTTGCTTCTCTCCTTGATGAGTTTCCACCCGTTTCTTCTTGTCCTGCCTTCAGGTGCTTTGGAAAATAGCTTAATTCCCTCTTCTTTATGGCAGCCCCTGAGATATTGGAATACTGCTATCATGTCCCCCCTTGTCCTTCTCTTCGTTAAACTAGACATACCCAATTCTAGCAACCGTTCCTTGTATGTTTTAGCCTCCAGTCCCCTAATCATCTTTGTTGCTCTTCTCTGTACTCTTTCTAGAGTCTCAACATCTTTTTTACATCGTGTGACCAAAACTGGATGCAGTATTCCAAGTGTGGCCTTACCAAGGCATTGAAGAGTGGTATTAATACTTCACGTGATCTTGATTCTATCCCTCTGTTAATGCAGCCTAGCACTGTGTTGGCCTTTTTGGCAGCTGCAGCACACTGCTGGCTCATATTTAAGTGATGGTCTACTAGGACTCCGAGGTCCCTCTCACAGTTACTACTATTGAGCATGGTGCCACCTATGCTGTACTTGTGCATTTGGTTTTTCTTGCCTAAATGTAGAACCTTGCTTTTCTCACCATTGAATTTCATTTTGTTAGTTAGTGCCCAGTGTTCAAGTCTGTCCAGATCCTTCTGTATCTTAAGCCTGTCTTCTGGAGTGTTGGCTATTCCTGCCAGCTTGGTGTCGTCTGCAAATTTGATGAGTTCCCCATCTATCCCTTCATCCAAATCGTTGATGAAGATGTTGAAGAGTACTGGGCCCAGAACAGAGCCCTGGGGCACCCCACTACACACTTCCCTCCATATAGATGCAGTTCCATTGAGGACCACTCGCTGAGTACGGCCGGTCAGCCAGCTACGGATCCATCTGGTGGTGGTTCTGTCTACCCCACATTTTTCTATCTTGTCAAGTAGTAGGTTGTGATCTACTTTATCAAATGCCTTACTGAAGTCCAAGTAAATTATGTCCACAGCATTCCTCTGATCCACTAATTTTGTCACTTGGTCAAAGAATGCAATAAGATTTGTCTGGCATGATCTATTTTTGACAAACCCATGTTGGCTTTTAGTAATGACTTTGTTTGCCTCTAGGTGTTCGTTGATAGAATGTGCTAAAATATATTTGGCAAACCAAAAAGCCAAACCTCAGACAAAAGCTAAGATTTTGAGCCAGGAAGACAGGGAGGAAATTGCCAGGATCCCGCCCTATGTTCCTAGAAGAGAAGAAGGGGGGATACATCAGCAAATTCCACCCCCTCCGGTTGAAAGAAATGAAGTCCATCTTCAACCAGAAGCCGGTGTGGAAAGAAAGATAAAAGAAGATAAAACCGTTCAGAAGAAAGACCAGGACTTGGATAGCAATGACAGCAAAACATCAGTTTCTAGTTGAACTAGAAGTAAAACAGGGGTCAAAACAGAAGAAATGATAGCCCCTTTAAGAGAAGTTTTGGTCCCTGGACCAAATAACATCAAATTAACAAGGCTTTAGCCCAGGCATTAGGAATTAAGTGGAGGTTTCACTGTGCCTTTCACCCCCAATTGGCTGGAAGGGTGGAATGTGCTAATCGCACAATTAAAACCCTTATTACCAAATTTTGTTTGGAAACTCATCTCCATTGGCCAGATGTTTTGCCTATGGTTTTGTATGCAGTCAGACTGGCCCCCTGCACTAAATTACAACTTAGCCCTTATGAGCTCATGTTTGGCCGTACCCCTTGTCTATTTAAACCTGACAGTCAGGGCTGGCTGGACTTGGCTCATAAGGGGGGAATAGACCAACAGAAATTGTTACATCAGTTACAGCTTCATAATTTAGCTGTTTCAAAATTGTGCCATTATATGATGGAACAACTACCCCCCCCAGTGGTGACGGCAACACATGGGTTCAAACCAGGAGATAGAGTATGGGTGAAACACTGGAAATCGGATCCCTTGAGCCCAAGATGGAAAGGACCCTGTACTGTTGTCATGTGTTCTCCTTTGGCAGTGAAAATCTTGGAGGGAAAGTCCTGGATCCACTGGAGTAGATTGAAAGCAGCTGCACCTGCCGATCCAGTAACTTACAAGGTGGATAAAACTGACAAAGCTTTGGTGTTGAAATTTACAAGAAATACACCCTGTCGAACCCTACCGGCAACTGGTTCTCAACACACGGTGTGAACAACAAACCTTGCTGAGACACTCCGGAAGCTATCTCTCTACGCACTGTGAAAGATATGAGGATTCTACAGCTCGTAATATCTATTAGTTATTTAATATGGGGAATATACACACACAAAGAAAGAACAAAAACACAGGGGAACCAGGGTTGTCAAAACTGCATCAAGACTACAAAACAAGGAAGCCAGATAACTAAGACTTTGATTTATTATACAATGAAACCAGAAGGGTACCAAGATAGCTCCCCTAGCTTCTGTACATACAATAGAACTACATATAAAGTTTGTAGAAAAGGGGTCCAAGATCAGTGTTATAACCCGAAGTCTGATCCTGATCATTGGGCCTTACAAATCTGAACACATAGAACAAGAGGGGGCTCTAGGGACCAGGCACAATTAGGGACCTCCCAATGGAAATCCAATCCACACTCCAGTTTTAGCATCACCTTTAATGTTTGTAAAGCAGCAAATTATTGGCCTGCAATAAATGGTTGCGGAGGGATCAGTCAAATCCACAGCTATATCCCAAACCATAACTATTTGTGTCCACCGGATGGGTGTGCAGTCTCCACAGTCAGATGTAAGTGGTGGTCATGTATTAAGTGGCATACCCAAGACCCAAAGGAGATGGAGCACATCTTGTTTGAAAAGAATAATACAAAAGCAGACTCCTGTGGAAGGGATAACTGTAATTTGGTTACTCTCACAGTCAAGAATGGCAGTTAGTTCCTGGAACAAAATAAATGGGAAAGACAAAATTGGATGTTTGGGATAGGAATAGATGCCAACAGCTACGACCCAATATCAGAGGTGGAAGTCAAAATTATAACTGCAACCAAAAGAGCAGAACAAAAATCATTATTTTGGTCATATTATGAGGAGATGGAGAAAATAAATATTCCTGAAATACCTAGACATGTAGTCAATACCTTTGTTAAGTTAGCTGAAGATATTGCCCATACTTTAGGTGTGTCTGTTTTGTGTGCGGTGGAACAAATATGGGAGAAAAATGGCCATGGGACGCACAAGAGTTAAATTATACCAAGGTACTAGAAATGTCTGAGAATAATAGTTTAACCTATACAAGTGGGAAAGATGGTGATTGGACTCTCATTTCCAACTTGGTAGGGCATGTATGTTACTCAAGGAACAAAACAGAATCTTGCCTAGCAGTAGGTGACCTCCTATACACAGGGACTTGGGAAAACAGTAAATGGTGGTCTGGAACCAATGAAACCACTACTATAGATCGTTATGCCCTTACTAATGTATCTGGGATGCCATATCTAAAAGACCCCACAAATACCAGTCTTCTTTGGCTAGCCCCAAATGGAATGTATTAGATTTGCGAAAAAATGGCATACAGACAACTACCTAAGAACTGGTGTGGATCTTGTGTATTGGGAATAATTTGACCAGGATTTTTCCTGTTACCATTAAAAACTAAGCAAGTTCTTGGAGTTCCCATCTATGATGAAGTTGGCAATATAAGACAAAGAAGGGAACTAAGTGCATAGACCCAATACGCAGGAGCCACTTGGCAAAAACATGAATGGCCACCTTGTCGCATTATCCTAGTGTATGGTCCGGCTACTTGGGCTGAGGATGGAATGTTTGGATACCATACCCCTATTTATATGCTCAATAGGCTCATTAGGTTACAAGCAGTGGTAGAGTTAATCACTAATGAGACTGTGAAGGGACTAATTGAATTGGCCAAAGAAAATTTGAAATCCAGGACATATATTATGCAAAATAGGTTAGCTTTGGACTACCTGTTTGCCAAAGAAAGAGGGGTATGTGGAAAATTCAACCTAACAAACTGTTGCATCGAAATAGATGAAAGTGGAAAAGTGTTGAAGGACATAACGTATAAAATGGTCAAACTAGTTCATGTACCAGTGCAAACCTGGAAAGGATTTAATTTGGAAGACATATTTTCAGTATGGTGGCCAAAGTTTCCAGGCCTACAAACCATCATAGTTATAGCATACTCTTGCGATCCTTGGATGAAACCAATTATCTGGACCCTTTTCAATCTGGTTTCAGGCCCGGCTACAGCACTGAGACTGCTTTGGTGACACTGACCGATGATCTCTGGCGAGCCCGGGATAGGGGTTATTCCTCTATCCTGGTGCTTCTTGACCTCTCAGCGGCTTTCGATACCATCGACCATGGTATCCTTCTGCATCGTCTCGGAGAGGTGGGGGTGGGCAGCACCGTATTGCGGTGGTTCTCCTCCTACCTCTCTGACAGGTCGCAGTCGGTGTTGGCGGGCGGACAGAGATCGACCCCTAGGCGCCTCGATTATGGGGTGCCTCAGGGCTCAGTCCTGTCCCCCCTCCTTTTTAATATCTACATGAAACCACTGGGTGAGATCATTCGGCGACACGGGGTGAGGTATCATCAGTACGCAGATGATACCCAATTGTATATCTCCACCCCGTGTCCTTTCAGTGAAGCAGTCGACGTGATGTGCCGGTGCCTGGAAGATGTGAGGGTCTGGATGGGGGTGAACAGGCTTAGACTCAACCCTGACAAGACCGAGTGGCTCTGGGTCTTGCCTCCCAAAGGCCAACTGGATGGTCCATCTTTAGTCCTGGGGGGGGGGCAAATTTACCTCCCTCAGTGCAGGCACGCAACTTGGGCATCCTCCTGGACTCACAGCTAAATTTGGAACAACATCTGTCGGCTGTGGCCAGGGGGACCTTTGCACAGGTTCGCCTAGTGCACCAGTTGCGGCCTTATTTGGACCGGGAGGCTTTACTCACAGTCACTCATGCCCTTGTCACCTCAAGACTGGATTACTGTAACGCGCTTTACATGGGGCTACCCTTGAAGGGCATTCGGAGTCTGCAGTTGGTTCAGAACGCAGCCGCGAGAGCGATTGTGGGCGCGCCAAGGTACGCCCACGTGTCACCTATCCTCCGCGAGCTGCACTGGCTTCCTGTGGGTCTCCGGACGCAATTCAAGGTGTTGGTTATCACCTTCAAAGCCCTTCATGGCATAGGGCCAGGTTACTTACAGGACCGCATTCTGCCGCACAGCTCCCAGAGACCGGTGAGGTCCCATAGATTGGGCCTCCTTCCGGTCCTGTCGGCCAGACAATGTCGGCTGGCGGGCCCTCGGGGAAGGGCCTTTTCTGTGGTGGCTCCGACCTGGTGGAATCAACTTCCCCCCGAGGTTCGAACTACTCCCACCCTGCCGGCCTTTAAGAAAGCCGTTAAAACTCTCCTGTTCCGGCAGGTCTGGGGCTGATGTCCCCGGGGGGCCAGGATATGATCGGACTCACAGTATGACTGGATTATTTTATTGTTTTATGACTGTTTTTAACTTTGTATGCCGCCCTGAGTCCTTTGGGATTGGGCGGCATATAAATATTTGTAAATAAATAAATAAATAAATAAATAAATAAATAATAGCAGTCTTGTTAATTCTAGGATGTATTTTGATTCCCTGCTTACTCCCCTGTGTTGTAGCGATGATTTGAAGAATCTCAGAAAGTACATCCCAATTAACTGCAAAACATGAAGCAATGTTAGCTCTATGGGAATATAAAATGTTGCCCACTAAAGATCCTGAATTAGAGGTAGAATGATGGAAGTTTAAACAAGAAAACTTCCAAAGGGGGGAATAAGGTAGAATAATATAGAATAATGTGGAATAATAATAATGAAAAATCACTAAAACAATGATGTGTCTGCATAATTACTGGAATAAAGCTGTGTTAGCAATATGTGACTAACCAAATGCACATTGCATTCAGATACAACATATGTAGCAGATTCTCAATTGTGTGCCCGTGAGAAAAGAATCTAATGTATTACAATGTAGATTTCAATGTGTGTTCCTTTGTTCCTGAGAAAGGGAAAGTATAAAACTGTAGTTTGAACCCGCCCTCAGGGTTCAGAATTGCTGGTCTTCATTGCTTCTGAACCTGTGCAATAAATCTCTCTGCTAAACCCTCTGGAATTCGTAAAAGTCTCTCTCGTTTTCCACAAGAGTAATAACAGTATCTGTGAGTTTGGCCACAAACATAGTTAAACTCAGTTTTACTGCAAGCATACTTGTGCTATTCTATCCTAGCTAGTACCTGTCTGTAGAGATTATTTTGCAAGCAAACATCTATTGATTACAGCCTATTAACTAGGAGATATGTGAAAAATATTGACATATATTTGGAATGTTCTTTTATAATGGAATTGTATTTTAACTTTTAAAGTGTAAAAGACCAATTTAAAATTCCCTACTGCTATACGATTTAAATTCAAAATAGTTCATGTGCTGCTAGGTTACAGGTGGATTGATTTACTACCAATAAGTGGAAAAAATATGCTCTCTGTCAGGCACATGCTCAGCATAGAAAAATCTCTGGCATGAAATAAACTTGCCCCCCCCCAAAGAAAATAAAGAAAACATCTAACTCTAACCTACCTACTAGCAGGTCATTAGGAATGCATCTGGAATGAGGAAGCAAGGAGGCACTGTTCCTAGATTGCCACTGCCATAAAATACATTGACTTGGATTAATAAAATTAATAAAATTGCTAATTTGCTACATTTAGATAAGGATTTTTTATTTGTTCCCTAGCATCCATATTCATTCTGATCGTCATCATTGTTGTTACTGTTGCTGATGTTATTCTCTTCAAGTTGATTTCTAACAACTGCTTGGACAAGTCTCAGCAATTTTCTTTTTAGAAATGGTTTGTTTTTGCCTCTTCTCAGAGCTGAGAGAATGACTGGCACAAAATCACCAACTGTCTTTGTGCCTAAGGCAGAACTAGGACTCACAATCTCCTGGTTTCTAAACTAGTGTGATAACCACTAAACCAAACTTTCTTTCTTCATTCTTTTTTTTAGAATTAAAATATAACAATGTTATTGCAGTGCTACAAGACTGTTATACTTAATGGGACTGCACAGTGCATCGGATATTGTTATGTCCTAGGACTGCTGAATGACTCAGCAGGCTTGGGAGGCTGCAGAAGGCCCGGGCAGACTACATGGTTGCCTGGGACCAGACAGGCTGTCTCCAGCCTTGTGAGCATGTGCAAGGTGGGAGACCAGCCTTGCATTGATAGGCTGATGCTGTCTCTGCAAAGGGAGTATAAAAGGGCCAGCACCATTTTGTTTGCTGTTCTGTTCTGTTTGTGATCTCAATAAAGAAGGTGTGTTTTGTTACTCCTGCTTCGCTTCGATTTCTCTGATTCTAAAACAGTGGTTCTCAACCTGTGGGTCGCGGCCCTTTTGGGGGTCGCACAAGCCTTTCACAGGGGTCACCTAAGACCATCGGAAAATACATATTTCCAATGGTCTTAGGCAGGGCTTGTCAACTGCCTTCTCTCCCTCCCCCCCTCCACTCCACCTCACTTGTTTGTGGAAAATATGCTGCTTGGTGGCAGTCTGCACGAAGTCTACCAAATATGCCCTGCAGGGGGCGCATGAAGAGCGCAGGCACAGAGCAAGGCCCCGCCCTCCCCAGGGACTCATTGTGCAGCAACCGGATTGACTTCTCGTGCATGCAGGTCAGCGAAGGGGAGGCTGCCGCAGCACCGAACTCCTGCACCCATCAGCTGGTGACCCCCGAACTTGCACTTCTCAGCCCTTTCATGTCGAGCCTGCCAGGGCTTGACAGGGAGAGAGGGAAGGAAGGAGGAAGGGACTCCTCCTCCTCCTCTTCTAAGTTTCAGAACTTCCCAAGGGTGCCACAATCCTCACGAAAGCAGGGGAGGGGGGCAGAAGCAAAGGGGGTGAGAAAGCTCGTGGCGGGCTCGAAGGAGCACCTGTCAGCATTGGTGATGAGAAATTCCCCACAAACCCAGGGAAGGGGTGGAGAAAAGGAGCCCCCTTTGGGAGGAAACAGCCACCTTCTTCTCCTTGGCTTTGCGCTCTTCTTTTCCTCGGCAGCCAGGCTGCCAAGCCTCTCCTGGCTGGAACTTCCTTTTCTTCCCTCCCTCTTGGTCTCTTCCTCCTTCTCTCCCTCTCTCCCCTTGTCCCTTGCTTCCTTCCTTCCTTCCTTCCTTCCTTCCTTCCTTCCTTCCTTCCTTCCTTCCTTCCTTCCTTCCTTCCTTTCGCCTCCCTCTTTGTCCATCCTTCCCTCCCTCTTTCCCCTTGTCCCTTCCTTCCTTCCCTCTTGTCCAGGATTGGGGCGAGCCTCTAGAGCTGATCCGTGCTTCTGCAGCTGTAGCTGCTCTCTGGCTCCTGCCCAGCAAAGTTGCTCAAGCCGGCTAATTTAGCAGAAATGCGAATCAGCTGTAGCCTGGCGCTGATCCTGGAGCTTCTGCTAACTTAGCAAACAGCATGTCTTTTGGTGAAGCTGAGCAAGTGAGCTCTCCTCTGTCTCTGCCTATGCACAGGCAGGTTTGCTGGCAGTAAAGCCCCAAGCCACAATGGCACGGAGGGGGGAGGAGGAAGGAAGGGACGAAGAGGGAGGGAAGTAAGGAACAATGAGAGAGGGAAGGAAGGAAGGAACAATGGAAAGGAGGAAGGGACAAAGAGGAAAGGAAGGAAGGAAGGAAGGAAGGAAGGAAGGAAGGAAGGAAGGAAGGAAGGAAGGAAGGAAGGAAGGAAGGAAGGAAGGAAGGGACAATGGGAGAGGGTGGGAAGGAGAAGAGACTAAGAAGGAGGTGAAGGAAAGGAAGGAAAGAAGGAAGGAAGGGACAATGGGAGAGGGTGGGAAGGAGGAAGAGACTAAGAAGGAGGTGGAAAGGAAGGAAAGAAGGAAGGAAGGGACAATGGGAGAGAGGGAGGGAAGGAGGAAGAGACTAAGGGAGGTGAAGGAAAGGAAGAAAAGAAGGAAGGAAGGGACAAAGGGAGGGAAGGAAAGCAGGCACCCATCTCAGTCCCATCCCAGAGACCCACAGATTCCCCCCCACCAGCACTCTGCAACCTGAGTGATCAGCTGGCCACGCCCCCTGGCCATTGATCACGTGACCCTGGGACACTGTGAACGCCATAAATATGAATCTGTTGTCAAGCATCCGAATGTAAATCACATGACCCTGGGGATGCTGCAACAATCATAAGTGTGAAAAATGATCATAATTCGCTTTTTCAGTGCTGTTCAGTGCAATTCACTAAGCGAATTGTTGTAAGTCGAGGACTACCTATACTTTCCCATTTTTTCCTTTTTTTTTTTGGTCAAGATTTTGGTCAAGATTTATCTCCTTATAACATAATACAAACTTGCTTTCCCTGGGTAGTTTTGTTGCTGGACAGCTTGATATACAATAGTTCCATGACCTTGCTTTGTATTTCATTCTTGGCTCTTAATGAAGCCTCCAATGCTTGATAATAGTTTGTTCAGTGTTATCTCTACCTTTGTCCCTATGGGAGGTGACAATTTTTTATTTGTTAGGTTTTGGTCTTTGGTTGTTTTTCTGGTTTTTATTTGGATTTTTATTTAAGAATTCATAATAATGATGTTTTCCTTTGACTCCCTGTGTTCTGTTTATCAGAATCACTTTACCTCTCTCTCTAGGATGAATAATATCCATTTTGAAATTCATCCTAAATTTATCCCATCACTATCAATATGTAATACAGGAGTGGAGGCTGCTTCTTACTATATGCTTTATGTACAGTTGGGAGATATATATTGTGCATGGGCTATTGTATAAAAAAACATCCTTTTGAGATCCATCAGAGTTGCCTTTCCTGGTTATGATTAGAAGAATCATTCCAACACCTCTACTTCTAACCAAGGAATATATAATGCTGAACTTATTGTAACACAAGGGTTTTTATATATATATATTGTCAGTCAGTACAGTTTCAATAAATTAACCAGTATTGTTTACATATTTTGTATGTAAGTTGCTGGGAATAGTAAGCATATATATTATTCATATCTGTTTCATAAACTTTGGGTAAATCTATAGCTAATATACAATTGGTGAAAAATGTCATTTGAAATAATTCCTGTATTTTATTTCATGAATTTTCTTCAATAGAGTGATTTAAAGTTTTGTCTACCCTAATCTCTCAAAGCTTTTCACAATCTTCAATAAAAGTAGCCAATAAGTTTTGATCCCAGAAGCTATTTAGTTCTACAGTCCTGTCTAATATAATTTCAACCATTCAGCTGAAAAGCAAGTCAGGCCTGGTATAATATGACAAGCTTATGGAAGAACCTTGTCAAAACTCTTTTCTTGGTAGGAATATTTATGGATATGTTGGATGTTGTAAAGTCATGCAACAGTTCTAATATTTCTTAGCAGATGCTGTAGGAAAAAGTTGCTTAAGCAATATTGGAGAGTTAAACTGATGAATAATAACTATTCCTATGTAACTTTAATAGGAGGTTCAGCCTGGCCCTTAAAAGTGAATGGAAAAAAACAGACATGCTACTGTGTTAACTATCATAAGGGAACCCTCCCACACACATTACTATTAATTAAAGTAATAATTTTTGTTTTACTTTTCTCAAATATCTCAACTGACAAAGAAAAAAACTCTTTTTGCTGATTCTTTAAAATAAATAAAAGTTAAAGTGCACCAGATTAATCACCATCTGTATAGCTTATTTGCAGAAGCATTGAAGCAGTGTGCAAGCTTATACTAATCCTATCTTCATGTTCCCCATCTTCTATTAAATATATCCAGGAATAATTTTTTTTAAAAGAAAATGGGAAATAGGGAGGTGACATAAATGGAATAAAATACTGTATTAGATACATAAGCTAATTCCACTGATTAAGGATTGAACATTTAAAATCCATTATCAATAACAGTGTTACTGAATTCACAATCTTGAAACAGGTTGAATCAAATTAGATACTGAGTCAGATTGGGTCCAAGGCACACTGGAGTTAGCAAGAGCCTTTCCATTGACCTTTGTTAAGCCTAGTACAGCTTCAATAGTTTTAATGAGGTTAGAATTGCTGTAGAATTACTACATTCTCATTCATATGGATTAGTGCTGTTCTCTCACTAGATGTTCAGGGATCTAACAGCTAAAGAGTGAGAAAGGGAGGGAGGGAGGGAGGGGGAGAGAGAGAGAGAGAGAGAGAGAGAGAGAGAGAGAGAGTGAGAGAGAGAGAGAGAGAACAAAAGATGGTGAAAACTTTTCACTGGACTTTTTGTTATATTACAGCATATCCAATCCAGTTCCTTTCTGATATCCAGAACTTCACATCACAAGCATGTTGACTGGATCTGCTCATTATGTTCCGCAAATTTTAGAACATTAATTCAAAAGTAGTTCATTTGGGTGTTCAAATTTTACAAAATCCTACAGGTTGAATTCATCAAAAACATTACCTTAAAAATGGTTTTTCACCCAGAAGCCTTATTGGCAGCATCCACATTATGGATTACACCACAACATGTTTTTTTAGTCTTAATTGCTCTACTACTGTATCTTGTTCAGTGGTGCCTAACAAGACACAAAAGAACGAAGACTTAAAGTAATATATTTTCTTATGAAAGCCACTCATATACAATTAACTATGTAATAAAATAAAATATGTCCACTCTATCAGACAAGTGAGTCTAGTTGACACAAGCATTTCAATAAGAGGTTTTATGCATTTCCGTATTCTCTGTATTCTTATATGTGAAAGGATTTTTCCATATATTAGTAGTAGTAGGTGATGCAAATCCAAAACATTAGCTACCCAAAATTCAACTCTAACCAGTTCAGAAACTTTTGATTATTCATTTTAAGAATAAATAGCAATATTCAATTGGAATGTTGTAGTTGTTAGTTGCAAAGTCTTGTCCGACCCATTGTGACCCCATGGACAACGTTCCTCCAGGCCTTCCTGTCCTCTATTATCTCCTGGAGTCTATTTAAGCTCACGCCTACTGCTTCAGTGACTCCATCCAGCCACCTCATTCTCTGTCGTCCCCTTCTTCTATTGCCCTCAATCTTTCCCAGCATTAGACTCTTCTCCAGTGAGTCCATTCTTCTCATTAGGTGGCCAAAGTACTTGAGTTTCAACTCCAGGATCTGGCCTTCTAAAGAGCAGTCAGGGTTGATCTTCTCTAGGACTGATCGGTTTGATCGCCTTGCAGTCCAGGGGACTTACAGGACTCCAGCACCATAGTTCAAAGGCCCTAATTCTTTTGCGCTCAGTTTTTCTTATAGTCCAACTTTCACAGCCATACATTGCAACTGGGAAAACCATGGCCTTGACTATACATACTTTTGTTGGCAAGGTGATGTCTCTGCTTTTTAATATGCTGTCTAGATTTGCCATAGCTTTCTTCCCCAGGAACAAGCGTCTTTTAATTTCTTGGCTGCAGTCTCCATCTCTGGTGATCTTGGAGCCCAGGAAGATAAAATGTGTCACTCCCTCAATTTCTTCCCCATCTATTTGCCAGGAATTGAGAGGGCCAGATGCCATGATCTTGGTTTTCTTAATGTTGAGTTTCAAGCCAACTTTTGCACTCTCCTTCTTCACCTGCATCAAAAGGCCCTTTAGTTCCTCTTCACTAACAAAAATGTACAGTAACATGGTTGCATAAATATGTACACTCTTAATACTTTGTTGGAGTACCTTTTGATTTTATGACAGCATTGAGTCTTTTGGGGTAGGAACCTATAAGTATGGCACATCTTGCCTTGGGAATCTTTGCCCATTCTTCCTTGCAAAAGTGCTCCAAATCTGTTAGATTGTGAGGGCATCTTCTGTGCACAGCCCTCTTTAGGTCATCCAACAGGTTTGCAATTGGATTCAGGTCCAGGCTCTGGTTGAGCCATTCTAAAACTTTGATTTCCTTCTGGTGAAGCCATTCTTTTGTTGATCTGGAGGTGTGTGTTGTTGGGTTGAAAGGTGAAATTCCTCTTCTTCTTCATCTGCCTGTTTTTTCATTATTATGCTCAGTGTCTCAATACTGTCTTTTAATCAAATCCTTTCTAGCTACTGTAGTACTTCCCAATGTCAGCCCCCTCAGCCAGCTGTTGATGGTATATCCCATTCAGGATCTTGTTTTGCCAGATGTCAGCAGTCTTGGATAAACCAGATAGGAAAAACAACTAGATAAACTAATTATACATTATTGTAAGGCAACATTAACAGAACCTTGAAAATCTGAAGGTACAAACTTCTCATGATCACTTTTAACTATCTGATCAACTAGAACATGTCCTTCCCAATTTTCTTTCTCTGATCATTAATCCATTGTGAGCTTCTACCTCTCTTATCAAGTTGTTTGTTAGGTAGTGTATCCTCCTTTCGTCCCCCAAGGTCATCCACACATTACATTATGGCACTTCCTTTTTCCAGCTGGTGTATAGTCTCTGGCAGTGGTGGGATTCAAATATGTGAACAACTGGTTCTTTGTGTGGATGCCACTTCCAGAAGTCCATTCTGGGCTGGGCAACAAAAAATTAGCTACTGGTTCTGCCAAAGTGGTGCGAACCGGCTGAATCCCACCACTGGTCTCTGGGTTTTGGACTTGGGGTGGAAACCACCATACAATGTGAAGAGCTTCCAGGTCTTCATATCAGCAGCCTCCATGTTCTCCTTTGGCTAATTCACTATATCAGAGGGTATCTGATGACTGGCAAGGCATACAATGACATTGATCTTATTATTCCCATTGAGCAGACTCTTAAAACCTACCTAATTTTTTTTCAAATAAATATTTTATTAATTTTCTAGTTTTACAATCATAAGTACTTAATAAATAATGTGTTGTCCTGAGTCCATTAGTAATTCAGTGGTACATATTAACTTCTTCAATCTAGGCCCAGTATTATACCATCCAATGCTTCCTCTCTTCTTCCAGTAGTACACATTTTCCCACTTAGGCAAATACAATTCTTATTGTTGTTAATACATATACAATTGAATATCAACATCTTTGTTACATTTTCCAAATAATATCAATAATGTTGGTTTAAAATATCTTTTCTAACCAAAATATATCTTAATTGCTTTTGCACTTAATATCCATTTGTTCAATTAATATCCTGTTTTTCCCACTTTTTAATTTTTTTTAAATTTCCCATCAGTGTTCAGAATGGCTCTATTGCTTATAATTTCTCATAATAAATTATATTTGGGTAACTAAAATCTTCCCTTATTCAAACCCTCTTAGCATTTTCATATTTCCCTTCTCATACCAAAATATAATATTCTATATAAATCCTATCTTTCTAGTTATAATAATACTTCTATTTCTAACAATTATCTATTCTCAGCCATGTTCAAACATCTGATTAATTGTATAATATCCCATCTTCAGTCTTACTCTAGCTTTCTACCTTTGCCAACTAACTTTCCAAGTCAATGCATTTGAATCATCAACTAATTCTTCCTCTATTTTTGTGTGTATTGTTTGGAATAAGAAAGACAATTTGATTAAAGTATTTTTGGGAGGACGCTCAGTCCATTGATATTCATTAAACAGCCTCACTCCTCTCCAATTTCCCACAATTCTCGTAAAAGCTCTATCTTTCATTCAGTGAGCTCTTTTTTCTTATCCTCAAGTGTGTTCTGAGATCTTGAGAGGTAAGATAGCTTTTCCATTTTTGATATTATTGCTGCATTTTCTAATTCTTCATTTGTCTGAGTCTGTCTGTTAGTTCATTTCTTTAGGTTTTCCATCTTTGGATCTGCTTCCTCTAATTTTCCTTCTATTTTGGGGGTTGCTAGTTCCTTTTTGTAGTCATTTTCTGAGTTTGTAGGTTTAGATCAGGGGTGTCAAACTCAATTTCATTGAGGGCCACATCAGCATTGTGGTTGCCCTCAGGGGGGGCCGGGTTGGTTGTGGCCAGGGTGGGTGCGGCCTACTGGGTGGGTATGGATGGAATGGGTGTGGCCTATTGGATGGGCGTGGCCAGCTCTACATCATTCATGTCAAGGGTGCCTGTGGGGGCCTGGGCAGGAGTGGGACAGATCTGAGGGTCTCTGGCAGAAGGGGATGGGACCAGGGCAGAGCCCATCAATCTGGATATGTGAAGTAGGTGAGGGCCATTTGCTGGCCATCTCCAGGCGATGATGCATTTCTTCCTTCCTCACAAAGGGTGATACTTCTCCAGCATGGGATGACATAATAATAATAATAATAATAATAATAATAATAATAATAATAACAACAACAACAACAACAACAACAACAACAACAACTTTCAAATTACTAACTGGTGTGGTAGCTGATGCAGTACAACAGCATCTAGTTGAAAACAATCTCTTTCCACCTGAGCAGAAAGGAAACCACCCCAATAGCAGAGGAACAAAAGATCAACTCCTAATAGACAAACTGATCTTGGAAAACTGCAAGAGAAGGAAGACCAACCTGAATGTGGCATGGATTGACTACAAAAAGGCATTTGACTCTCTGCCACATGATTGGATAATCAAGTGCCTAGAAATAACAGGAGTCAGTAGAAACATCAGAAAAATTGTGCAAAGATCGATGGCACAATGGAAGACACAGTTGCAGATCAATGGTGAGAAGCTGGGAGAGGTTAATATCAAGAGAGGGATATTTCAAGGAGATTCATTATCACCATTACTATTTGTTATTGCACTGTTTCCTCTGTCAACAATACTGAATAACTCAGGACATGGTTATCAAACATCAAAAACATCTGCTAGACTATCCAACCTCCTTTACATGGATGATCTGAAGCTGTATGGAAAAACATCATCTGAAATAGAATCGCTGCTCAACACTGTCCGTATATATAGCCAAGATATTGTAATGGAGTTTGGCTTGGACAAATGTGCCACACTTACTATCAAACAAGAAAAGTAGTGAAAACTGAAGGAATCAAGATGCCCCACGAAAATAACATTAAGAGTCGGGATGAGGAAGAGTACTACAAATACTTGGGTATCCTTCAAGCTGACAACATCAAGCACACTGAAGTCAAGAAAAAGATTAGAGGTGAATACATCAAGAGAGTGAAGAAGATCTTAACGTCCAAACTCAATGGAGGAAATACCATAAAGGCAATCAACACCTGGGCAATCCCAGTCATTAGGTACACAGCTGGAATAGTGGACTGGACTCAAGCAGAACTAAAAGCAATGGATAGGCAGACCAGAAAAATAATGACAATGAATCACGCCCTTCATCCACGCAGTGACATTGATAGACTTTATCTACCAAGGCAAATAGGTGGGCATGGACTGCTACAAGTACATCAGATGGTTGAAGAAGAAAAAATGGCTTTGGAAGAATATCTGAAGAACAATGATGAAGATGCACTGAAATTAGTATATCAGGAAAGCTTACTGACTACTGGAGAGACCAAACTGGCCTACAAGAAAGACCAAATGAAGAACAGAATACAGTACATGGGAAGACAAGGCACTACACAGCCAGTACATTAAAAAAAAATAGCTGGGAAAGCAGATAATAACAAGACCTGGCAATGGCTAAGAGCAGGAAAATTGAAGAAAGAGACCAAGGGACTAATTCTGGCTGCACAAGACCAAGCCTTAAGGACAAATGCATACAAAGTCAAAATTGAGAAGACAGCAACAGACAGTAAGTGCCGCCTATGCCAAGAAGCTGAAGAAACAGTGGACCACTTGGTAAGCTGTTGCAAGAAGATTGCACAGACTGACTACAAGCAGCGGCATGACAAAATAGCAACAATGGTGCCTTGGAAGATCTGCAAAAAATATCATTTGCCTGTAAGCAAAAACTGGTGGGATCATAAAATAGAGAAAGTCATAGAAAATGATAAAATTAAACTGCTCTGGGACTTCAGAATTCACACAGACAAGCACCTTCAACATAACACCCCAGACTTAACAATTGTCGATAAGAAAGACAAAAAAGTCTGGATAGTGGACGTGGCAGTGCCTGGAGACAGCAGAATAGACGAGAAAGAACTGGAGAAGATAACAAAGTACAAAGACCTACAAATAGAAATAGAAAGACTGTGGCAAAAGCAAGCAAGGGTAGTACCAATAGTAATAAGCTCCTTGGGTGCAATCCCAAAACAACTGGAGCACCACTTGAACACCATTGGCATTGACAAATTTGCTATTAGTCAATTGCAAAAAGCGGCCTTACTAGGAACTGTTTCCATCGTACAACGATATCTGTAATACCATCAAACATCCACATCTGCCTATCCCAGGTCCTGGGTAAGGACTCGATAGGTAGACAAAATGCCAAATCCAGTCTGAACATCTGGCTGATTGTGCGATGATCAATAATAATAATAATAATAATAATAATAATAATAATAATAATAATAATAATAATAGTAGTAGTAGTAGTAGTAGTAGTAGTAGTAGTAGTGGTAGTAATAATAATAATAAAGTTGGAAGGGACCTTGGAGGTCACTGAGTCCAACCCCCTGCTCAGGCAGGTAAACCTATACCATTTCAGACAAATGGCTGTCCAGTCTCTTCTTAAAAACTTCCAGTATTGGAGCATTCACTGCTTCTGGAGGCAGGTTGTTCCACTGGTTAATTGTTCTAACTGTCAGGAAGTTTCTCCTCATTTCCAGGTTGCTTCTCTCCTTGACTAGTTTCCATCCGTTGCTTCTTGTCCTGCCCTCAGGCACCTTGGAGAACAGCTTGATTCCCTCTTCTTTGTGGCAACTCCTGAGATATTGGAATATTGCTATCACATCCTCACTAGTCCTTCTTTTCATTAAACTAGACATACCCAATTCCAGCAACTGTTCCTTATATGTTTTAGCCTCCAGTCCCCTAATAATCTTTGTTGCCCTTCTCTGCACTCTTTCTAGAGCAGTGGTTCTCAACCTTTCTAATGCCGCGACCCCATAATACAGTTCCCCATGTTGTGGTGACCCCCAACCACTTATACATCACCGGGTGCCAGGGGCGTGGCCAAAGAAAAGGGGGAAAAATGGCAGACAGCCTTGTTTGGCGACCCCTGTGAAATGGTCGTTCGACCCCAAATGGGGTCCCAACCCACAGGTTGAGAACCACTGTTCTAGAGTCTCAACATCTTTTTTACATCATGGTGATCAAAACTGGATGCAGTATGCCAAGTGTGGCCTTACCAAGGCATTGTAGAGTGGTATTAATACTTTGCGTGATCTTGATTCTATCTCTCTGTTAATGCAGCCTAGCACTCTGTTGGCTTTTTTGGCAGCTGCAGCACACTGCTGACTCATATTTAAATGATTGTCCACTAGGACTCTGAGATCCCTCTCACAGTTACTACTATTGAGCAAGGTACCCCCTATACCTGTGGTTCTCCACCTTCCTAATGCCGTGACCCTTTCAAACAGTTCCTCATGTTGTGGTGACCCCCAACCATAAAATTATTTTCATTGCTACTTCATAACTGTAATTTTGCTACTGTTATGAATCGTAATGTAAATATCTGATATGCAGGGTGTATTTTCATTGTTACGAATTGAACATAATTAAAGCATAGTGGTTAATCACAAAAACAATATAGCAATGCTCGCTGAAAAAGCTTACTTTTCCTTGCTCAAAAATGTTGGGAGGGAGGGAAGGGGAAGGAAGATTGAAGGGGAAAGGAAGGAAGGAAGGAAGGAAGGAAGGAAGGAAGGAAGGAAGGAAGGAAGGAAGGAAGGAAGGAAGGAAGGAAGGAAAGATTGAAGGGGAAGGGATGGAGATGGAGATGGAAGGAAGGAAGATTGAAGGGGAAAGGAAGGAGATGGAGAAGGAAGGAGATTGAAGGGGAAGGAAGGAAGGAAGGAAGGAAGGAAGGAAGGAAGGAAGGAAGGAAGGAAGGAAGGAAGGAAGGAGAGAGATTGAAGGGGAAGGGATGGAGATGGATGGAAGGAAGGAAGGAAGGAAGGAAGGAAGGAAGATTGAAGGAGAAAGGAAAGAGATGGAGAAGAAAGGAGATTGAAGGGGAAAGGGAAGGAAGGAAGGAAAGAAGGAGAGATTGAAGGGGAAGGGAAGGAGATGGATGGATGGATGGAAAGGAAAGAAGGAAGGAAGGAAGGAAGGAAGGAAGGAAGGAAGGAAGGAAGGAAGGAAGGAAGGAAGGAAGGAATGATCTTTGGAGAATCATGTTTTTCCAGATGGTGATGAACTGCAACTCCCAGCATTCCCCACTCTTCCACAGTGCTTTTTAGGGCTGCTGGGGATGGTAGTCTAGTAAGGTCTGGAGACACACACAGATGCCCTAGCAGGGAAAATTGGCTGGGTAATTGCTGCAGCTTTACTTGGAGGCATTCTGCAGCTCCTGAAAATCAGTTTAACCAATTTTCCCTGGTTCAGCAAAGGCAACAAGTAATAAAACAAGCAACAGGTCCTGGTAATAAAATAACCCAAATTGTCCTTTCCCGCGCAGATGAAAAGAACCAGGGAAAGGGAAATTGCATCTGCCTTTGACCAATGGGAGGAGAAACAGTAGGAAAAGCACGGCATTTTGGCCTGGGCACACAGCCTTGCCCGCAGGTGCTGCCAAGGATGCATAAGCAGCTCTGCACAATTGCCTAGGGAGGGGGGAGGCTCTGGCAGAGAGCTGACAAAGAGCCAAGCGGCGGCACCTCCAGGGCCTTGGAAGCCACATGGAGGATCTGCACGCCTTGGAGCCACCAGCCGCCCTCGTACCCGCCAACTTGGAGCCCCCCATCCTCATCCTGGCACCTCTTGCCCTCTCCCAGCTGCCCCCCAGGACCTGCCTGCCCCTCCAGCCTGCTGAGTGCCATCGCAGCAACGAGGTCATGGGAGCCCCTTTCCACGCTGCGCAGCCCTTCACTGCCACGACCCTTTCCCAACTCGTTGCACACGAGGGGCGCGGCCAGAGCGCCAGCTCCTGCTCGGAAGGGGCCTCTTCTCCTCCCAGCCTGGCCAGCTGGCCTCTGATGCACATGTGGGCATCGCCATCGCCTCACCCTCTTGCCCACCGCCTGGCCACTTCTGAGGCCCAGAGCCTGACGAGCCAGGAAGGAGCCACTCCTGCCCACCAGCCCCAGGGTCGCGCCGAGTGCCAGAGGGCTGAGGCGGCCTCCGACGACAAGGGAGGCGGACTGGGCAGTGTGGGGGAGGCTCCAGCGTGGCACGGAGGGCGGCCAGGGGAATAGCGCGGCTAAGCAACCAGGAGGTATGGGGACCGGCTCGATGCCGCAGCTCAGCTCAGCTCAGCCAGCAGCGGTGGAGCAGCCCAGTGGCAGTGCCAGCAGCGGCCTAGACCTGGCTCTGCCCAGCCGCCCACGCAGCTCCAGCCCGGAGCGGCATCAGGGATGCACACGATGGCGCTGTGGTGGCAGAAGCAGTCTCTGTCAGAGGAGAAGGGCGCCCTGGAGGCGGAGGAGCTGGCAGAGGAGGGGGAGGAGGGCGGCAGTCAGATAAAGGAGCGGTGTCTCAGTTCCTAAGACCATCGGAAATATATGTTTTCCGATGGTCTTAAGCAACCCCTGTGAAAGCATCTTTCAACCCCCCAAAGGGTCACGACCCACAGGTTGAGAACCACTGATGTTAAAATGTATGGATTTTACAAGGATCAAACTGTGTTTGGTAAGATTTTGTTAACCTCAGATGAGAAATTAATTAAGAAAATGTATAACTTTTTGTTAATTTTGGATATGGAAAGTGAACAAGTGAAAGAAACAATGACAAGATGGGCAAAACATTTTGGCTATAATATAGAATTAGAAAAATGGCAAATGTTATGGGAGAGAAACTATAAATTAACAATGTCAAGTTCATACAAAGAAAATCTGTATAAAATGTTTTATAGATGGCACCTACTGCCAGCAAGATTAGCAAAAATGTTTAAAAATATGTCAGATAGATGTTGGAAATGTAAACATAACATAGGCACATATTATCACATTTGGTGGACATGTGGTAAAGCAAAGGCCTATTGGAGAAAAATATATATGTGGTTAGAAAAAATATTGGGTGAACAAGTGGATTTTAAACCTGACCTTTTTTTACTAGGTATTATGCCTGAAAAGACTAATAAGCAGAAATTATATTTAATCTTACATATCACTACAGCAGCGAGAATAATTTTTGCACAATACTGGAAGAATGAAGGACTGCCATCAGAGGAAGAAATAATCAGGAAAATATTGGAATGTGCAGAGATGGACAGATTAACTATGAAGTTGAAAGATAAAGAAGATACAGACTGCTATCAAATTTGGAACTTATTTTATTCTTGGCTAGAGGAAAGAATGAAGGATTAGGAATTGAACATGTAGTAGCACAGCAAACTCCCGACAACTTGTTGATTGGAAAAATTAACATATGTTGATGAAAAAAAAACCAAGAAAATCTTATTTTTTTAAAAAAAGAACCACTGCCCTATACTATACCTGTACATTTGGGTTTTTTTGCCTCAATGTACAACCTTAGTTTTTTCACCATTGAATTTCATTTTGTTAGATAGCGCCCAGTGTTCAAGTCTGTCCAGATCCTCCTGTATCCTAAGCCTGTCTTCTGGAGTGTTGGCTATTCCTGCCAGCTTGGTGTTGTCTGCAATTTGATGAGTTCCCCATCTATCCCCTCATGTTCCAATATCTAAGGGGTTGCTACAAAGAAGAGCGGTTCAAACTATTCTTCAAAGCAACTGAAGGGAGGACAAGAAGCAATGAATGGAAACTAATCAAGGAGAGAACCAACCTAGAAGTATAGAGAAATTTCCTGACAGTTAGAACAATTAATCAATGGAACAACTTGCCTCCAGAAGTTGTGGTTGCTTCAACACTGTAGGTTTTTAAGAAGAGATTGGACTGAAATAGTATACAGTTTCTTGTTTGAGCAGGGGGTTGGACTAAGACTCAAAGATCTCTTCCAATTCTGTTATTCTATTATTTCTCCCATCTGAACGACTTCATAATGTCCTCGCTATAAATCCATGTATATATATATGTGTGTGTGTCTGTATGTATATGTATGTCTTTATACACACATATGCATCAGTATAATTTATCAATGCAATTCAAATTGTTTACATGTCTACAGCCTCCTTTATTGTTACTGTTCTTTTGTTTTCACTTCCCCAAGTGAGATTATATCCATAAGACTAAGGGAAAGTCAGCTACTCTTGACCATTTCTTTCTAACAAATCATTTGAGTCACTGTAATTAATTTGGGCAGTGTAATTTGTAAATATTTTTCTTTTAATTATCTTTGAGGAAGCATTCATTATGGAAACGACCTATAACTATTTCAGTTCTCTCCTCTTAGCTTTCAAGATTACATTAAAAAGTTGCACACCTAAGAGAGGCATCTTTTCATATCTTGCATTATACATGTTACAGTAAATGTCACAAATAGTTTTATTGCATTATTAATGAAATTCAGTTGGGAAGCTATTATGGTTGCATTTCAAACCTGTAGAGTAACATCCAAACTATTTCAGTGGCACTTCCTTAATAATCTATTGGGTTCTGAATATCTACAAAGTATTTCTGTTTCAACAAATACTGTACACACTTAGGAATAGGCATCCACAGCAAGCCATTACAAAGGAAAAATTACAGCCTGCATGCAGCTATGTTGTGAGGCAAACTCACAACTAGATGCTTACAGTCTGATGTTGATGCCAGTATGTGTATTGTTTTTCACTAGCTCCTTTCATCTATGAAGGTAGGACATATGTGGATCTGGAAAGCAATCTAAAACAGCTGATATGGGCTTATCAAATAAAGTAATGGCTGGCTGTAGTTTCTTGCACACTGACCTTCAGCAAAGAAAATGTTTAAAAGTCACACAGAAGAAGACTTGTTTGTTTATCTTACAGTGAATGAGGAATACTAGAACACTGAATGATAGACTTAGGTTTCTGGGAAGTCTAAAATTAAACCAATCCTAATTTTGTACCCTAACTTTATCCCCAAAGTTATTATTTGGAAATGAGAGAATTTAGGAAGCTCTTCACAATTCCTATAGAGAAAGGTATGAAATAAATAGTAATTTGCTTCTATATAAGACAGATATTTTGCAAATGGAACCTACTAAATGAAACATGTATATTATATTTATTTTTATTTTTTGGCCCGCCTTTTAATTCCAATTAACTTCTTCCATTGTGTGATGCTCTTGTTTTTCTATCTTTGGGAATGCATAGAACTTTCTGCAGACATCAACATGTATATAAATTGATGACCACTGGATAGAATAGCAGGATACTATATATATCCTGGTTTTATTTGATATTTTTTTGTCAGACTGCAGCATTCACTGGACACTTTGACTCAGAAGAGCACTTCACATTCATGGCCATGAGTTCCTGGCTTATCTATATTCTTCTGTCAGATGGTCCACTCAACCTTTATGTGGCCACAAATCAGATTTAGGGATAGATCCCAGCTTACCCATATTTTGTGGAATGCTATTTTATGCCAGCATCTTTCATTTATTTTATATTTGCCAGCTTACTAACCACTTACTATGAGAATGAGTTTGCTGCAAGATTTCAGAGTCAAAGATAGCACAATCTATATTAATGTTTAAGGAGATGTATAAACACTATAAATTTTTAACCCATAAAAACATCAACTTCCTCATTTTTACTTGTTGATTTGATCTTTTTATCAAGAAGACATTCACATGCTCTTAAAAGTGCCTTGATATCATGCAGAGGAGTTAATCAAGAATACAAGAGTGGAAATACTATAACTTCTCAGGGATTTTATAACATTTTACTAAAGCTCTTTTCTGTAGCTTTCCAGTCCAAGAGAATGTTAGAAATAAATTATGGGAAAGAGGTGAAGAAAAAACAAACAAGTAGGCTAGAGCCATTTGTAGACTGGAGAAAACAAAACAAACAAAAAATTCCCCCCATGTACCCCAATTTTAAATTGTGTCTTTTTAGTCATTTGGTTGTTTATAGGTTTATATGGACCCTTGTCAGCAAAGCTGTTTGAAAGCAATTATACATATTTATATTTACAAGGTGTACTATTGTTTTTGATTATATTTTAATAAAGGAAAAATATGTACCTTACACATTTTTCTTTTAGCCACAAACAATGAATCTAAATGATTAGAACACAGTATACAACTAACTCAAGTTGTTCAAAGTCTGGGGTTTTGTATAATGTTTAAGAAACTCTAGTGCTGATTAGCTGTTCTAAGAGAAAAAGCCGAACCCGTCTGGAAGGTATGAAGGGGAGAAATGCTGAGATTGCATATTTTCTATGGTTGCTTATATGAATAAGGACAGATTAACAGTATTAATTTACAAAGGAAAGATAGGGGAACACTAGATCATGCAATCAGCATTTTCATTTTAATCCCCAGCTGAGCAGATTAAATATGCAGGTATAATTTTTTCTCTGATATTTTCACTAGATGCCTCAGGAATGCTTTAAATCTCAAATGAGAATTCCTCTCTCTCTCAATTCAAATAGAGCCAAATTACCTACCATATATGCCAGTGTACAAGGCGACCCGGCGTATAAGACGACCCCCGTCTTTGTCGCCCCAGTATTTCCGGCATATAAGACGACTCGGCATATAAGACGACCCCTGTCTTTGGCGCCAATTTTAACGCTTGCGGAAGTCGCCTTATACGCCGGCATATACGGTAGTTTTTTCTCCAATTATCTATAACCTTTGTCTCTCAAAATTTTTACTTTATCATTAACTTGTTTTATAAACATTTGTTTTACAGAATATTCTATATTTTAAACTTCTTTCATTTCCTCTTTCACCTTAGCAAGTCTTTCATCTGTTTTTTCTCAAAAGGTCTAAATTTACTCTCAAGTGACTCAGCCAAGTTGCCAAGTTGATCAAACATTTTCTGCAATAAATCTAATGAAATTATTATTATTTATTAAAATTGCTTTCTCTGTAGGCTGTTCCAGGGAATTGCTCCTCCCATCCAATTATGCTGCTTTAATTTATTGCCACTATGTTAAAATTCTAAAAAGAGAAAATACACCAAACAAGTGAATGCATCGCAAATGAAGAAAAAGAGAAATACAAAATCCTCCCAGCCCCCTATAGTATAATTGCAGCCAAGTATCACATCTATGGTTATTATATATATATATATATTCTGAGGTTTTCGCGGGTGTTTGTATGTAGGTCTTTGGTTATTCGGGTTTTCTCCCACGTCAAATTGGAAGTGTCTTGGCGACATTTCAACGAAGTCTCATTTGTCATCTTCAGGCTGGTGTTTTTGGCTTCGTGCTTCTAGGAGCAATGTGTGATTGTAGCTGTTTCTTCCTTTTAACTGCCAGTGGGGGTATGAACTGATTGGATGAGAGCTTGGCTGTGTTCTGATTGGATGGAGGTGTGTTCTGATTGGTTAGGAGCTTGGCTGTGCTCTGATTGGATGGGAGGTTGGCTGTGTTCTGTTTGGTTGGGGGAGTGTTCTGTTTGGTTGGGGGCTTTGTTGTGTTCAGGTTAGTCTGAGTTGCAGGGGGGTTTAAGATGGTGGGCTGCCTTGCTATTATTTGGCTTTGTGTTCGTGGTCATGCCCCATCTTCATGGTGGGTGTCAGTTTGCTTCATGTATAGATTGAAGGGGTTTAAAGTGGCTAATGATGCAGCTGTGGTCTGGCTTCTGGTTTGTGGTCGTGCCTCATGATCGGTGTGGGTTTGGGTTTGCTTTTTGCGTGGACGTGTGGTGGTGACATCCTGTGTTGCTTTCGTGAGTGTGGGTCTGGTGTCATTCTTTGTGTTAGGGACTCGTTTGTCAATAAGGGCGGGTGTATATATCTTGAGTGCTTTTTGATGCACCCTGTCGACCCAAATATGGGAGAAAGAAATCTTTTGCCTTGTATCAGCTCAAACTAGAGCCAGCCACAGGCAGCAGTCGCAACTGCAACATCATTTATATTATAAAATTTGGATTGCTAACAAAGAATTAAGGGAGAATGGAATAGCTATTTCAAACTTTTTAGTTCTCATCAACCAGACATACCCTTCTGAGATTTGAACCTGGGCTGTCTGCATGTTAAGCAGCTGACAAAGTGAGAAAGAGCCTGTGGCCTAGAGGTTAACACAGCTGCTTAACATGCAGAAATCCCATGCACCGCTTGTCCCACCACATACATCGGACAAACCAACAGAAGAATAAGTGCATGCATTGAAGAACATAAGAACTCAGTCAAAAAAGAGGAACCAACTTCTTCCCTCGTCCAACACCTTAAAATCACAGGACATGAAACTGACTTTAAAAAGACCAGAACCATCGTCAAAACTGAACACTTTAATAACAGAATAATCAGAGAAGCCATCGAGATAGAAAAACGCCCACACAGCATGAACAAAGGAGATGATACCTCCTGCCTACCAGCCATTTGGAAACCCGCCCTTATTGACAAATGAGTCCCTAACACAAAGAATGACACCAGACCCACACTCACGAAAGCCACACATGATGTCACCACCACACGTCCACGCAAAAAGCAAACCCAAACCCACACCAATGATGAGGCACAACTACAAACCAGAAGCCAGAACACAGCTGCATCATTAGCCACTTTAAACCCCTCCAATCCATACATGAAGCAAACTGACACCCACCATGAAGATGAGGCAGGACCACGAACGCGAAGCCAAAAAATAGCAAGGCAGCCCACCATCTTAAACCCCCCTGCAACTCAGACTAACCTGAGCACAACAAAGCCCCCATACAAATAGAACACTCCCCCAACCAATCAGAGCACAGCCAACCCCCCCATCCAATCAGAGCACAGCCAAGCTCCTAACCAATCAGAACACACCTCCATCCAATCAGAACACAGCCAAGCTCTCATCCAATCAGTTCATACCCCCACTGGCAGTTAAAAGGAAGAAACAGCTATGATTACACCTTGCTCCTAGAAGCACAAAGCCGAAAACACCAGCCTGAAGATGATGAATGAGACTTCGTCGAAACGTCACCAAGACACTTCAAATTTGACGCGGGAGAAAACCTGAATAACCAAAGACCTATACATACATACATACATACATACATACATACATACAAAAAATAATTAAGACTATTTGGTGATGTTTATGGGGGACTAGTCCATAATTACAGATAGCATTGCAGCATAGATCACACCTGTAGGATCAACACTGGACATTGAAATCTCTCCAGATGAAGGAGAGATCCTGAGATTACCTGCTCATTCTCCAGGCAGCCATTCCTTGTGTATAAACTGGAGGAATTCCATCTGTGCTCATAGTCACAATGTAGCCTTTATGGACAATAAGTCTATGGACTACAAAACTAAAACAAAATTTAAGGATTTAAAGAAAAAAATTATTTGGTAAAAAGCTTAACAAGATATGATTTAAGAAAATTTAAAATGGACAAAGTAAATAATTATTTTTAAAAGATATTTTTTTAAAACAAAAGTGTGTATAAGAGGTATTATTCTGACTCTCAAAGATCTTTAAGAGGCTTGATTTTATTTCTGACTATAAGGATAATCTTAAAAATAATTTTATACTGTATGCTTGTAATTAATGTTGTTATATGTTTTTCAAAAACTGAAACCCTGAGTTTATGTATTATTTATCTTGTAAACAATTCCTCTTAAACAATGAATATGCTTCACTATATATGAACTAATAGCAATTCTGCATATTACAGGATTCAATATTTCCATAAAATAAATACTGGATGTTAACCCAACCTTAGATAAGAATCCTTGAGTATATTTCTATATTGGGTGCATACTTAATATGTGCTATCTAGCATGATATGACTCATACATGGAATTCCATTTTTGGGTCTGTCATTTCTCTAAATGTGTTTATAAGATCGTTAAAAATGTTATTGTATAAAGACCAAATATGGGTATATTTTATCCAATGGATGAGATCAGGACACATGAAGCAAAAGACACTGGGTTCAAAATGATGACTCGGAGAATGAAACTCTGTTCATTTTAATATGCATACAATCTGTGGCAAACACATTAAAAAGAGGGGTTTAATAGCCTGGTTGCACCTTCCACTTTGTTTCCAATTATCTTTGATGTGGATGTTCCAGGTGATATATGGGAGAACTTCAGTTAGATGGTGGGGTCCTGGAATGTGTGCATGCAGCACATTATATAACAGTTATGAAAACTGGAATAAAACATTCTGGTAATTCAGCTAAGTAAATACAAGCCTAATAACAAAAATCTTTCCCATCAGTTGCACTCTAGGTGGTTTGGTTTACAACCCATAAACCTGCTACCCATTATGCCTATAACCATATTTACTATGAATTCTAGAAACGTTAGTTTAGTATGTCTGGAGAATGTATGACTGAAAGAGACTGCTACAGTGTTATGCTTTGAAACATTAATTGTGGCAGATTTTTTTTTCAAATCATAGAATATGAAGCAATTTAATATATTACTAAGTATACCATTAATAAACCCTACGTATGTTCATAGAAAACTAAGATTTATGAAATTATGCTCAGAAATAATTGGAAAAGTAGCAGCTTCTCAGACCTTTTTAATCACTTTGGGCCACTTCTGCTGCTTGTGGCAGGAGGCCACGTGGCACTTCAGGCCGTTTCTGCTGCGGAAATGGCCCAAAGAACCGCGCAGCATCCTGCCGCGAGCAGCAGAAATGGCACAAAGCACCATGTAACATCCTGCCAGGAGGAGTGGCAATGGCACAATGCGTCACATACTGTATAGCCACAAGTGGCAGCAAACGGCCACAGAAGAAGTCAAGTAATGGCACGACAGGTGTCAGGGTGTGGGAGGCCTGGCTGTGGTGGTCCCAAGTTAAGACATTCTCTGAAAGGGAAACACAGTATATACACATACATATACTTAGAGAGAGGGGGAGAAGTAGGGATTCTATACATTAATTAAGAATGTTGTTTCCTCCTTAATTAAGGAGAAATTTCTTAACATTGAGGACAATTAACCAGTGGAACAGCTTGTCTTCAGAAGTTGTGGGTGCTTAATCACTGGGGTTTTTAAAGAAGAGATTGGACAATTACTTGTCTGAAATGGTATAGGATCTGTTGTTTGAGCAGGGGCCTGGACTCCAAGATCCCTTCCAGTTTTATTCTGATTCCGATTCTGATAGTCATAGGATACTAAATAAGTAATCAACATAAATCATACTACGATACTAAATAAAACAATATAAATCATAAGATACAAGCAACAAAATTATAGTCATAAGAAGATAAGGAAATTAGTAATAGGAAAGATGAGAAGAATAATAATAGTAATACAGCCCTATTAGATAGTTTGACAGTGTTGTAGGAATTAGTTGTTAAGCAGAGTGATGGCATGGGGGGGAAAAAAACTGTCCTTATGGCTAGTTGTTCTGGTGTGTAATGCCCTATAGCATCATCTTAAAATAGTTTATGTCCAGGATGTGAGGGGTCTGTAAATATTTTCACAGCCCTCTTTCTAGCTCATGCAGTGTATAGGTCCCCAGTGGAAGGCAGGCTGGTAGCAATAGTTTTTTCTGCACTTCTAACTATCTGTTGTAGTCTGGGTCTGTCTTGTTTGGTTGCAGTGTCAAACAAAATATTTTAGCTTTCTTTAAAAGCAAACAAGACTTTTCCATCTGAAAAGGGAATAATTGTGTTGATTTATTCAGGACTATAAGTTTATCAAAAAGAGTTACAACATGTTTAATTATGCCAAGATACTATACTATACTTTGTTTATGCACACAAAAAAGTTTTTTTATGCAACAGAAGCACAGAAAATGCTGCAGCCTGGAACATTTTCAAACAGCTTCTATTAGTTTTTAGATCACAACAGAACCATATGTGTGAAGAAAATATAATCATATTACAAAATGTTAACATAGATTTGTCATGAATTAGCTTCACCAGACAAATATTATTTCATTTTTTGATAATCTAACTCCCTTAGTAAATTGTGAGATGGTTGTAGATGTCATATATCTTAATTTTGGCAAAGCATTTGACAAAGTACCCATGACATTTTGATTAGTTAAGTGTGGAGGGAATGCTTATTGGATTTAGAGATGATACAAAATTGGACAGAATAGCTAATATCCTAGAAGGCAGTAACATAATTTAAAGTGATTTTGGTAAGTTAGATAAAAGTAATGGAAATAACAGAATGAAAATTAACAAAGACAAATAGAACTTCTTCACTTAGAAAACATAAAGCAGATATAATATGTGGTAGTTTAGGCTTGTCAACAATGTTCTGAAGAAAGATTGTAGAATAATTGTTGATTTTATGTTGATAATAAATGAGTGATAGGCTCATCAACAAAATAGGCTAAAAAAGGCTTTCCATGAGATGGGATTCTTATGTCGTATTTCCAATCACGTGGAGCCCTTATAAGGACAGGGTCTACGTTCATCTGAGTGATCTAAGGGATATGAGGCCAGCATCATGTTGGAAGCATGCTTAATTTTGAATGTATTAAATGTATTAAAAGGCTGTTGTATAAATCATTCTTTAGGGTATCTGTGCAAATAATAGCCTTCCATGTTAAAAATCTTTTAGGACTATCATTGTGTCCAGACTGAGCAACTAGTACAAAATCATTGTGAGATCAAGATATATTTGTTTATATGTACTTTATATTAACAATGACCACAAAGCTAAAGGTAAAAGTTTCCCCTGTCCAGTCATGTCCAAGGGATGGTGCTCATCTCCATTTCTTAGCCAAAGGAGCCAGCACTGTGATTTCTGTGGTCATGTGGCCAGCATGACTATATGCCAAGGCACATGGAACCCTGTTACCTTCCCACTGAAGTGGTACTTATTTATCTACTTTCATTTGCATACTTTCAAACTGCTAGGTGGGCAGGAGCTTGGGCAAGAACAGGAGCATACCCCGCCCTGCAGTGTTTGGGTCTTGAACCTGGGCTGTCAGCTTTCCAGCTGATAAGTTCAGTGTCTTTAACTGCTGAGCCACCACACCTTCACAGAGTCCATATGCATTTATTATAAAGAACAGTTCTTTATTTCAGAAAACTGTCCTTCAGACTTATTTAATTACTTATTCTCTGGATTTTGCTCTTCAATTTTCTTTTGTAAAGCAAAGTTTTAAACATATTGTTTAATCCTTGTGAACCTCTTTCAGCTTTGTCCTTTATTTTTTTCTAAGAAAATATGGTTGCTGAAAGTTATCCATTCAGATGTAGATTTTATGTAAGGAGTCAGCAGCATAGCAGCCATGAGCATTAGGATAATTTAGATAGTTGAAGCAGTTTTCATATTTGAAATTTCACAAGATTATCAAATAATGCAAGAATATATGAGATTTCAATGCTTTTTTATAAAATTCTAGAATAACCCAGAGTGATTGTGAAAAGCCTCATAAGACTTAATGCTCCTAAGAGATGTTGGCACTTTTTTTTAAAAAAAAGATGTTTGCTTTCTTGAAATGGAGGCATGCTCCAGATTTCACCACCTGAAAAGTTTGCCAACTTCTATTGTCTATTTGTTCAGTATAGCATTTGTATGTTATATTCCCCCCCCATAAATTTATATGTTGGCTCTCAATGGATTCTAATCCATTACAATATTTGGAACATTTTATTCCAACCACCCAATTTACAGTACAAAGCTTTCTTGGCTCTGGAGTTTTAGGCATAGGGGGTTCAACATATTTAATGCTTTGTGTTTGCGATGCCCCCTGCTTTTCTCTTCCTCTTCTTTTTGTGGAATGTGTTGGACAGAATATACATACAAAGGGTATGACATTAGAAGAGGCATGAAGTGAAGTGAGTGGCATAAAATCGTGGGTAGTGAAGTCCTGTACAATTCACTGAACAACAAGGTCAATTACTCTGCATTTCCTTCTGGTTTAGCTCAGCTGGAGTGAAAAAGTCATAATGCCTCTCTGGCATTTCTGCAGCAATTTAATGAAAAATGATCATAGGCTTAAATAATCAATTTACCAAAATCCAACTGAGTAAACACAAAAGCAAAACACATTACTTGTTGAGAAGATATAGGAGAATAGCAAGGTTACATGGGTTTAAGTAAGAGAAAATCTTGATTAAACAGTAATCTTTTAAATTCTCAGATGAATGTGGAGATGCAGTTTTATACAGTCTCCACTGTTATAGGAAAAATGTTTTAAGTGTATTTATTACCAGTATTCATATTCCAGTCATTCCTCTCATGGGAATATAGTATACAGTTGAAAATGGTGGAGATCCTCCTTGTATAGATGTGGAACTTTTGACTATTTCTCCAGCATGATGAATGTAGAATCCACCGATGGGTAATCTCAGCCTTCCTGCTCAGATGAGACTAAGTCAGAACTTTAGCCACGCCTCCCTCTGGGAGTGTCCCCCAGTTATTGACTTAGTCTCAGCTCAGTAGGATGCAACTCTTTTGGCTCCTCAGTTAGATAAGGTTAATTGATTGTTGATTCTCTAATTGGAATTTATTTTATTCAAAAGTCTCTAAATTAATGTGTCTTATTCTTTATTGAAATTTGGACTCAAATTGGAAAAATTTGGACTGTACTATCTTATTGAGAGATTACTCAGGCCTTTTGGGCCTCAACGAGCCTAACAGGCTTCTGCAGAGCAGGCTACAGGCCGATTTTCAGTTGGGGCTATTAGCTCTGATCAAGCTGATCTCCGGGAGCGCAGATCAGCCGGACAGCTGGCTTGCGGCGAATAGGAGTTCCTCAGAGCTAGGGCAGACCGGAGGGCTTCCCTTTTCCACTGTCGTCGACACCACGAGGTTTCCCTCAGAAGCAAGCAAATTCGGATTGCAGCGGAGGCTGCGCGACCAAACAGCAAGTGCCTTTGAGGAACTGGGGGAAGAGGGCTTGATTTAAATTGCGAGATTCTTTCAAGGCCTTTTTCCCTGCCAGGGGACCTTGTAGCTTCCTCTTCTCCTTTTTTCGGTGCAATCGCCATTTTTAGGAGCCACTGAACAGGTGCGGCCGCCATTTTGAACGCGTGGTCAGGACATGGCCGCCATTTTGAGCGCGTATTAGGCACAGAAGCCATTTTGTAGGGACCTTGTGTTCCTCTGAGCTCTATTGAGGCCTGTTTTTATTAGTTGCCTTGGCCTGCTGTGTCAGGCCTTTACCGGGGGGAAGCATTTTAACACCTTTTCAGGATAACTCGGTGTGTTATCACATGAGTGATTGCCTCATTGCACTTGCATTATTATTCTAACTACTCATTGAAATTAAGGTTGCATATCCTTCATCACTTGTGAGTTGAGCAAAGGGGAATTTATTTTAGAATCCACCTGTTCCTGTTTAGTCTGTGGCGCTGTGCCACAAGGCCTAGACAGGCAGTTCTAGTGAACTGTCTGGCTGTTTTGCCATTGTTGTTCAGAGCGTGGGTCAGTTTCCCTCTCTGACAACTAGATCTGCATGTTTGGGTTCCCCCCATTTCTGGATATCTCCTACCCAGAATATCTAGACTGCAATGGCAGACAGTGCCTCGCCCCAGGCATCACAAGGCTCTGATATCCCCCTCGCACAAGCAAAATGCAGATCAGCTGATTTGGACATGGTGGGAAAGAAAAAAGCCAAGACAAAGCACATATCCACCAAAAAGCCCTCCAAGGCAGCCGAGCGAGAGGCCTCGAGGAGACATCAGGGGCTGGAGAGGGAATTCTCCAAAGCCCAAAGGCTCATGTCCAGTGAAGCTGAAGTGGTTCCCCCCATTCCATTGGACAGTTCTCCATTTGAGCCTCCATATGCGCCTTCCCATGTTGCCCCTAGGGCATGGTCTCCTCAGGGGGAAACTGAACAAGTTGGTCCCCCTCGCTCCTCATCTTCATCTACACAACAGGGTCCTGAAGCCTCATATACCCCAACTGAGGCTGGGGTTAGTTCTATGGACCAATGGGATATGTGGTCAGAACAGTTCCAAGCATTCATGCATTATGCATTTATGCAATTTATGTCATCCCCTAGGAGTCAACGACCCTTGCAACCACCACCGCCTCCGTCCATATCTCCTTCTCAAGCGGGACATGCCACAGTCTCTGGTTCCGGCATCTCTGAGACTTCCTCCCAATTGGGTGAGGAGGGGTCAGTAGACCTGGAGATAGCCGACATGTCCATGTCAGAGGATGAGGAGGCAGCGCCTGAACAGGCGTCAACTTCGGGTCTTTTTGATCCTTCTCTTTTCAGGTCTCTACTTATGAAGGCCTGTACCATGGCCAACCTCACTTCAGCACAGGAAGACAAACCTTCCACCTCCACTAGCCAAGAGTCTAACCCTTTGTTTGCAGAACAGGTTGTGAAGGAGAAGCAAATTCCTTGTCCGCTCATCTTTTGTACTATGGTGGAGAAACAGTGGTCATCTCTGGCCACTTTACCTTCTTCCAATAGTACAGAAAAGAAACTTTTCAATGTTTCTTCTTCATTTGCTTCCCTTTTAGAGGTGCTTGCTGTGGACACTCCTCTAATTTCGTTATTTTCCACATCTGCAATTCCAGGGGATATGGCTGAGGCTCTGAAGGCGGAAGACAAGAAGTTCGAGTTCTCCTTCGCCGTGCTCACCAGGCCTCAGCATGGGCGATTAAGACTGCGACTTCATCTTCCTTTTTCGCAAGGGCATCAATCATGTGGCTCCGTGAACCCCAGGCGCTCATCCCCCCTGACCAGGTTCGGACACATCAGACACTAGAGAACCTAGTGGCAGCATCAGAGTACATGGCAGATGCTTCTCTTCACTTGGCCAGGTACACTGCTAGATCTATTGCAGCCACAGTTGCCTCTCGTAGGCTACTGTGGCTGAAACAGTGGCAGACCAACTTAAAGTCTAAGTGGCATCTGTCAACGACCACGTACAGTGGTAAACATTTATTCAGTTCAGTCTTAGAGCCACACATAATTGAGGGCAAGGACAAACATAAGATTCTGGCACACCCCTCCAAAAAGTTGGATAGGCGGCCCCAGCAGGAATTTCGCAGACAGGCCTTCCGTCCCAGCGGTACCTGGGAGTGGAGGCAGCCCTTTCGGACCGGGCAGTCCTGGAATTGGCCCAGAGGCTTGCAATCCTTTCCCTCCAGGCAGGATCGTCAACAGGACCACCAGAACACTGGAGCCAAGGGCTAATACCAATCCAAACGTCCCTTCCGGGGCTCAGGGGGCCATCCTTTCAGGCGGTCCAAGTGACGCCAAAGAAAACTCTCCCATAGGCAGTCACTTGGCGCTGTTCAGTGACATTTGGGAGGTTACCACCACCGACTCTTGGGTCAGAGAGACCATAACACACGGTCTCTCTCTACAGTTTTACTCACCTCCCCCAGACCATTTCATACAGTGCCCAGTATCACGAAACACAACCAAGGCAGAATTGGTAGCCACGGCCATCTCCCATTTGATAGAAATCAAAGCCATAGAACCAGTACCCCAGGAACAGGAAGGAGAGGGGTTTTACTCCATTCTGTTTGTGGTACCCAAAACCTCAGGGGGATGGAGGGCAATACTGGACTTAAAGGGCCTGAATTACTTCTTGACCTACAGAAGGTTCAAGATGCAGACCCTAAAGTCCATTTTGGCCAGCATCAGGAAAGGGGACTTCCTTTCCTCCATAGATCTGATGGAAGCATACTTACACATCCCGATCCTTCCGGAACACCACAGATTCCTTCGGTTTTGTTACGTGCACCGGCATTACCAATACAGGGCTCTTCCCTTTGGTCTCTCTTCAGCTCCAAGGGTTTTCATAAAATTTTTTGGCAGTATTGGCGGCCCAACTCAGGATGATGCTGGTGCACGTACAATGCTATCTAGACAATATTCTTGTCCTATCCAGTTCTTTCCGGTTGGCTCAGTCAGACCTGGAAATCACGATCCATACTCTTCAGGATCATGGTTTTTCCATGAATTTCAAGAAGAGCCACAAAATTCCCACAAAGCACCTCCTTCATCTAGGAGTGATAATAGATTCAAATCTTTGCAAGGTTTATCTTCCACAGGAGCGCCGGGTCAGTATCCGAAAGCTCGTACACCAGGTTCAGAGAGAGAAGACAGTGCCTCTTGTTCAGCTGTCTCAACTCCTGGGAAAGATGGTTTCTTGCATGGGGATCGTTCTGTGTTCCAGACTTCACTCCAGAAGCCTTCAGTGGTTCCTCCTTCCCTTCCAGAAACGGAACCTCAGTTCATCCACAAAGAGGGTGAGGGTTCTCACCATACTCTGTTATCTCTCCTGTGGTGGGCGTCATCTGCAATGACCAAGTGGACCATTTTCAAGGAGCCTCTCAGGCTCACCTTGACTACAGACGCCAGTCTGTTCAGTTGGGGTGCCCATCTACAGACTCATCTGGCTCAGGGGCAGTGGTCCTGGTCGGATCTAGCTCACAACATAAATCGGCTCAAACTCAGAGCCATACACCTAGCACTCCATTGGTTTTCCTCCCTAGTGGCGGGTCAACACGTCCTGATTCTGACAGACAACATGGGAGCCAAGGCTCACATCAACAAGCAGGAAGGGACCCGATCCTGGTCACTCATGCAGGAGGCCTTAGCCCTGGGTCTGTGGGCAGAGTCCACTCTGGGTTCCATCAGGGTGGAACATATATTGGGGAGGCCAGTCGACAAGCAGATTCCCTGAGCAAGGTCACAGTCGACCACTCGGAGTGGCACCTGGACCCAGCACTGTTCAGGGAAATCTCAATCAGGTTTGGTCAACTAAATCTGGATCTTTTTGCCTCCCCGATGAATGCCCAACTCCCTAGGTTCTTCACCAGGTTCCCGACTCAGGGGGCGGAGGGCACAGAAGCTCTCTGGTGCAAGTGGCTGGGGCAACTTCTTTATGTCTTTCCTCCCCTTCCGTTGTTACAGGCAACAATTTGCAAACTGATTCAGGAACGGGCAGAGATAATCTTAATTGCTCCACATTGGCCAAGGCGTCCATGGTTTGCCAACCTTGTGGATCTATCGCAGGATTTATGATGCCATGTGGAAGAATTTCTGCACATGGTGCACTAAAAGCAGCTCAGGCCGCTATATTCCAATAGATTGGAATATCTTTTGGATGGTTTGAATAAGGGTTTATCACCTAGTACCATCCGCAGACAGGTTGCGGCCTTGTCAACGGTCCTTACCTGTGACAACTTGGTTCCTTTATCGCAACACCCAGCAGTTAGTGCTTTTCTGAAATGGGCGGTTAATGCTAGGCCACCCGCGGTGCATCGTTATCCATCTTGGGACTTGACTAGGATGTTACAAGCTCTGACTTCTCCACCGTTCGAGCCTATCAGATCTTGTTCTCTTCATTTTCTTTCTCTAGAGGTGGCATTCTTAGTAGCTATCACATGGGCTAGGCGGATTTCGGAATTGGCCACATTCTCAGTCAGGAGTGACTTATGTACGTTTTTCGAGGATAGGATGGTCCTTCGATTGGACCCTTCATTCCAAAAGTCAATACCTGGTTTCATAGGTCCCAGGATCTGGTTCTTCCAGATTTTTGTCCTAATCTGTCACATCGTCTGGAGAGGCAGTGGCATAAGTTGGATGTGTGCAGGGCTCTGAGCCATTATGTCAAGCGAACCTCGGCTTTTCACAAGTTGGAGGTCTTGTTCGTGTCCTTTCAGCTCTCTGCCATGGGTCAGAAGGTCTCCTCTTCAACCATTGGTAGGTGGATCAGAGCATGCATTGCTCAGGCTTATCTTTCTCAGTCACTTCCAGTTCCTACACACATCACTGCTCACTTGACGCGTAGCGCAGCTGTGTCAGGGGCTTGGTCCACCCAGGCTTCAGTCGAGGAGATCTGTAGGGCAGCGACGTGGTCCTCCCCTTCCTCATTTGTCAGGCATTACAAGATTGGTTTTCAGCGGTGGATGCCTTGTTTGGTAGGAGGGTTCTGCAGCAAGTAGTTTCTTCTCAGGAGACACAAGCCTAGACCTTTCCCTCCCTGTAGGGACATGAGCAGTTTTGGTATATCCCACCGGTGGATTCTACATTCATCATGCTGGAGACGGGGCGTTGTCTTACCTGAACTCTTTTTCTCAGCATGATGATGTAGAATCCACATCCTCCTTTTAGGGCAGTCTAGGCAGGTGTCATGATAACTGGAGCCATTGCATCAGACTTTGTCATGGATGCTTCGCCTCATCAATAACTGGAGTTCACTCCCAGAGGGAGGCGTGGCTAAAGTTCTGACTTAGTCTCATCTGAGCAGGAAGGCTGAGATTACCCATTGGTGGATTCTACATCATCATGCTAAGAAAATGCGTTCAGGTAAGACAACACCCCTTCTCAGGCATGTTTTTTTGTTGTTGCATTATGCTGGTTATATCATAGTTATGCTATTTTGGTATCATTTGTAAGCATACTGGCTGGGGAATTAGGAGTGTCTACACATCTTACAATTGTCAGTTTGAAAAATAATGTTCACAGCCCTTTTTAAATTTCATCTCTCCAAGTAATTGCATTGTCAGCAAACTTTA
Source organism: Crotalus tigris (assembly GCF_016545835.1). Lineage (NCBI taxonomy): Eukaryota > Metazoa > Chordata > Lepidosauria > Squamata > Viperidae > Crotalus > Crotalus tigris. Next base: position 596,718 of record NW_024097800.1, read on the forward strand.
GTATCCATATCCCAATTCATTTATGAACATTCATAAAAGCCTCAGGACAGTATTGTGTTTTCCTGAAAATAAGACCCACCCAGAAAATAAACTCTAGCCTGATTTTTAGGGTGTGCCTAATATAAACCCTATCCCAAAAATAAGCCTGGTTATGGGTGTGGCCAGAACAGGAGGGGCGAGTGCATGGTGGGCAATGATGTGCAGCCGCAGCCCACATAGCACAGGTAAGTCTGAGCATGGAGGCAGAAGTGGGGGGCAGGCAGGCAATCCAGATGCATTATGTAATCGTCTGGCTTGTAGGAGGCTCACACAGTGGCACCAGCAGCAGGCAGAGGCATGGGGGCAGGCGATCCAGATGTGCTATGCAGCTCTCTGGCTCATGGGAGGCTTGAAGGAGGCTTGCACGGTCACTCCAGCAGCAGGCAGAAGCAGAGGCATGGGGGGGAGGCAGGCAATCCGGATGCGCTGTGCAGCTGCCTGGCTTGCGGGAGGCCCACGTGGTGGCACTGGCAGCAGGCAGAAGCAGAGGCATAGGGGGAGGCAGGCAATCATGATGCGCCACCCACTCCCTCCACCATCTTTTGACCTACCTATGGCCATGCTGGGGCAGGCGGCTATGTGGTGCATTGGGATTGCCTGCTGTGCCTCCACGCTTGGACTTACCTGTGCTGTGCCAAGGGGCCACTGGGCTGTTGCTGCTGCCAGACACGGTCAGTCCCCGCATGCTTGCTGCCTCTTATGCATGTGCCAGAGATGGGGTGCCTGGCTGGGCTGATCAACCTGATACCATGTTTCCCTGAAAATAAGCCCTAATGTATCTTTTGTGCCAATATATATATATATATATATATATATATATATATATATATATATATATATATATATATATATAAGATTGGATCTCATTTTTGGGGAAACACTGTACTACTACTATTACTACTACTACTTGTTGTTGTTGTTAATTGCGAAGTCGTGTCCGACCCATCGCGACCCCATGGACAACATTCCTCCAGGTCTTCCTGTCCTCTACCATCTTCTGGAGTCCATTTAAATTCACACCTACTGCTTCAGTGACTCCATCCAGCCATCTCATTCTCTGTCGTCCCCTTCTTCTATTGCCCTCAATCTTTCCCAGCATTAGGCTCTTCTCCAGTGAATCCTTCCTTCTCATTAGGTGGCCCAAGTACTTGAGTTTCAACTTCAGGATCTGGCCTTCTAAAGAGCAGTCGGGGTTGATCTCTTCTAGGACCGACCGGTTTGAACGCCTTGCAGTCCAAGGGACTCGCAGGAGTCTTCTCCAGCACCACAGTTCAAAGGCCTCAATTCTTTTGCGCTCAGCCTTTCTTATGGTCCAACTTTCACAGCCATACATTGCAACTGGGAAAACCATGGCCTGGACTATGCGCACTTTTGTTGGCAGGGTGATGTCTCTGCTTTTTAGTATGCTGTCTAGATTTGCCATAGCTTTCCTCCCCAGGAGCAAGCGTCTTTTAATTTCTTGGCTGCAGTCTCCATCTGAGGTGATCTTGGAGCCCAGAAAAATAAAATCTGTCACTACCTCCATTTCTTCCCCATCTATTTGCCAGGAATTGAGAGGGCCGGATGCCATGATTTTGGTTTTCTTAATGTTGAGTTTCAAGCCAACTTTTGCACTCTCCTTCTTCACCCGCATCAAGAGGCTCTTTAGTTCCTCTTCACTTTTCTGCCATTAGAGTTTCTGCCATTAGAGTGGCAGAAAGTAGTAGTAGTACTACTACTACTACTACTAAAAAATAAAAAAGTTGGAAGGGACCTTGGAGGTCATCGAGTCCAACCCCCTTAGATAAGAGAATGATATTACTGTTTACATCCCTTTAATGTCAAAATTAACATTTGATTGTACTGTATATTTTAATTTGAATCCCTATGCCCTAAGACTACTGAAAAATATTTGGTAAAGTTCTTCTGAGAGTAGTTTTGTTTCAGATTGGATAGTTCTCATGTTTAAAAATAGAAATTGCATACATTGGAGCAAGTGTATGTATTAATTTATCTGGGTTTTGGATTCCATTTAAAAGGATAAAGGGAAGATTTCAAGGAAAATAAATCACAGAACTTGCAGATCTCTGAATGTTTTTTTTTTCAAATGGAAGTCTGCTTTGGAAATAGAACAGAAAAAAATACTGATTTGATTGAATGTGAAAGTGACATGGACCACATTAGACAATTGGTAATATTAAAATCTCTTGGCAAAGTACAAATTTTGATAATTGCCCAAAGGGAAAAACAGAAAATGTCAGCCCCTTTGCATCAAGGACATTGTGGCATCCCCATACATAGATAAATATGTACATTCCTTGTTTTGAAAAGTTACTTATACCTCGTTTATAAATACACACATGCATAAAGATATTTCTATAATGAAAGTAAATACCACCCAATCCATTGTATTACTACCAGTATAATCATATGCATTTCATACAAAAGTTCATTCAGTGGAATTCTTTGTGTAACAGCAAATAGTATTCCTATGTAAATTATATCACTTTAAGCAATACCTATTTTACATTCATACATAAATACATTACAAATATAATAGCCTTGCAGTGAGGCAAACAAATTTCATAAATAAAATGAAATAAATAAATGCCTTACCTTCGTTGTATCTACAATGTGTTATTCCTATGAGATACCATTTTGTTTATCTATATCAGTGGTGGCAAACCTATGGCACGGGTGCCAGAGGCGGCACTCAGAGCCCTCTCTGTGGGCATGCGCGTCGTTGCCCCAGTCCTAGGCCTTCAGCTGGGTTTTATAAAACCTTTTCACTTTAGGCCTCCACTGCCATGTGCAAAAAAAAAAAAAAAAGGTTCAATCAGTCAATTTCAACTTCTCACGGGAAAACAAAAGTTCTTGCAAAGTTGGACTTGATTGAACTTTTTAGTCCCACCCAGTCTGCTGTTACCACTGCAGCCATGCCCACCCAATTGGCCACACCCAGCCAATGGGCCACACCCACCCGGCACTCGAAGATGCATAAGTGGGTTTTGGGTTGTAGTTTTGGCACTCAGTCTCTAAAGGTTCACCATCACTGATCTATATGGTACTCAGTACTAGATGAATTAAACTGATGTACTTCCAAGTTCTACTCCACATCAATTTTTATTTTAGGAGAAACACATAATGTACAAATTTGTATGTTTATAGGTATGTACATTTGTAGGTAAAACATACAATTCTTATATATTTTGTTGTATTGCCATCTGTGCAATCTGCTTCTTCCCCAACTTTTTCTTTTTTACTA